>NC_057424.1:17243985-17913853 GCF_019457755.1 Venturia canescens | reverse complement strand
TTTGACGTGTCGTTATTCGAGCAGATACCATCGCGCATAGATGACACCGATCTGGAACGAAAGAGGAGCGGTGTTGGTTCGGACGAGGAGAGCAAAGGAATAAGCGGAGCTCATAGGCCACATCGCTGCAGCATACCAGCATGCGGCAAAGAATTTAAGCTCAAAGCTCATCTGAGTCGTCACTACGCGAGTGCCCATGGTTATGATTTACGTGGAGGTGGTCCATGCGCTGGCGGTGGTGGATCGCCGCGTCCTGTAATGAAAACACGCTCGGCATTTTATTTACGAACTTCAGCATTGGCCCGTGCAGCGCGCAGGCTTTGCGCCGCTCAATTACGCACTCGTCACGCAGCGCGTGCTCCCCATCAACCCGTAAACGCAGCACCGTTACGACACTTGTGCGCATCACCTCAACTCACCTCCAAAAATCCCGCTGAATTGCGTATCCTCGCCAGGGCAGTACGTCCACGACCGCGTCCACGCGTCACTGATATTGCCACTCGCCTCGGTGACCATCCATCACCAAAACAACCCGGTGAATGGGCTTGGCTCGAACTCACTGCACCCGGACAACGCAAACAACCTGATCGTGTCTTCTTCCCACGACCTCCGAAAGCACCAGGTAATTATACATTTTTTTTTTTTTAAATATATATATATATTCGAAAATCCTTCGATCGATCCAAAGGTCTATTAGAACAATGAAAAAAAAAACGTTCCAAACGTCGCTTTTCAAATTTTCCTCAATTCCATCAAGAGCGGAAATTATTCTCAAAGTGAATACGAAACGAAAGTCTTGGAAATAAAAAATATTTTTTACGGAAAATTAACAGTAGTAGTAGATGCACACATTTTCTCCAGTTGAATATAGGAACTTGATAAATATAAATTTCTATATGTAAATGAATAAATGTATGTTTTTCGAACAGATGGCAGTCTACTTTATGAGAGAGTACCAAATAAACCGGAAGTTGACAGGTTGCCGGTGACTCCACCTCAACCACAACCGGCGATGCAAGCACAGCAAACCATATTGAAACGCACAAGGCCACCTTTCGATGAGATCAATGGTTCGGATGGTGCGTCTCGTTTTATAAATAAAATTAGTGATGTAGTTTCGAAATTTTCATTGAGTTATCATTAACTCCATAATATTAAATTAATATTGTTTATCTTTTTGTATCAGGTGTCGCTATAAGCGCGGGAATACCCAGTGCGCCACCTGTAAAGCGAGCACACCTTTCGCAGCAAATTCATCCTAAACAACACGGTTTGGAACATTCCACGCCGCCAGTAGTACCGCTAGCTCCTCCGCTCAACGGGCGAGCAGCCCATCCACACTTTTTACCACATGGACAACCTCTTTCCAGGAGCAATGCTCGTAAACAAGTCATCTCCTGGATGGATGCCCCTGACGACGTTTACTTCCGCGCCTCAGATCAGACTAAGTAAGTTTTTATTTGCGAATAGTGAAAGAGCAAGAATCAATGAATATTTCGGGTAAACTCTCAATTACTTTTATCTTTTTCAATCCATTCATTTTTTAATTTATAAAGTTTTGTAAGCCTAACCGTCACTTAGCGAATGTGATCTTCGACTTGTGGGTGGGTTTACCTCGTCCTAGTATTGCTCTTTTACGAACTAGTTTTTCTGTGATTAAGAGCCTCTTCCTCCTCCTCCTCCTCCCCCCAGCAATATAATGAAAAAGATTGATGTTCTTCATGAAAAATGCGAAACTTTTGAATTTCGTTTGAGAAATATTTCGATTTAAAACGTTCAATTTGATCGTAATTATAAAATCCTTTCAGAATTCGAAAATCACTGTCGCGAATGTTATTCAAATTCTAATAAATACTGTAGACTCGCGAAGAATGTTTGTGCACTAATTGTAAACTCATTTTATGCTTGCCAACATAGCGAAGAACGAAATGGTTAATTTTGGTCCCACTGATTGATTCCCAATTAATATCGCTTGTCGAATATGTTGATCGTGATACACAGAGATTGTTCGTGTTACAGAAGAATCAGAAGAACCTTGACGTCAGTGGAATTGCGAAGAGCGGCTCGTAAACCTTGGCGCAGATTGCCAACGCCTCTTCACGCTCCTGCACCGGCACCGCCACACCCGCAGCGATCGGCTGCAGCAGCGGTAGCAGCAGCAGCAGCGGCTGCTTCGCGTGGTGACGAGATGGTCGTTATACTCGACTGAGCGAGAACGGCGAAAAATCGTCGAGCGTGTTACCACGAATCAGTCAATTGTGAGAAAATTATTATCTTAAATTGACAACTGATAGGCAGTGTGCGTGTGTGCGTTCCAACGTTGCGTGAGAGTTCGTCGTTGCTACATTAAAAAGTTTGCGAGACGCCGAAAATAACGAGAAAACGTGAAGAGAATTTGAAAAGCAAAACAAATCATTCAAACTTGATTGAGCTAATATTCGAAGGGAAAATAATTCATGAAAAAGAAGAACGAAATCCTAAACGCTTTGCCCTGAAACTGATCTGATACTGATTTCGTAACGGAGAAATCTTCGACCGGAAGAAACAAGACATAATTATGGCAAAACGGATATGATGGGAAAAAAATGTGAAAATTCGAAGATCTCACAGGGTTGAGACTGTGGTGGGCATGAACGTCCACATATAACAGACACACACAAATATAAAACAAAAATAAAAAAAAAAAATAATTAAAAAAAAGAGAACAAACAAAAAATGCGCCGTATGCCACGGTCAAGGGACGATTTCTATGAATTTAATGTTGATCGAACTTAACGAATCAAGTCATTCACCGTGAATCATGATTTTCTATCCGTATTAATTAATTATTGTTGTTATTAATAATAATTATTATTATTAATTGAATGTACATAAACATACGTAACACACATTCATGTATGCATACCCCTCAAAGCCCCCTACCATTTCCTCAACTCCAAATTCCTACCTTCGTTCCCCTTCATTTCCCCCGAGAAACAAACATGGTGTTCACATGTACGTGAATGCTACTCGAGGTCGGTAGATAATTTGATACATGCGAGGCTAGCAACGGCTAATGTACGATTGTGCTTGTCGCGTGTAGCGGAAAACGAATGTGAGAGTGCGATTAAAAAGAATAAAAAAAAAAAAAAAAACAAACAAACAAATAAAAGAAAACAAATATTAAACAATATGAAAACGAAAAAAAATGAAAAAACAGTCGAAACCGACAAACGAAGATGAAGAACGGAAAAAAACGCGAGAGTAAGAAAACGAGCGCGAGAGAGTAAGAATGCTCATTGTGAATATTTTTATTAAATTTTCAAGTTTGATGACTTCCGTCGAAACAATTAATAAATAAACATAAGCATCGCTCGGAAAGCATTAATTTTTTTGTCTCATTATTATACGATCCTTTTTATGTATCCAGAATTTCTGCAAATATCGCTTCAATGACGTACCGATGATCGATCGTCTTGTTTTTTTACGTATTTACTTTAACAATAGGATATCTTCCAAATCAATACCATTGACTCATCGTCTTTTAGTGATTTTGATTTAATGAATTTGGAATTTGAAATTCCAACTATCAATATTTTGAAAAAATTGGAGAAATTTCTGCATTCGTGTTATTAAATACAGTATTAACTGATAATTTTGTTTTGCTCTAAATTTGCCGTATATATGAAACTTTGTATGAAACGCCAAGATTTGCATGAGTGTTCGTTGTGAAAAATCTTCAGACTGTTGATCTCATCTGACAACTCCTGAATGATCGCTCCTGATATCAAAATATTTCAACTTTCGATACAATCTGAGTGGATGTTCTGCAGCGATTACTGCAAGAATTCGTCATACTTTGTATTAATACAAAAAAAAAAATTTTGAATTTCAAGAAGTTCAAGAATCGACAAATGGGTATTTATATTTCATACAAAGACCTATAAATTCAATGATTTCAAGTATATTTAAGAAAAGAATATAAGATTGCCAACTTCAATTTATATTTAATGTTCAATTTATTAAAAAAATCATTTACCTTGGATATTGTGATTGAAGATGGATTTAAATGAACGTAGCCAATTTCGACCTGGCCCTCAATTCTTCTTGTGTGAAATGAATGGCTACAAGTTTTTCCAACAAAATTGTATGGGTTTTAATACTTCTGCCTCTTGATGGTGACCACTTAAGTCCTTCTGCAGCAGCGAGACTTAGAATCCTGAACTTACTGTTGTCATCAGAAGGAAATTTTGTTTTGAACATATGCCAAGTATGCGTGAAACCGTGAATAATCGAACCAAATTTTGTATTAAATGGACTTTCCTTTATCGCTTTTAACAGACGATAATAATGGGAAGAATTGTGAGTGATCAAAATACAGGGTGTTTTAAGTTCTTCAAGCCAGTGAAGAACTCTCTCTAAAACCACATTCAACGGTCGAGATCGCTTTAATTGGCGATCACGGTACAATTTGTTGTTCTTGTTTGTAAGGTGATTCACTTTCGTTATCGCTGTAGGAATCACCTGAATTGGTTCAACATATTCGTTGAAAGTCGCTGATTCACATTTTAGAAATATCTGCAGAATATCGCAAGTTTCCTCGTATCCCGAAGTCTCCAAAGCAAAAAAGATTAAACACTTTTTGTCTTGATAAGACATGATGATGATATATCAACCAACTAAGGCAGGAACCGAATATTTCCGTTTTAACGAAAGTTACGATTCAACGACCGAGAACAACAATGTGAACGTTTAAATTTTCATTGAGCTGTTCGATCTTACGCTCAAACAAAGAACTTTCTTTGTCCCTATAGGAGAAATTCGTTAAAAATTTCTTAGCAGTAAAAGTTGTAAACTGTTTTCATATTTCACGGGTGTCTATTGGTTCTTCTATAAGCGAATCATTACAAAGGTACCAACAGTGAAGTTAGCCCCGCAGGGGTAGGGACTAGATTGGCCGAAAATGGCGTTTTCACTATTTACGGTCGGCCGAAAGTCACTAGTCGAAAAAACTGCAGTCAAATAGTTTTAGATGTAAGCATAGATGTCGCTGTAGGTGTTTTCATCGATAATTCGAAAATTGCAGTCTCGAGGAGAGAGGTTCTGGTTCTACGTTCTACATCTTCAATAATAAATACCATGTGCTTTTTCTGCTATTTGTGGAAAAATGATATTGTCAATAATTTCAATCGCATTTTTCATCATTCATAAGGAATTTTATGATTAGGAGATTTTTTACAATTGATCTAGTTTTGTAGTTTTGTCCGAGGAAACTATTCTTGGTTTTATCAATTACGAATAAAGCCGAACAATATAATTCCCAGAAAGAGGTTAGATCTGTCTGAACCTCTAAGTACATAAACAAAATATAAAATTAAGCAAAGTGTTTCATTCAAAGTATCTGTATAACAAATAAAAATGGTAAGTATCCATTGAAACTATATAAATATCTTTTTTGAGTAAAGATTTGTTATTAACTTAACACGTTTAACTATCAATATAGTCGAACACACTGAAGAAAGAGTTGGCGAAGGTCAAGAAAATGATTCATCCAAACAGCAGAAAGTCTGCTGCCATCGCTAAAAAAACAGTAAAGTATGCTCTTTGACAATACATATGCGGAAGCTTGTTAGCTTATTAGTGTTACTTTAAAATTTTATAAGCAATCTATGAATCTTTACCGTATTTGTCAGGTATACAATATGTACGACTGCATACCTATGAGAAAAGAATAATGTAAAAAAATGCAATATAAATTTTTCTGTGATGCAAGCTAATCACTTTTCTGTTTTACTTTAAGTCTTCTCCAATAGTCACTTTTTTCCAGTGTATTACCTTACCATGTTTCTGTATAAGAACAAAACTGAATAGTAGGAAGCCTAATGCAAGTGAACGATCTTTTTCATGAGATTCGAATTATGAATGTTATCAAAAACTCAGAAGAGATGCTTCAGATAGTTTTCATAATTGTATTCACATGCCAAACAAATACATAATTTCCATAGATTCTTAGTGGAATTTGAGTGAAAATGTACCTTCTTTAAAAATGTTCAAAGTAATATATTCGGCATTGAATAATACTCACAGAATATTTCATTTTCAGAATAACCAACAGAACTCGTGCCAAACAAGCAGGCTCAATGAAGCAAATGTTGGTTGGTGAAAAAATGCTTTGGCTCCAAGAAAATATGGTGCCTGGAGTATGTCCGTACACTCCTGAACTGACAATGGAGCTACTAGAAAAGTGGGTAAGCCATTCTAGTTTTGAAATTTATTTCGATTGAAATTTGATAAAAGTTTATTGAAATCTAATCGATCTTTCAGATACATTGCAAGGCACGATGAAGAGTTGGATTTCATAGCTCAGAAAAACAAAGTCATTGGTAAAAAGAATAAAAGTCACGCCAGTCGCGAAGACATTTTGCGAATGTCAAAAGAACGCGAGAAAGAAGAGTACGAAGCTAGTGGAATAGGTTAATACTTCTTCATCTTCCTTTTCGTTTTTTTTAGAACCAAATAAATCATTAACTTTTTCCCAATCTTGTTTCTAGAAATTCCTAACATAATGATCGCTTCGCAATGCTCGATGTTACAAAAATGGGACGGTGATTTGCGTTATTTGCCTAATTTCATTTTTCGTCGATGGGGCAAGAAAAATTTAGAAGAAGCAATTCATAAGAAATCTAAGGCAGAAAAGAGTGCCCCAAAATTCGGTCCAGAAACGGAGGAATGTCCCACAGCAACTTTGATGGATGCAGACCCATGAAAATATATTGTGACTAGATAATATTTATTTTTCAAATACAAATTTTATTCTGATAAAATATTTTTACTCTTGTTAACATGAAAATTAAATTATCTTAATAATCTATATTTTCGAGAATAATTTTTCTCGAAAATATAGACGTTTTGAATGATGAAAAGTAAATAAGGGGAAAATAATCCGATGAGCTTAATTGTGAGGGGCTCTATTGAGAATGCTATTTAATTTGTCAAAAACTTTATTCAATTTGTCAAAAACTATCAACCAAAAAAATTTTTTTTCAATGAGATAGTTCACAAAATCTTAGCAGAAAAACTTGGTCTTGAATAGTTATTGTTCTGTTCGTTTCTTGAAAAAAAAAAGAAATCGATGAGAATGACATAAATTGAGCAAAACCAGATTTAAAATACGTTTATATACGTATGTGCATATATCCAACAATGGAATAGAAAATAAACGAGAAAAAAAATCTTATCGACGCTAGAGCAACGGCAGTTGACAGAAAAGGTTCGTTTCGTGGACGCGATCAATACTCTCAAGCTCCACGATGCTCCACAGGCTCCACGCATTTCAGTTCATCTCGTGCTTTCAGAGCTTGACTGAGGGAATGTTCGTATCTCCGAGACTCAATATTTTCCCTGGAGATATCAAGTAGAAATAAAAAAATGAATAAAAATTGAAAATATGGGAATAATAAGTTTCGAATATCGATCGAGTGATTCTCGATTTTTGAAATATTGCATTTCATATTCTAAATAAATATCAAACTCGTGATTGAATTTTGTAATACATTGATTTTTCGTAGTTTTATTACAAAAATTTTTTTACTTTTTTTTTTTGGAAATATTTTGAAATCCTTAATATCGAAGAAACAGGGGACCTGCAATGAAGAGGCAAAACGTCAGAACGTTGTCTCTTGTCGTGTGCACATTCACATATTTATTAATCGGTGCTGCCGTTTTTGATGCACTGGAATCTGACACGGAACGTAAACGCTGGGAATTTCTTTCTGGTAAATAATTATTATATTAATCAGTTCACTCGGAATCCAATATTTTTCGAAATAATGAAACTCATGCTCGTTGCTTCAAGATTATTTGTACAGTATTGTATTATTTTTTTTTCTTTTTACAGAGGTCAAACGAAACATGATGAGAAAGTATAATATTTCCGAGGAGGATTACAGAATGGTTGAAATCGTAATAATCGAAAACAAGCCTCACAAAGCTGGACCACAGTGGAAATTTGCCGGTGCATTTTATTTTGCGACTGTCGTACTCGCGATGATAGGTAAATTAAATATTTTTACACTTCATTTATGTCAACGTTACATTCGTCAAATTAGATGATTATCATTACATTAATACTTTTGTCATTTAGGAATATTCAAAACGAGTAAAAAATTAGTGAGAATTATTAAAAGCAATTAATTGCGAATAATTTTTACACTTAAAGCAGAAAAAAAATAGTCCATTTTCATTTAGTTCTTGGCAGTTTGTATTTTCATATAAAATGTTAATTTTCTATTGGTTTCCCACAGGATATGGACATTCGACTCCGGTGACCGTATTGGGAAAAGCATTTTGCATGCTTTATGCAATGGTTGGGATCCCACTGGGTCTTGTTATGTTCCAAAGTATCGGTGAACGTTTGAACAAAGTAGCATCGGTTGTGATAAGACGTGCAAAAAAATATTTAAAGTGTCACAGGACCGAGGCTACGGAGATGAATCTTATGCTCGCGACTGGAATGTTATCGAGCATTATAATCACAACCGGTGCTGCAGTATTTTCACGTTACGAAGGTTGGAGCTATTTCGATAGTTTTTATTACTGTTTCGTTACGCTCACCACCATAGGATTCGGCGACTACGTCGCTCTGCAGGTAATCGATGATTCCGGAACGCACTACGCATCGAAAAATGAGAAAACCATTTTTTTTAACGATTTTTTTTCCCCACGAGTCACAACAAAATCTTCATTTTTATCAAAATTTCAAAACTCAGGTAATTTCGGTACTTTTCCCATATGGAAATGATCCAAGGTATTTATTTTCCATTGTCGCTATCTTAAGATGGAAAAAATTCGTTAAAAATGTTTTTTTAACACGTAGACATTACGGCGAATTGATTGTCCATTATTTTCATAAAAAATCTTTGATTATTTTCTAGAATGATCAAGCACTCTCGACCAAGCCGGGATACGTTGCCCTCAGCTTGGTTTTCATCCTTTTTGGCCTAGCTGTCGTTGCCGCAAGTATTAACTTACTCGTACTCCGCTTCATGACGATGTGAGTATCCATGGCGTGTCAACAGATTTTTTTTATTCATTTTTTGTTAAATTAAAAATGAAATGATTTTGCTTCAAAACGGGACGTCTCAAATGCGAAAAAAGTGGTTACGCAGATTGATGTTGAACATCAATTCGATATTTGGTCCTACGTTAATTGTAGGTACAGGAATTAAGGGCCTTCGCCACTGTGATAATATCAAAAATGTAATGATCTGACGTTTCTTCCGTTGAAATTCAAGCATTAAAAAACCTCAATAAAAAATTATATTTTTCATACATTATAAGTAAAAAATTGTATTTTTTATAAAGTGAATGATTGTTCGCAGGAACGCGGAGGAAGTGAGGCGAGATGACAACGAATTACAATCGGCCTCCCACCACGTACTGACGTTAGACGGCGAAGTTGTTGCTGTAAACGGAAAAATCCTCGCGGGTCATGTGCCCATGTTGCACGAGACGGACGACTGCGTGAGCGTTTGTTCTTGCACGTGTCTCGGTACGGCGAATTCGGAGTTGCTGCGAGAATCCGGTGGATACCAGGGCTACCGACCACCCTCGATCACGGCGAGCCTTCGGGTGAAAAGAGCGTCCGTCTGATGGAAGGAGTTTCGTCGCCGTAGTCAACTTCGTCGGTCTTCGAGAACTGACAGCATGAGTCGTGAATTATTTGGCATTGGCCTTCACTAAGAAGGATCATCTCTAAATCATTCGCTCGTATGTTTACAAGCCTCGGTCCCGCTGTTGTACAATACTTCAAATTTATAATTATCCTTAACATCCTTAGAAACAGGTACACTTTTTAAAAGACCATTATTTTTTTACACTATTTTTTATTTGAATACGAAAGAATCACGTACTACGACGACGGCACCTCCATATTTCTCGATAAATATCTATATTTCAATATACAATATACATACGTACGAATCCAATGAAATAATCGTGTTACAGAAGATGAAAAATTTGACATTTTGTACTAAAATGTTCACTCGCATGCGAAGAGGTGTTCAGCGTATTTTCAGGAGTCCATAGAAATCGAATTTCTTAAAAAAAAAAACATCCCTGGAGTCATGAGCAATTTTGCAAATTAATACGAGCAAAACTAATTTGAAATGAGTGTTTGACGTTGCCAATTTTGAACGAATAGTCTAGATTTTTTTTCAAGTCCTGTTCCGTGAATAGGATGAATTGAAAAATTGTACGATGATCGAATTGGTGTTCCATAAGAAATTTTAACGTTTGCACGTGCGAACTGAAAATACTCGACATGGCAAAGTATGTAATGTGTGTCAAATTTAGTACTGTACGTGAAAGGAAAATAGAGTGATAAAAATTGTTTCTTTTTTCATAAAAACAAAAATTTGTACATATGCATGAATTAATTTTTAAAAAATAGTCACTATACTTTTTATACAATATAAAAAAATGTTTAAAATAAATGACAATGTGTTATATTTACATCTGCTGGTCTTGAAGTTAGTTATTTACTTTGAGCAAGCTCGTTGACAAGCAAACAATTCAGCGAGTACTTCGTTATTTTTATTGACAAATAATGCAGCAGGATTTTCCTAAAAACGTCCACGAGTGCGAGTTGACCTCGAAGTCAGATCTCGCGCTTCCCAGCTTCTTACCACCTTTCGTTAGATCTTTCAGCTGGTTTTTCAAATGGAGATTGTGGTGTTTGATGAGTCATCGACATCCAATCGCGAGCGAGTGGGCTGACAGTTTGGCAGCTGTCAGGAGAGAAAGGCGGAGGCAGTGTCAATTGTCAGACTGGTGGATCATCCATCCGTTTAGTCCTGTCAGGTATTTTTTGTTAATGACCCAAATCGGAGGAAACTTTTGTTTTAATCAAACCAATCGAAAAATGAGGATTTTATTCTCAACGACAACAAAAAATCGATGTCCTAATCACATTTTTTTGCAGATTCGTGTGGGAAATCTTGATGACTCTTGTTTACGCCGTTGCTTTTATTACCGTTCCTTTTATGATCAGTTTTATTGTCCTGGATTATGAAGTGATTCGTATCGATACCGTAAATCCTGTGATTTACGTATTTTTCTGGTTGGATATAATTTTCAACTGTTTCACCGGGGTTCCATCCAATGGACAGAAGATCATAAATCTTCGACAATCAAAAGTATTTAAGTAATTTACGTCACTATATTTATAATAATTCAATCTCATATTTTAAGCCTCATCTTTGAGATACTTGAACCGAATTTTCATGGTTGAAAAACAATAAAAACGCAATAATTGTAGCTCCTGTTATTTACGAACATCGATAATGTTTTCGTGATTTTCATCATTACGATGATCTACTTTCAGAAAATATCTCAAAGGATTTCTTCTTATCGATATTCTGACGTCTCTTCCCTACGATCGTATCACTTACAAATGGAGAAAAACTCCTGGCAGGAACTCCTCCATAGTGGTGGCTCTCATAAATCTCATACCGTTTCTAAAAATATTTCGTTACGTTACTTTCAACTCTTACGTCTTTCAGCTTTTCGTGGTAATCTTTGAAAAACTGTTTTTTTTTTTTTTTTTTTCGTTCAACTCTGAGCGAAGTACGATCTAAATTCTCAAAGGTTTTTCACAGCACTTACAGATAAAAGAATCGACTCACCAGATGGTCAGCATCTTCGTCCTTTCGCTGTACGTCATTCACTGGTTTGCTTGCCTCTGTTACGTCACACCAGTTCTCATCATGTACGTCCTACGAATCACTGCTGAAGTAAGATTCAAAACGATAAAAAAAAAAAAACATGAAATCAAGGCAAAATCTTTGTACAAATTCTTTGAAATATTCTGTACAGAAAAAAAATTTCAGGAATGTGAGGATTGTTGGGTGTCCAATGTACCAAAGGAAGAAATCCCTGCAAGATATCGTCATGCCCTCTTTATCGTGATACAAAATTTTGTTGCCAGTGGTTTCGGTGGTATAGAGCCCAGGACTCAAGGTCACACGATCATTTGCACGATTCTTATGGTTCTAGGACGTATTTTCGAGGCTTACGTCATTGGTATGATTCGAGATGCAGTTACTGATGAAATTTTATTCGAAAAAATCATAATTTTCGTTGTCATAATGTTTCGTAGGTATGTTTCTGCAAATTCGAGCCGTCAGCAAAGCAGCTGAATCCAAATACCAAGAAATCATGAATCAGTTGACCGCTTACACGAGGCAGAAACAACTGCCTCCGTACATGAAGAGACGACTGTTTTCTTATTATCAGCATCGATACAGAAACAGTTACTTCCGGGAGAAAAATATATTGAGTGGTCTCTCTGGTATCTCGAATTTTATTATTATTTTCTCACTTACCATATTAATTGAAATAAAAAAAGTATAAAAACACTTTTGAATTGTCGTACTCTTTGAAACAATAACTTTGTTTATTTACTGCTGCAAAATCGCTGTAATTAATGAATCGTTTCAAATTGTTTCCAAGAACAACTGAGACAAGAAATTTTGTTACATTCCGGAAGGCGATTGGTCGAGAACGTCGCAGTTTTCAGGAGTCTTCCAAAAGACGTGCTCGTGTCAATAGTTGCGCACTTGAAGTTCGAATTGTATCTGCCGAATGACGTCATAGTAAAAGCCGGGACGCAGGGTGACTGCATGTTTTTTTTGGCTAATGGGACTGTCGCTGTTCTCACGCCTACTGGCAAGGAGGTAAATTTGTATTTTGCAACGAAAAAAAAGCATCAAAGTTCAAACTAAAAGAGTGTGTTAAAAAATTCAAAATTTTGAAATAAGTCCTCAATGACCCAAAATCTAATCGTGGCGCTCAAATCGTTCGAATCCAAATGGAATTGATGAAGCAGGAGATTGGGGAAAAAAAAAAAAAAAAAAAAAATCCAACAGGTTTGCCATTTGGACGACGGTGCTCATTTCGGCGAGGTAGCGCTTTTGGTACAAGACCAGCGAAGAGTAGCGAGTGTTCTAGCGATCGAAGTCTGCGAAGTGTACCGTCTCGATCGTAAAGATTTTCGCAAATGTATTGCAGTGCAAAGTGATTTGTACGATAAAATCGAGCGTATAGCAACAGAAAGAATGCAACGAACGGCGATGATCGAGGAGCAGCACAAACGTTTTTTGATGAACGCTAATCGCGCCGCGAGACTCAGTACGAGAAAACATTACAATTGATGATGTGATGTAACTGATGGAACCGTAACTAATTTACGTTTTATTAATAACGATCTAATTAATTTGTCATATAGCGTTGATAATAAATAAAACACACTTTATTAGTAGCGCCTAATCGAATGTGACGACGGAGAATGGGTGGATTAATAAAAATCTTCAAATCTCATCGAGATTTCGTTTTAAACTGCGTATACAGATATATTTTTAACTTTAGCGCTACAGTAGAATTTTTTAAGATTCATTCGACATGACAAATGTTTCGTACACATAACATCTACGAAAAATGGCAACAACTTATAAAACGACGTTACGTAGGATTATTATAGCATCGTAGAATACAAAAAATAATGCTTCAAAATTCAAACATTTCGTTTTCCACCTTAAGGATTAACGTGACGTTGAAAAAATAGAAAAACATCAAAAATATGAACAAAAAGAATAATAATAGATTCCACCTTAGAAGATAATCAAATATTTCATATCTAAGTGTAATTTAAATTCCTTAACCTTTATTATTGTCGATAAAATATTCATTATCAGTGACGTGTTTCGATATATATATACTTTTGTTTTATCTTTGTTTCATAATATTCTGAGCTACTCTATGTATTCTCGAGATACGAAGAATACTGCTCCGTTTTTTTTTTTTTTCTTTCATTAAACTATAGGGAGTTCAAAATTTACTGTTCACTTTAATGTTAAATATTTTTGAAAAACATTTATTTATATTTTGATATATAAATCATTGATATTTGATAATTTCAAAATGTTTAGCCTGTCATATCGATATTCAACATCCAGCCTGGGGTCTTGTTTGCACGAGGAAAGCTCGTAAATCGGTTTTCATTATTTTTTTCCTTCTGCAAGAGTTCTACAAGATTTCTTCACCAATTTTTTTTTCGATTTGTAGTTCAGAGCTCTTAGTAGTAAGGCACTGTGTGCATCACTGTGTCCCCGTGTATGTGTATGTGTGTACGTGTGTGTGTTTTACTCTAACGCGTGTTTTTAGGCTCGATCGATATGTGAAAAAACGCTCGTCGATTGCGTCGCACTAGTGCAGTTCCATAATTCGCTTTCGAAATTTTCCACGAATATTTTTGCCACTCATTCACGTACAGGTATAAAATGTTTTTTTTTCTCTTCGTTCTATTTTTTTTTTTTAAATATTGTTGCTCGCATTTGAGTTATTTTATTCTTACAAACATTGTTATTACTACTTTTGTTGTTTATGTTTAAATTCATCAATCCTTCGTTCGTTAATAAGTTCGTTTTACAAAATAATCTACTCGATGTTTCTCGGGGTGGATTGTCTTCGGAGTGCCTACGGCCTGATAAGCGAGTCAAAACTTAAATTCGAATAAAACTGTTGATCCTTGGCACCAGGTGCATGTTAATTCATGACGATATTTATAAAAATGTAAACTCGTTGGAATTCGAAAGAAAGATTAATAAAATTCATCAGGAAGACGCTGAGGTAAAAAAAAACAGTGTTCACCGGTCGATCTATAAATTAACTGATTTCTATACGAAAGCAAAATTACGTACACGTGAAAATATGGCTCTGAAAATCTTCTACTGTTAATAAAATACAACTGTACAAATGCGAGTCTCCTTATGTGTCTTCGTGTGAATTATTTGTGACAGTCATTGGTTAATAACAGACATTTATCGTTTTTTGTATTCTTCCGCGGGTATCTTGCATACAAATAGTGTCACCGCTTGCTATTATCGCAAATACGTTTGCAAATTGCCTTAGAAATGTACTACGAAGTTATTAAAACTATTCATTAATAAAGTATACATATTTATATATATAGCTACAAGCGATTCCGACAGTGTCAAGATCAATGGGGCAAGTGGATCAGACGATTCTAGAGCAGTTGGTCCAGGATTATTTTTATGTGTGCAACGTACCGTTGCTGAGATATTCATCAATTAGCGACAGCTGAACAGAATCCCCAGTCGCTAATCATCAAATTCTCGTGAACTATTCGTCGCAAATAAAAATGCCCAAGAACTTTTTACTCCGGATAATGGAATGATCCATCACTCGGTAAATCCTGACCACGGAATGTCTTGTACGTATCGGAATATTCATTATACAAAGAGCGTCAACGCTTGGAATAATTGCACGTGACGTCACGGAGTCCACATATCATATACACGTTTTCCCGTTCACTTGATCAATGTAGATGATTCTTTTTTTTTCAGACATGAAATATTCGACGAACGATATGTGAACATTTTCATATGTGTGGGGTGTTTTTATAAAAGGTAAAATGTGTGCTTCCGCTCAAAGTGCCAGCAAACGTCACGTCGCTGAGTTTTCGCATTCTCATTACTTTTTTCCATATCGTTCTGCTTTCTCCCCCGCTTATTCGATATCTTCTCTTATTCTTTTGTCACTCGACGGTAAGTCGATTAATATGTATATAGGTACTTAGTATCTACATATGTAAGGATAGACGTTCTAAAACTTTGGCAGTGAACGAGATTCGATTCGTTCTTTCCGACTTCCGGTTTATTTCTTTTCTATCTTTTTTTTTTCTCTCGTTTGTTTATTTCTCCACTTTTTTATCGACAGACATTGTCTCTCTTTCGTATTCTCTTTGCTCCCTTTTACCTGACCCTTCTTAACGTTCGGGCGTCATGAGCATGACAAGTTCGTTGATTCTGTCGACCTCCCCTGACATACTCGACTACAATGCTAAAGTGGCTTCCATTTTGATTCTTGTTTTTCCTCACTTCCTCCTCGTAACTTCTTCATTGTTTCGGTGTGTGTTTTCGATGTTATTCGTCTGATATATATTCGGTTGGGTTTTCACTTCTTTTTCTTCTTATCTTCGTCTTAAACGAGCCAGCGATCGAGGGAACTTCTTCTCCTTCGTTTTTTAGCTGCGTTCAAGCGGGGACCGGTCGCTGATAGTTGACCCGCTTCCGTACAGGATCTACAGCAGAATTTCGCGTAGTACTGGTGTCGACAATACTTCGCGAATACGATCAAATCACATTTTGCGAAGAACGCGTTGTCCTGACAATCCGGATGTATGTACATGCCTGTCAAACAGTGCAAGAAAAAAACCTGGATAAAATCACCGAATATTGCCATTTGAAATAATGTCATTTTTGTTGCTCAAAGGCTTTTCCAATACGCTCCTCTGAACTGAACTCCTCGTAACACAAATAATGACTAATTGAAAGATTTAATCATTTGTGTAATTAAAAGTTTTTTACCCTCGACGCGAATATCAACACTCGCTGTACTCCTTGAGTTTTCGTTGGAAGCGTCGCACCGATAGGTGCCCGTATCGTTGTTCGTTGCACTCGAAATGACAAGTTGATTTGATTCTGTAAAAGCGTAATAAATCGTAATAATAAAAATATTTTGAAAATCATTTTATTCCCAAAAATTATTCACAAAGTTTTTGCTCTTGCGGTTAAAAATGAGGCTGTCTTTTTCTTTGGACCATTGAAAATGATTTAACGAAACTTTTTTCAAGAGCTTGGCTTCGAATTGATAACTTACCAGAAATCTTGATACGATCATCCGTAAGAATGAGTTCGTCGTTCTTATACCATAGGACCGTTGGAATCGGATAGCCATCCACGGTGCAATGCAAGCTGATGTCGCTTCCTACCGGGTATTCCGTCTGGTCCGTACTCACGTTGACATTCACCGGTACTGTGATCGAGTGACATAATTTATTTGAATTCAATTTGAAGAAGGATCGATCGAGGAAGCGATGCGATTCGATGATAAAAGTGAGTTTGTTTAATCCAGTGGAATGCGTTGTTTTTCGTTGAGGTTCATGCAACGTGCTTGTCTAATAAGCTTCTTTCATGCAGCATGCACGTCATAATTACTTATAGAATCCATCAGCTTAGGCGGAAATTCAACTTGAATTTTTTTCCTTCAACGTTTTTGAATAAATTTCGAAAAATTATCATTCTTTCAGACTCCCGGCCGATTATAAAAATCTCTGTGGTTCTTCGTTCCACGATTGAAACACTCGCCAGTCATTGAACCTTCGTCATAACAGCATTGTTATACGATACAAGTTCAATGAATTTGAATGAAATTCAATGAAGTTACAGAGGTTCATTCATAAATTGAGAAAAAAACCACACGTTTCGAGACGTAGAAAATAAATGAAGTTTTTTGGCTGCAGTTCCTTAGAAGCGAGCGAATCAGCGGGTCTTGAATTCAGAATCGATTGTTTTGCTGAGGAGCAACAAAGTTGTCTTACCTCTGAACGGCTGTGGCGCCGGGTTTTCGATGGGAATAACACCCGGAGGAGTATAGGCTGGTCTAGGAGTGTACGGTTGCCTGGGAGTGTAGGCTGGTCTTGGAGTGTACGGTTGTCGATGCGGCGGTGGTTGGGTTGGATAAATGGGTGCGTAGGTTTGATTGTCGGGGATTTGAGTTCTGCTCGGTCTGTAAGGGTATTGAGGACGTTCGGTGGCGGGTCTGTCGGGTCGTTTGGGTGGCTGAACGAGATATTGAGCGTATTCGAGTTGATCAGGTCGGATGTTGTAAACCGGACCGATTGCTTGAAGGGTTACGGACCAGGATGCAGGTCTTTCGATACCGTTGTAAGCTTGGCAGGTGTAAACACCGAGATTCGTTAGCGTTACCGATCGTATTAGCAAAGTATAGTCGGAATCTTGCTCGTAATATTCCGAGGACAATGGCAACATGCGATCACCCCGCCACCAAGTTACGAACGGCCTTGGCCAACCCATTGCGTAACAGTGTAATACCGTTGGAGAATTCATCGTCACGGTGACAAACGTGCTCGGCTCTCCTACGATGGCCGCTGAACGATCGTGCGGCTCTAAGAATTATTTTTCTATGGTTAATAAATCCACAAAAACCTTCTTCTTTCCTCGGTATCAACAAATGCATTTCACGCGTTATTTGAGGGACTCGGAGTTACGGGCACAAAGACTTACGAGGGTTATCATTCCCAGAGTGATTATTCGTGTGAGAGACAATGTTAGGGGGAGCGTGTACATTCTACGGAAGAGTGCAACCGTCATTTTTAAAAGATTCTATAAATAAGATGCTGTTGAAAAATCTCACTAATTTTGCTTCTCAACTTTGGTAACGAAAATGCATCAACGATGATTCAAGCGACAATTTGATTGGCTGAACTCTTTTTTTCTGAAATAACGCTTGCACTGATCCACTATGATTACACAACATTTAGACCAACCCGAGCATTCCGACTTCATCCACTTTTCCCAACTGATTAAAATCCAAAATGATTGCCTCTTACCTGTGACTTCGAGGTGGTATTCCGTCCTGGCAGGTGGTCCCAATCCATTGTCTGCGGTGCACACGTAAGTACCACGATCGTAGGAATACAAGTTGATGATTTGGAGAGATCCATCGCCCAATATACGTCGTCTCTTCTCTGCTGCATTGATCTGAAATTTATGGAAATCGGTCACTGTTTCGCACAGTGACTCTCAGGGACGAACTGCTTGTTGCAATTCTTTTGGTTTCTTTCAACTACTTTCTCAGCCACAAAGACCGAGTATTTTTTTCATTTTAAACTCAAATAAACAACTGACGTTTTTGGGGATAAAATCTAATGGAAGAAGACCGTTTTAGATCGAATAAAAATAAAAATCGACGAGCACAGACAACATTTTGTCAACTTACAGGATTTCTTTCGCAGCATGGTTCCTATACTCAAAGATCAAAATTCAAAGCGTCAAATTGAAACTCACGATTGTCGTGTCTTTCCTCCAAGTTATCGCCGGTCTCGGATTTCCGGTAGCGTAACACGTCATCGTGACATAGGAGCCTTCCTCGGCTCTGACTTCCGGTTGTTCAGGAGTTTTAATGGCAGCGGGTTCGGCACCGTACGGTGGTGCAGTGATATTGAAAATGGGAGGTAAGGTCGTCTGTGGCTCGGGCGCTGGTTCGAGACACGAGGTGCCGCAGCCGTTGTCACAGCATTTCGTGTCTTCGACGCAATCAGCGTCGGTCGAACATTCACGTTCGCATCTCGTGCTGTTTGATACGACGGGACAGTTTCCTGGTTTTGAAGCTATAAAAAGAGAAAAAATCATTTTCCACAGACCCGGACGATTTCCCTGTCAGGTTTCATTGCCCTTTCGACTTCCTCGCGTTTTCATTTTATCGTCATTCATGGTTCGCTTACTCGATCTACAAACTCCGCGATATTCAGTGCCATCGCCAGTTGCCACGAGGCTGATCGAACATCTCGTGCCTTCCGGACAGTAAAGCACTCTGCAGGGATCAACGCAACGGCAACGCTCGCAATCGCTGTTATCGACGTATGCCTCTTTTCCGTAAGGACAACGAATTATGGCGCACTCCTCGTGAGCCTCGGCGCAAGGATCCCTCAAATGCGCATCACCTCCCACGTCTATCTCGTTGCTCGCTGTTATTGACAGTGGAACAATGCAAATTGATTTAATGCAATTGACGAATGATATTCGAGTGAGAATTCAAATGGAATTTTTTTTTTTTTTTTCGAGTCGAACGTGGAACTGCTTTGGGAGCAGAAAACTTTGGATACAAAAATGAAAGATTTATTTTCGTTCAAACAGACGCTTATCGCTATTCGGCTGAATTTTGACATGCGGAATTATTATTTTACAGTTTTTCTCGACATAGCGAAGAACTTACTCCGGAAACAGGTGTTAAGACATGATTCGAAGGTTTTGAAGTTGTTACGATTGCCACCACAACCGGTATAGAGGAATGGCATGCAAGTTTGACGATCGTCGTCGTAGTAGAACCGTTTGTAATTGCCAGCCGAGCAAGATCCGATATCCACAGGCTCACGACAAATAGCTGGACCATCACCCATTTAATGTTTGTTATTTTCAATCGTCAAGCACATTATTTGAGAACTAATGATTTTTTCAATGTTAGCTACCAACAGTCATCACCAATTATTTTTCTGTTAGTCGTCGGTTTTTAGCAACCCTCTTTGGTCTCGTGTAGCCTGGAAGGCTTCATTTCTTTCGGTGAAAATTGTACAATTGTGGAGCATTTATTCTCAGGAAATTTTGGTCTGTTTCACTTTGAGATTTCGGAAGTCGAGCATAAGAAAGCGACCAAAGAGGGCTAAAAGTGAACTACACAAACTCATGCAAAGGATTTCGTATTCCGACGAATTTTCAATCCTCAACGACAATCAATTCAAGGAATTCCGCGAATGTAAATTTCACTGATTGATGAGATTTTTTAAAAAAATCTAACGAAATAAAAAATTCACAAAACGAAGTATCAGAATTGCCTGATTTTTGTCTAGTTGAAAACTTTCGAAAATTTTGTCGTACGAAATTTTTGGTTGAGTGATGCATGCATTTGTCATCCGTGGAAAACAGATTTTTCTCCACAAATCACTCAACTCCGCACCAAGTTTGTTCAATTCACTTCTCCATTAGTTAACGTGCACCTCCCGTCATTGTTTATCGAAATGCAACGACGAATAAGTTTCGAGAAATACCGAAGTGAGAGAGAGCTGTGTCATTTCCAGCAGGAGCAGGCTCTTCGCGATGAATGCAGACGGATTCGCATTCGGGAACGCTGCTGAATCTGTTAGCGTTTCCGTCGCATCCACCGTAGATGAATTCGCGACAGATACGAGCGCTCGGATCGTAGAATATTTTGGGGAAGATGCCTCTGCAAGGTCCGGTGTCGGAGGGCAAGTTACAGGCGTCTAAATATCCGGAAATCCAAACTTGTTAATTTTTCTCAAGCTCAGTAACATTGGACTAACCATAGCGAGTGTAAAAATCGATCCTTAAATAAAGTGAAACATCGGGACGTGCCTTGGCCCTGGAAACGTCCGCAGAGTCTCTCGCACTGTTCCTCCGTTTGGAATCTGTTGGCATTTCCCTTGCAGCCACCATAAATGAAGGCCTGACAGGATTTGGAGGTCGGGTCGTAGTAATAAGCTGTGACGTCGCCGTCGCAAGGGCCAGCGTCGACAGACTCGAAACAGATTGGACTAGTCGGCAGTACTTGTTGCGTGGGCACCGGTGGAATCGTGCTCGTTTCGTTTCGCCTCGAAGGCTCTCTGCCCTCTCGACATTTAGCCTCGCAAGCTCGACGGTCCTGGAAGCGGTTTTTATTTCCGGCACATCCGCTGTATTCGAACTCCTCGCACGTATCGGTTCGACGCTCGTAGTAATACTGAGTTACGAAACCGTTGCAGGGACCAACCACTTTGGGCATTGCGCAAGCATCTGAAACAGAATGACGTTCAGCATTTTTTTTAACGTTCCATGTTTTATGAGGTGTTTACTCGTTTGGCAAAAAACTTTTTAGCGATGATACTCAAAGGACGAAAAATTTTGAATTCTTTTCCCAATCGTCAATTTTCCATTGACGTTCGTTTTGGTCTGACTTGAAGCTCACCTTGGACTTCGCCACATCGATATTCGCACTCTTCTCGCGTGTCGAATTTATTGCCATTAGATCCGCATCCGGAGTAGTGGAATTGTTTGCAAATACCGTCACGACTGTCGTAGAACCATTTGACTGTATTTTCGTTGCAAGTACCGCGTTCGTCAGGAAGGAAACAAAACTCTGAAAATTCAAAAAAAAATGTATTCAATTATTGCGAAATTTCTTTCCTCAAGGACAAACAAAGTTCGCTAATAATAATTACCAGTCCTGAATTCGACAGCAGGTGGCGCAGGTGTCGAAAGCGACTTCTCGCAACGACCAGCACACTCGTGCTCCGTTTCAAAGTTATTGCCGTTTCCTCCACATCCTCCGTAATAAAATGGTCGACAGCGTTGCTCGTACGAATCGTAGAACCAGCGTTGCGTATAATTGTGACATTCCCCGAGAAGTGCGGGCAGCAGACAGGTGTCTTGTTCTGTTTGTTTATTTCAATAAGTTCACGGTTTTTCATCACTCCAAATTTTGAATCATACGCGAACGACAGTCGTAAGTTAGAAACTGTATGTGATTAGTTGACAAAAAAATTGCTTTGAAAATAATTCTGTAAAGAGCATGAAATTGAACGAAAGTCCAAAAAAAAAAAAAAATTATCGTTACTGTGCATTAAACTGCAATAATATTGGAGCTCGTTGGAGTAAGATGGAATTGTAATCAGCAGCGAATGAGACTGCAATGAAGCTTAATGAAAAGTCAATAAATTTCACAATAAAATTGGATTAACCACTCGATGAAATCTCAATAAAATTAGACACTGCATAAAACTCGATTTCATGAGCGGACGTTCCGAAGGAATTCCAGAAAAGTATAATCCATTGAAAAAAAAAGTTTGCAATGAGTTTGTAAGTGGAAATGAATCTTACCAATTTTGGGTGGACAATCGGATTCACATGCGCGTCTAGAGTCAAAGTTATTTCTATTTCCACCACAGCCCGTGAAATAGAAGGGCATGCAACGGTTCTCCGATCTATCGAAGAACCACCTCGAATGCTTCTCGGTGCAGTTACCCTCGTCCCGGGGAAGGGAACAAGAATCTGTTGCCATTAATCAACCAAATGAGCATGCGGTGTTAAGCAAAAATACGAGTTTTTTGTGTTATAAGTGCAGAAGATTAATTACAACTTGTCATTAAAAATTCACCAGAACCCCATCGAATATAAATATAAAGTTGATTAAGTAATTGAAATTCGTGCGGGAAAATATGCATCAGCGATACGAGAGATCAACGAAAAATTCGTCAATGTCAACGTGCAAAATTTCCCGAACCAAAGTACCGGATTTTTCTCCAAAGTTGCATGATTCTTCGTAAGCAACTCGCAGCGAAAATAGCGATTCGATAACTTGAAAGCTGAATGTAAATTCGATTTTTGAAGCTCCCCTCACAATTTTCCAAAATAATTAGGCGCAAAGTGTCAAAATAACTCCAACCGAGGAATTCCCGAGCTTCAATGAAAAGGGAATTTCCGAATGGCAATGCAGCCTGGAACCGCCCACCACCAAATAAATAATAACGATATCAACTCCAGAGACTTGATTGTTTACGAGAGTTATTTGTGGGTCGAGGTCGTGTGTAGGAGCGGTGAAAGCTTCGGTGCGAAACGGCCACTAAAATAGCGAATTTCGAGCCTACAATTGCAGCTACACAGAGAGATAGATGATTGAAAATGGCTCTTTGTTTCGCGGTAACGTTATTTGTACCTCGAACTGGGCAACGTCGCTCGCAGTCGGCGCGCGTTCGAAATTTATTGGCGTTGCCTTTACAACCACCATAAACGAATTGTCTACAAGAACGAGTTGTTGCGTCGTAATACCAGCGCAGTAACGAGCCCGGACACGGTCCGGGATTCCTCGCTAGGGAGCACTCGTTCCAGCTGTCACTTACTGCAAACATGTTTGTTTTTTCATCGACATATTGTCTCTGCTGGTGAATAGAAGAAAAGAAGGAAAATCCTCAAATTCTACCCAGTCGACCGTAACGCGATCCCGCATCGAAATCTAAACTACGATTACCGATTATTAATCGGGTTAATGACCAATTTGGTCGGTTAATCGAATGCGTTTCGTAGTACTTAAAGTTGTGCATTCAATTGGTAAAAGGGCGAATGGAAATCGAGGGAAGAAGACGAGCACAGCCCGTGGAGATTGCTTACCGCGGCTGTGACCGGGTTGAAGACATTGCTGATGGCAGGCAATTTCGGTCGGATAATTGTTGTCGTTCGCTTTGCATCCACCGTAGACGAATTGCTCGCAACTTTGACGCTCTTTGTCGTAGTACCAGCGAGTGAAGTTGCCTTTGCACGGGCCACTTTCTTTCGGCTGTTCGCAGGGATCTGTGGATTTGATAAACGTCATAAAATGAATTGGATCGATCGCAAACGCGGTATAGGGAACGTTGAATCTTTCGTAAGCCGAATTCAGCGCGCACTCACCAACGCCATCCGGTGCCGAGCAGAGTTCCTCGCACTGTTCGCGGCTCTCGAATCGGTTGGCGTTACCGAGGCATCCTCCGTAGATGAATTGGCCGCATTGTTTCCTTTCGGTGTCGTAGTACCATTTGGGATGATAGCCTTCGCAGCGTCCAGCGATTTTGGGAAGATAGCAAGCCTCCTTGCCGGGCGGTGCGACGCAGACTTCCTTGCACTCCTCCTGGGACTTGAAACGATTGTCATTGCCATCGCAGCCACCGTACCAGAATCTCGAGCACCCTCCGTATTCGGTATCGAAGAACCATTTGACGGTGAAGTCTCGGCAGGGTCCGCGATCGCGCGCCAAGCCGCAGGCTGCTCCTGGATTGGTCGGGAGACTGAGACAACCTTCGAAGTTCTCGCCCTGAGCTTCTTCCACTCCGTCGAGGCAGCATCCGAATTTGGAGGATTCGCAAGTGCAGCCAGCGAAGTTGGCTCCCCTCGCGGGTGTTCTTCCGTCCGAACAACACTTGAACTCGGTGTGCTCACATCCGCAGCCTTGTCCGTGGGGCCCCTTCGCGACCGTGATGCCATCCGGGCAGCAACCGAATTGGTACGTGTGACAGGGGCAGCCCTCGAAGTTCGGACCGGTCGCTGGAGTGAACCTGTTCGGGCAACAACCGTGCGGAGTGTATTGGCAACCACAGCCCTCGTTGTTGTGTCCTCGTGCTGCTGTCGCGTTGTCCGGACAGCACCGGAATCGGGAGTATTGACAACCGCATCCGTAGAAATCGGGACCCCGAGCCGGGGTGATATTGTCCGGGCAACATCCGTGAGTCGAGGTGAGACAACAGCCTTCTTGATTCGGACCGTGGGCCGGCGTTGAATCGTCCTCGCAGCAGCCGTAAGTTGTGTTGGCGCAGAGGGATCGACAGCCGGCGTTGCTCGGGCCGAGAGCGGCCGATTCGCCGTCGGGACAGCAGCCGAAGTACGAGGCCGTACAATTCTCTTGATTGATAACCCCGCAACCTGCGAAATTCTCACCGGTCGCGACTCTGAGACCATTAGGACAACAGCCGTACGTCGAATTGGCGCAATCTTCGCCACTTGGCTCCACGCTTGGCATGCTCGTCGTACTCTCGTATTCCTCGGTTTCGCTCTCGGTCCACGAAGTCACGGGGGTCGTTACCTCGTCCTCGCAGCCCTCGAGGTCGGCTCCGCTCGCTGCTTTCATTCCATCCGGACAACATCCGTGTTCCGTGACGTTGCAACAGCCGAGATTGTCCTTGCCACTGGCCGCGGTTTCTCTGTCCGGACAACAGCCGAATTCGGTTTCGTTGCAGGGCTTCTTGCAACCCTCGTTCTCGTTGCCCTCGGCAATCGTGATACCGTCCGGACAACAGCCGAAGAGCGTCTCGTTGCAATGCGAGAATGGACAATCTTCGTTATTCGGACCAGCCGATGGCGAAACGCCGTCGGGACAACAGCCGTAAACAGTTTCCTCGCAAGTCTTTGGCGTTGGGCAGCCCTTGTCGAAGGGACCTTGAGCCGCTGTCACTCCGTCGTAACAACAGCCGAATTCGGACTTCTTGCAAGATTTCTTTTTCGGCACTAGACACTTGCGCATCTTGTGCTCTCGGGTGATGGCTGCGTCTACGGGGCTTATCGTAGTCCAGATATCGGTTATGTGAGATTGACCGGTGAGGTCGTCCCATTCGTCGCTCGTTCCCGTCGTCATATCGCTGCCTGCTGTGCTGGTTTCCATCGTCGCCGTCGTCTCACCCGACACCGTGGATTCTTCGCTTTCCGTCGAACCTTCCGATTCGCTGATCGATGTTCCTGTCGTCACCGCTTCCGTGCTCGAGTCACTCGACGTAGTTTCGGTCTCGCTCGTCAAGTCCGAAGACTCGGTCGTGCCTCCGGATTCGGTAGGGGCTTCGGACTCTGTCGTAGCTCCCGATTCCGTAGCCTCGTCGGTCACTGAAGTTTCGCTGCTCTCTTCCGACGCCGTGCTTCCGCGGGATTCGACGATCGTACTTTCCTCGGTCACGCCAGTTTCATCGGTCGATACGGTTGAGCCGAATTCGTCGGAGCTCGTGGAAGAGTCGGTCGATCCATCGGTCACCGACTCCGAACTTGTCGCGTCGGTGGTCAATCCGGCATCCGAAGTCGTTGTTTCGCTGCTCCCGGATTCGGAAGTTTCGGACACCTTTTCAGGATCGTATTCACTGTTGACGTCGCCGAAAGTGAACGAGCTTTCGGAGGCGTTCGCTTCAGTAGTTTCTACGTCCGAGCTCGAGCTTTCCGAGCCTTCGGTAGTCTCGCTGGAGCCGATGGTCGAAGAATCGACGGTGGTATCGTCCGTTTCACTGCTCGCAGAGGAATCGGTACTCAAAGTGCTTTCGGTCACGTCCGTTGGCGTCGATTCCGTGTTATCCGTAACTGTGGTCTCGGTCGGTTCCGTATCAGGCGTGTCAGTCGATTCCGTCGAGTCCGAATCACTCGTCGCATCGGTAGAAGCGTAACTGGAATCGCTGCTCGATGTCGCCGTCATATCCGTACTGATTTCGGACACCGATGAATCACTGGTCGCTGAAATCGTCGTTCCGGTCTCGCCATCGGTGCTGAATTCAGTCGCCGAATCCGTGCTCGATTCGTCCGTTACTTCGCTGCTTTCCGATGCGTCGTTTGTACTGCCCGACATTTCGGAGCTGGCAGAAGATTCGGTGGATATTTCGGTCGTCGCGTCGGAAGCATCGACCGGCTGGGAGGTCGCACTCTCATCCGACGTTTCGGCGCTCATTTCCGTCGTTCCCCCACTTGATTCCGAACCGGATTCGACGGTCGTTATTGATTCTCCGGTTTCCGTAAAACCACTCCCGGTTTCCGCATCTCCGGTAACTTCGGTCGTCGATGATTCCGTAATTCCGCTCGTAAATGCCGGCTCCGTTTCACTGGATATTTCGTCCGTCGTAGCACCACTGCCCTCGAAACCAGGCGACGCTGACGAATCGATATTGTAAATGGTGCTCAGTATGTCACCGGTGTACTCGGTGTCGCCACTTCCGCTGCCACTTCCAGTCTCAACTGGCGTTATGTCACCTCGACTGTACGGCGCGTCGCTCAGCATCGTGTCGTCAATGCTCGTAAAGCCTGAACTATCGGTGTCGAGAGGCGACCGAGTTTTTCCGGTTGTATCAACTTCGTTGTCCTCCTCGCTGCTGAATCTTCCGTCGAAGGTCACAAAGTCTTTTTCCTCGTCCTCGTACACCTCGCACTCTTCGTCTTCGTCAGTTGGCACCTGAGTCTCTCCTGGCTCGACCGGTAGCACTTGATCTGCGTCCAACATTTACTTTTCAAAACACTCTCTCACCGGCTTCTAAGCATTTTTGTACAAATATTTTTCGAGTGCATCAAATGAAGAATAATTTTGTGATTAATATCTCTTCGACGCTGATTTGTTGTCGAATGGAAATACTGACCTTCGCTGCAGGTGAAATCGTTGCAAGACTCACTCGCGAACATTATCACGTCGATTTCACAATTGCTCGGTGGAACGACAGTTCCGTTGCTCAAGCAGACGACTTTACGGCTCATGTCACCTCCGCCGCAGGGTTTGGAACACTAACGGAACAATAAAACGCCACAAAAAAAAATCAACTTTGGGCCATCGTCGGACGAACAAATGGGAGACGATTTCGTACGCGAGATTCGATAAGGAAAAAAATTGGGGAAATCATGAAAGTGATCGAGACGAACCTTGCTCCATGGACCGGCGAACCACTCGCCCTTGCACTCTTCAACTTCGGCTTGGCATTCCTCGGTGTCGTTGAATTTCTTGGCGGAATCACATTTTTCATCGTCCACTTTTTTAAGGGTGTCGCCTTCGAATCCGGCGCAGAATACGGCCCGAGATCGGATTCCTTTGCCGCATTTCGCAGAGCACTAAAATTTTTTTTTTTTTTTTCTTTTCATCCAAAGTAACATAAAACTTCGATACTTTGGAGATGATAGAAAATGCGCTATTTTTCTTGACGCTCATCGCGGATACACGACTGACTCACCTCGCTCCATTGGCTCGTGTACCACAAAAATTCGCAGCTCTTCGGGTTCTCACATTTTCGCGTTACTTCCGGTTTTTTGCTCTCGACGCACTTATCGTCAGGGTAAGTCGTGCCGTCCTGAGTCGCGCAGTGCGCCGTTCTCGTTTCTCGTGTCAAGCCGCATTTTTCGTCGCACTAAATTCCGCCAAATAAAATTTAACGTATCACGTAAACGGCCATATAAATGACCTCTGGACCACGGGCAATGTTCAGGGTGGCCCAAAAGTCGCCTACGAAAGTTCGGGGCTGAGGAAAAATGAAGCGTCTGCTCACAGCCGTGGGGGAAGAGAGAGGTTCGATAAAAGAAAGCGAATATTTCATGAAGGATGGATCGGAGAGAAAATCGAGTGAGGAACTGTCATATTGAGAGTTTCGTAGTCTCTCGACCGCGTTTCAACATTTCGTCGACGTTTGAGTCACGCTGAAAATCAACAGTTGAAATTACTTACACCGCTCCATTCGGAAGTAACCCAATCGAGACCGGCGCACGGTCTGTTTTCGCAGGCTTTTTCCCGCTCTGGCATAGGCTCCGCGGAACAGGCCGAGTCCTCGAGTGCCTCTATTTTACCGGTTTCCTCGTTTTTCCTGTAGCAAATTACGCGTCGTTTTTGCTTACCGGGTCCGCAGAGGTGGTCGCACTGTCGAAAAAATGGTAAATTTGAAAAAAAAAAAAAAAAAAAAACTCGATTGTAAAAATGCTTCGGTTTATTGGTTCGCATTTGAAAATCGGTTTCCATCGGTAGATCGAAGCTCTCACCGGTTTCCACGGTCCTTCGTGCCACTTTGGACACTCGACGTTCTCGTTGCACTTTTCCGTCGTTTCGTTTTTCGGTCCGAGATTTTTAAGGCACTCGGAATCATCGACGATCCGGGGTATTCCACCGGCCACAATCTGCTCGCACTTTATTTCTCGCGTGCGTTCACCGCCCTCGCCGCACTGCTTGCTGCAAGGCCCCCACTCGTTGGCGACCCATTCGGACGGACATGGATCGTTGCCGCAAAGTTCGGTGTCGTCAGGCTCCAATTGTCGATCACAGAGATTGTCATCCACAGGCGCATTGTCGCGACGCTTTACACACATCACTCTCCGGGATTTGTAACCTTTGTCGACGGATTGAGATATTTTATTTTATCCAAGTCTCGTGAGGCCAACGGTCAACAGGAAATGGGAAAACTTTTCATGCATTTTTTCAACGGATCGACCGTTGCCGGGATATTCCTGGATTGCCATTCCTCACGCTGCCGCGACGTGGCTGTTTACTATTTCATTAACGCCTCGAGAACGGTGTAGTCGGAGAATAAAATGCATGAGAAATTTTCTTCCCGAGCGAAAATTCAGTGTTTCGATAGTCGGAACAATTGTTTTTTTTTTTTTTTTTTTCATTTGCATCAAACGGCCTTTCGTTAAACTAAAAAAAATTGAGCGAGTCGAGCGAGACGAATCCTTCGGATTGGATGGAGAATAATTGACGTAGCTCACCTCCTCCGCACGTGGAGCTGCACTCGGAAAATTCGTCGGTAACCCAAGTGTAACTGTCGGGATCTGCTTGTTGCGAGAACTTTTTGGGAATGCTGTACTCGTAGTTAACACCGACGTTTCTGTCTTGATAGAGCAGCTGTTGTCGGAAATATTCGTTAATTTTCGGAAACATTTGTTAAAACGTAAAGGTGAATGGAGAATTCGTTGTGATCCATTAATCGAGACGCGGATAAATGCACTTACCACGATGTAAATGGCTTCGGTGGTCGGTCCGAGGGCTGTAATCGTGTCAGGCGCTGAGAAACCCTGCGGATCTCTGGCATAATGAAATATCGTCCCGGCGAATCTGAGACTCCGTGGAAAATCAATTCTCCAATGTCCGTTCAGATAATAAAATCCGGTCGTATTGCGAACAGCTGTTTTGAGTGAGCGAATTATTTGAATCTCGGGAGCGCGTGATTAACTTTTCAAATGAAATTTAATGCGAGTGCAGTGCGTTTTCACTTACCGAGGTAATTGTTCGACGGTGCGACTTCTTTGACGACGATATTCGTCGCGCCTTGAGGTATCAAGAGAATATCGATGTAGCCTGGGTTCGAAAGGGCGCAAAGTTATTAAAGAATTCGAAGCTCAAAATTCGAAGAAAAATCAACAACGAATTATTTCGTTTCGAGCAATTAAGATTGACTGACCGACTTGAAGGTCGTCGGTATCGAAGACGCCGTTGACGGTGTTGCAATCGGATCCATCCCCGCCGCATTCTCGGCAAGAATCCTCTCGCGCTTCGCTCCCCAGCATCATGTCGCAGCCAACCGGCTGAAAAAAATTCCAGCGAGCTCGTCACTTCGGTAATCTTACGACGGAAAGTAATTCAATAGCCGAAAAATTCTACGGGAAATCATCGCGCTGCTTACCATACATTTTCCCTCAACGCAGACGTCGTTTCTCTCGAGGTCGCAGGGAGTCCCATCGACGACGCTCAACTTGTGCCTGTAGAAAAAGCGCTCACCTTTCGGCCTGCAATTCAACTCGCACTTGTTCGGACCACCGGTGTATGGTATCCAACTGTAGAATAAGTTCAAATTAAGCGATAATTATCTTTTCTCAATTGCAATTAAAACTACTTTGATCGCCAAGTCTTCGATTCCCAATAGCGTTGCAATATCTTCGATCCAATCAGCTTAAAAATTCCACTCACTCGTAGTATACACCCTCGAACTCAACGTTGTTGAATTCTGCGCACTGCTCAGCACGAAAGTCTGTCGTGCTGTTTGTGCATTCCTGAAAATAGGCAACAGAACGATGACTCAATTTGTTGAATAAAATATATCTATACACGTTGGAGGTCGAGGCACATAAAATCTTGAAATAATGGAAACAGCTGTAAGTATGAAATGAGAATAAAAAGGATGGGAGAAGTGGGTAATTATCATCGAGTAAGATTCCAAAGGGAATATTCTGTGATTAACTTTGGGAAGGGAGCGACGACTTTATATTCTGTTATATGAGGGCTCCTGACTCCGTACAGTATTTGTGAGTAACATGAACGGGAGTCCCTGTTCATTTAAAGGGAAAAAGAGGTCAATAAAGACCCGAATACATCGCTGACGAGCACACGCCTCCGAGTCCGCAGCGATAAGTACAATTTTTCTAAAGAAGCGTGTCATTTGGTAACTTGGAGAGAAAATTTAGATGCACGAGTCAGAGGGACGAGAGGCGAGAGAAAAAAATTGTGGTCCAAATGGAACGAGGACGGTTAGGCCTCCGGATACAAAGGGTAATATCGATAAATCGAGCCCGCTCTCCCCAAACGAGAATGGAGAGAGAAAAAAAGTCAGACAATTCCCTAAGGACCGAGAGAATTTAGGGACAACATTTTCTTCCGAAACTTGCCCGGTGTCCAGAAAGTTATTGCGAGCATTAAATATTGAGGGCATGTAACGATGACGTAAATAAAAAAGTTGGAGCAAGACAAAAACGAGAGAATATGCAACTTTGAATGTTTTAAGGTAGATCATATGCCCGAACGATCGTATTATTATGGGTGTCTAAATTGTATCGATTTTTACTCCCTAATTAAATCACTTTCAATAAATGTCAGAGTTATTAATTCGAAATTGTAAATACATTTTTTCAACTTATCTTTTGGAGAATGAAATTACAAGTCATTAAGTAATTGGGAATCTATCCAAAATTTCATTGGTCCCTGGCGAAAATATTACAGTTTTTTTTTATGTAAAAAATCGCTTTAGAGAACGCAAAGGGAAAACACAAAGGGAACTGGATCGAGAAAAAAATATTAATGGAAAGACAGAAGGCTATGACAGGAGTGGCCCAAGCTGAGAAGAAACAAAATGCCGAAATAAGCAAATGTGAGGTTATACGAGTGCTCGTTACTAATTTCGTTCAATCTTTAAGGTAATATATCTTTATTACCAGTAAGACAATCATCTCGAATTTTTTCCCAAATCTTATATCATTATATTATATTGCGTTACATTGAAAGTCCCTATAACACTGTGTAAAACTACCTTAAGAGGATGGATCAGTCGGTATATCGCAACCGTGAGTGCGAGAGAGATAGCTGCAAATTTCGAAATCGAAATTCTTTGACACAGTTTGACAGATTAAAAAAAGGTTCTGTCAGTCGATTTTTGCCATTGTTCTGCGTAGGCTGACAGAGCCTTTTTTAAATCGGTCAAACCGTGTCAGAGAATTTCAATTTAAAAAATTCCAAGTGAGGTTAGTCGACTGATCCATACTCTTAAATGCTATCTCTGCGAAAATGAATTCGCGTTTCTTCACTTCGAGTTGCCCTAGCCTTGGAATCTTCTGCTGCTTTTATTCGTGAAACTTCAATTTTTGGCAAACTTTTAAAAATGATAATTTTTTTTCTATTCCAATTCGTCGTCCGAATTTTTATCAATAAACATTTTCTATCAACGGTTTATGAGCTTTTCGAGTGGAATCGTCAGATATTTGAAATGTTTCGAATATCGTTCAAAGGTCAATTCTACACGATGCTTTTGAGATATTGAAATAGCTCTCGTAGATTATTTATTTCGTCGATAAATGTCAACCAGGAGATTTTCTTATACTAACAAAATGTCGACAACGCGCGCATTAGTGTCAAAATAATTCTTTCATCACGCGCATATGTTTCGAATGAGTAAACTGCTTGGATCGATATAAAATTCCATCGAAAATATTAGTTCAATGGTGAATAGCGGAGGAGATATGATGTCATTGAACTTAAAGGCGAAACGTGCACACGCGTCTATGTATAACTTTTGACGATGCGTGGTCGAGAAGTTTCCTATTTAACTTTCGACTACGTTGACTATGCACACGACAGCACGGGAATCGACCCAGTTTCGTTGTTCAAACTTCGAGTACATTGTTTGGGCTGAAAATTCTAATGGTTCGAAAATGAAATGAAATTTTTGTCATAGTCTCGTCACGAGTGAGAGATTTTCTTCATTGTTTACTGATTATTTGATAGATCGATGGAAAGCAATTGATGATTTCATTAGCTCACCTGGATGTTGCAGGAGAAGAATCTTTTTTTGGCACCTGTGCACCTGTCGTAGCCATTGTCACTGGAACGAAAATGATAAAATGATTGCAGAGAAAAATAGTTGGATGAAAGGGTAGTAGTTTTTATTTGTTTGAAAAGTGTAATAAAAAGTTGGAAGAAATGTAGGTCGAGAAATGCACGAATGGTGGGGATCGATCGAGGAATTTCTAATCGGGTTTTACAGATCGTTGGCTCGCGTTTCATAAACTATCAGGCGAAGAGAGCGAAAGAGTAAGAGAGTTCGAGCTCCCACGTATTTCCCGTTCTTTCTCGCGATTCGTTTTTGCGCTGCTCTCGGTGTGAAGAAAAATCGAAAGAATTTATATGCCAGGAATGAAAAGAAGAGCTCCCGTGCGGTTCGTGACGTTTATGACGGTGAAAAAGAACAGAACGACTTGCTGGACGAGAAACTTTTTGCCCGGAAGAAATAGGTGGAAAAACATCGCTTTAAAGGAAGAAAAAAGTAACGAGATGCTTCTTTTTCGTTAGATCGTAATTCACGCGGCTGTAATAATTTCGAATCTCTGCGCATATGCGCGATGCACATTCCCGGTGAGGCGGACCATTAAAATTTGATTTTTCTCGAGGCTTGTCACAAAAACGAGAACCGGTTCTCTTCAACGAGCTTTTACAACCTCTCGGACCCGTGCAAATTATGAATTAGGCATACGCCGAGCGTTTGCTCCCGCACACATTTCCCGTCCAGTTTCACGTATGCGTTTGAACGATGCGGAGCACCCTGAAGAGCTCCACCAGCAGTGAGGGACGCGCAGAACGAGCCCTGATCTCGGCTAAATACTTTGTCATCGTGGAGGAAGTGTCCAGCAGGCTATAATGTATAATGCTGCATCTTGTAACTTCGTGGGTGGCAAAAATATACGGAGTGTTCGAAAAATCACGAAACAAAAATTGTCATGGATCCCAACATTCTAATCGGAGTAATCGTCAGCAATGCTCGTCTCGTTTCTTTCGTGAAAATGTCAAATTTTCTGTCACGGAACTGTCAGCATCGGAATGAAATTATAGCGAGACGAGGAAGCGCAGATAAAAGATGAAGGAAAACGTTTCTTCTTAAAATTACAGGATGAATTCGTCGCTTCGAGTATTTTGCGCAACTTCTGTGACCGCCTGTATTTCCGAGGCACAAGTAATAGCTCCGAGGTATACGAGCCACCGGGAAGAGCAATATTTACGCGGAGCGTTACACAAATTTAATGCTTCAGGATTAGCGCCGCATACATTTTAATCCAAATGTTAAAAAATGTGCAAATTGAAAGCTGCACACCTCGGGCATTCGCACCGCGAAAACGCGATGAACTGTTGCTCGGGAGCGTGCTCATTTTCCTGAAACTGTTACTCCGAGGTTTGATGGCATTTAACGAGAATACTATTTATGCAAAGCTCTGTTATCAATGTTCGAAGAATATTAAAAAGACAATTTATGAATTTAATCCGGAAAGTAATATTTATAAATAATAGTTGATGACGTGGATTAAAAGGGCTTCGGATGAATAAATTCGAGTCACGTTACGTTAATTGACCGCGCACTATTTATGCCCCGATCCACGCCTATGCATAGATTAGATGCATCAATGCAAAATAATTTGTGTAATTCGACGAAAAAATGTAAATGATATTAGCATTTTGTGAATTAGCATTTTATAGAGAAAACAATAATTCTACAGGCAAGGGAAAAGATGAATTATAAAATGGAGTTTCATGCTCGTATAGTTCGGTGGTCATAACGACAGTCGAAGACCTTCGTTCGTCCACCGTAATATTTATAGTAAATAATTGCAGGGAGTTGTATATACTTACTCGACGTCGCGACACTGCCTCGTCTGATGAGCTACACCGCCACCGCAGGATCTCGAACAGGAGCTCGGTGGTGTCCAGGGTCCCCAGTTGCCCCTTTCCGGCTCATCTGTGTCGGGCACGAAACTGCTTGGCAAATAACTATTCGCGTGCTGTCTCCGGTGCCTTCCATGTCGCACTTTAATGTGATGCTAAAAGCATACAAACGAACATTTTTTCTGGATAACTTTACCCTCAATAATGAGCTTCAGTGATGGACGTTGTGGCGGATATAAAAAAATGCGAGTGAACGGGGCGAGATTGTGGAGAAACGTATACGAAGAGATGCGGGTAGTTTTAGTGCTTTTGAAATCTCCGAAGTAGTTCGGCCGTTCGATAAGGAACGGTGAAGGTCCACTTTTTTTACGGTAAATGATAGTTTAAGGTCCCCTGACAACGATGAGCACAGTTCCGGGGTCTCTTGCGAGACAAAATTTGGAATTATTTTTTCATTTACAATATTATGATTTTGAGTCTTCAACACTTTTAAAAAAAAAAAAAAAAAAAACATTACCTTACGGAGCTTTTGAGAAAGAAAACATGAAAAAACTTTAGTTTTTGACGTGTCGAAAGCGGATGTCAGTCATTGCGCTGGATTGCTGGTAACAGGTGATCGAACTTCGGACAAATTCGGGAATCGCGGGAATTTCATCAAATTTATTTTTGAGACTGACTCACGTGCTTTTATTCGTCTAGTAGCTTCGCTTTTTTTCAACGCATCGACCATTCCTTTTTCTCGGTGCCGTTACACCGATATAAACTTTCTTTCGCACAATAAAAAAGTTCCCCGGGTCATGTGTATTTCAAGTGTCACCGGGACCGACTCAATCATAAACTAGTCGAGTTAAAGTATAAATTTTATCTTTCATGATATTTTTAAAGCATTTTATTACATTATTATGATAAAAATATCCTCGATACAAGTGTTGCACATTGGACTAGTCGTAGAACGGCCAAACTACTTTAACTTGCTCGTGGTTAGCAAATACTTATGATCGTTTCCCCTTAAAATTTCATGGTTTCCACGTGTTTTCTATAGTTCTATTCCGAAAAAAAGTGTTTAAGGAATCGTTGAATGCGAGTCGTCGGGCTTTCCGTGCAAGGGAATCGTCGTTTCGGTGGTGTTTGCTCACGCAGCAATCAATAGAATATCGAATGGAAAGGACACGACGATGAAAGATTTGAATATTTATTTATCAACTGAACGACTACGATCCCGGCAGTTTGCTCGTAAGGCTATCGGTTTTACGTGGAAGCGCAAGAATTAGTCATGCCTGAATTTCTCACAGCCGCGTCACGTCCAAAGGGATATAGACATAAAACAAAAGTGAAAGAGATCTGAGAAAATCGCTGTCGGGTTTGTGTGGGTGTCCGCGCGTGAATGGTTAGCGCCTAGGTCGCTTGATTAGTCTCTGGCTATAAATCAAGTGATTAAGAGATGAGTCTCGCGGCGGGATACGCGAGAGAAAAAAGAAGAAAGCGAGCGACGTCTACGAGTGCTTCGGAGCACATACAACAGATTGATAAAACGATTCGGGCGCGACGACAACGAATAGTGAATGCGAATGACCACGGAGATCCGAATTACGCTAAAGTTTAATTCCACACGAGTGAGAATATAATGATGGTGAGCGCATCTGCTGCTCCGAACTCGAGTTTGCAACGGACGCTCATTATTTAACGAGCATTATTTTCGCACAGCCGAATGAAAAGTTAACTAGCTCGTCGAGACTTCTTGCGTGAATCATCCGAAGTGCTGATGGTCCAAATTTTAGCGAGCCGAAAGTACGTTTCGTTGAAGATAAATATTTGGAAAGTCGAATAAGATGGAAATGGACGATGTGATGAGACGATTTGGGGGGAAAAAATATCGTTAAGGAGCTAACAGGAACGAATAATAGGCGTGTCACTCGTCCTGCGAATGTACCGCGTGTCCCGAAGGCTTCTCTCAACGTCCAGGGCGTTGCGTGGTATGCCGCAAAGAAATGAGGAGGCAAGCCTTTTACCCAATCCTCGTGTAAAAATTGGTCGACAATTTATTTTTTTTTTCTTTTTTTGAAGAAAAAGCGAAAATCTCAGTCATCGATGATTGTCTTCCTTTGCTATTTATTGAAAATTCCAGCGAGACTTTAACGTCACACTGTATATATTTTCGCATGTACATAGTCGAACTATTCATTATCGTTATCGCCATTCGAGAACGGGGCAATGGTTTCTTAAAGCTTTTTCGCACTCAAGGCACGTGCCCTCCGTCATTTTCTCCTGAGGGTTTGTACCTGTAATAATAATTCTGCTTCCTTCTGGCCCTTCGAGAGCTGATTTTACGCTCCAAATTTTGCGATATATTCAAGGCGGCTGCGGCGTGTGCCTTTTCAGCTCATTTTTATTTTCCTCTTTGAGCAATGAAAGAGCCGAAATCACCGCAGGCCTGTGGTTTCGCTCGGACCTCTCGAATTAGGTGACCGAAAGAAAAAGATTTTTTAAAATGAAGGAGCAGAAGGATCTGGCTAATGTGGAGGTTGCTTCTACTGGAAAAAGGACATTGCTCGGGAAGTGCGTACCCAAAACAAAAAAATCAAAATTTCGAACTTTATCGGCACAATTGAACGAACCAAATTTATTGAATGGAAAAAAAGTGATTGAAAACTGATTCGTCCAATTTTTCATAACTTTTGGAGCAACCAACGCAATCTTGCACGGTGATTCGAAAATGACGCGGGTCGTAGATGCGCGTTCCTGTAGAAATTTGGAATTAGTACATCGTGGCACTTTGCCGTAGTGTGGATGAGGTTAGGCGAACAATATACGTACACAAGACTAATTTGTGCTAATACTTGGTGCGGTTTCCGCGACGAGAAGACCGAGGGAGAGGAGAGTTGCGAGGAGGGAGACGCGGAGGCGAGGACCGCGTGTGTGTCAAGGAAGTGCAACACGGTCCATGAGTTCTCCTGATGCACATTAATTCTGACGTTAGTCATCTCTCGTGTGTACTCTCTGTGACTCTCAAAGCAGAGATACAGCGCAGCAACCACCAGAGACGACTTTGGCCTGATGAGCAAACGTGCCAATAAGGACGCGCACCAAGCCCTTGCGGAGTTAACGCTGAGATTCTTCGGTAATCAAATAATCCTTTCATGTTACTAAATTTAGCGTATCTTCATCACATCACGAGTTCACTCATACCGTGAATAGCAACGAAACGGATCGTTGCCAACGAAAGATTGTTTTCGTATGGGGGATTTTACTATTTTTAATATTTTTTTACCTCCGAAGTTGCAACTGAAAATCGATGTAATTTCATCGCGATTATGAGTTTTAACTATTTTCTATCGTCATAGATTCTTTCTCTTGTTCGAACGAATATGATCCATTTTCTTCTTCTGTTGTTTATTTAATATGCTGCAAAAGAGTCAGGATATGGTTTGCCTTAACCCCGCAAATGTGATCGGGCCTAAGAAGGGATTGGTCTGAATCACAAATGCCAAACGTTTCGAAGTGATTTTAGCGCATGTTCAACGACCGTCGATTTATGTTTTCATACGTGAGAACTTCGAGTGAGAGTTAAATTAGAATGAACGGTGAGCCTGTCATTCGCCAACGCGGTGTTTCTTAATTGGTAGGATCACGAAGATAATCGAAGGATGAATCGAGAGTCAAGTTCACGTCGAAATTAAACGCAAATCGGCCCCGTCTTGAGCCCAGACTTAAATGCAGGGTTTCAATAATTATACGATTTCTGCAGTGCGGTAAAAAGAGATTGGATAAACGAGTCAATCGAGGCATGTCAAACAGGCTCTTAGCAGATTGAAAATTTGCGTTTTTTCAATTATATAAGCACAAAATAAAGCGCAGTCCAAGGTAGAAAAAACTTGGTGAAATTACGTGAGCCTTTTAACGAAAACTTTCGACGAAACTTTTCAACCTCGTGCAAAAGCCTCTTCGATATTTTCTTCTTTTTCATTTGGCACTCGCTGTCGATACTCGCGGTCATTATTCTCGATTATTGGGAAAAATGACTCGGAGGGCGGTCTCGGTACACGAAGCTTTCGTGTATCAAGCATATATAATCGGTGCGTAATCTCTCGTCTCACGAGAAACGCGATCCTTGGAGAAACCCTTCGCGCAGAAGGGGTACCAATTCTCGATCGCAAAACCGATTATTATCTCGAGGCGAGAATTTCGGCTCAAGGCACATACCACGTGTAGAGGGTGTCGCAAAAGTCATGCCCGACATTCCGGGGCGTTCAAGTTTTGAGAAGCTCAAGCTTTTTTTCCACTGACGAGCCGTCGAGGAAATACTAATTTATAAGTGACAACCAATCATTCGGCGTCTTCGTGAAAGTAGCCAACGCCTCGTTCTCCTTCTCCGTTTTGAGACGATCAACCGGATTGGCCTGCCACTCGTTAGCGAATGTCTCATCGCGAGGCTGGGCCGCAGAACAAATCGCCTCGAGACTTTCCTCTTGCATATATCAGACAATCCGAATCGATTCCAAAGATGACTTTCGGACAGCCTGTGTGTCCGCATTGTGCCGAAAGTTGCTTTCGATGAAACGTGTGTATCCACGTGCTCGTTAAACCCACATCTCGGGTGATCATCGTCTTTGGACGATGAAAATTATGGAAAAAATGGAAACAAGGGCATGTTGGGATCGTTGCTACAGTTCATGCCGGAAATTTGATGCGCAACGTAGAACGATCGATGTAACCACAATATGAAAGAACAATAGTCCGATTATAAAGTCGATCGTTCAATCATGTTTTTGACAGTGGATTGCAAGTTGTTTTTCTGCTGCAATTATTCTCTGGGTATCCGGATCAATGCCGCGGGTTTAAGTAGGCCCAGCTGAATCGCTCGGTTTCGTGTGCAATCGCCCGTGCACTCATATACAAGGACTTTCTGCGGGCTCAACTTTTGACGATAAAAGATTTGATATATGATCGTTTTATGCCTCTGACGCGCTCTCCGTCGCTCGCCTCGCTCCTCGATAACGACGCAGAGAGGTTTAAGACATTTTGCACCAAGGCGTTCTCTTCCCGCGAACAAAATCGAGAATCTCTGAAGCACAAGAAGAGGAGAGAGAGAGAGAGAGCGAGAAGACAAGAGACGATGATCCGAAGAACGTACGACATACGTTCTTGAGCATCTCAGCAGAGGCACTTTTGGCCGAGACTCTCGATCCTCGCTGAAAATGGAAGAGATAAAAGGGAAGAAAGACGCGGGCGTGTTGGAATTCTGTCTGAGCCTTGGGAAGAACACCTTTTTTCATTTCGTCTTACGTGCATACGCACATATAACCAATAAAATCATCGTTGAACTTTGTAAATGAAAGGTGTAAAAATGAGAGCAATCGGTATTCCACGACGATTAAATTAAGATTCATAGGCTCGTTTTTACGATCGGCTCGTTCTTAATTCAATCTCATTGTGGCTTGAGAGCTAGGAGAAAACTTAAAAATGCTTTCCTCGCTCTTATATTTCCATTTCGGACTTTGAGTCAAACCTCTCGTTGCTTATGATTGAAAAGTTTGATAGCGTTTTAGAGCGAAACGGTTACTGCTTCCCCAATGTAAGAAGATCGAGAAAATCGACAAACTCTTTTCCCACGAGGAAACAAAAATTCGTATCTCATGCACGTTTTTATATTATATTGACTCAAGGAATTTTAGGATATTTTGAGAGGCGATTCTCGCATGAAATACGTAATGCGGGAAGAGTGTCTAAATTACGCTGTTTCTGGATCGAGAGGGCGAGAAGAGATCGAGGGGTCAGTGCTGAGAGAGGGCGAAAAAAAGTACGTAGTACGTATAAATAACGAAGCAAAGTTTCTTTATCGTTTCGAAGGGAAGAAATAGCAAGGAGAACGGGCTAACGAGGATCAGGGCAACGGTGAGAATATCGTCGTACCAGAAGCCAACTAGAATTAGCCACGGTGCAGTGAGCAGAATTTCTGCAGGGCGAATCAACAGCAAACGATGGAAGGAGGCGAAGTGCCTTGGCAAGACACTCGTTATAATAAGGGACTCCTCCAAGATGCGAAAGAGTAAGAGAGCAAGAGAGAAAGAGAGAACGAGAGGAAGAGAGTTAAAGCGATAATACCAAGATGAAGTGCCTTGCTAGATACCCGGACATCGCTATCTAAGTTAATGCGGATATTGCGTGGTCGCTAATTCCGCACAAATGGAGGTGGCTCCTTCATTTTTAGTTACTTTAAAATAAAACCTTTTATTCCTTCGCACATTTTTTTCTGCGATGCTCATTTTGAAAATGATAAAAGCGTATTACTGTTATCAAATATTATAATAAAACATTAAAATTTTGGATGTTGTCGTTATTTCTCAAACGCGAAGACTCCTTCGTTGTTAAGGAGGTAAAGTAATTGAGTTTGAGTATCGTCACTGCGATACGCAGCATTTTTTAATAAAGTGAATCAAAGTAAATGCTGGGATTCGTGAAAGTCATTGAAATATTATTGAATTTTATCTTGAATGAAATTAATGAAGATTTAATTGAAGAGATTGAAGAGGTGAGAGGCCAGAACTGGGCAAATTTTATTCCGTAATTTTCTTGAAATCGGGAGACATGGAAGCTCGATGATATTAATCGAGGATCGAGGCAAGGGTCGCGGTGTAGGTTGTGGGATTTGTGCTCCGTTTTCGATATCGTGACGAAGCGAAATACGAGAAGGGCCGAAAGCAGTGTGTGTATGCACAGAGCCGTTGGCGTCCTCGGGAAGCGAGAAGCCCGCAATAAAAGTTAGAGGAATGCCGATCGGTTCGATGGGCCTGTGTGGACTGTGGAAGCGAAGAAAAAAGGGAAGAGCGAGACGATGAGATTGAACGGAGAACTCGAGGAACTGAGAGTCGAGGGCCTCTCTCGATTCGTGCCTCCCGCCTCCGGGGACTTGTTTTTGGCTCTGCGTGTATATCGCCCCCGGAGCGATCATTCGATCGCGTCGTTTTATATATGTACATACGTACAGGGTGTCCACCAAGAAGAAATATCTCAACGTGTTATCTCATGAGGTACGCGCATGGTGAGGCAAAACATTCACAAGAATGTGGCTTTCCTGCGTGCATGCTGACAGCGTGCTTTTTAAATTATTGATAAATGGAAGCGTAATCACGCATTTTCCTTTTCATTATCCAACAGAATCCACGAATTAAATTTGGAAAAAAGTTCGGCGTTCGCGTTGCCCAATGAATCGAGGCACAAGAAAAATTTCTTTGTTCGTCGAATACGATAATTTGGTACTCACGTATTTGCCTGAAACGTCCGCAACCTGAGTCACGATCACGAAAACGAGTAGCACCAACGACCTGTAACGAGAAACAAAATGTTTACTTTCAATCGCCATTCCAATGCTCGCCCGCCAATCAATTATTTTTGTATTCGTCATTACACTGTTAAATATCGAAAAACATTTTAATAATGCTCGGATCGAAACACTTTCAAGAACGAAAGACTCTCATTGACCTCCGTCGATGATCGTTCACTTTTTGCCAGCCAAATGACAGCAGGACAGCAGGCAGTCGAAACGCATAATATGGAGAACACGTGCGTATAAAGACGTTAAGAAAGGTACGGAGCTCCTTAAGAAAGTTAGGAGTAACGGGCGCCCAAAGACAAACAAGTTCACGCGTTACGGCAAGACAACTTTTCGTTTCAATGCCGAGGACACAATTCGAAGTACCGGTTCACATCTGGGATCTGGGACCAATACCAAGCGACACAAATTCGATTTCAACGAACGTTGACCTTAACTCGAAGGAGTTTGGGAACACTCGAAGCCGGCTCGCGATAAACGGCTGGAAAAGTGCGTCGACGGAGTGGATAATAATCTTAGTAATGAGATTCGAGGTGGCAAAACTATTTTTCGATGGATTCGAACCATTTTCTTCCAATAACGTGAGCAGGTATATGAGGCAAAGAAAACGAGAAATTTTGAAAACGTAGCATGAAAAAAAATCGATTTCATCATTCATTTTCACGGTTCGAGGAAGCCCAGCGATGATGTATCACCGAAACAAAATTCGACTGAAGCAAGAAAACGTTTTTGACGTGAAAATAGCGTCTTATGAATCGCTTACGTAAGTCTTAAGAATCGCTTACGTTTTACAGACGATTTCACATGATCGAATGTACAGTTAAGTGCATTGTGAAATGTGTGCAGTGGCAAAAGTAAAAGTACTTTGCGATGAGGTGGCTTTGGCTAGGAGTGCACAGCTGATCATTTGAGAGAGGAAAGTGAATCTTTAATATTACTGCGATTTGCTGTTGAATGCACGTGGCCTTCTCGGCGGTCTCGCGGTACAGAAGATCACGGCAGTTCGAAACGGGTTATGAGCTTGGATTACAGGAATTCAACTACGGGAGCGAACGTGGCATGGCTCCAGGCAGGAATGCATCTCCCGCGAGTATGCACTGAAATCTGTTGCGCCAGTGACCGAAAATCCATCAATGAAATCGCTTTGTTTCCTTCCACGTTTTTCTCTGCCGATAGAAAAACGTAATTCAACGTCAAATCGACGCAATATTTTTCAACTGAAAACAGAGCTTGTGACGATTTACGTCTCAAGATGACGATTCTATTTCTACCCATTGAAACATGCAGTTTGCATAAGAGAAATTTTTATTATTCGTTATTATGATGAGCTGCACACTTCGCGGCGTGATTTCGTGCCATTTCATTTTCCGCTTTTTTCCATATCCTTACTCTTTCCTGCGTTCTCTGTCCTGTGATGCTACTCGCTTCTTCGTATTCTACGAGACGACTATGGGAGGCAACAGCAGCTATACACACGAAAGAGATGCAATAACGAGTAGCAGTAATATGCCTTCCGCAAGCTGTCTTGATGCCGTATATATGGAAATGTTAAGGGGTGTACTACGACGAGACATTTTTTTATACCTATAGATGTATAGTTGTGGTGAATAAAATATGAAAAGCACATGCATGGAGTGTAACGAGCGCCTCTCGGCAGAGGCGGTAACATCAGCACCTGGACGAGCTCCTTTAGAAACTATTTTTCCATCAACATTTGTGCCGAGTACGCGTTTTCCATACAACGAAACTAAAATGAATGAAAATATCGAAAATATGACGACGTCCCGTGCTAAAGTGGAATTTCATTTTCTCGCTCTTAATCTCTTGCTCAAATCCCCAAAGCTTTTTCTAATCCTCGATCCACGCGGTCCAGGGATCTTTTCATACGAAAATTTGGCTCGAGTATTTCGACTCGTCGCGAGCTTCGCTGTGCTCGAAAATCTCGGTCCGAGACGTAAACCAATCAGCGAGAGTCAATTCGCTCTCACTAATGAAAGAACATTTTTTCGGCTCTGAATCCCGAGTGAAAAATCGTTTCGCCCTTTCTTTTCGAGTTTTTTTAGCTCCACAGCTAAACTTTCGTATCATGCGATATGAACTTCCAGACTGGCACGAGACAAGAGGAAACTCGAGAACATTACAGTTGTATCTACATAGATTTCGCGTGTTCTCCGTCTTGCAAGCTCTTCGAGATACACGACTACGACGACGACGACGACGACGAATGGTCCAGGGAAAACAATGAGAGATGCTGAGGCGAGATACTGCACACCGCCAAAACCGCACACCATTCGATCATTGTGCCAGCTCCACCATATCCTGCTCGACGTACACATCTCCCTTGGTGAATTCACAGCATCCAAAGCTCTGTCGTGTTTCCCTCATAATACGTCGAGGTAAAAGTGGACTGTGTACCGGAACAATATCGTCTGTTTCTCGTTTCTCTCCTGTCGTTGTAGCTAGACGCTTATGGCTATAAATATATACATTTATTTACACGGTGACGTTGATGTGGAGTGTAACCGCTGAGGACTTTTTTTGTGGAACTTTTCTTCAGGACTTTGAACTGGTTTCGTGGTCATTTTTTCCTTGATTTTATGTCCAATCGAGAAAATGGCGATCAAGAAAATATTTTGTTGGTATTTTTTTCCTCAATCTGCCAACGTACTTCAATTTTGTTTTCTTTTTTTGTTTTTTTTTTTTTTTTTTTTTTTATTTAAGAGGGTTTTCGACAATTGATTTTTCATTTTCAGAGTACGCAGATTAAAGGGCTTTCAAAAAAATGTCGGAATGAAAGTTTGGATTTTTCTGCCTGGAATTTCGCGTGGATGAACAAATATGTGCACGTTTCAATGTATATTGCAAATCCAGAAGATGAAGCAGGCGGCTGTACAGCACGGTTGCACTTTCCCCAATGAGCTCGTCTCCTCTTTACTCGTGGCAATGTTTCTACTACTCTTTCTTCCACCTCTCCTTCTTATTAATTCTTCTTCCTTGTGGTAAAAAAAAATACAAAGTCGAGGCTGGCTTTGCCTTTAGAAATTTCCTTTTTTTCATCTCCCATTTTCATTTGTACATATACTTTTATCCTGCCAATTCCTTCTTCGTCCGACTGTCTGATCAAGCACCATTATCAGTGGGCAACAATGCTCAGGGACGAGAGAACGATTCCTTCTCGAAGACAGTGAATCAATACGGAATATTTGAAAAACGTCGCATAAAGGTGAATTTTTGTGAGGAAAACTTCAACTCGTCCTTGTAAAATTCGATCAAAATTTATTGAAATTACGAATTCAAATACTTGAGGCGCAAGACAGGACGATCGAGACGAAGGAAAAAGGTATCGATACACTCGAGTATCTCAATCGATCGCGATTATGATCGGAAAGGAAGCAAAGGTAGAGCAAAGACAAAATGGCAAAGAGGATCGTTCGATATTCATTAATTGCACACATTACAAAGGGGTGGGCTGGACGATTACGCGTCGTTAATTTAGAATGTCGAAAGTCATCCGAGACGAAGAACGGAGAATCGCGAGAGAGAAGCGAGGGCGATGTATAAAAGAGCGGCAACGGGACCGAGACCTTCTCCTCGCTCTTCCTTTCGTCTCGGTCTCTCTCCTCGGTTTCTTCCTCGAAATCATTATTCGGTCGAGCCTCGCGGCTTCGTCTCTTACTATTCGCCGCAGACTGCTGCCGGAGAACAACCCTGAATCTTGTCTATATTCTTTCGACTACTTCTTCTTATCCCTCGCTTTTTTTCTCCGACCTTCGATTCGACGAGGCGAACCGAACGCTCCCCAACCTCTTATATTCGGAGGGAAAAAAGTCCGAACTTGGCGAACTTTGGGTATACGCGAAATCTTCGTAAAATAACAATTACAATCTCAATGCGGATCTTCGAGTGAATCAATGATTGAGTTCCAATGAAAATCCCATCATATTTCGATTGATTCTAAGAAAAAATGGATTCAACACGAAAACTGTCGTCAAATATTAAGTCAATTAAATCAAATATTAAGTCAAAATAATTACCGTCAATAAAATTTACGGTAATTATTTTGTGGCGATTTTTATTGCTGTTTTATTCACAAAATGCTCGCCCATAATATGCACTTTTTCGAACGATTTGTTAGCCCGTTAAAGGGGGCCAGTAACTTCGCGGTATGCTGCAAATTTGTCCACATTCGTAACTCTCTGTTTCAGAGAGTTTAATACGCTATACGGGAGGACTATACGAGCCGTGAGATTGCTAGACCGGTAGTTTTACATCCCCACACGTATTTAACAACCTCCGAAACTCTTTCAGGACTTTTCGCGTGTCGAGTTCGTCAGACGCAACGGTGCAAACGAGTTAACGAACTCAATTAACACGTTTACTTTGCACGAAATAACTGAACCGAAAGTAATTCATTATTTTCATTGACAAAGACCTTAAATTACTCTGAACCAATATTATCGGTTAACCATCGAGAAAGTGCAACAGTTCTTTTTCAATCTCAATATATAGTTACAAATAACAATTGAATGGAGCACTTAACTCGCATGTTCGGTGCATAAAATTTTCAATCGGAGTGAAAATTCAACCTCCGAACACTTTGTCGATCGTTGAAAAACCATTCCAAAGTGGATTAAAAATTGAGCGCGGTGTTGATTCGCAACGGTTAATCGGTTAATGGATATTTTAGTGATAAATAGTGACTAGAGAATTCGTGGTTGAACTGGAAGGTTCGAGAGAAGGAAAGTCGCCATATTATTTAAGCCACTGCACAAGCTTTTTTGTATTCATTGGTCCAATTAAAGATATGCGAGGAAATGCGGGGGATGGGAGATACTATTCGTCCGTACATCCGGGAAACGCACTTTTCTTATCATCGACGGACACAAGTCACGACACATGACACGTATCATTCACAAGTATGAAACCCACGCCCGCGCAGCGCCACTCCATCGAGCATTTTATGTCTACCCAAAAATGAATAATAAAGAATTTTCGATATTCCGCGGATGGAATGTCCGCGGAATTTATCGGCTAATCGGGCTCATTGATTTCACTGAAATTCCATCGCTCCGGGGACTATCCACGAGCACGATATTAATTAACTTTTCCTAATGAATGAATGAAAAAAAAAAAACGGAACATTCTTCAGTAGATTATTTTTCACGATATTGAAAAAATAAGCGACTGAAGCTCCGTTGAAAAATCGCATTTGGTGACCCACTGTGAAAATAAATTTGTCCTCTCAAAAGTGGTTTTTCCGTACTGCGAGTTTGTTTGTTTGTACTGGATTCGTTGAGTCGACGAACTTCGTTTCGTTCCCCAACATTTCGTTGATTCATCGAATTTGAAATAGCAACTGCACCGATCCAACTACTGAAATCAAGAATTTTCCATAATCGAGCTTCTTTTTAATTCGTTAAAAATTGTGATTATTATCGTTGAAATTTTTCGTCCCACAAAACTGCTCGAATTCCAATAAATGAACATCCTCAATTCAAGTTGATTCAACCGAACAGCGAATGAGGCATTTTTCTCTGTGTTTCCTCGTCATGAGCTTTATCAATCTCAGCGGATTGGCGTTCACTTTTGACACTTTGATTTCCCATACATTCGCTGAAACGCGAGTTCATCATACCCGGCTTCCGAGTCCCCTTTTTTCGGGTGTACGTGAGCAATTTTTTTGATAGCTCTTACACTGTGCCAGTAAACTTCCGTTTTTTTATCTTCGTCTTCCGACGATATATATGCTCGAATTATAATACTATTATGAAGCTCGGTATCACGATTGTCGTTATTTGTTAAATAATTGGGTCATGGAACATCCGGTCTGTTACTGCCTGCTCGTAGGACGAGTGGCGAACCTCATATTTTTTCTCAGGAGTGCTCGTCGCAAAAGCGGAATCGCATCGAGTTCAGACTAATCGAAAATGGCTTGATCGCCGTTGAGATTCGGTGTTGGGATTGAAATAAAAAAACCTCACTTTTTCACTGGAAGATGTACGCCGAAATATTTACGAATGAGCAATGAATGTCGACGTGGTTTTGCGAGCGCCATATTTCTCAAGAGATTAGGCACGCCTGCTGACGATTCGATCAGTACGAGTTATCGAGTCCCGGGGACAGTCAACGAGATGAGAAACACGTGGAATATCAATGAGAGAACGAGGACGGGGAGAGAGCACATTAGCCAAGCTAACTGGCCGAGACACGCGTCTCGGGATTTCCGTTTAACTATTAGTCCTCCGCGCACCGTGCCCAGCACATCTTTTCGCAGTTTATTTTCTTCCCTCTCAATCGCACAGAGCGTATCATTTCGCTCGAGCCTTCCAGCTCTCGAATAACCGAGCCTCGTCACTCATTCCTTTTCCATCGTTTCTCGAGCGATTTTGGAACGGGGATCAGAGCTACTCCGACTCGATTAATCGAGACTCGAAACAATTTCCCAAGCACTCAACGGAGTTGTCCCGAGCATCTGCAATTTCAGAAGCAACCCTGCCTACCGAATTTTCCACGAATCCTCGAAATATGCGAAACAAAAATTGACATTCCGAGCAATGCACAGCTCTGATTCTCCCTTTCCCCCCAATTTTCGAAATAACTCGATTCGAACGCTACGCAAAGTACAGAAATTCGCAAGGATATCTGGAAAAAAATCTGCCTGGCGTAATGAAAAATCAACACGAATGTAGAGAGCATGAAACATCGCGTTAGTCCATCCGGAGAGTTCCATGTCTAGGAACCGTCGCTCGACAGAGTACGTAATTCATTGTATGTACGCGTATGTAGATATATATATAATTGTACGTGTACGTGACGATCTTGGATCGCGAAGGTATTCACTTCCCGCTTGCCTCAAGGAATCTGCCTCGTTATACCACAAGGTGAAACCACGTTAGATACACACACAAGTTTTCTGTACGTCCGTGTGCATTTGCGAGGCAACATTGTACTTGTCGAAAAAAAGAGAAAAACATGTAGCGAGAGAGAGAGAGAGAGAGAGAGATTGGCGGAAGGGGAGCAAGATGGGACGAAAAAAAGGGAGCAAGAGAGACCGAGTGGCACAGCAGCAGCAGAATTGCTGATCTGTCGAGGATCTCGGTCGACTAATCGTCGGCGATCTACCTTTCGGAGCTTTTTCGGAGAAGCAACGGTCCCCTTTATATCTACGTGACTTTACACGGAGTTTTGTACACGCTCGCGCAACGTAGCGCGTTCCTGTGCCCATGCGGAGATGCGTGGCCAGTAAAATGTGTCAGAGGAACGATGAGCTGATAAGATTTGACAATTTCGAGCGAGAGCGAAGACTTGGATATTTAAATGAAAAATAAAAGAAGAGAAAGGAGGAAGAAATCGAAGATGGATCGGGCTTTGACGATTTTTGATTTTTCACTCCGTTTTTTCGGTCGTAAAATACCTCGGGAAAATGTAATTGTTGAAAATTCTTGAAATCGATGTGTTTTTTGTTTTGGAGCATCCACTTGAGATGCTCGAAAAATTCAATCGAATTTATACTCTTATGTTTGCTAATTTTTCGACGTCTACGTTCGCGAGAAGAAAGCGAATGAATTCGTTGGTGTTCTAAACACTTTGATGAAGTGTTAAGAAAAACTTTAATGTTCCATTGACGGGCCAACGTTGAATGGCCCATGTAAATGTGTGGAACGCCATTGGCGGCGGATAATCGTATGGTGATGGAGCCAGTAATGCTTCGCTAACTTCGTTCGGCAATCAACTTTTTTTTCTCCCGCGTGTTTTTTTCTATGCGTTATTGTGCGTATTATATATCGAATAGAGCGACGGGTTTCGGTGCGCTGAGATGTTGCATCGCTTTAATGTATTGCCACAATGAGATTGTTACGGGGCGCAATGACTCGTGGAATTTTGTCGTCACCGGCGCCGCGACTATTCAATATCCTCTACACTCTTTATAAACTCTGACGAATACATCGAATATTAGGTGGATAAATAGACGAATTTACTTCAAGAATATTCCAACGGTTCAACATTTTTGGCTTCTAATTTATGGATGTTTATTTCAATTCTGAATTCGATAAAATTGTCACAGTTTTTTGTGTAACGCGTTCAAAATTCAAGCTTTTTTTGGCCCACAAAAAATCTCGGATAAATTCTTGTTCGACGATGCCGCAGAAAAGTATTTCGTGAGCACAATTTGGTGCTTAAAAAATGATAGATTCCGAGGAAAGCTATTCGGATTTCTAGCACAGAATCATCTCAGAAAAAAATGCTTGTTATAATATACACGTGTCTGTAGCGAAAGCTGGTTTCCGGTTGTGCTCCCCTCAAAGCGGTGCTGCTGCTTCACGCAAACTCGATGGAATTTCACGAGGTTATCGAATTAGCCGTATAAATAAACGAACTACAGTAGCTTCCTCTTTGAGCTTTCTAAACTCTCTCTCTCTCTCTCTCTCGCTCACTGTTTTAGGATTTTTATTCATTCGCTCAACTCCCTCTATGAACTACGTTGAAGTTTCGAGAACTCCAGCCCTTTGTTTCCTCATCGAGGCAGGAATAATCCATTCGCTCCAAAAAGCGTCGATGACCAACCGAATTTTACCAAAAACAATCGAACTGAACGTGGCAAAAATCGTTTATCTTTCCATATATAACGAATGAACGCTTCTTACGAAGTTTATGAAAAAGTACCCAATAAGAATGAAGTATGTAATGAAGGTTTGGGAAAAAATTCGAGACGATTGTCTTACTATAGTAATAAAGATATATTTCGTTAAAGACTGAACGAAATTGGTAACATGAGCACTCGTATAACCTCACATTTGCTTATTTCGGCATTTTGTTTCTTCTTGGCTTGGGCCACTCCTGTCACAGCCTTCTGTCTTTTTATTAATATTTTTTTCTCGATCCAGTTCCCTTTGTGTTTTCACTTTGCATTCTCTAAAGCGATTTTTTACATAAAAAAAACTGTAGTATTTTCGTCAGGGACGAATGAAATTTGGGGTTCGGTCAGGCCCTGATCAATCAATGGCTTGTAATTTCGTTCTCCAAAAGATAAGTTGAAAAAATGTAATTACAATTTCGAATTAATAACTCTGACATTAATTGAAAGTGATTATATCTTTAATTAGGGAGTAAAAATCGATACAATTTAGACGCCCATAAAATACGATCCTTTGGGTATGATCTGCCTCAACTGCAACGAAATTGTTACTCAAACATTCAGAAGTCATTGACAGACGTGACCCAAATTCGTTTTTTTATAAGTAGATATCACATTGGCAACACAAATTATTTGTACACTTGTGTACATGCCCACAAGTGTGAAGATTCATAATCCCGAGAAAAGATGGCACGTGTATACTTTGCACTCGAGAAATCCGCCGCTGGACCTCTCGTTGGAAGCGCCACGCGCAGAATTCAAAAATTTACAGACCCGCTATGGCCAGAGTACGAATGCACAATGTTCATTGAATATATATATACGATTGTGCAAATAGAATAAGAAAAGAGGAGAAAGGAGAGGGAAAAAGATTCTTAGGACGCTATGTTCTTCGTTGCGGTACACTGCGGTTGAAAGCGAACGTGCGGATCTCTCTACGCAGCATCCCATCAACAACTCATCGCTATGGGTTGCCGAGTTCAAGTGCATCTTTCTTTCTATGTAGATACATACTGCCGTGTATAAAAGTGTGTACATTTTCTTTTCCTTTTCTCTCTCTCTCTCTCTCTCTCTCTCTCGAATGATGCGATGACTCTCCAAGAGATTCTCCCGCTGGGATTTTCTACTTCAAAGTGCACGGGGGAGTGAAACGAACGTTGAAAACCCACGCATTAACGTCGCAGTTCACACATACCTGTGGGCAGTGCTACAGGTGCCTTCCATCTTCTGCGTACACATATAAATCCAGGGATATATGGGGCTGAGAAATCGCAGCAGGTGCTTTATGCGCTAGGATATTTATCCTGCGTGTTAAAAGGGCGTAATTTCAACATTTCCAACGGTAACATCATGCGGCTGAGAAACTTTCCACATTTCTGCGCCGCTGGACACTTGACGCTTCGCGACACGTAATACTTCATTTCTGTTTTACACGTGACTCTCCCCGTGACTTGTCAAGTATCGAAGCTCTTTTTTGATGCTCAAAGAAACTAGGGAAAAATCATCTTGAAGGATTACGATTTTTTCACGGTGAGAAAAATCCTTTGAAATAAGATTTCATTTTGCGGGCTCATGCAGCCAGGAACTTTCGTAGCAACTATTTTTCATCTCCGACGCTTTCACGCTATCACGAAAGATTGAAATGTATCTTTCGGATTCGGGTTGGGATTTTTTTATTTTTTAGATCCAAGTCTCAAGTCTTAGTCATTCTTGAGAAAAAAAAAGTGGAAAATCGATCAATTTCTCGTCATAAAAACAGGATTCAAATATTTGGGGACAGAAATAACGATTGGACATGCCAAATAAAAATGTTTCATTCTCCTGTTTCAACATAACTTTCCCACGAATTGAAAATAACATTTACGGGATGAACAAAGTCTTGTGGTTTCGGGAGACACGGTACGTCAAAGCCCTACAGTCAAGTGTTGAAATTCCGCATACTGCTAGTCGAGAAAATAAAAAATAATAAATAAAAAAACAAACAGAAAAAGTATAAACGTAAAAGAACCCTCGAAATGAGGAGGCCCGACACGAGGAGTGGATTCAAAGTTGAGAGTTACGAAACTCTTCCGAGTGTTCTATATACCTTTCATTGTATATAATAGATAGCCACGAGCATATAAGTATAAATATATATTAAAGCGTCGTGTAAGACGGCCCATTAGCCTCGCATGATCTGTCTCATATATATTCGTAAAAAACGAGAGGGCAAAAGCAAGAATATAAAAAAAACGAATGAGCGCGAGAACGAGAAGAAAAAGAGATGAGAGAAGCAGGGAATGACGAGGACGAAGAGACCAAAAGTTGAGTCATCTTGAGTGGCAGGCTCGCGGGATGCTGTCACGCAAGGATTATCTTGGCCAGCCGGTAAAACACGAGAGGAGAACGAGCGAAAAATCTCGTCCCCGTGTATACCTTCAACGTGTACGGGAAGTTCGAAATTTGCCGAAATTTTTTGTGCCCCCCCCCCCCTCCCCGAAAGTGCGAGTTGGTTCGTTCGACTCAGTTTCCTGACACAATTCTTTCAATTGTTCCTCACTTTTCACAGCGATCTGTAAGCAAAACTCTTATTTCGAGTACACAATTTCTGTTCAACCAAAGACGAGTGGAACCAGGAACAGGCGAGGGATTCGGAAAGGCACCGAAAAATTGTAGTCGCGGACCTCTTGAAATATTTTTATAAATTCTCTCTTCTATCTTCTTAACTCGTAGGCGCAGTGGACCTTTTATTTATTATTTTTCTTTCTCCTACGCGGGAACTCGAGTCTCAGGATATAATTCTTATGCCCGAAGAAGACAGGGGGATTCGAGTCGTGTGTTCTCGGTCGTCCGGGCCACCGAGGGAGGCCCCAGGGATCGGCTTCTGTTCTCAATTCTCTAAATCCATTTGTCAGAAGTTTCGTTCTGTCGAAATAAAAGTAAATACTGTTACGAGGCTTGGGCACAGTCAGAGTTACTTCGTTTCCTCATGCACGGATCCGCGTGACTTTCCTTAATATAAATCCGACCGAGATCGAATCGTGGTCGAGCGAACCCGAGCAGGACTCGGCCTTCCGTAGATTTTCTCCAAATCTCGATGTTTCCTGTCGCCCAACTGCGCGGACACGAAGAAACGAAATATATTTAGGATACGCCGAGACAGCAACGAGAAGCGGTCGCATCAGCTGGCCGCATTCGACGTGATTTCGAACCCGCGCAGCCCGACGTACGCCCTTACATTTTTCCGGCGTACGTACGCGCCCGGGGATTACAGAGCCCCGTTGAGGATTTGTCTGTCGTCAAGATCACGATTCAAGATTATACGCCGGGGAACGGAGGGATGCGATAAATAGTCGCGACGTGCGAGCGAGGATTGACCGCCGGTTAAGAGCCTAAGACCAATCTTGTCGGCTGCACGTATAACCGAGCTTTATCGTATAGCGTATTAAAATGTAGCGGGTGTCCCAAAAGAGCCAGCCGCGGAGAGAGTTCCCAGCGCAAAACATCATTTTCTCCACTATTTTTCGCAGGTTCAGGAAGCCTGAGAATCTGCAGTGCCGAAACGGCAAAAAAACCGAAGTTAATAAAAGTCGCATTGACTTTATCAGAGAGTAGTCAAATCACTGCGGAGACTCTGTTGCAGAAGATTTTTTATTGTTCCGTTCAATTCGTGAGAATTTAAGGCAGTTTTTCGGACACGTTTTACCTTCGAATCGGTCAACGGTCTACAGATATAGAGAGCAAGGTATTTGTAATCAGCGCAGTAGCGCATAAGATCAGAGCTTTCAACCAGAGATCCAATAACGTTGAACAAACAGGAGAGATGAATGAAAAAGCATTCGAGGGATAGTCGAACGGACAAACGATATAGCGGTATATGTTTACTCAACGTGATTCAAACCCAGCAGTCTTATACACACCTATATAATGGGTTTAATTAAACAATCGAATGGACATATACGACAGGGACGTTGTTGCATCGATCGAAAAATCTCCGTCAGTTCGTCACTACTGTTTACATTAAACTTGAAGCATTTGAATCCCAAACCGTTGGGAGCATGGGCTTCGTGATAAAACACTGTTATTATATCGACGCTGGGATTTGATGGGTGGGCAACTTGCACCGGAGTCCATTAATTGTATTTTGTCTCGTGCAGGATAATTGGCTGGCAGAAACAAATTATGCAATGAATTTTTGAATGCAACGATTATCCAGGAGGAACGGGGAAACCACTTGAGCAGCGTGATCGAAGCTCGGACCAATTTTTCAGCGAATAAAACTCGAGATTGCGTAGCCCATCGATCAAATATCATCCTCCGATTAAATCAGTTTCAATAAAACGAATTTCTTACGATGAACATTCTAAAGTAAATGAATTTTCCATACGCACGTATGAAGAAATGATTTTTTTCGAAAAATAACGATGCGATTACCACAAATAATACACGTGGGATATTTTCATTGTCGAGATTCAAAACTACGACATTATGCGGGTGGCCAGAATAACTCAATTAAGCCTATTCCAGTCTCCGTACACTTTCGTACCACGTGGCGAAGGTAAGAGCCCGCGCACGGGCTATTATTTCCACGCATACATACTCTGCAATTTTCTTTCTCGCTCAATTCTCTCGATTATAATAACAATGATGAAAGGAAAAATAACAATGAGAGCGTATATACGTATCCATTGAAACGTGATTATCGCTTATACGACGTGAAACACGCGGCGAGTGCTTCATTATAATATATCCTACGGTGGTTTATGCACACACGCATATATATATATATAATTATTAGGGGTGCTCGACGAATGATGCTGCATCGGAGGAGCACGAGCCTCGTTCATTTTCCATACCGCTTCGTGGCAAAGATCGAGGAGATCTGTATTTTGAGATACATAAAGACGTTGAGAGAAATAAAAAGAAAATATGGAGAATGCCAGAGGAAACGAAAGAATGATAAAGAGATGGAGAGAAAAGCATGAAAAAACTATTTGCACCAGGAGAGATGGAAAGACCATTGCTTCTCTCGTCTCTCTCTCTCTCTCTCTGGTCCGTTCCCTGCTTCCCCCTCCCCTCACTGCTACTTCACTCTTTTGTATTGTCTTGAGGATTTCAATCGGTATTATAACTATGCACACACTCTAACCTCCCCTACGGCAAACTGCATCGTTATTCTCGTCAGCATCGCTCTCATGGACCGAGCCGGCCAGCCAGCATCGAAGATGCCCCTCGTGGAAATCTGACCTGCAGCTCATCCTCGTACATTTATGTACTTATAAATATTTTATACGGACGTATCCGTCCGCGTATATACGAGTGGCCAGCATGTGTTGATACGTGACTGAGTATACGTGTGTTATATTTTTTTATATATGCTATTAAGAAGAATTGCATATACGCAAACTCGTTTCTTCCACTAAGAGAAAGGACGAAAGAGCGCGGCGGCGGGCCTTTTTTCAATTTATTTTTTAATTGGAACGACGTCGGCGCGTTTATATTGAGGGAGAGGGCTCCTGATTTCTCTCTTTTCTCTCTACATCTAACTCCCCTTCTCTCACTCTTTCTATACGTTGCTCGAATTCCATCGGGCTTTGTCCTGTCAGCGTCCGGCTTCTTCACCCTTTTTCCTTTTGTCTCCCTCCCTCCCCTCTGCCCCTCGAGTATTTTTTTCCTCGCCCCCGCATAGGCTTTTATTTTGCTTCCCCCGCTCCCTCGTTCCCGCTCTTCCTGCTCTTCCTGGTCATTAATACGAGGAATATTGTCTCGTATGGAAAGCGATGAGAAGAACCGAAAAATAAGGGCTCTTTTGAGAACCGCGGCAATTCATGTTTCGGGCGGAAAGCTTCTCGACATTGGGCTACTTTTCAGCGATCAAACAACGACGTATCCTTGAAGAATGCAGCATGGGAGCACGAGAAAAATTCGATTTTCGCTACGGAGAATTGTCAGCGTGTCTTCCGGCCCCAACGTTCCCCGGTCACATCGCGAGCCTCAAATCACCAGCAGGAATCTTCGTCGTAACGCCCCGCTCATTAATTCCGGAGCGTGAAAAACTGGCCCGGAATCCGCATCAATTAGGAGTCCCGTACGAAGATTAATTCCGAGAGTGTCGAGCGTCGCAATTATCACTTGGACAGAGAGGCCCGATCGAGATCGAGCATTTCTCGAGATCGGTCGATCGCCTGCACGTCTATATGTTTATGCTCGGATAAATATATGGGATAAAGCAGCCCGTGATGGCCCGGAGACGCCGCGCCGTCTGCCCTGACGAGACTGCAAGGCGCGAAGAGATGAAACATGCGCGAGCCTTTAATAGATATGCACGCGCGCCTGTGCGCGAATACACACAAGACGCGTATATTGCACTCTTTAAAAGAGACGAGTACGCGCTAAATCGAAGTCGTCCCGCCGCGCGCGAACAAGCGAGGAAGAAAGATGAAAGGAGAAAACCGCGCGGGGAACGGGGCCGAAGATGAGGAGAAACGTGATTCATTGCAGCGTTGCGCGTCTTATGCCACAGCCGCAGCCTCGGAGGAGACGAGAGAATCACCACCTCGCGATCTCGCTTGCATGTTTCATGCGAGGAGACGCATATATGTATAGAAATCTTGCGGATTTTCTCTCATTTACTCATTTCCTTCACCCGCTTGTCGCACTTCTCTCTCCGCTGCGCTCTTACGCGACGAGCACGTTTAACGACCACGGATTAGAAGAGTTCGCGCGCGTATTGATTTATCTATCAATTTCCGTGCGCTCGTTTTTTCGCTCGAGAACGAACGTTATTATTTGTTCCGCATCCCGCAACCGCCATTTTCCCGAGCTCTCTCGACTTTCCCATTTTTTCTTTCGCACCTCGAGAACAACCTCCGTTCGCCGAGGGCGGAGGGAAACTGCCGCGAACCGGCGTACAATGCGCGCGGACGGCCGGCCGGTCCATCAGTCATTCGGTTCATTCACCACCGCGCGCTGCTTTCGACGCGGATTTATTAAGGGATTTCAATTATTTGCATCGCTATTGACCGGAAATCGGCTCCGACCGGATTCCGGATGTTTATTTGCACATTCGCGTCGCTGCAAATGCTTGTTTGTACCGTTACAGCGCACCGAATATCGCAGACAAAGTTTTTCGGAATTATTTTTATCGTTTTCATCGGGAACTACCCGAGCAGCGTGTCAAACACACATGAAGCATTTCAATTGAAACGTGAGGGAAGATGCTGGATAAACGAGCCAGATATTGTACCAAATGGGTATGGCTGTATATGTATATACACAAGACGCGGTGGGGGCACCTCGACGATTATATTCAGCATCTCTCCATATCTCGAACCACCTAGGACACACGTACAGTACACGAATAATTGAAGAGGAATCTCTCTCCGCAGCCAAAGTCACTGTACATGTCTATAAATTTCTCGTGTACGTGCATATTCCCATCTTCCATGTTTGACGCAGGATTTAACAGTGTTTGCATTGCAACCGTCTACTTCAATTGCTCTGTAAATACAATTGTTCTGTTCGCCGACGTGTATTGTGCTAAATGTTTGTTGTTGTATAGCATACTTTTTCAAACACAATCACCGCGTATCACGTTTCGTACGAATGATCGCGAAAAAACAGTGTCAACAAAGCGAATGAACGCAGTCGATTGAATAAAAATTTTATTCGAAGCGTCATATACACTTATCCATAAATCTTGCGGTGGAAGGTGGACAGCGGATGCGCATCTCAGTTGGCATGACTTTCCTCTTCGCTTTTTGCTAATGAACGCCCCTCCCTCCCCTCTGCAACAACCTGCTCGTTATTTACTCCCGAGAAGCTTCCTCATCGATGCTCTTCCACATACACAAACACGCACCCACACACTTTCGTCCCCGTATAAACAGGCGCTCGAGGATCGGCAATCGTGTTTTAAAATAAATTCCGTTGCCATAGTTCGTCGTGATCGCGCGTCGCGTGCGCTCAGATGGATTCAAACATGCAGCCTCTATCACGACCCTTGTAGATCCGGCGCTCTCTCCCGCGCAAGGGGCAACCATTACCAGGGCACACATATACACACGTCGCCTCACACCCACGACGCGCAAATATATCTCGACAGAGTCAACGAGTTATTTATCGTAACCACCTGTGTTCCTAACGCGTTTTCATACTCACTTTTGTGTACTGAATTTACGATAAAACGAATACGCCCGATGTATACTCACCCGCTCAATTCACTCGTGAGAACCTTTGCATTGCTTCTCTCGTACGTGTACAGTGTACAGATGGGCGGGTATCTACTACGTTTAATTATATATTCGTATATTATATACTCTCAGATGTGTACTTTGGATACACACTCGACTCGGTCATTCCCGGGTCGACAAAAACTACATAAATTGATGCGCGTTTTAAGGGGTCCAGTCTAATTAGATTTTTCAAAAAATCGACCTTTTTGTTGCATTTTACGAAAGTATACATATTTCAAAGTGTCGAATACTCAAATTTTATAAAGGCTTACGGCCTTGGTTCAAACGCGCTTTTCTTAAAATTGCGGTGATAACGTCTCCGAAAGTATTCGACCGATCCTTATTGCCAAAATTTCACCACGCGTTCTTTATGACTGTAGCTATAGCGCCATGTCATAGGAATTTTTAAATTTTTAGGGGAACTGTTGTTTTTTTGGAAAAAACGATGAAAAGTGTAAAGAAAATATAAATTTTTTTTTGCCGGTATAATTGGAGTAGACCCCTCAATGGATCGAGAATGTGATTTTTTCATAATTCACGTGATTTTGTATTTTTAGGAATTCGAATTTCGCTCTTGTGTGTTCCTGAAAATTTGATATGCTCCGAATATATGATAATTGAACGTAATTGAATAAAATGGCTGGGAACGGTGAAGTGCTCCGGATTCGAATAATTTTAGTATCAAAATTGGAGAAAATTTGGTTTTTTTATTCAAAGGAATATTGGAAACGAAGTTTGATGGAATTTAATTATTGAATTACTGGAAAAGGGCATGTTTCTGGAGATCCGTTTTTAAATGATTTTTTACGAATTTATTTCTTCAGCGAAACCATAAAATATTGACGTCTCGCGATGGAGACGGTGAAATGGCAGAGAGGATTATTAAAAATCTCAAGAAACTCGACAAAAACGAGATGAAAGATTTCTTAGACTCGTTGAGCTTGGAGCTTAGTTTTTTTTCAGGAATTATTGTGTTCACGATTTTTATAATTTCGTCGTTAAAGAGAAGACTTGAGAACTGTGAGAGTCGAAAAAAAGTTTAAAGACGAGGCAAGCTGTTGCGACGGAAAAATAGCGGAGCTTTTAGGCAAAAATGTTTTCGTTTTCTTTTCGCACAAACCTCAGCGCTCGCGCTCGCGTTTTATTTTTTGGCAACGTATTTCAACCGTTCACTTTCTCGCCAACAGTATATGCAGATATAAATGTATACCGAGTATATAATAAACGTATAAGACGAGGGTATGTATCGGTGTGCTCGTTTCTAAAGGCGAAGCTTTGAGAAAACAGCGGGCAAACTTATACCACCTCAAAGTAAATTGGATTCATTAGGAAACAGTTTTCTTTGGATTTTCCTGTGCATCCCCTCGCACCCCATTCCCATCGAGCCCTCGCGGTTTCGCCTCGCTCGTTGAAAGAAAACGTGAGTTAATTGCTCGTCGGCCCGGAACATTATTCACCGATTAGAATTCAGCAAGCACGTGGCCGAAAAGCCTTCGGTGCGGAAACGACCGTTTTGTCCAATTTTTAGGAGGTCCGAGGCTTATCGGGTTCGTTAAATCCGACGATGTCTCAACATGACTGGAGGCGAGTACTATATGTCTCTTGGTTTCTCCCGATGAACCTGATCGAGCAGATGAATTTTTTCATTCGTGATATTCCACATGCTTGAAAAACAATAACGACGTCGAATGAAAATGGGATAAAATGGGATAAAATGAGAAGTTATAAATGCTCGAGAATACCGCTACGAAAGTGGAACTTTTCTGTTTTGATTTTAAACGATTTTTGTTCGAGTTAAGTGGACTTAAATGCCAGGTAAAGGGGTTAATGGATAAACTCTGAGAAGTTGGCAGGAATGCCAGCAATTGCCGCGATTATAACCTACAAGGTGGTTGTACTCTATGACTCCATAGCTATACGAATGTGTGGTCTCGTGGGGTGAGTCATCTGGCTTCTACAGCTCTTTTACTTCCTCTCTTTCTCTCCCACTTGCTCCAGTTGAATTCTCAGCTCCCGAGAAGGCACTTCCGAGGACTTGGACCGCTCGTGCTGCTCCAGTCAGTGACAAATGGCACGTCATATAAGTCCAGAGAAAGAGAGAGAGAGAGAGAGAGAGGCCGACGTACCAAAATCCAGCTATTTCGTTACGTACACACATTGGGTGTCCGAAAAACCGGTGGCGGGAGCCACGAACTGTGAGAACTCGGAATCCAGGATGTACGGGGCCGGAGCAGGGCTCTCCGAAGCCTGGACCTGCCATGCATTGAGAGTTGACCACTCAACGAATGCGATGAGCGAATAACGCTGGCCAATTTGGCGCTTTCGTTGTTGCCAATTTCTACAAGAACGACGTTCAATTGTGAAATCGTTGTTTTTGTCTGATTCGTACGGATTTTTGTGTCTGAGAGCACCCCGTAGCACAGCGTTGGAATATACGAGTTTTGTTTTCGAACTTGAAGCGCGTTTTACTTCCGGTTGAAAGCAACGGCGCAGTCTCGATAAGAAATAAGAACGCGCTCTCTCCTTAGTTTGCGCTTGAACCAAATATCATTAAACTACTGGATGATGTTCCTACTTGGGCTAGGGGAGCCAGAGAAGAGACAAAAGTTCCATTCATGCGTGCCAGACATGCGTGAGGCCTTTTTATCACTTTTTATGCTCAACTCCTCTCGGTCTTATTCATCTTTGATCAACTTCTTTCAACGCTTGAACAAAGTGTGATAATATTTACAGAAACTTTGGGGAAAAGAGGCTCAACCGGATGCTATTTTCCGCGTGTTAAGTTCCCTTACAAAATATCTTTCGAGTAGAGCGAACGATTTAGAATTTGCGGAGATCGTCGCTCGACGCATATTTTGCTTATAGAGCTACCTCAGCAAATATTTCGTTCGTGCGCCGAGATGATTCATGAGGCAATTTGTCGATGGGGATGCTGCGCGAACCGCTCGCGCTCGGTTGTCCCCGGTCGAGACTGGGCATGTAAACAATCATGGATCCTCCGTATACGAAAGCATAATCCGTGGCTCATAATTAATGGCGCGCGTTGGAGAACAGCCGGCTTCAAGTGTCAGGAACAGATCAAAGACCCTTTGCCCATGAACAGGGTGTTCTGAGAGTGGGACTCGGAATTCGGCGGAAGGTCGAATCGCAGAGTTGCAAAAAGAGGAGCCTTCGGTTGCGTATTCCTCATCGTCGTTGCACCGCGCCGATCGAATGTTAATTCCATGGCCGGCGATCCGCGGAGCAGCGAGGAAGACGAGCAGAGCGGGAGCAGCGTTATTCCCCGGAAACTGTGCCTAAAAAATCGTGGCCCGCTTCCCGTTTGAGAATATTCTCTCGGTGAATTCTCGGTGCGGTTTCCCGGCCAGCCTGTACAGTGTGCGGACAAACGGCGCTATGTTCTCTCGCGTTGTACACCTGCGAACGAGTATGCGTGTTTGACGAGTTGCTGGGTACGAGCAGAGCGATGGGAACGTCTCAATCGTCATCATTTTCCCCTCAAGCTTGTCCGCCCTTCCAGTCCTCCCTGCCGACCTCTCCCATGCAGGCTCTCTTTCTCCTATTCACCTCTCTCGTCAATTTAAACGATCACCAGCAGAGCGCTATTGCTCGTACGGTTCAGCGACGTTGTTCGAACGGAGACACATCGCCGTCGTATATATATTTGAAGGGACATACGCGGAGCCTGCCCGCGTTTCTCAATCGATGCTTAATGGTCCTTGCGCGCTCGTTGATTACGTGTACATCGATCACCAGCTGGTGGGTTATGATTTCGGCTTCGACCTAATTGCTTGCAATTCGTGGAAAATGCAATTTCTCTGAGGGTTACGAGCACGCATATCCTCCCATTTTTCCCAACTCGGCTATATCGATCGAGAAGCTCTACAAATAGTACTTATTTTCATATGAATATTCATGACGAAGTTTCCCTTCGGAGGAGCCCACCCGGTGTCGATTTCTATGAATATATGCCCCATTTACGGTGTATTATACGCGGCAGGTGGACCAAATTCCCAATACGTGATTCAGACAACGCAGCCCAGGATATTCTTCGACTTGATTTTCTCGAGCTCGTCTATATATTATAAAAGCACATAAACAAATATACGCGGAGATGCTTTTCCGGGTGATTTGTTGAGCTTGGACGAAGGGCTGGCACAGAGCCGATGACGCTGCTGTTTGTCGCCTGCCAACTGGACTGTCCCGTGTTGGTTCTGTCCTCCCTTATCCCTCGAGCGAGAAATTCAACGCGAGCGCCCTTGCAAACAATCACCATTAGCCGTGTGACCGGGCAATTTGGCACTCGCGATGCAAACACAATCTTCCATATCGGACCGTTCCAATACTCTTTAAAATCAGCTCGAGCCCACTGACTTGACTCGTTTTGACAAATTCACCCCTCAGATTGGTGACAACTGAATAAATAAGAATTTGGCTGAAGGGACGGGTCTTGGTTCCACCGGAAATGGTGCCTGTAAACTGCGCTTCTTTTCCTTCCTGCCATTTTCGCTCGTTCTCCATTTTAAGCTCGTTTTTTTCTCTTTTTTAGTTAGCTCTTTGCTCCTTTTTTCCCCAAGCTTCAATCTCTTCCTTCCTCTTTCTCCGGAAGGAACCAAAGTGTTGCTGGCCCAACCATATTATGAGCTGTTGTGTGCTTCATGAATTCATAGTGGCCAGGCCTGCTCGCAGGATCAAGTTTTGTTCATACCACCAGCGCATAACTACCGGTCCAGCACTCACCCACATGCTTCAGCTCGTCCCCGAGTGAATAGTCCCCTTTATTATTATTATTATTATATATAGCTCATCAGAGGGTTCTACGAGTTCCTCGCTTAAATGAGAATACTTACATATAACGAAGAGAGCGAGAGGGACAAACAAAACTGGGCTTCGCAACTCCTCTCAATTTGCCTACGAAGACATCGTGTGTCGAGAAATTAAACATTCACCTCACGCAAATCCGCTATCGTGCATGAAATCTCGTTTCGTTGAAACGACTTGATTTCGTTGAAAAGTCTATGAACAGCATTTAGCGAATTGAGAATGAAATAAATATTCGAAGAATTGACGCCACCAACTTTTTCAGTTCATCCAAATGATCAACACTTTAGCATCGTTACTGCCAATTAAATTTTCAACTCACGCCTCCACTTCAGTGAAATATCATTTCGCTGGATAAATTTATGGAAACAATCGAAAAATCTTTCAAATGTCGATCCTTCCCGAGGAGACTTTTTGCATTTTTTTCTCATCCTGTCAAGTGCATATTGACCTGACGCAAGGGCTCGGAGAAATTGAATGCACGAGAAGTCGTGAATGTTTGAAAAAAATGAATCGTCCCAGGGAGCTATTCCATCATCGTCTCGTTAGGCGCGCACACAAATCGCAGCATCACTGCATACATGGGTTTATATTTATGTTTATATATGCACAAAATACATGAACATCAGGCTAACAAGAGAGCGAAGAGGTAAACGAGAGTGCACGTGAGCTTATGCGTCCCCGAGGAGAGGAGCGTACACGTACGTAAACTTCTTTCTATACGTACATGAACGCGACCTTCTGAGAAAAACAGTATAGACGAAAAGGAATCCGAGTACGTGTGAGTCCACGTAAAATGCAGCAGGAGCAGAGAAGCTCAAGCGATTTTACCGTCTCATCGCTAAAACGTTAAATTCACAGAGCTTCGGATACTACCACATTTACGCACACTTCCACTAGTTATATCAACAGAAAAAAAAGAAGGAAAAAAAGAAATACGAGGACCGAGTGAGATCATAACCGTATGCAAATGCATGTATGGGACATGAGCTGTGGCTGGAAATTAGCGAGGTTGTCACTCGCTCGTAGACAAACGAATGCAGATTTTCAGGCTTTTTTTTAATTAATGCGAAACCCAATATTTCCGAATTCATTATATCTCTGATCGTGTGTGCTTCATTGGGGACATAAATTGAATTAATTTTTGCAAAAAAGTCTCTCAAACTCGGTTCAGATATCCGGAGAATCATGAAAGACGTTGAACATGAGATAAAAATGATGACTCGTCAAAGTAAAAATTTTATTCGGTTTTTATTCCCTGTGAAGAAAACAAACCTCACAAAACGTCACGAAATTCTTCTTCCTCCGAGTGTCGCGTATAAGCTCGTTTGTGCGATTACTGTCAAAGGGCAAAGGCGATTAGATACGTTATATAGAAAATTGAAGTTTCTCTAGTGAGCTCGTTACAGAGAGGAGATCTCGCGCTTTCGTAATCCACGCGATGGAGGCGGTGAATGCGAGAAGAGCGAGAAGTTTCGAGTCTCTTGAAACTACCAGCTGTTCCTCCAATTTCAGTGACTGAATAAATCGTCGTTCTCGTACAGACTGCTCTTACTTTCCATCAAAATTCCAACAGGACTAAATCTTTGTACTGCTTTTTTTAGCCTGATAATCCAACGACAGAAATAACTGTTTCGATTACAAATGCACGCCGCACAACGAGAAGCCTCGAACTTTATACGACCCGCCGCATTCAATATTCATTCGACTTTTATTATTCAATTCGTTGTTTCACATCTTTCATAAATTTGTCAATTATATATCGAGAACTGAGAAAATGATGCTCGCACGAATTCCGAATATATAATCTCCACAATCATTGCGCGCGCATAAACCTCGATGATAAATGGAATTGCTCGTCACCGTCAAAAGCCAAAGTACGTTCTCGGCTACACCATTAAAACATTCGGATTGTTTGAAGTTTACGTCAAAAACGATAGTCTCACAAGGACGAGAGGAGATTTTCGAGAGATCAAAGCCACCCGGAGGTCGAGCGCCGTGATCGCTAAAATCTCTGAGGCCATAAAGGCGCTGTATATGGGTATAATTATCCGCTCTATACGCCTTCATAATGCTCTCAAGATCATATAGATATACAGAGAAAAGGTAGATATTTAATGCGTATCGAATGACCTATGTGGTGGAGTAGGTACAGGTACGATCTCGAGGATTGAGGCTAGAGAGTGTACACATCGGGTGTAGTGTGCGGAGATACGCCGCAGAGGGTAGAGAGAGAGAGAGAGAGAGAGGAAAAAATCAAGTGGTATTTGTGGAATGTTCGAGGGAAGCGTTCGTGGGCCACGAGTGATGAGCACGCGCTCATATGCGAGGACCCTCTTCGGCTGGTCTTAGGTCAAGAAGCTGGTGCAGGCACGAGGAAGCAAAAGAATGCGTTGACGAAAAAAAAACGATTTTTCCATCATAAATATTGAAACTTAAAAACTTGTATTTCTGTGCGACGATAAAAAAACAATAAATATTCGAGGCAGGCAAGCGTGTACGCGCGTGGAGAGAAAAAACTTTGATGAGCCGCAAAGAAGGACGGTAAGAGCGACGCGACGGGCAATTGCAGGTAGAAAAAACAAATGCGCGTGTCCACACTCTTCTAACGTTTGGCGGCTTGGAACAAGAGATCAGTAGGTAGTGGAGGCAGGTCGACGTGAAAAGTGGAAGAGGTTCGTCCGCGATATACGTATATAGCGTCATCCACGTTCGCTCAATGAGGAAGGAAGAGATGGAAAAGTCCGTGGATTAGAAGAGGACGGTTGGGTGAAGGGAGGAGCGAATATTTGTATGTCCGTTCGTCGTGCAGTGCGTCTGTGTGCAGAAAAAGTGAGAGGAAGAACGAAACGAGGGTGAGAGGACACGCGAGGCTTTCGCTGTGGGGAGGACCGCGGCGGAGAGCTGGAAAAGGAAGAGGAAAGAGTCGACGCGAGTGGAGAGCGGAGAGGACAGAAGAAAAGCAGAGAGACGAGAGAGCTGGGAAAAGCAAGATTGGAAGAGGATGGATACTGATGAGGCAGCGAGGAGACCGAGAAAGAGGAAGAAGGCCACACGCGGGAACGAGCATAAGCCACACGGGAAGGGAGTTAGAACAGCGCCGGAGAACGGGCGAGGGAGAGAGCGCGGGAAGGTAGCGAAGAGGAAGGGAGAGCAAAGAAAGCGCGATATAAATGAGGAAAGGTGTGAGAAAGATAGCGACGAAGAATAAGCGAAGATAAAACGTGTACGAGGGAAAGAAGGAGCAACAGAGAGTGCGACGTTGGAGGCCTTCGCGCGGCACCGGGGTAACATGCGAGCGAACGGGTCGCTTCTCGGAGTAGAGCTCTTTCTACGGAGTCTCTCTCTCTCTCTCCCCCTTAATCTCTCCTTCTCTTTCCTCTTTCGTAGGCACAACGAAGGGCGCTCTATCCTCGGCGAGTGCAGACGAAAAGAGACGGCGGCATGCGCGAAGGAAGAGAGAGACGAAATGGGATGAAATGGAGAAGAAGGAGAGAGAAGGAACGCTGGAGGACCGCCGGATTGAAGAGGGCAGAGAGAACAGGACAAAACTCACGACTCTAGCCAGCGTGCGCCAATTCGTGTGCGTCAGAGAGCCCCTGTCCGTGAGGGTGGCTTCGCGAATACATCCGATGTAGAAAGATCGATGAAACAAGCCACAGCGAGTAGGAGATGGAAGAGAAAAAACTCGATCACGGTGCAACAGGTCGCGGAATTCGCCTACACGTATACACACGTACAATACAAATGGGGGGACTACAGCAACGGATTTTGAGACCGACTAACCTACTTGAACGCGTCCTCAGAGGAGCAGACGACCCTGGGAAGAACAACGCTTTTTCACCCCCGCGTAAAACATCGCGAGCAGATTATTTCTTCTTGCTTCCACTCATAAATGCGAGTCTCGTTTCATAAAACTTTCGAATCAATTAATTTGAAAGAGTGTTGCACTTTTACCGGGAGCAGAATACTCCCGACGCACGATGTCGATAGAAAATGGTGGGCGACGCGACGAAAAACACCTCGTAACTACATGAAACTACATAAATATATCCTCGCGCATATGAAGCCACGACATACACGCTCTCCCACAGGTAATATCGTCTCCGGACTTTCATTAAGGGGCTCAAACTCAGCCTGCGTTTATTACACCGATATATACACGTGATAAACATCATATGAGAGAACGTATATATATATTTTAGCTCGTGCGTGAGTGAGATTGTGCGAAGGAGCATGCTCGATCGAGGCTGAGAAGAGTCCCCCGGTGCACATACAAAAAGAGCACGTACATGTGCAAGGACGATGAGAAACGAGGATCGTTTGTGCCGGTACGTTGCATCCTGCAACGGAATTACCCTCGCTCTTTTTTACACCGTGTGTCTTATGGGGACACACCGCCGCGGAGGAGTAAAAAGAGGGTTGCCCGTGTGCACGGAGCGCAGGCGAGAACCGGCGAATGTCTCTCTCTTCCTCCTCTTCTTGTACTCTTTCATTTGCTTTTTTCGTGTACACAGCAACCAGCATTATAATAAAGCCACCTCATCGCAATATTTTATCGGCGGTTCGCGATCTAACGAGAAACAGCAGAAGCAGAATCAGCCGCCAAGAATACGAGGGATGCTGCGGATGAGGGAGCGGAATTAATGCATGGAACCTCTCGTCGTGTACGAACGAAGGACGCGGCGAAACTCGACGGAACAACGACGAAAGCGAGGGAGAGGAGAAGAAAACAAGATTTCGAATGTGCTGGGCTCGCATTTAGTTTGACGCAAGAAACATTGGAAATAGATTTTTTAATGAAAATGCCGATGAAACAGGATGGAATTGCAGATCGGCAGTGTTTAATCGCATTAAAATCTTTTGTGTTTAACGACTTTTTTGGTAAATATTTTCAATCAACTTTTTATTCGAAAACGAGATAAACGTTCGCCGAGCGGAACCGAATGTACTGATTTTAAATCGCGAATCAAGTGCCCGCCCGTCCACCCCTGCATTTTTTCACCTTGCACCGCTCGCTCGAATGGCCAGTCGTTCCGACGAAGAGGAGAAAAATAAGAGAGCGCGAGAGGGACCAGCAAGGGTGTACACGCGGGGCGCATTTGCTCGCGCGTCTCGTAATTACCGTAATCAAACAATCCGAGAGCAAAGAGCCCTGCGTGATGCGCACTCACGTTGCCTCGTTTATCGCCCGTTCTAACCAGAAAGAGCGAGCAATTTTCTGCCTGCAGATTTACACGTTTTTATTCTTATATCCGTATAATCATCGATTTATCTTCGATACAATCGAAAAAATACAAAAACTCAGTGTCTTCGATGGAAAACTACTGATTTTATTGCCTATTTGGGAGAAAATAATACAAAATATTTTCCTTGATACTGGAAAACGAAATAATTGGAGGGAAATAAAAAATTCTCACGACGGTTTATTTACCGAATATATTTGCACTCGTAGACACCAACATTTTTTGCCAATAAGCTAAAAATAGCTCGTCCACAATATGCACGCCGTGCTACGGTGACTTGGAAATAAAAATTAACTTCGGTTGCGAGTACGCGTCTAGAATTTCATTGGATAGCCAAAAATAGGTTGATGTATTGGTGAAATTTGTCTTGGTTTATGCGCGCATGTATACATCAAAAATGACTTACATATGCGCGAAGCCATGAAAGATTTTTCAAAGTCCACATCCGTTGCCTCCCCTACCATCGCTTTTTTAAGTCGCTCGCTCGTTCGCTCTCTTCCCTCGGGTGAGTAAAAATGTGATATTACGTCAGTGTGTATATAAGAGTCCGACATTGCGCCATAATATTTAGACGTGCGCGGAGAAGCACGTGAACAGAAAGCAATTCCGTTTTTTGTCTCGTCGTCGAATCATTCGTCGCAATTTCTGGCCTTCGTTATCCAATTTCCATTTCTACAGCGCAACTCATCTTCTGTCGATTTATTTTGAACTCTAATCGGCCAATGATTTTGCTAAAATCATCACTCAGAAGAAAGCATCGAAGAGGAAAATTCGGCCATGACGTGCGACAATACAACGTGGGTCGAGAACAATTGAAATTTATGGAAAGCAAAAGTGAAATTTGTTATTCGTCTCTGCGTTTCGTTCAGCCGCGTATATTTTATAGTCTTGTACTATTATTATTATTATTATTATTGATATCATCGTTATTATTATTGTGCTGTCACGTGCATGGACAGAAACTGCGGAACACGAAAGCTCGTAAAATGCAGAAGCTGGGCGAGCAGCACGTTTCGATGGCAAATTCGAAAATACATAATATATCCCTTACACATGGTGTGCTGAAGACAGCATCCCCGAAAAGAATTGGGATTAGCTTCGAAAAATTCGAAGAAAAAATAGTCAGGCCTCGAGTTTTCGAGTGAGACTCGACAGCAGAGAGGACGAGAATTAAAGAAAAGAGAGCTTTCTTGTTTTCCCAATCGCAGGAGATGCTCGTTCGTGGTCCTCTCGATGTTAGCCACGTTCGCTGAATCGCTCGGCTCACACGAGGCTGGCACGCGCTACTCAACGAAGGGACAGCATCGCAAAAAAATGTGGTTGGAGAAGTTTCTGAACACCCTCTATAAGGAGGCACACGCAGGTGATCGCACGAACGCGGTTGCAAGTGGGTCAATACGGCGCTCGGTCCGCTAGAAATTTCGAGGATTCACGTAAAATCGAGATGGCCGGAAGCCGGGGTGGGAGGGAAAGAGATCGGCGATCCTGGCGAGTATCATGACGCGGCCGGGTAAGCCGGAAGTTTGGAGAGTTCACAAGTTATTTCGGAGAAAAATCTTTGGGTCCTTCCGAGAGAGCTTCTTCAGCAAAAATCTCGTGACCACGAGACTTTTCATCTGGGTGTGTGTTCGTGTGAAGAGGGGGAGCGAGGACGATGGGAAAACAACGAAAACACGTGTTATCGAAGCGCTTCTAACACACACATACACACACACACACACACTCGTTGTGGCTTTCGGGCGAAGCGAGGAAAAAAAATGGGAAATGCGGAAAGCCGCACGTTTCCTTTCTTGCCCCGTCCTCTCGTCCGTATACAGTTGCGGAAAGAACACGAGCCACTCGGTAAATCCTCCGAACGGAAAACACTCGTCCTCTTATAAACTAGCTCGAAGGGAGCCGCGCCGGGGCACACTCTTCTGGTTATTTCTCTCGTGACGCTATAACTCATGTCGAAAAAGCGAACGAAATGTTTTCTTCGTATTCACTCAGCTACATGCACAACTCCCGCTATATTTCTGCTCTTGCACATTCGAAAACCCTGGGGAATTTGCAGTCAAATCGCGTCGAAAATCATCCCCACGTTTCTTCGTATATGCACTCTTCCGGACATTTGCAACTTCGATGGCGCAGAGCGCTGGCGAATGTAAAAGAAATACTGGGAATATAAACGTAGAATTTCAATTGAGTAAATTTTTCATGATTTTATTCCAATTACAGATAAATCCTCGATCTCTGATCCGCATTTTCGTAGTGCGTCCTTAATTAAACATCGCGAGATTCATTCGTTGCTCTCATTTTCACGGAATTATTGAATCTTTTCATTTCTTTAAGGGGGTTCGAGCGTGTCTCATGGAAAAATCATTTTCCAACTTTGCACAATAAAATTTTTCGAGCAGAAAGCTTAAGACAGTGTTAAACAGTGTTGAAGTTCCCAGCAGCAATTTTTTGAAAGCTTCCATAAAAGCCAAATTCTTCACACATAATTAACTGTTCAAGAAGATTCACGCAAGTTCATCAACTTGGAATAATAAAATCTAATGTATTTTTCGTACGGTATCCTATCGCTTGAACCTCCTTAAGCTATTCCTTTCGCATGAGGGTATTTTTTGATGGCGCTAATTGGAGCACTCGAAATTCGGACTGATTGCTAACCTCTGAGAAGTCGGGAAGTAGAAAAAGCTTCTGCTCCTGCCATTTTTTCAACTCGTATCGTAAATATGTTTTTCAAGCATTCGCTAGCCCTTTATTTTAATCGTCGCTATGGACTCCTTAAATGTTTTTCTATCCGTGAAAGAGTTTGTACCAGGAATTCAGAATTATTTGGTACATGAATTATTGACTAGAAACGTGGTGATGGAACCTCCACCATATAAGCTCGCGTATAAATTTTACGATTTTTCAAGTTTCCACTCTTTATTAAATGTTCGATAACCTGACCTGAAAAGGAGTACCTTAAATTCTCAATTGTTCGTCTTCCGATCGAACGAGCATTTGTTTTTTCGGGAAACAAAGTAAACACGAACGATTTAATGTGGAATGCCCTGTGCATATGTCAGTACGTGAGATAAACATCTAGTGCATACACGAACCGAGACGCAAATACACGTACCCTCGTGCTATGAGAGGTCAATGTATACTTTGAGGATCAAGGATCTTTGGCAAATGTAAACCTAGCTCGACCCTTGGTCTCTCTCAACCGCAGGAAAAACACTCTTTCCTTCCATACGCCTCGACTATTACACACAGGGGTAAGTTTATTTCCGAGTCGCGAGTTGCTCCCGTATATTACGATGGAAAGCGGATGGGATGTTTGACGGGTATGCAGCGCGACAGCAGCCCTCCTTTTTTCAATACCGCGTTCGAGCTCTCTGGATTTTTCTGCCTCTGCGGATATCTCCCGTGTCGAAGGAGACTTGGACAAATATATTTCCGCAACGAGTGATTACAATCGGATGGAAAAATGCGGACTCGAGTGTGAGACGATGAAAATTTTTGCTCACAACCCAATGGTGGACTTGCGCGATGATCTTTCTCTCCGATTGTTGTATACACAGAAAAATAATATTTACTAGAGAAATGTGGTTAACGAATCCTCGAGTGGTGGGTCCAAGTCTGAAAGGGCAAGAAAATTGGAGCGGGAAAAGAAAATTGGAGTCGGTAGCAGAATTTCTCTGTATCTTCTCTGAGGGCTGGACGTGTCTTTTGAGGACAGAAACTTTCAACGGTAAACGATAAAATCCCAGCGTCGCGACGTCTGGATCCTCGTATCTCAGAGTACATATATAAGTACATATATGCGGCAGAGAGGCGAGAAAGCTTATACGAAGAGACTTTCATTCGGCGACGGGCTATATATTATTATATATGCTCCAGGAATAGTGACGAAACGAGACAAGCAGATGTTGAAATTTTTTTCTCCCCCACCGCACCGCCGCGCAGGATTCTCTAGCAGTTGTATTATTATACGTCTGAAAAGAAAGCACCAGATCCAAGGAACTTTTCTGACACGCGCATATATCACGTGCATATAAACGGTGCCTCGGAAGCGAGCACGGGCTTGCTTCGAATTGACGAATTCCGGAGATTAAACAATCAGCGATATTTTCTTGGGATGCAGGGCACACGAGCTATCATTTTCCTCGATATCAATATTCCTTGCTCTCCGCACATCCCAAAGTTTTGCCTACGGAAGGCTCAACGCTCAAGACACCCTGTGTAAGCGCGACGGGGAACGGAATACTCCTAGGATAACACATGAAAAACATTTATGTCACAGATCCCGAACGGGGTGTATGAACCCTCCAATGTACACAGAAATAACAGTTCCTCTCCGGAAGCAAAAATAACTCGTAGCTCCGCATCGCGCAAAGCATACCTATATTTATTGCTAACCATTTGTACTTACACATCTCGATATCCGCTGTTGGATTTTCTATCCTCAGCTTCGGCTTCAGACAATATTCCAACTGGAATATTGTCTGAAGCTCGTGACTCCTCTCTCAAGACTGTGTACACGGAGTCGAGCAACATATACACCGACCATGTGTACCCAGCCTTCGTAATTTGTGTGTGTGTGTGTGTGTTTAAGCGTAAGTAGGTTTAAAGGAATTTCATGGGAGCTCAAAAACTCTGGGGGAGTTACATTTTTTCCGATGACCTAATTTTCAAACGGTCCTTTAAAACACATGAACCTTGGAGCGTCGGCTCCAATGTGCGGATATGATGATGATGATAAATTTATTATATACCCTAATCACAGACTGTAGGGCAAAATGAATAACAATTAGACAGGCAGTGGATTGACAAAAGTCAAATAATAAAAAAAAAATCTCGTGTTGCATGTCTAATAGATACATCGAAAGCTGAATGAAAATAAATGCGATATGCACCAGCTTCAATCGCTCACCATCCTCTTCGAGTTGGGATGAAAAAAGAAATTATTGACGAAAGACTTGAAAAATGGGCGCCAACCGGAAGAAACGACGGAGGACGCGATGACACGCGAGAAAAGGCGAGAGGACTTTGGGACAGGAAATAAGGGAGGTCGCACCAACTGAGAAATACCAAGTTACAGAATCTGAGGGAAAAATAAACCGTGCATTGAGCGGAAAGATACTGAAAATCGGATCATGGGTCAGTTCAATCGAACTTGGAGGTAACGAAATCAAAGGAAAACTACGAGGGAGGGGGGATGTGAAGTCGAGGAGCTCAGATGTGAACTGAGGACGAAGGCGGAAGTTTGTATGAATGAAGAAATGTTGCCGGCAGCGATGGGTGTGCGAACGGTTTCTCGAGTTGAGCAGTTTCGGGCGGGGACAGTGCTTGGATCGGTGACCGCCTAACCATGGAGCAGCAGCCCGCGCATCAATCACTGCTGGCCGGACGGCAGTTTTTCTGAATTTCTAATCGTCTGAACCGGCGGAGGCTCGAAAAGCTCGTAAGAAAATAGGAGAATAAAATTTGACAAAGAAAAAAAATATTTTTTCGAAGAAATCTGCAAATGAACGTCGATGGAGAAAGCCGCACGTATGAAAGTCGAACTGTCTTAAAAGACCTCACAATCGATAGGCCGAAAGAAAATAACAGAGATGTTCCTGCACTCGCTTTGCTTCGCGTATATACACTACTTTGAGACTTCAGCCGCATCGAACAATGCTCGCCTACATTTGTATACATGTATATATTCACTGCAGAAATTAGCATGAAGCATTGTTCTGTTGCGCCGGACACTACTCGCGCTGTAAAAAAAGATTCACGACGCTGTCGCTGATTATTTTACTTTCTTGCTTCCCTCGGACGCGTCTATCTCTTCGTCGCTCTGGATGAAAATCTCGAAAGGAGAAAAACAACCTACTGGCATTTCGTTGAACGACTGAAAACTCCAAATTTCCATGGATTTTTCCCATTGAGCGCGCAAGTTGGATCCAAAAATGAGGAATTCGATTCCAGAAATTATTCAAATTATAAAGAGCATCATTGACGCCGTTGTTTGTGCTAGGGCAGTTACTCGCAGAAAGAGCATTTTTCTCGATCACAGTTCACTCGAGCAGTGCAGGAAAAAGCGGAAATGACTCAAAATTTAGACTCCTTCGGCATACTTGAAAGAGTGTTGAAAAAACGCGGGGGTTTTCCCATTGAAAAATGTTCACACCGCTCTCCAAGTTCCGTTGTCATGTGCTAACTCTGATCGTCTCGGAGATTTGACGATTATGGTTTCACGCATGGGACTCCATAGAGGCGTGGAAAAAGTCCGGGAGGTCCCTACCACTCGATGAGACTCTTTTCTTCTCACGTTCGTACGGCTCTCTCTCTCTCTCGAGCTTGTGATTCCACATGACCATTCTGACTCGAGTGACACATCTATAGACGAGGATAAACAACGACTGAGAGACATAACCTTTGCCCACCGGACAAAAGAACATGAATCGTTCCATTTGGCACTTCAACTTGTTTTCTCCAATGTCCTTCTTTTATTACCTGTCACAATCGATTAAACAAATCATTTTTCTCCATTTTCTAGAGAATCAACCCATCCAATATTTTCCCTTGTATAGACAAAGCACGCACTAATCCGTTGAATAATTCGTAATAAAAGGAAGCAAAAGTTTTTTGCTCATCAGTCAAATGACGTTCTCTTAACGAGGATAATTTCAAAAAGTACATTTTTTCGAAACTAAATTAAAATCAACCTACTCTCAATGTAGGAAATTCAATTGAAAATTTCGATGAATTTAACTTCGAATTTGGAGTGAATTTAATTTAATATTTCGTGTAAATCTCGTTAAAAATTTTGAGTTAAATTACATCGATACAAGTAAATTCAATTCAAATTCATTCTCAACGAAATCCGAGGGTTTCTCAGTTCTCTAAAAACAGTTAATTTTATGACAATTTAAACTCTCGTTGAAATTTCGTAAAAGCGATATAAGCAATGGCATTTTCGATTGCGTTCGTAAACTTCCCAAACATTGTAACGCGTTACGTAAAATAATAAGTGACGTGTACGGTTTTTTCCTCTGTGTTTTGTCGCCAACTGTACAGTGTGTCATCGACAAGGATCGAGTAACACGTGTCGTACAAGCCTCGACTGTCGAGTTTTACGGTGAAAACCCCCACAGCACACGACCATACGAACCGATCTCACCCGCGCATTATTCTTCGCACGAGAAGAAGAGGAAGAGAGAGACTAAGCCGGGGAACAGAAGCTACTGAACACGTGCGTTTCGGGGGTAACGCCCGCTTAGAATTTAGAATAGAGAAGAAAATGTAAGGGAGAAAAATTTGAAAATCTGCTACAATTTCGATCTTCCATTTTATCTTTCTTTGAGCTATATCAATCGCTTTATCAGTTGCGAAAATAAATCTTAGTTCCAGGACAATTTTCATATAAAATTTGTGACAATTCGAACGCAGGCGTCGTACTTGAGCCGTAAGTTGAAAAATTTCGTAGTGAATTTATCGATTTCGTAAGAAGCTTTATAATCTGAGATCTATTTTGACAATTTATTGACTTGATATCAAAGTAACGAACGAGCTCCGAAGAATCAAGTGGGAGAATAAATTCCTGAAAAATGACGATGTCAGTCCGCCGATTTATGAAAATTCTCGGTGACTATCGGAAGAAAAGTTGATTACAAAGTTATCCGCTGCTGGGAGATAAATGTTCATTCATTTGAGTGAGAGACGCGAGACGCTGATAACTCAGGGGCTCTGCCGCTGGTCACGCAATCTCTTAAGATTCTCGTAGTGTTAAGTGTAGGATATTACAGCCGAGTATTTTCCTGTCTCCCGGACCGATTTAAGTACTCATTCAGAAATGAAACGTTAAGCAAGGCTACGCTAGATCAGCTCGTACAAGAAAGATTAAAGGCAGCATCCAATGTATATACAATTAGCCTATATACGTATGCGCATGTAACATAAGAACGAGTGGAACGAATGCGCGGGACAAATTCTCACGCGAGTTTTCACGCACATACGCTCACGCGTATAGGAGCTGGAGTTGAAAAAAAATTAATTGAAAACCGCGATTACTCCGAGGATCTTATAAAATTCGCGGAAATGAATTTTTCGCAAACGCACACTTTCGAGCTTCCCTTCACTCTTAATCGAAAACCATTATTGGAGAACTAATAAATTATCTCAGGAAGATGGGAACGAAAAAAACTTTTTTTCCGAATTTTCGTCGGCCGTAATGTTATTGTACATCGTCGAAGTCGTTAGGAACCATGATATGCTGCGGGGACGTAATTTTCTCTCGGATTTCCATGCGTTAAGAAAATTTAGTGTGACTATAAACAAATTTGAGGAATTTTGTGGCTGAAAATCAAAGATTCTGTACTTTTTAGCAGAGTGATAACTAACCACGTGTTCCTGGTGACAAACGACATGCTAGCGCTCGTTTTTCTCATCTCATTGTCGAAGAGTCCAGCGACGAGTTCACGATTAATTTGTCATTTACGAACGTTCATTGGCACGAGAATGATTATTTATTTTTTGCAATATTAATTAGATTGTTTACTGTTTCGTGTGTATCGTTTGGGCGTACGCGCAGTGGTTTATCACTACAACGAAGCCAAGCGACTCGATGTAATTCGAAATAAAAAAAGCGCTGGAAATCACGTTCTCGCGCCACTATACCTCCGCGTACCAGGGTCGGTCACTGACTGCCGATGCTGCGAGGGACCACTTTCGTCCGGCAATATTGTATGGCTTCACGATTATGGCGGGTTTCGCGCCTATTCGTGCCTCCGTCAATGTCTTCGCTGTCAAAATAGCGCGGGAAGTAATTATCCCACGAGTCATAATTTCGAAGGGGAAGCTCGGAATTTATCGATTTCAATAATCCTCGTTCATTCCCATCGATGAAAAAACATCCGAGCACTATCACGCAACATTTGCCTTATTCGCGTCTGTTTGAGAAAGAATGACAATTTTTACGGAGGAAATATTCGTACAGTTATTCTGAAATTCTCGTTAAAAATGTTGAAACGACGAAAGTCCTTAGGCCCGATTCGTTTCAGCCGAACACTCGCAAACGAGGTTTTCTTAATCTCTTCTCACGATGTTGCACAGGGAGCAAAGTACCAAACAATCGGAAAGGTACTTACGGATAACCATAGATTTTTTGGAGCTCTTCCCGCGGACCGGATCGTACCCCGAGCGTTCGAAACGCCCGAGGGAAAAAAGGGAGGGACTCGGCCGGTCGCACAACCTGACCGGCACCTCTGATGTATTACATTAAAACGGCTTAGAACGAAATCCGCTAATTGCTCTCGTGCTCCCTCGGGGAGCGCGCGCACGAGCTCACTCGTGAGACGCGCTATCCTCGAAACTTTGCCAACCACAATTCAGGTAGATGTTTTGTTCCTTGGTTAAGATTAAGATACTGCGTTGCGAGCGAGTTTACTCAGCAAATTTCGGTCCATTGATACATCTATTCGCTTGGATATTTTAATTGCACGCAATTTGAACGAAGTTATTCGGTCATTTGGGTTCAATTATTTCAGTTCGACACCTGCAGTGCTCGTTCTTAAACAATTTGGTTTCAAAGTTCCTCGAGAATCGACCATTTTCGATCATTTTTTCAAAAATAACCTAAGCTTTTGTTATTATTATTCAATTTTGATATACTAAATTAGGCGTTGAGTAAGCGTTCAATGAACTTTCACAGCCAGCAGTGTTGATTTGGCAGCTTTTTATTTCAAAAAGTAACAAAGTGTGTTGAAAAAAGATTCGCAATTTTTCAACGACGCTGAAGTCATTCAACAACTTTTCATTTCACGAAGTATCGGTGCTGATTGAAAAACTACGAAATGCAAATTCGACAGGGAACGAAATTGGAGAAATACTGGAATTATATTGGAAGGTTTTTCTTAGATCGTTTCGTACGACTTCAACATTGCAAACTTCAGCGTCATATTTTCAACTGTGCAAATGTAAATTAAGCCGGAAAAACTGTAAAATTATCATGCCGAGTACAAAGTATTTGAAAAAAAATTAAAAATTTCTGATTCATTTTGACCACGCTTAATTATTTGATTTTCGTCGTCAATTCTCATTTCCCATATATCAACACATTCGGATCCTGGTCTCAATGGTAATGAGAAGCTTGCATCGGGGCTGAATCACGGACGAATAATCCTAGCAAGGTATAAAAATATGTTAAAAACTGACCATTTGAGTCGCTGGTACATGTTGAAGCGGCTTCTGTCCTCGTCCCGGCGTAGCCGGCCGCGCGGACACGACGAAATTTCAAAGTTTTTCACAAGTTACCCGTCAACAAAGAGAACAATTGTGAAAGAACAACAACAATAACGTAAAAAAAGGGGAATAGAAAAATCAAGATTTTTCGAGCGGCGGGGGGTCCGTTTTTACCGATTTTAGTGGAGGAATCGGAACCGTTGAAAAATTGTAATAACGTACGAGTGAGCGCGGAAATTCGAGACGAACTTGTATCCTCAGTTAAAAACTTTTTGATCGTATCGAGAAAAAAATGATCTTCGTTTGACGATCGAAAAGGGAGAGAGAGAGAGAGAGAGAAGGATTAGAAATGTTGGGTTGCACCAACGACGAGAACTCGCGAGTAACTGAGCGAAGGATATGCTCTCGGGTCGTCGTGAGTGAAGCGACCCCCGATGGATACTGCGGCGAGGTGGCGACTCTCTCGTTCGGTCCAGAGGGACCAGAAGCGGAGGAGCAAAAGGGAGAGAGAATGAGAGAGAGAGGGAGAGAGAGGAAGAAAAAAAGATACGCCACCGCGCCCGCGATATAAGCTCAAGGGCCGCGCCGTTACGGCTCCTCCGCGTGCCTTCTCCTCGCTCATCTTCTGCTCATTCCCCCAAATCATAAGGCAGATGAGTTTGTAGCTTCGCATAGGAACTGTGCGCTGGACGTTACACGGATGACAAGGAATTTTGCAAAAGTTATCGTAGAGCGCTGGACGCGGTCGAACATGCACCGACGGTGGCAAGAGAACCAGCAAAAAGCTCTCAAATCCTCGCTCAAATCGCTTTGAAAAAGACTGCGCGAATAGCGTACGTAGAAAGTGTAAAGAAAATATGAAAGAGCGACGAGCGAAGCGGAGTTGAATGGACTGCTGACGGTGCGAAGTCGAGGCTCGAGGCTCGAATGAGCGAATGTAGGTGAAAATCGAGCAGCCTAAATGAACGGAAGAATGCAGAATGCGAAAAATCGCGCTTGGACGTAAACAGCTAGATGCGTTATGAAATAACTGATAAATCTAACGAAGCTCAGCCTCCCAAACACTCGTCGGCTCGAGCCTCGACAACTTCTCCGCAGGAGGATCGAGAGACCCGAAAACGGACGCAGAGAAAGAAACAACGCGAGAGAAACGGAGGGAGATAAAGATCCAAGAAAAAACCAACGTGACGTTCTAAGGAAAGAGAAAAAATAGATGAAGAAAAATATAGAGAGGCGGACAAAGAGAGGAGCACAATTACAACAAAAATCAGAGGTGAAGAGAAAGGAAGCAAAAGGAGAAACGAAAGATTGAGAGAGAAAAAGAAAGTAAACGGGAAACAAAATCACAATGAAGCAGACGAAGAGATATGTGAATACGGACCGAGGAGAAAATGTACGGGCGAAATAGCCGCGGAGAAGCATGATGCACCACTCGGAGAAGCCAGCAGAAGGGGAATCCTCACTCCATTCATGCAGTAACTTACGCCCCCCCCCCCGCAACTGTGTCCAGACAAACCGCATGAAAAACGCGCGCGCAAACTCCGTTTGCAAAATGAGTTTCTGCAAAGATTTGTCAATACAAATTTGGTCAATGTGAGGAACGAAGAAAAAATTCATAAATTTAATCGACGACGGAAGGTCAGTTCACGCGCGCGAATCTCTCGATCGAAAAATTAGCATCGATCGAATATGAGAGCTCGGCCAAGTTATCGATAGTATGCGAGAACAAAAATTTCGTTCATTCATTGCCCTCGCTTCATTCACAGACGGTTCGCGTCAACCGATCTCTGGTTTTCAGTTCCGGTACACAGCGGATGTGAACAGTGGCACGTGCTTGTATTTCTCGATCGCGAGCAGAACGAGAGGACATAAAAAGAGAGTGGCGCGGCGCGATTGGGAGAAAGGGAGAAGGAAAAATATGGTCGGGGGCTTGGAACGAGACAGTTTGCATGGTATTTAGAACGGCCGATTGGACGATCGCTCGACAACGAGAGCCAGGATGTGAGACATCCGATAAAAATTCGAAACGAAAGAAAAAAACATGAACGTTTTATTCTAAAACGTCGAGTATGTATGTACAGATGCAGGGGAAAAAAAAGAGGAAAAAACTACGACTACGATTCTCATAAAATCACATATTCTCATGGCACCATACGGAGAAATCGTTTTTCTAATATCTTGGCACTTCTTCCGGAATAAATTAATCGCAGTTTACGAGAATCCCCCGCGCCTCCTGCCCCGATGCTCTCCCATCGAAAACCAGTGGAGCCTCGTCCTACTCTTTCAGGAAATGACCGCACACGTTATCGCGATATAACAAAAATAAGCGTACAAATTATTGTTATTTTTATACTTTTGCAATGATATTAAAATACGTGCCGCGGGATACGCCGCGACAAATTTAGCTGCGACGCGCGCGATACCGCGTGTTCCCACAGCCTCGCACACGCACACGCATCCGCAGCTCTCGCCGTGGCCTGCAATTGATTGGACCCGAAAACATGCTTTTTCGCTTCGCATCCCTCGAGATACGCCCTTCTCGAGTTCAAGCTCAAGCGTCAATACGAAACGAGCGACGCGCTCTTTTCATCATTTTTTAAATTTTATTATTTTGTCGCTTATCGCTAAATTAATTGGGTCGTTCGATAATGTCGTTCGTCATTTCGTTCGCGGCACACTCCCCCCCTCGTCGTCGTTGTCGTCGACTCATAAATTCGATAGCCCCCCCGCCGAATTTCACTCGTGAGAATAAAAAACTTTCGAGAGGAAAAAAAATGACAACGAAAAGGAGAGAAAAAAGTAGAGCAACGACGACGCGAGTCTCTTCCGCCAACCGGATGTCAGATTTTACTTTGTGTCCCGCGGGCGATCAAGGGAAGCGACCAGACAAATGAGATATGTCCGAGCTCCGCAGAGAGCGATGAACGCCGACCGAACCAGAATTACGTCCTCGTAGCTTAACCCCCTCGATGTACTTTTCTCAAGGCGATTTTCCTCCTCGATAACCAACCCCCCCGCCCCGAGAAAATATTCTTCGCTACATCATTTCTTCCAGTTTGTTTTTTTAACGATTCAACCAACACGAAAAGAATGTCATTTATCTACGAGGTCGATGAAGAAAAGGAAGCTGGAGTTGATGACAAAATTCCCAACCTAGAACATGACGTTTCTCGAGCCAAAATGTTCTTGCAACGATGCAGCCCGGAAAGTGGCGACAGTCTGTGAGTCTCGTATTAACGAATTTTCGAAAATCACAATTACCGCAAATTCATTTTTGCATTCCGAAATGATGAATCAACTTTAGCCTCACGAAGATGAAACTAAAATTTTTATGTTTTTTTAACACAATTTTGCATCGTCACAAATTTTATTATCATTTATTCAAAGCTCCCTTAAACTCACTGATTTTTTGTACCCGAACTCCCATCAGATACAATCACCTGGCCGAGTTGTTGGAAAAAATTTTGGCTGAACGTCCGAAAAATGCTGTCGACATATTCGAAGAATACAGCAAAAAGCTCAAAGATGAAAGATACAAGAGCAAAACTAATTACCTCCGAGAACATTACGTAGCCCCGATACCCTGTGACGAGGCAAAAACGTTCATCAGACTTTATCAGGTTATCACGTCCTAGAGACGTCACCCGTCATGTACGATTATCGAGTTACAGAAAAAAATTCAATTTCACAGCCCCGAACGATCGGCGCTCGTGTTGGCTCAACGAATTAATCGTCAGTGCGCAAACGAGAACAAATACTGCGCGATTTTTATAGGAAATTAAGACAAATATTGTAGCAATTTCACTTACAATTTCATCAAATGATGTTTTTCAATCCATTTTTTTTTTTTCTATCCCCAATCACAAAGTCTTTCATTCCATTTGACGTATTTTTTATCTCGAAGAATCTACGATCCGACCAAGAGACCGAAAATGAAATCGACGATGAGGAGAGAGACAACGATTTTACACGAAAACCTCCCGACTTGTTCGACCTTTTTTATAATCTCGAACGGATCGACGTCGGTTTGCCACGTTCGGAAATAATAACTTTGAATTTATCGATTCGCAAACTCATCGCGGAGAGACCGGTTCAAAATGTCAGGTGAAAATTTTGATCTTCCGACTCTCACAGTCGAATTTTAAAACGATCGATCGTACTGTGACTATTTGTGACAAAAGCAACTGAACTTTTTTGCTCTTTTCATCGTCAAAGAAACGATTTATATTTATTCTCGAAATTATTAAAATCATTTGTAACTTACTTGTTGAGATTGATCAATTTTTAATATTATGATAGCGGTTTAAATACTTTCGTAGTAAAGTCGTCAAGCAAAATGTGACAACAGCCATTCTCTATTTATATGCGTATGCACATTAATATATTTTAAACCAGCCGGCTTATCGTCTTGTCAAACCTTCCATCGTTTGTGTCGTTATTATTCGTTAGCCTCAAATAAGTGCTTTTCTTTTTCCATTACCAAGTTTTTTTTTTTTACCGGTAACAAGGCTTTCTCAAGACATCGCATTGACATCTGAAAACATTCAAATAGTCGCACGGGAAGTATGCCTGCCATAAGAGTCTGCGTATAACCCTTAAAAAAATGTGATTTTCGTTAATAGTTTTCTCGACAACGAGACGACGGTAGATCCTCTAATAATTCGGGGAACAGATGCACGGTGTATATTTCAAGCATATTTCTAAGTTTCAACTCTTAAAGTTGGAATTTTCGATTTCCATTAGATTCGCGTGATTTTCCTTAAAGAAAATATTCCTTTCGTTGTCGCATCGCTATCAATAATTTAGGGAGAAACGTTAAATAAGCTCACCCACAAAAGTTTGAGAAAGGAAATGAAAAGATTGAGTTCGTTGTTTCGCAGATTTTGGGGTAAGATAATCGGCAAACCAAAAAACTATTACGTAGTGGAGACGGAACTTTTGGAGGAGGAATTGCTGGCTCGACGCAGCGCCGCCGCCGTAAGATCATCACACTTTGCTTCTGCGGCCCGGCTAATTAATTTATTCCTCAAGTTTCGGCCGATTATTCACGGCAAAGTTAAAACTTTGTTGAATTTTAAAAGGAGGCCGAAGTTGCGGATAGCGATGAAAAAAGGGGGGATTATTCAGTGGAGGTGGACGCGACGCCGCCGGATGGAAATGAGGAGAGAACGGAAGAGCAAAAAGCCAGCGGGGAAAACGAGCTTTCGAAAAATGAGGAAACCTCCGATAAACTGCAACTGGTCTTCCCACCGATGCCTAAAAACTATTGGAAAGATCCGCCGGTCGTGCCGATCGAGGAGATCGGCACTGGCCTCAACGGACACGTCTACTACGTTTGCAATTCACCGGCGAGTGACGATTGGACCGAATTACCTTTGGTAACACCCCGACAAATCGTCGTCGCTAGACAAATCGTTCGAATCTTTACCGGCGACCTCGAAACTCCGGTAAATTTTTCACCGTCTCTAAAAAACCTCCGAATATGCAAACCAAATCGTACTACTTCCTGCTCCCTCACTTTTACAAATTTGCCAAAAAAAATGTTCAAAGTTTGCTTTTCCCTCCTCACGAATAATGTTCGAAATATCAATGAATCGTTGTTTACTGACAATCCGAGTGCATCGGATCGACAACTTCTCCGTTCGGCTTGCTCCCTCGCGTTGCCTCGTGACCGCAATAGATCGGTAATCGCGAGCTCAACGATGAGTAACGCTTTCCCCTGTTGATTCGCATATCCGCGTGCATGTAATAATCGCGAGGGCAGATACACACTTTTCCGCCGTTTCCTGGTACGGAAAAGAACTATCTACGGGCTCAGATAGCGCGCATAAGCGCTGCAACCCTCGTATCGCCGATCGGTTTCTTCACTTTCGGTGACCCCATCGACGAGGAAGACGAGGAAGAAGCCGACACGGAAGCTGGGGATGACGAAGAGGCCACAGGTTCAGTTTTTTCTCTCAATCCTTCCACCTGATTTTGTGCTAAATCGTCGATATGATCGACTAATTTTTTAAGGGGGAAAACTAAGTTTGCGAAGACCGATGTACGAGCGATCTCTTTTCGCCTCAGCCTTTTTGCACGGCAATATCGATTTTTCCATATCTTCGTGCGTCGAATTTTTTCGAACCTATACGAAAGACCAGAATCCAACGAACTTCGGGTTTTTATAAAACGTTAAGCAATTAGAAGATCGATTTACGAAGACGTGTTACTCCTTCGAAAGCTTTCTAAGCATCAACCGTTTTCGACATTCCTCCGAGCTGCCCTCGAGCCAATACCGAAATTCGTATACCCTTTGGGCCGGTGTGAGAGCTCAAAATGACGATTTAAATTTGACCCCAGGCTCGGGAATGATATCGGAAAACCGGCACTACGAGGCCCCGTCGTTGAAGGAGCTGGTGGATCCTTCGCTATCGAACTGGTGCCATCACAGCCCTTACATTCTGGCGCAAGGTCGAACAGTGTGGTGGGATCCTCGCGAGGGAGAATCGCGAGAGAACGAAGTGAGCGGGGTTTGAGGGGCGAGCGGGAGTCCCGCGATTAATGAAAAATCGAGTTTATCGAACGATCGTCTGAGATAACGGATCGTGTAGCAATACGGGTGTAATTTTTGTGCTCAGGATGAAAGTGACGCGGGGGGGGAAGAGGAGGACGAGGAAGTGGACGAGGATGAAGAAAAGGAGGAAAGCGGTGCCGGCGAATTCGCGAAAGAAGTTGGGCCGCCGCTGCTGACTCCGTTGTCGGAAGATGCGAGGCTCGGTTCGATCGTGGCTTGGACAGCACGAGCCTCGTCGACAATTAAATCGGATCGTACAGCTATCGCGATCGTTCGCTCAAACATCTGGCCAGGAAGCTGTACTTTCGCCACGGGCAAGTGCGTGCTTCTATATCACTCTCGTAGCTCTTCTGATTTATCTTTTAACCCAATAAATATACACTGGGTCCGGAGATTTTCACTTCAGAATCTTCCCTTCGGTTAAGGAAGTTGACGGAAGTTGAGGCCGTACAGTCATTTTTTTTAACCAAAAGTTATGACCTCTACCTTTCAAAAGTTAGGCGATAGTTTACAGTTTGCCAATGTTGCATGCACTTTGAAGAAGATTCGGGAAAAAAGAGACGAAAAACTGGTGAAAGCTCAGTCGAAAAGACGGACGGTGCGACGATCCTAGTCTCAATAAACTCCACGGGAAGCGGATTATTATTATTAATATATAATCTCAGCAAATCTCCTAATGAATCTGAAAAAAAATGCTGGAAATTGAAATTTCCAAATTGCTTCCTCAAGATGGTCAAGATGCACGATGCTCAAAGTTTACTCTAAGACCTGCCATATTTCTCATTTTGGCTTCCTCGTAGAGGAAGCTTTAAGCATTGTTCCAAAAGCTTGAGAACGTAATTTTTTACTTTTCATTTTTTTTTAAATAAAATTTTAACTTATTTATCGACTTTTAACTTTTCCACATTAATTTCCAGTAATTAAAGCGGATTTTTCGAAAAACTCATATTTTCGTAAAATTCAAAAAATCATAAAATTTCAACCGCTCGACCGATATTTCCCGAATTCAATACCAACCTTCCTATTACGATAATCTATTTGAATGAACAAAGTTAGTAATAAATCTTAAAATTTCCGAAAGTTGGAGCGTCGACACCTTTTTTTAAAAAATTTCAAAACGTCGTAGGATTCGTATTTTTTTTTTTCAAATTCTGACAAAATTATCAGAGAATGAAGAGCTTGTTCAGATTAACATCTATGCAAAACGGCAGCCCTGTATCTCAAATCGTTTTCGAGTTATAAGCGTTTGAATTTTGCGGTGCCATAACATACACACACACACACACACTTCCAACATTTTTTCTAGATATGATTTTTTGATGTTTTTGGACATTTTGAGCGCGTTGACATTGAAACGTGGAAAAAAAAATCCATCGTCAGACAGCTTCCTCTATGAGGAAGCAAAAATTGGCATTATTTAGCAAGCCTTGCTCGTATTGCCCAAAAAATTTCATATTTTTAGCATCATTTTTAACGGAGACATCACTAATAAACGTGTCTTGAGTTCCATATAAGGTTACACGTACGAAATGATCTAAAAAAATTCTCCAAAAATTCCAGTAATTCTCCAATTTCGTTTCCTGTCGAATTTCCAATTCGTAGTTTTTCAACCTGCACCGATACTTCGTGAAATAAAAAATTGGTGAATTAAAAATGTTTTTTTTTTTCCTTCATTTCGTTAGACTCCGAAGTTGCAAACTTCAGCAATGTTTACATGTTATTTGGCCCAAATTTTAATTGATTTTTTTCAGCAACGACGCTCCTAAACTGTCTGAAAATTTAACCCATTTTTTTTACACTTCACTTTATAAGATGCAAAAAGCGATGACATCATTTTTTCTTTTCAATGCCTCAACTTCCTTAAGGGCTAAGAACAGTGTAATCGTTGGAATTCCAGGTGTCTTTTCTTTATTTTTTAAATAAATATTGGTTCGATAGATTTTCATGAAACCTTGTGCACATTTTTTTAAAACTCAGAAGTACTGGAGATTTTATTTTTCATTTTTTTAATAGTATATCTTTGTACAATGGTGCGTTGGGAATGGCACCCCTCGAATCGGCGTTGACAGCAAAACTGAAAGAGTTTTTATCCCAGAGACTTTATTCGAATTGCATTTTGTAGGGAAAACGTATTTTTTCAGCGTGACGCAGCCGTTTTTTTTTTATTTTTATTTTATTTTTTATTTTATTTTTTTTTTTATGAAGAATTTTCTACTGAGAAATACACAAAAATTGTAATTTTTATATTCAAATGGTAGCCATTTTTTTCTAAACAATATTTTGAAAATCCAGTTTTGGTGTCAAGGACCCTTCGAGGGGTGTCATTTTCAACGCACCATATTGTACAAAAAAATACCATGAAAGAAAATGAAAAATTTTTTTTCCAGCACTTCTGAGTATGTAAAAAATGTGTACGAGGTTTTATTTAAATCCGTTGAACCAATTTTTATTCATGAAATAAAGAAAAAAAAAACACCTTAAATTCCATTTTTTTGACTGTTCGTAGGCCTTAAATAATTACGATGAAAAAAACGTTTGGCTATCTTTCTTTGCCCTGGACCTCTTCGAGGAAATGAATTCGTTGCTAAAAGCCGAACCCGGTGCTCTGATTTTTTATTTCCAATTGATTTGTTCACGTCGCATCGGTGAAAAAATATTTTTCGTGGCTCAAGGGAACCTCGAATTGTAGAAAAGATTCTCGGGACAGCCTTTATATTGACGCGCACACGAATACGTCTCTAGATGCAAATTAGAAAGCGCGGTTGCATCGTGTGTATCAATTGCTAAGTGTTTATTCGCTCGTGTATACACACCAGGAAATTCGCCAACGTCTACATCGGCATGGGTCAGAAGTTCAACCCTTATAATTATAGTCCACCTGACATGCCGATCATTCAGGAACAGTATAACATCGGCCCGGAAGTAATGGAGATTCAGGACCCGAGTTTCGAGGCGGAGGAGGCTTATCGCATCGCCCACTTGCCCCCTAACGAACCTGGACCGCTTGAGCTTGGTGCGATACGATATGCGACCTCAATTTTTATTGATAAATCGTTTAAACGGGATAAAAATTTGAATTTTTTCCAATTCGTGAGCATGCTTTTTCGTACGGTTTTTTCATTAGAATGATCATTTTTTATCCAAATATCATTCGGGTTTGTGACTCGTAACGCTGTCATTGATTCCATCATTTTTATCGATTATTAGTAATAAGTTATAATTCGTTACCTTTAACTCGCTCGAAACCTTCATTTTTAGCAGTGATTCATAATAATATGAATTATAGATGACGATGAGGAGGATCAAGACGACGACGAAGACGATGAAGATGACGACGAGGATTAACGAGTCCTTTGGATGGAAATCCGTACATGTGTTAACGTTTAATCATTTATTGGATATAACACTAATGTTGAGCAGTAGAAATGTTCCACTGAGAGTATCACATTCATCGAAATATTGGCGGGACGAGAGGTGACGAGAATTCGCACGTATTTATGGTTGTTGGAAATAAAGAAATTCTGAATTCTGGAGATTCTTTCAAGTTTGGACCAACCGTTAGTGAACTAGAAAACTCCATTTATGCGGTTACCCCAAGCGATCGCTAACGGCGCCACTTACTACTGGTCGCTGATACGCGAATGTCTACTTCTAAAATCGACCGCTACGAGAAAGCGCCTTCACTATTCCCCCCCCCCCCCCCCCCCCTCAGACTGACCCAGTCGGCATCCGACCGTCGGATACCAGATCCGGAATCCGGGATCCGGAATATCCGGATATTTCCGGGAGATGCAGGATACGGGCGCATCATTCTACCAGCTACCAGTCTCCGATCTCTATCTTCTTCCCCATAACATTATCCCCCACAGTCCCATCGCAACAATTTACGTCCATGCGCGACCAGCGCGACTGAACCGGGAACCGGCAAAAACAGCGGCTCCTATTCTATTACTATTCAAATCGGAAAAAAAAGTCTTCTGAGAGACTCGCTCAGTTGGATAAATAATACAGTGACTTGGCATAATCAGTCTTAGATAATAAATAGCTATCAGTAGCTGCATGAGTGACGAAATAAAGTAGATAAGCGTTCGAGCGACTATCACGATCTACCGAACACCTTCCCAATCTTTACGAAACGCGACGTCGTGCATTTTAGTAGTGAAAAAATATCTGTGGGTCTGTCAACATCATTTAACTGCATCATGAAAAAAATCATTATATTTGGTAGCACCGGTATGACCGGCTTATGTACCCTTGAATATGCTGTGAAACAAGGTATTCATTATTTTCTCACAATTGATTTCATGCCAAAGAAAAAACGAATGTACTCGAAAAATTTTGGAGGCATGAGTTTGCATTTACACCGATTTTCTTTTATTCGATCAAACTTGCAATGAATGTCTAAAAAACTGATCATTTAACCATTGTTGATTACTTACATTTGTATTGATACCCAGAATGATACAAAAATGGAAAGACAAGAAGGAAAAAAAATGGAAAATCGAAACAAAATAACACTCGATTAGTTTATAACTGAAAAGGGTTTCCAATTTTCAAGAGAATTGAGAGAATAAAATAAAACTTGAGTCGTTAAAATGACTCAAGAAATCTTGGTAAAGAGTTTATTTAAAACTTCAATGAAAGAATCGTGTCAACTGTTTCCAAAAGCTCAAAAATTAGATTTATGTAAAAGCTGTTACACTACATGACAGAATAAATGCTTGCAATGAGGCTTGCAAGCAAATTCTTCCTTTTAACAGAACCTAAATTGATCATTCAACATTGAGTCACAACAATTAGAAAAACATAAATAACTTTGGGTTTTGAAAATACGAACTTCAATGCAATTTGAAATTCAAGTAGATATTAGTAATAACGGAAATGGACAAAATAGAAACAATTAAAAAATGTACAATCCCTGTTGCTCAGGTTTTGAAGTCAGAGTTTTTGTACGAGACGAATCAAAAATTCCGGAACATCTTCGAAGCAAGGTCGAGGCTGTCATAGGCGATGTAACCAATAACGAACAAGTTTCAAAGGCAGTTGCTGGTACAGAAGGTGTTGTTGTTGTCCTCGGAACAAGAAATGACTTGAGTAAGCAAAGCCTCATCCATTTTTTCTTACAAATATTTTTATATAAACAATGATTCCATTTATTTAACTTTCTAGAACCAACAACGATGATGTCTGATGGCATCAAAAATATAATCCAGGCAATGAAGACTCACAGTGTTAATGTCATTTCTGTCTGCTTGTCTGGTGAGTTTTTAATTCAAAAAACATCTTTACAAATGTTGACAAATATTAAATAACACTGAAGTTTTCATTCAAGTACAAATTGAAAATTGCAGAACAAAATTAAAGTATTTCCTTCTCCCTGATTGTGAACAATAATTTGATTTTGAATTCATCTTATTTTGAAACCAAAATCATTATCACCACAAATTTGACATTGTATATAACCCATGAAAAAAAAATTGGAAATTGACTCGTATAGTTGAAATGTCCATTAGGTCAGTGAACCGCTGATAATTTCAGACACTAATATTTCGTCATCTCACGGATGACATTAAATTCAAAAAATAACAGGCCAACCACTTATCCCAGATTTACGCAATATACAACATAATCGATTTTTTTTTCAACATTTATAGTGAATTTAAATTGATTCTCACCACAAAACGTAATCTCAAGTAACAGCACAATACTAATAAATATCTATTTTGTTTCAGCTTTTCTTTTCTACAAGCCGAACGATGTGCCTGCCATATTCAGAGATATCAATGCAGATCATCAAAGAATGTTTGATGCTGTAAAAGAGAGCGAGCTCCAGTGGATCGCAGTTCTACCTCCTCATATCGCAGGCAAGTTTTTTTAGTAAATTACCAAAATAAAGTCGTTGAAAAAAAAATTCACATGGATTTTTCACTGAGATTTTGGGAAAAAATTATTTAATTTTGATCTTTATTACTACAACATGATTGTGCTTTTTATGCTGTAAATGAAATTTGAAAACCATCGAAGTTTTAAATGCTCGAATCACACTCGGGCGTGTTTTGCTCTACTCATTATTACATTTGTTTCTATTTGAATAGATATAATGAAAAGTGAAACTAAAATCGTACGTGATTTATTCCATACACAGATTCACCAAGTGCCGGTTACCAAATTGAGCACGACAAGTCACCGGGTCGAATGATATCGAAACACGATTTGGGAGCTTTTCTGATCGATGCTCTCCAGAAACCGGAACATTATCGCAAAGTTTGCGGAATTACTTCGTTATCCAAGTAGTAGAAATGATGAACGATCGGTACATGAAAAGCTGATTCCGCAACAATTAATGTAGATATACATCTGTTATATATACCCCAATTACTATATTTTGTTATGATTGTATTTGAAATTTGGTTCATAAACGTTCAACCATAAAAGTAAAGTTGTGCGTTGTCGTCAAAGTAATTGATGCCTTGACCACCTACGTGGAAGGCGGTGGATGAAAGTGTACTTTTTCTTCCATTGCTCTCAATCTCGTATTTTCCACGCACTTCATTTTCTTCTGAAATAACAACAAGTCTAAACTTTGCAATATCCAGCATTATCATCACTGAAATGAAAATTTCCATTCTCTTTTTCATTTTGAAGCTGAGCACGGACTTTAAAAAATGAAAAAACATTTCTAATTAACTCGAGTGATTTTTCACCGTACCAGGGGACGGTTGTCCTCTGGCTCTGTCCGATTGGCTCATCGCCTCACATCACACTTACTCTGAGAACGAAAAAAAAATTGCAAAACATCTTACCGATGTAGCCAAGGAAATTGTACATGAAGAAATGGTAACAATCGCCAGGACAGGAATAAAATTATGTTAAGATCAATTGCTATATCGCGTAAAGAGGACTCCAAATATTTTCTTAAGCAACAAGTTTCTCGAAAAAATCATGAGCTCTGCATTCCGCTACAAAGATAAAGAGAAAAAAAAATAGTTGACTCTGATGAAATAGAGTAAAAAAATTGAAACGTCTCCTGCTGAGATTACGCTACACCTCCATATGAAAAACCCTCGCAGTCACGTAAGGCATATTTTTATTCTGAAACTGTGATCGAAACTTCTCATTAGGAATTTGAAAGATTGACGAACTGACCTTTCCAACGGTTTTCCGTTAATGGCTAGACATTTTATTGCCCATTAACCTCTGAATTTTCCCCTAAAACGCTTCCACTCTTGGGACAATGAAATTTTTATATCACGCGGTACGTAAATGGACGCTTTTGCGTACGCTTCGCGTACGCAAAACCCCCATTTCCGCACCTCGTAATATAAAATTTCGTATAACACGCGTACGAAAAACTTTTTCGTCCTAGTGTTATAATGTACTATTATCTTTTCCGGGCTTCCGATCAGCCAATGGGAATATATACGAAACTCGATGATGTAACTCGAAAAATGTACAAAGAAATCCCCTCTCCGGCCGGAGATACCGGAGTCATTCTTATATATTGAAATTGTTCAAAATTTATAGTCAGTCGCTAACAAACAGTCAGCGCATTCACTTCAAATTGCATACACTCGTTTCAAAGATTCTATTAAATACTCTACCATGAAAAAAATCGTTATATTCGGTGGTACCGGCATGACCGGCTTGTGTGCCCTTGACTCTGCTGTGAACCGAGGTACGTTCGTTTTCTCATGAGCGGAATAAAAGAAAAAATTAAATACTCCGCAAAAATGATGAATGTATAAATTTTCATTTTCTTTATTTTTATAATGGACAACAACCATCAATAACAGTGTGCAAAAAGTCGACAATCATCCGTAGTGATAACTGAAAATGCACAATAAAAATAACAAAATAGGCATCAATTTATTTTTTAATCTCAAGAATTATTAATGAATATAGTAATAAACGTTAAATAGAGTAAAATGTAATCATAATTGAAATCGCACTTTCAACACATTTACAAGTGAAAACCTTTTTACAAATTTTATGGGTAATCTTTCAATTTACGAAATAAACTTGGAGAATAAGAAACGATGAAAATTTGGAAATTCTTCTATTGATGTTTGAATCACTACTTTCCCCTTTCCATTGACAGAATTTCAGAAAATTTTTACAAGATTTAAAAATTAAGTTGCCACTAAATTATGATAAGAAAATATGTAAAAATTATTGTCTGTAACCAATCGAGAAATTTCAAAGAATTGAATTCGTTGTTCTTAGGTTTTGAGGTCAGAGCTTTTGTACGAGATGCATCAAAAATTCCGGAACATCTCCGAAGCAAGGTTGAGACTTTTGTAGGTGATGTGACCAATAGCGATCGAGTGTCAGAAGCAGTTAAAGGCACTGAGAGCGTGGTCGTGGTTCTTGGAACAAGAAGTAATTTGGGTAAGTGAATCTTCACTGAATTTTTTCCTCTAACAGTTATAAAACGAAATTTCATCCCTCTATTGTTCCTTGCTACTTCCCAGGCCCAACAACAGTCATGTCTGATGGTACCAGAAACATAATCGCGGCGATGAAAACTCACGCAGTTCAAGTCATGTCTGTCTGTCTATCTGGTAAATTTTTAATTCGAAACGTATTTGCAAACTGTAAAAATTAGAGAAAATACACTTTTTGAGATTGGAACTATTTGGAGTTTCCGAAGTCCTCCCTTAATGTCAACGTACATTTCGTTTAGCTTTTCTTTTCTACAAACCAAACGACGTGCCCGCTAAATACAAAGATGTGACTGAAGACCATCAAAGAATGTTCGATGCTGTGAAGGAAAGCGGGCTCAACTGGATCGCTGTTTTACCACCTCTTATCACAGGCAAGTATTATTCGAGAATAAGTCCAATGAAAATACTCATTCAGGCTTCACTATCGAATGTTAAACATTTGGAATTCGCTCAACATTGAAAAGTTTCTTATTACTATGAGAAAACCAAATGCTCCTTTCACACTTGTGTGCTTTCATCTTTGTTCATTCGTTTCACTCCGATTCGAATCCCCAAAATGAATCTAACAAGAGAAATTAAAATTAAACGTTACTTATTGGTTCGCAGAATCACCAAGTACGGGTTACCAAATTGAGCACGACAAGTCACCGGGTCGAACGATATCTAAGTACGATTTGGGAACATTTTTGATCGATGCTCTGCAGAAACCGGAACATTATCAAAAAGTTTGTGACATAACTTCCAAGCAGTAGAAATGATGGATGATTTGTTTGTGAAAAGTTAATTAAGCAACAATTAATGTACCCGTCTATTTGTTATACATACGTCAATTCTTGTTTTCGTCATAATTGTACTGAAATTCTGGCTATAAATGTTTAACCATGTAAGTCTTGTTGGATGTTGTTGCGGAAGCCATTGGTGTTTTCGCGACTGGCATCGGAGGAGGTGGGGGACCGAAAAATTCCTTTTTCCCACTGTTCTCGTTCCTCGCTATCGGAGTCGTTGAAGCCGTTGGCAAAATAATGTAGTTCCATATATTTACAGGCGGACAAACGACGTAACCATTTTTTTCGTAAAAACCCTCTTGACCCTGAGTTGTCAAATAGATTTTTTCTATCCTCTTCTTCGCCGCGTACTCCTCTGCTCCTCGAAGCAACAGCGAACCCAAACCTTGTGATCTCCAGGCATGGTCTATCACGACTGAAAGATATAATTTTTGTGAATGTTTCTATTTTTGTGTAAATTTTGTTATTTCGTTTTTTTCATTGATATGCTTTCTTCGTAATTGATAAACGATTCACTCAGAATTATTACTGAATTATTAATGCATTCCAATTTTCTATATTTCATCAATAATCTTTTGTTGCTTTAGACATTTTTATTCGTTTATTTTTTATCATAGTAAATTTTATAGTTAGTGAAAATATATTTGTTTCAAATTTTTTTTGTGGTGGAGAAAAGTTTCAAAAAATCATAGAAACTTATGACACGACCTTCAATATATTCTTTCATTTTGACAAATTCTCCTTATTAAATCTTTACCTGAGCCCAGAAAACAACTGTGAAATTCACTAGGTACGAGTGACAATTTGCAATGACCAATGACTTTCTCGCCTTTCAGTAGAACCAAGCATGTTGGAAATTCATCACACGATTCTCGTAACGTTCTCAAACTAGAAACATTGATATAATTATGACATCATGATTTCAAGTGTCGGTTATCAAGGATATAAATGGAGATGAAGTAATTCGTTTAGATATCATTTTTCTGAAAATAAACGGTTGAAAACCTGCAAAAAAATTCACATACCAAAGAATTTTTGATTGATGAATTACTTGAAGATGAAAGGCTCATTTTAGCAAAGTATTTATTTCATCAATAAATTTTATTACAAGTTGCATCGACACATACCGTCTGGTTTCACTCGCTGGCCATTCGGCATTGATAATTCTGCAGCATTCCTCAGATAAATCCGGTCTTTCATGTATCGGAATTATACTATACGAAGATGAAGAAGAATCCTTCATTATTTCCCTACAAAAAAAAATATAGAGTCAAAAATTCTTTTGGTTGTAACTAGTAAGCAAATCAAAACTCACAGCACATAGGTCAAACCACGTGTGATTATTCCAAGAGTCATAACTTTGTGTTATTTTCAATAGAATCTGAGTTAAAATGAATGGAAAAAGGTCCATGCCAATTATCGAAATTATTTAAGATAAGAAATAGTATTAGTTGTCACGATTTCTTCTTTTTTCGTTCACACACGTTGCTCCGAAAAATCATCCTGGCTGAATGATTCCTGAGCAAAAACAGTGAGGGAAATCAACACATTATTTTCATAAGGGTTAACAGAAATTGTTTTTTCATAACTCCAGAACTTTTTTTCTCCAATTTTTCCAAACGTACTATTCTCTAATCGTATATGCTCGATGAAACTGGAACAACAATGTCGTGTGAAGCGCATGCTGTTAGTGACAATAATAGGAAACGAGACGTCCTTGACACATAGATTCGTATATAAATAGCTGTCAGCAGAGCTGTCAATACGGAGACCGGAAGTTAACGATTCACATACATTCACACATTCTCCTTGTTCGTTTTATCACAAATTTTCTCCAAAATCAAGAGGAACCACGACAAACAAAATGGTCAAAATTAAGCAATCAAATGATAACAAACATATCAATAATTTATTTATACAAGTATATGAATGACGATAACATAGGCATGAATTAATAACGTTTAAACGTCAGATGGCGTTGTCGCATCTTCCAGCTGAGTTCCGGCCTAACCTGACGTGACTAATATTCAGTTTGTGATGTAGTACCGCTTGCCCACTTGTTTATGCTACTACCATTTTGTTATTATTTATTGTCATATTGATTATCAGAAGTGAATAAACATTTATTGTTGTTCACTGTTTTCGAACAAGATGCTTCCCGGCAGAACTCCAGTTCCAGGTAAATTAAAAATCAGTACATGCTTAAAAGGTAGAAATTTTGACAACAGTTCTTCTCTGTCTTTGGATTTTTCATATTTAAATGAAGTTTCAAAGAACTAGATACTGAGACAAAAATATGAATTCTGTATTATAGGATTAATAAATAATATTGTCTCGAAACTAAGAGGACAAGAGGCAAAGATTTTTGAAGATAGAACGATTGCAGCCTTGAGGCTAGAAAATATATTCATGGAATGTTAAGAATGGTATTGTTGATGGCACACAACTAATGAACTAATTATTTAATTGTTTTATAAGATAATCCACTGGGATTGTCTTGGCATGACAGTGCATGGATTCCCATTCTCAATCCAAGCAACATAATGGAATATTTTTCGGAAAGGAGTAATCCTTTCTTCGACCGAACCTGCAACAATGAAACTGTCAAAATGCAGCGTCTAAACCCTGAACAACTCACGTAAGGAAAAATAGAAAATAGATATTAATATATAATTTCAAACAAACTCATTAACATGAATCCAAATTATTATCATGAGAAATTTGTTCCTTATTGAAAAAAAAAACAAATTGAAAGATATTTTGTTTGTACACAGAAATTGTTTACTTTAGAAATCCAAAAATCAGCAATAGCAAATATATTATTTCCTGTACTCCAATACTGTTGGGTATTAGGCTGCATTATGCTATGTGAGATAAGTCACATTATGAAGAAGTTATTGAAACTGTATTGAAATTACAATTTGGACCAGGAACAAACTGTAACCACACAAAGTAGCAAAATCTATTTTGTTCCTTTCAACAGAAATATGACTGGCTTGGAGTATATACTTCTACACGTTCAAGAGCCAATCCTCTATGTAATAAGGAAACAGCATCGGTATTCACCAACACAGGCAACTCCGTTAGCTGATTACTACATAATTGCAGGCGTTGTTTATCAAGCTCCCGACTTAGCTTCAGTCGTGAATTCAAGACTGGTAAACCCTCCGAATAGGAGCTCTTCAGTCATTGACAAATATCTGTGACGATGAAAAATTAATAATTCAATTCGGCTCCATTTGTTTTTCTTTGTTCTTTGAAAAACAGTTATCGACTGTTCATCATGTGCAATCAGCATTCGAAGAGGCTAGTGCTTGTTCACGATATCACCCGAGTCGAGGCTACACGTGGGATTTCAAAAACGGCAAATCTTTTGCAACCAAAAAGGAATTGCCATCTAGGGAAGAGCCTAGTTCACTGTTTCAGCGTCAACGAGTCGATATGTTACTGGCTGAAATAACTCGAAAGTTTCCCCTACCAGTGCCAAAGCCCGTTCAACCTGCGGCCGAACCTCGTGAGTTCTTTTTCGAGTTTAATTTCGAAATGAAAGTTTGCCACCCATTCGACTAATCAATACTTCAATTCGTATTTTTCAGCTGTGGAAATAAAGCAAGAGATAAAAACAGAAAAAAAAGACATGAAGCCACCACCCGAACGAAAACCTCGAGTGAATTAAATTAATCCGACCACGTCGATCCTCTAATGTAATTTATAAAAATAAGTGATTTTGCACGCAGAACTTTAATTTTCGTGGGTTTAGGTTGTATACTTTTGAAAATAAAAAATATTCCGCTTTAATCAAATAATTGAAATAGAAGCGGGATATTACATTTAAATTTTCATGAAAAAATATTATTCGCGTCATTAAAATTCAGTTCGTATAAGAAACCCTACATATCTTTCTCCCCTAAGATCGCTAATGAAATCGTAATTCTGAAAAAAAATAAAAAACAAAGAAAAATTACAAATTTTAATAGTGAATAGTTTCACTCCATACAAATTTTTTAGTTCCGAATTATTTCGAACTTGTCACAATCGTAACGTAACGAAGCGGTTCGATCGAGTTACAAGAGAATGATTGTCTGTGACGGGGATACATGCACGAACCTGGATTATTGCCGGGATGCTCGATCAATGGCGAGTCTCGTTATTCCATCCACCGAAGATTTTGTCACCCATATCCGCCATCTAAAGTGTAAAGTTATTCAGTTGGCGCGCAGACAAATGCAAAAGGTGTCAGATTCCCGAAAAAAGTTGTAATTTTTCTATTTGCTCGGTATTATAAAATGTATTAAGATCACTTTGGGTGTGTCTTACATTGCCTTTGGGTTCCCAGGAAGTGCCAAAATGGTCAGACCGAACGATAAACCGAGGAGCTCAACGAATAATAGAAGATCAAGAAATAATTGTTCCTCGGCCAAATATGTCTCGAAATTCGTCGGAACATATAGCAGCTTTTAACATGGGAGGTCCAGAAATTCAAAACATACAGAGAATTTCAAAACGCGATAAAATGGAAAACAGAATCGAACATTCTCAAGCGTCTTTGAACAATGCGACGACGACTTTGAATCCTGAGTACGGTCGTTCTAATCAGCCTGACGATCACACCACTGAGACTGATCAATATAGTCGGATTCAGGATTGGGATCCCGAGAGAAATCAGATTAATCGGTCTCGCGATAGGAATCCTGAGACAAATCAGTATGGTCAGACTCGCAATTCGAATTCAAGGCCAAATCAGAGTGATCAGACTCGCGATTCAAATCCAAGGATAAATTCGAGTGATCAGACTCGCGATTCGAATCCAAGGACAAATCAGAGTGATCATCCTCGCAATTGGAATCCCGAAACAAATGAGCATGATCGCCGGACTCGCGGTTCGAATCCCGAAGCGCAACGGAACGATCGGACTCGTGATCAGAATCTCGAGACAGTTGAGAATAATCAAATTGACAATTCAAATGTACGCCGGAATGGCAATGCCCTACAAGCTGGAACCGCAACCCCCCCGAACTCGATTCTCCAGTGGGCGAAGAAAATTTTAACGAGTAGTTTCCCAATCTATTGGATTATTCTTGTGGCTGGAATTCTCGGTGTAGCGAGTCTCGTTTGCGGAGTTTTGATCGGTGCTGTTTTATGCGCAAACGGAAATCGCAGTTTTCCATTTTTTCTTCAGGTCAAATCCCGCTCTGGTTACGCCGCTTATTGAAGCTCGCAAGCACTATTTAATTCGGTGAATTAAATTAAATATAGTGAAAGTGAAAAGGGCACGAGGACGGGAGCAATTATTATTTTTTTTTTTTTCTTAAACCGTTTAAACAAATGGTACGAAAAAGAATTTCAAGACTTGACACAAAATATATTAAACTTGGAATAATACACCGTGCGTGGCGTTTCGTTCGAGTATTAGAGTTACATCGTTGCGAGAAAAGATCGCAATTAATATTCGTTACGAAATTTGCAAAATCGAATAATTGCGATCTCCCAGCATTTATCTTTTGCCTTATTTTCACTCATTTAACATCCCTGGGTAACGAGGACGTTTCGCATGAATCTTTTTCATCAGTTTCGTCGACTCTTCTTTCTTTTTATACCGCGGATTCAGTCGAATACGTTTCTACGTTTCAGGCGACCGGCTTTTTCATCCGTTTGTGGCTTGGAGCCGATTTTTCGTACGTGTGTCCGACACGTGTTTTCTCTCTTTCCCGTTTTCACACACACATTTCGATTTCTCAGCTATTCTGATATGTCACTCCTCCTCAGATTCGTTGATATTTTCTTTGAGATTTGCGCCTCCTTCTTAAACGCAACTCTCCGGGCCTGGTATCGAGTTCGCTATTATTATCTCTTTCATCAGATTCCGATCGGCCTTGAAACTTATTGGCTCCCACGATTTTGCAGAGAACGGATTTAACTGTCAACATGTTATTGCCGTTTGAAAACTTTTCAATTCATTTGATTATTTATTACGAGAAAAGAGAACACATCAGTCAAAAATATCTTTAGAAAATATGAACTCACGCTACATCTGTTAGTCTGAAGGCCTTGTTTGTGAATGTCATATGGGGCGAAGAGAGTATCCGGTCTGACCGGTAAAAAGAGCTGTGGCTCCCTCTTTATTTTCTCTTGGTCTGAAAAGCCCGAAAAAAAAAGGAAAAACCAAGCGATTAGGAAAATTGTTCAATGACTTCGGATGAAAAATGAATAATCGAATAGCACGGACCTTGTGGCGATTGTATGATGTCAGGTTGATTATTCAGTGCATAATCAGCGACTTGTTTGAGTGTATACTCTACGAAATAAGTATGATCACCGTGTGTGACATCGAGCATCGAGTTGTTTCTCGAATCCGGAGGACTTATGATCGGTTGTTTCATGTACGGTTCGACGTGAACCGGCGATGTTGTTCCACGTCGTCTGTACATCATCAGCATCACCGAAAGCACCGTTATTCCCAGAGCGATGAGACAACCGATGAGCAATAATATCAACGGTATCATGCTGACACCACTTTCTGTAATAACAATCAGTCGAATTTCATTGAAAATATCCATCATGCTCGCTAAAAGCGTACATTATTGTTTGATTATTTCACCCATTCGGATACCATTTTTATCGATGCGAAACAATCATGCTACGGTCGAAAACGTTCAAGTCGAAATAATGGGAATTTTTATCATATGAAATTAGAAAAGTTAAAGAAAACCATCGCTAATCCCTAATGAAAATCTCAGCAAAAAGTTTCTACAATACTTTCAACAAAAATCATTTCCAAGCGAGGTTCCAAGAGGTTTTTGAAAATGGTTCAAAGCAAGAGGAACTTACCGGCCGGTTTTCCCGAATCTCTAAGTATGATATCCTCGAGAAGTGCGACTTCGCTCTTTCCTTTGGCATTGACCGCATAAGCAGTGAGATAAAAATGGGTGGCTGGCAAAAGTTCGCCAACGGGTATGCGAAAAAGAGGCGATTCGGTGCTAATGCTCGAGACATTAACGCGCAGACTGTTTGTCCTAACGTCGTAAGCCTCCAGACGAAAATCCTGCTTCAGGCCACCGTCGTAACCAGCAACGCATTCCACCTCGAGAATCTCAGAACTTTGGTTCACCGACGCTTTTATCGTGCAATTGCTCAGGGGACTCGGTTTGACTGCATTATTCGAAAAATTCTTTAATAGATCACAAATATTCAAAGTGCAGTACACATAAATATTACTTGAAATAATAATCCGACATGTGACCATGAAAAAATGGAGTCAAAAAAATGTGCGTGTCATCGTGGCGATTCGTCACTTGGAATTTGTCTCCGATATTTGTTTATTTCTTATTTATTTATTCTGAGGGATTCATGCCACGTATAAATTTCGTAAAAATTCTCGTACCTGCAGGAATGATTCTATAAATACACGGAGCTTCCTGTTTCCCAATCAAATTTCGACCCCAACAAGTCAAAGTCCCATAATCTCGCTCGTTCACTGGCGTGTGGATGATTTCACTCGTCGTGCCATTATTATCGTCTGACTTGACGGGGGTTATTTCAAAATTTTCTCCACTGTAGTTGAAGTCCCAAAAAAAATCAACTTCGCTCGGATCAGCTTCGACTTCGCATCGTACCTTGACTGATTCATCGAGAGACGCTCCGATCGTCATTATTTCTTTCGTTTTACACACTGGCGAGACTGCGAATTAAAAGAAATAGCGATGAGCTCGTTATTTCAAAATCTAAATTCAAAGTCTTTTTTCCCAATTCGAAAAGTTGCAGAATCATGAATTTCGATTCTGTCATTATTCAAAGAATTCTTTTTATCTTCTTAAGTATTCGCGATAATTGAAAATTTCATGATCAATTTTCTATCTAAATGGAATAATCAAACTCACATTGAACTCGGAGATTTTCTATTAAGCTTGTTGTCTCTCCACGATCGTTGCTCGCCAAGCAAGTATAATTACCACCGTTGTCACGTTTTATTTTCTGTAGCACCAAACTTTGAGTACTCATTATAACACCCGCCGTCCTATTGTGCGCCAATATGTGTCCCTTTAAAAGAAACACCATTTAGAGGCTCATTAACTTCTAGATCAAGATTTACATATTTATTTGACTTCGTCGTTCGATCGGTTCACATAAATTCCTCAGAAGAACGTACGTTGTGTCGCCATGTGATTTTATGATGTGCAGGATTCGCCAGGACTTTGCACTCGAAATACACGTCGTCCCCTTCCTTTATGTTTTCGGGATTCAACGTGCTTCCCAGATGCAGTTGTACTTTGGGAGGAACTACGAAAAAGCAATCTTTTTTCAACCTCTCAACCTTTTTTTATTTGATCAAACGAGGATAAAGCAGGAAATACGAAAAGAGAAGTTCATTGGGCTTGTATTTTTACTTGCTCTTCAACCTCATATTATCTCAAGCTCTAAAATATGGAGTCGATTCGTCAAATATCGATTTATCGTTATCACATCACATCACGAGTGTAGATGATAAAAGCAGACACTGATTTAAACTCACAGACAACGTTGAGGTGATAGAGATCTTCTTGAAATGCCTTAGGAATAGCTCTATTGAGCCCTCGGCATTTGAGGTTTTTTCCGTTGTCCTCGTTCGTAGGTGAAAATTTCAGAGTGCTTAAAACAACGCTCGAATTTTCACCATCCCTCGTAATCCCCTGGCCAAACGGAGTTTCACCTTCGAGCCAAAGTACTTCAGCACGAGGATGCGAACCTATTACTTCGCAGCTTAGTTCGTAGGTTTTTTCCGCCTCGAGTATTACCGGCTTGTGTAGTATTTTGACGCTCACCGGTTCAACTGAAAAAATTCACAAATTTCGTCATCAAAATCCCTCAAAATGAAAGAATTTCTACTAAAACTTTGACTCAGCAATTTTACAAAATCACAAAAAAACTCAATGCGCAATATCAATACGTCAATTTTCATGCCAATAAATATTCTTGCACTCACGATGCACGTCAAGTACGACGGATTTTTCTAAAGGTGGCACGAGGTCGGTGTTGGCTGCTTGACATTTGTATGTCGTGTTAAGGTGCTCCCTTTTCAGATGTGACACGCTCAATTCGCTCACAACAACATTCGATTCGACGTACTCAACGCCTCTCACCTTTTCTTTGTTAACGTACCACGTGATTGTGGGAGGTGGTTTTCCTGATCATTGGCAAGAAAACGCTCGAATTAAAATATTGAATTATCTGTGAAATATGAAATTTATTTGAACGGGAATTCATTGATCGAGCAGATTTAAATTTCATTGTTCGTCGTTAATAAGAAACCATTTTTTCGGAGCATCGAGGCAGGATGATCAATATTCTACCATCTCCGTTCATTCCTTCGAAACCTTCGCGTTCTCCTATCTTTCTTCGTAGCTTTTTTTTTCGTAGGACATTTATAAAAATTCGACAAAATATTCATTCGCTAGCTGCACAAATACGAGCGATAAAAAAAATAGTTAAAATTTATCATTTTTTTAAATATTAATAAAACGCTTTTCCACTAATCTACGATGAAAATCCCGATGAAATTTTATCCTAGCTCCAATACACAACGAATAAGCATTGTGTAGATTTTTTCATCATCGATTTTTATTTCCGGTTCTTAATTAGCAGCCCAAAAACTCAGCACGCGATGTTTCGAGGAACCCCACCGCATCAAATTAGTGTGAACTCGTTGAAATTAACTAACCACCTCTGACTTCGCACGATAGTCTGAAATCCGCACCGACCAGATATGGTCCAACGACTTTATCTACTTTGTGGCCGGAACTGTCCAATATGAGTAGCTGATGTGGTGGATCTGTCAGACAGAAAAACATTTTTTTCAGTAATACTCCAAAAAATGAAACAAATTCAACTCACTTGTGACTTTACACAAAAATTGAGAGAAAAAAGCGTTCAATTGCAGAGATGAATCTTACGGACTTGCTGTTTGACTTCAAAAAAATTCGTCCCACAGCGTAATCGTTATGAAACACATTCATCCTGCTCTGCAGCATAAAATTTTTCGATCGAGCTTTATTTAAAGGATAATTTAAAATGCACCCTCGAACCTCAACATTTACGTGAAAATCTGATTTTCATACCAAGTCGCTACGTTCTACCTGGGATTATTATGCTTCGGCTCTTTCCCTTTTTTAGTATTATTAAAAAATGAATTTCACAGTATTCATAGAAGCTGGCAAGTGCGTCAAATGTTTAATGAAGGAGAATGAAACTTACGAATCACAGTGAGATTGACTTGAAAGTTTCGCGTGGGTGAATTTCGAAAATCCACACGACACCTGTATACACCCTCGTCACTGAGTTGAACACCCTCGAGGTAAAGAGCCGCCCGCTTAGGTGACGTCTTAAAGTGGGCTCGAGGGGCGACCGAGTCGTCGGACCAGTTGAGGGCTTGTTGGAACGGTCTACCACGTACATCGAAGCTGCAACGTGAAGATAAGCACTCCGTCACGTTATATCATAAACCTTCTCCTCGTTTCATCACACATTTACCTAAGTACACCATCTATTTATATATATTATGCAAATATACATTAAGTACGATATTACAAGGGGCGTTTCACGCCAAATCGGACGATTTGAAAAATTTATATTTTCCATTTCCTCAACTTTTTGTACATTTTTTTCCTATATTTCAGTACCCCGCAAAGGAGCCTTTCCGTTGAATCTTCAGCTTCTTTTATCGCTTTTTCAAAGACTAACGCATTCAAAAATTGCTTTGTTTTTCATTTTTGGTTGACAACTATCTTAATAATGGCACAAATTGAAACTGTTTTTTTTCTTCGACTCGAGAAAATTATGAACAAAAAGCATTCGCTGAACAAAAGCCATAGAAAAGATGTCGAGAAACTTGAGAGAAAGGCTCTTTTAAGGGGCCTTTAAAATTGAGGAAATGAGAAAGAAAAATGTTCCGAATACCGTGCTATTTGGCGTGGAACGGCCCGTATGTGCTTTCCCGTCGTACATACACGAAGCAGCAACCCTATTTCTCGTTATTCATTTTCGCCCGACAACTTGAAATGTAATTTAAACTTCCGGCCAAAAGTCTGAAACAAACGACACGTTCTTGTTCCAATCAGAATACAAATTTTCCCTCCGCCCCTTGGTTCTCACATTTTTTAACCGAATCTTCAGCTCCACGCTCCAAATTTGACATTCCAATGTGCCAAATTTCGTTTGTACTTTGATTTTGGACTCTTATAGAATCATTAATTAAACTCATGATTTCAGGTGGACGGTCATTCGCTCTTGTCTGTTTTTATCCTCAATTTATGCACGAATAGCCCCATAAAGTCGACGAGACCACATCATATTGCGAGGGACTTAATAAAATTTTTCAAAATTTCGATATTCCGAAAACGACGCAGTTACAAACTCTCGACCCCCTTTTTAAGAAGAGCGATCGATCATAGGAAGAGCTTCCGTACGCAAATGTCGAGGGTTCCTGTGACATGGATTTTTCAATAGCGTTTTTAGTTACACCTTTCCAAGCCAATAAAATCTCTCGCGTTTATAAATTATGCAGCAAAATGTATGAAGTGACGAAGGTAACAGCGTCGTCGCTTCGTGCACTGCCTTTTTTACGATACCGAAAAGTTTCTACTGGAAAAAAGTCAAAATGACGCCAAGATGTTTTCGAACAGATCGTGACCCCTTTGCTCGAACGCTCAGCTATTCGAAAGTGCATTAACATTAAATTAACACTGGGACTAGACTACAAAAAATTATCGGAGTATCGAGCCGCGGGTATTCTCATTCCAGACCATTTTTGAGCGACTGTGCGGCTCTTAAAAAACTTAAAAAACTCGATTTTATCTCCGATTGTCAAAGCTGTGGAGGGGCTCGAAATACTTTCTATTCAAAATTCCAGCTGGGCGGTCTCGACGCGCGTCGAGATCGGTCCAATTTCACTCCTCCAAAAATCTTCGTCCGTTTTTTTGGTGAATTTCGGTCCTTCCATTCGCTTGAGCAGACAACCAACAATGCGCGCGAGGCGAGAATTCGTACCTGTAAATCGGCTTGATCAAGTGATCGCGGAACCATAAAACCATGTAGAGGGTCTCACCCCTCGAGGACGGTTCGATATCACATGGCAGGGACGCCGATTGCCCGAGGACTGCATTCACTTCGGTTGTCGAAACTGTGAAAATACAAAATTGAAGCACGTTTCAATAGGATCGTTGTGAAATTCATTTATCGTTATTTTCAACTATTTTGGGTCATTTTTAACGGCTAAAATATTGACAGAAATTATTTCTGTCGACTCTGCATGTTGGATCCGAAAGTTTGAATCGAAATGGTGGTAACAACTCGATATTTTAAAACATTTATTGCGATTAATCTTATATTCGGTTATGAAAATAGAATCACGGATCAGTAAGTCGTCAATAATAAAAATGAAGTTGAAACATTTATTTGATTCTCCGTATAACTCGTTAAAAACGAGTGAAACTTTAAATTTATCGGTGGAATTTTCATGTTGAAAAAGCGAATTGAAGTGTCCAGTCGTGCAGCATTTTTCGATAAAATTTTAGTATAATATTTAAAAAGTTCGTGAATTCATGAAATTTTGAAAAAGTTTATCTTCACGTTTTAAGGAAATTATCGAAAAATGGCGAAATTGAAAAAAAAAACGATGGCAGATTTAAAAAATGACGCTAACAATGAGTTTCGAGAAAAATAAATGCGAACTGTCATTCCTTTTACGTACTTGGATCGTCGTCTCGATCCCAGTTTTCGTTGGCGTTGGCATAACTCATGATCGCGACACCAACAACGAGATAAAATCCAGCGAGGACGGGTCTCGCCGTAATTCCGTTGATTATTTCGATCGCCATACCACCAAATTTAATTCCTTTATGCTAGTCGCGTTCGTATTCGTTTCTAATTGTAAGTCGTCGCTGACGTTGAAAAATTTGGCGAATTATTCGGAGAAGTTGAGTTGCACGAATATATGCGTATGGAATCGGGATGTATCGAGGGGTTTGGTGTCACACGATTTTTCGTTGATTCACAAATTGCCCGAAAATGTCGCGCGAAAACCGTCTTTCTTTTCCATTAGTCCTTTTCGGGCAATGCGAAATCGTTGTCACCACCATTTGCAGCTTTTCCATCAACGCTTTCAGGACTTTCCAAATTTATTAACATCACTCCGAAAAACTCGTGAAATGTTTACGACTTTCGTCACTGGAACACGTTCAATTAATCATTTTTTCCATTCATCACTTTGTCTCACTGTTATTTATTCGAGTTTTAAAAAAATCGAAATTATTTCAAATAAACTTTTCGCCGAAAGCTTTAAGAGACGATTGCGACGAGTGCATGCGAGAAAACCGAGTTTATAATCAACCCTCAAGGAACGCGGACTGAAATTTCATACGATTACGACTCTTCGTGAGCCATCGACATGCCATCGCATACTACGATAGCGAGGAATTTCCTACAGGGTGGGAAAAAGTGCACTTTCTCACATCACCGAGTTTAATGTGATTTTTATTTATTTTTTTCAACCTTTATCACCATAGAGCAAGTGGTATTTTTATTGCAACCGTGCTTCCGATTCTGATAATAAAAATAAAATTGTTCTTATACACTTTTTCCAACGCCGTTCGATCGAAAGGAAACGCGTGTTTTCATTCGTTTAAAAATAATTAAAAATAAGAAATTTACAGCTCTTTGTTATAAGTGACAGTTTTTTTTTTTTTTTTACTATTATTATCCTCGTAATTGGAAAACAAGTGAAAATTTCGTTTCAACTGCCATAATAATAATTGCTAATATAAAAAATGTAAAAACTTTATTTTTAAATAAGTTTTACTAAAAAAATTACGAGTACGATTTGAGAGGTGCAGCGAAAGAAATTCACGAAATTCTTTTCCTGCTCGTTGTTGTCTGTCACGAGAGCGATTATTGTACACTCGTCGTCGGAGGCACCCACCCACCCACCCTCTCTCTCTCTCTCGCTCTCCGTCTCTCTTATTTCTCTTCGCGGCGTCAGTGGCAAACGCGCGGCGATCGATTTGTCCGCTTCCCTCCGCCCCCGTGCAGGTATCTCGATTCACGTATTGGTAATAAAGGGATGTGTAAAAAAAAAGATGTTAACTAAAGTAAATTGTTCGTGCGGTTACGAACTGAGCCACGAGAAAGGGTGAAAGAGGGTAAGGGGGAAGGAGAACGAGTGAAAGAGGGGGTACTGACACACGCAGAAAAATTCCAGTACTCTCGTAAAGTAGAATACGAACGGTTTTGCACAGACGAGACTCGTCATGCTCTCCTTTTTCCTATCAACTTCTCCCTCCCAACCTCTATTCGAGCCCCTTCTGACACACGCGAAAACGAATCGACCCGCGAAACTCTTGTTTTCTCTTCTTCCTTCGCGCTTTCGTCACGTTCAGAAGAATGCAGAAAAAAAACCAGCAAAAATTAAAAAAAAACTCCTGTTTCTTCTCCGTGATGCGAGTGTGACAAGAAATGAATAATTATCATTTATAATTAGAAACGAGATTTCCCGTTTTCCCGTAGTATTCGGAGTAGAACAAAACTGCTAAAATTCGTAGGTTATTTGACTCCTACCATTCCTCCATGCCACTCTTTTTCCCCTTTCCTTTGTACACTTTTCCACGAAGCACTATGCACTCAATTGTTGTTTACAACGAATCGGGACCGCGGTCGCAGAATTGAGGAGAAAGAACACAACACTGGCCACAGTTCACTGTTTTTATTTTGTTCCGTTTCTCATCGTTTATTTTTATATCTAGCATAATGTATGTATAAAACTCGCAACTAAGAGGATTCAATGTCACGAGGTGATTGTTTAACTTTGAAAATTAAAATAAAAACGTTCGGATCCGTGATAATGGATATTGTGACTACGAATGCGGCGGCGTTCGGTCGTTACACGAAGACAAGAAAGGCCGTTTACAACCGAGTCTCGAGAAGAGAAACAGGCTAGACGTGCGGTAGGGATGTATACGTGGAAATGGGGCTGGAAGAGGAAAAAAATTCTTCGAGATCTCGGAGCTACCCCTCTCGATAGGTGTATTTCTCACCCCCGAACGCTGCCCCTCCACTTCTTCCCGTTCCACCCACCTCCGTTTTGTGATACGAACGTTATTCTCGCGAGTTGAAACGTTTCGGGCGTTTCCGTGGGAGCGATCGTTATACGAGCGAATGAATTCATCCCCTCCGCCTGAATTCGAGCCTCCTATCCTCAGAGAGCGTCCTCCGTGACGCAAGAGCGCATACTCTGACACAAAACGTACTATTCATGCCCTCTGCGTATGCCCGATTTTGTTCTATACTACTTGGAGAGATGGAAGAACGTGCAACCACCACGAGAATCCGTACGGCCGTCTCATTCCATGCCGGCTACAGATTATTTCAAAAACAATGTCCAACCAATGTGAAAAGAATTTAGGGTCAAATTATTTCGAATAAAAGTTTCCTCGGCCATATTTATTGGCGAAGTGACTGGAATTGACGGAATTCATAAGTTTATCTATCGCGCTATAAGACACTGCATATCGCATGAGAAGTCGAAGCGTCAGGTGGCGACACTTCACGCACTTCAGTCCGTTCGCTAAGGCCTCAGGAAACGGACTTTTTCACACTCGACGCTTCATCTCGGCACATAAATAGTTGGCATTTCAATAAGTTATACCCTGTTGAACGCGGATCACGAGTAAAAAATCCTCCAAATTCTAATGACATACTCGGTTTATTTTGAAGTGTTTGTTTTTGACGCAACCTGTACATATATACGTACCTTTTTATTAGCGGTCATTTACTCCTGATATTTCATGCTCGCTCGGCTCACTCTTATTTCTCGTTCCGTCGAGCGATTTGTCTCCGAGATCGATCAAACTCAATCGGAACAAAATATTCCAACGATCTTGTCGATATTTCTCCCTTCCGAGGGAGAAAGACGGAGGGAAGGGAGGCGCATTCGCCATTCGTTGACCCCGCGCGATCGAACTCTGTTATAGGCCACTTTTTTCTTATCAACGTGATCACGCGATAAGCCCTCAACGGTCCCAAGACGATACTACCGTAATTTCGAGATGGAATTTCGATATGGATCTCCGATTGGCCGATCGCGATGATCGCTTGTCTAATACAGACAACACCTATCGTAAAAATTTATCTTCCATTTTATTTATAAGCCTTCCGGCTCGTATAAACTCATTTTTGGAGAATCGCCGAATAGCCTTTGTTCACAAAAAAAGCAATTAATCAAACCTTCGGATATAATTGCATCATTAGACAGTCCGAGTGCCTACGATGTCGCAAAACATACTCGTCCCAACAACCAGAAAACCATTTCAATGAAATTTCATCTACTTGTACGTTCGATTCGAGGTTATTATTGGAAAATTAAATCTTGCCGTGCGAACGAATTTTCTTCACGGAAGATAAAGAACTGCATGAAAATCAAAACTTTCTTTATCTTGTTAATTAATTATATTTGAAATAGTGATGTTTACAGCATACAATTGCGGCGTAACTATACAGTATCGAGGAATTTGTTCATCATTTAGCAAATTCTCACCGGTTACATGTGGGATGATACGAAACTACGTCTCAGTAGTTTTTCCTCCTTATTGATCAGTTTTAATTTTTCCTTAATCATTGTTCCTCATTCGAGGCAATCTTAACCTCTAAACTTATGTATAATTATGACTTTATGTTATTCCATTCTTCCAAATCTTCGTGTGTTTTCATATTTCTCAAACTCGTTTCCCGTTTTCGTTAGTATTCGCATGTAAAATTCGTGCACACGAGAGACAGAGACGATGAGCTCGTTTGTGCATTTAATTCAACGTATATTTTTATACATTGCATTTTATTCATATGCATTAAAGAATCGAAAATTCGATATATTATAAATCAAATAAAATTGAATAATGTACAGCGAAATCATGTTTACAAATGGTCGGGCCTCCTAACCTTAAATGTGTATATAAAAAAAAGTCACGAATTCGTCCACGACGTGGTTTCCTTTGAAAAATAATAACAAACATCTTCAAATCAAGCCGTTATGATATTTGTAGGATTCGCGGTACAACGTACGTTTTATAATACGTGTAAATATATAAATATTGTCATTGTGTGGTGAATTGAATTATCGTTTTCTTTCTCTCTTTCACTCATGCTAAAATGCTCGACGCAGCACGGTCTCAAACTCGCGTTCGCGATACATTTTATTTACTTATTCATTTTTTGCTCTTCTCCTATTTCATTTGCAATTATTATTTAATATTATACATTTTTTTCTCGCGATTTCACGCTCGCGAAGAGAATGTTTTTCCTCCGTTCGAAACTCGAACCACCAATCACGTTATCTAATTAGGGGCCGGGGCATACATGGACAATTAAATTAATAATTATTTAATATTGTTATCAGCGTAGTGTTCGTGCGCGATTCGAACTCGTTTCAGTGTCGGTGTACGTGTATTTGTGTCTGCGTGTGGGTTCGTGTATTCCGTTTCGGGAATGGGGGGAAGGAGGATAAGAGTGAATAACAATCAACGTTCGCATCTTCAGTCATTTTTAATTGTAATAATTCAACGTATTTTGCAAATTTTCAAGACGAAATACGAAATATTTTTCCTCATAGCAAGATCCCCGTGAAATACAACACATTTTCTATTAAATTTTTGTATCACGATTTATTTTCTCAAGTACTTATTCGATCGGAGAATAATCGAGATTCATTTGAATATTGCAATGAAAGGAAATAATGCATTTGGTTTTATCTATTGATCGAAAATCATCTCGGAGGATGAAATTGAGTTAGAAAAATATGTGTTGACCAATTATTTCGACAAATAACCGAAGATAACCTCCGAACGAAATCTAACATCAGTTCGATCGCAAAAAAAAGACAAGAACAATAATCGATGGTCCTATTGATTTGGCCTACAATTTCCCATACATGTATGACTTCGTCCTAAACTACGCTCGGACTATGGCACTTGGTGCAACGCTATAAAGTTGGAATCGACGACGCCTCTCGCGCTTCCTTCTCGAACGACGTATCGACCGTTATTCTTCGAGACAATGCATTTTAACGGTGATTTCAGTTGATTCGTCCTATTTATTTGAGAAAGCTAAAAGACTTAGATTTATTCACGGCGCACAGTGTATATTTAATGATTAATATCAGTGCGTTCGTTTCGTGATACAGGCATACAAGGCGATACGGGCAATTCCTCACTCACTTGTCGTTCTCCTTTCGTGCTACTTTTTACTGCGTGGGTTTTTCTTTTCTTTTTATCATTCACTATCGTTTATATTATAATTATAAAACTTTGATGATCTCTCGAGCATGCCAGTATTTTCCAGTATTTCTAGGCTTTGACATTATCATTTGTATCATTTAATATTATCAATTTTACATGGAAAGTGCATCTGCGAAACAAAGATCAACGTTTTTTCGTATCGACTGTTAATAAATGATGGGAGAAAATGTTTTTTTACGGAGAATAAGCATGGGAAATTATGTGAAAATATTCACTTTCATTCGAATGGAAAATTTCATTTTCACCGATTCGCTCTTTCGGTGAGAAAAATGATTTGGACAATTGACAGCAAAGCAAAATTTTCGTTCACGGAGAAATATTTATTTTGTGATTATTCGTTATTATTTCGTAACTAAATTTGTGATTCATTATTTCAGTCCGAAAAAATTCATCTTCGTTTCGAGACTCGTCGGAAGACTTGTGATCGGCAATACAGTTCTTTTACAATTCGACACTCCGTCGCGATCCTGCTTTTCCATTGATATTTTTATCCAACTCGAAAATCTCGAGTTACCGTTTTTTTATCCTACTTATTTTTTGCTATTTTGAATTTTTCTCCTTTGCTTTCGATAAATACCTACCGATTGTTTCGACCTACGACATAGGTTTGCCTGAATCGCCTTGAATAAGACACTCTATGTGTCAAGTCATTACACTTAGATCCACTATTCCTTTAATAACCTCAAATTTTACGTCTTTTCACTTCGTTATCGTTTTCCGTGCTGATATACAGCAAAATTACGTACAGAACGAATGGCGTATTCCATGATAAAATTTCCTCATCATTTTACAGCTCAGAAGTAAATGAAAAATAATAAAATGATTGATTTTCATTAATCTTATTCGTATACCTCAGAGGCGAGGCATCTTTTTTCAGATTCTACACGCAAGAGCGATTCACGGTGCTTGGTAGTGGATTCACATTTTCACGTAATCGGCGGATCTAAATTATATCGTTTATTTCTCCATTTATTATTATTAATAATAAAATTATCGTTATTATTATTTTTACATCATATTATATTCAGTCACGAGAGACATTATTTGCTAGCTTTTTGTTTATAACAACGAATAATTCACTGGCTCATGAAGCGATACTACGGCCTGAAAAAAGAAATGTTCGAGTGTCCTCTATACTTTTTCAGTCACTTTGCGAAGATTTGAAACAATTGGGCACCTACGAGTTAGAACTTACGAAGTTGAAAACAATGAAGAAAAATTTTATCTCTAAATACTTCGCGACTCGTCTTCTATTTTTTTTCTTCTCGATATCAATGCATTAAAATCATGTGGTAAGTGCGTGATAAGAGAGTCGTGTGAAAACGTAGTTGCACGAATTTGCTTCAATTTTTATTCCTTCTATTATGATGATTATTATTATTACTATTAATATTATTACCATTATGATTATTATTACCGGACAAAACGAACACAGAGCTAGCAGTAATATTCAGGAGATAAAAACGCGTAACTCATGTTTTTCGCCCTACGGGCAGTCGAGAGTTGAAAACGAGTTCGGGCATTGGTATACTCTACGCTTTTGTCCTCCGCGTGACACTGTCCGCCTGCGCTGCCGTTACACAACAACAACAATACGTTTCCTCGGTCGAAGCCACTACTCAACTATACACGTTTCAATTTCGAAAGGCGGGATAACCTTACGGAAAGAAAACAAAAAAACATTCTTGTCGAAAATTTGTTAAAACGATCGATTCGTAAGGAGACAAAGATGGTTGAAAAAAACTGCGAAATTTCTTTTACGAAAACAGTAATGAAGAAATAAAACAGGATATTAAAAAATAAAAATTATAATTGGTATTAATATATTTTCTATAATAGGATTATTAATGCGTCGTATATATATATGAATACATACATACGTGTATATAAATAGGTACATATGTATATATTTATATATAACGCGTTAAGGTGTGAACGTGTTGATATATTTATATACTCGCGTGTTTTGTTTCTTTTGTTATAAAGTATATGTATATAGAATTTATATACATATCCATATTTATGAATGAGCATATGTATAATATATATATATGCATATATGCATATGTATACGTCGACTTATTTCCTTCGTATTTATAATAAAATGTAGTGGGCTGATAAATATTTACAAAATTTAGTAGCATATCATGATTTCTTGCTTCTTCCATTTTTATGAACGTGGATTTTCAGTGTGTCTCTGTGTACGTGTTTTGCGTGTCATCTGACGACGATAGGAGAGCCGCAACGTCTAACCCCATTTTATTATACAAACTATTTATGATTATTGCAAGGAAAAAAAATCGCAACTTATGGCAACTCTATCGTTTTATAATGGCAAGTATATTTTTGTTTGTTTATGTTTTTATCTGTTTTCTTCTTTTTTAACATTAATTTATATCCTCCATCGAAACGTTGGGATTTCGATCAGGTTTTCAACGTGGAATGAAGACGTGATGAAGTATCATATGCGTGTATACGGGTGTCTCTTTTCTAGATCTAATACATTCGATAAATAAACGAAGCTGGGATAACAGCTTTTAACGACGAATGGTGAGTTGACGCGAAAAAAAACGACGATGCAACTCAAACGTTTCGTTTTTCTTTTCCAATTTTCATGGATAACGAGCCGCTAAACGCTATTTGAGTATATCGCAGTTGGATCCTCTTTATTTCAGTGCTCGACGAATTATCTCGCATTCTCGTGTAACTACATCGTCTTTTTCGTTCAATATTTTCATTCAACTTTACCAGATTTTAGTGTACTTTTAATAGTTCAATATCCGGATGGAAACAAACATCTTATCATATATTTCATCGGCATTTTGGAATCATATGAAAATCATATGAACGTTACAACGATTCAAAACTAAAAGAGCGAGGAGGGGGAAAGAGGGGGGGGGGGGGAGGGAGATTGAAACGTAACAGACTCACATCATCATCGACGTAATTAAATTAATCACTAATGCGCGAAATAACGAGAAACATCAACTTTGCTACGACACATAGCCGGTGAGCGTGTGGTTTTTTCTTTCGTCGAACATAACCTTTTAGGGTATTTGAAGTTCTGTTTGTTTTCTTTTATATTTCTTCGTTATTTTCACTTTGATTTAGCTTTGTATTTACAAATTACAAGATTTAATCGATGCAATCTAAATAAGATAATAATCATGACATAATTCCAATTTGAATGTTGAATTTTTGTAAAATTCATCATCTCGAACTGGCGAAACTCTGAACAAATCGTGTAGCGCGGTAAGTGAATTGATAAGCGAAATTGAATCACGAGATGAGTGTTTTGGTTTCTTCTAGTTTTACTTTTTATCTGGAAATCAAGCAGACTCGTGATTCGTGAAGATAGGAAAAAAGAGAGAGAACGTGGGAAAGGCAGGAAAGAGAGAGAGAGAGAGAGAGAGAGAGAGAGAGAGAAAAAATCGGTCATTGACCCAAATCAGATGTTGAGACGAAATTTTCACGACTTATCCATTGAACGAGGAAAATTTCTTACTCCGTTCACTCTTTTTTACCCAGAAAATATACAAAAAAAAAATCGGAACATACATTTATGGTTACGACGCCGACTGTAAATTTTTCATGTTTTTTTGTTTCGCTTTTACAGCTTCTACCGTTGAACAATAGTAATTTGAATAATGCTTTGACCTACTTAAGATTACGAAATTTGTTTTGAAACGTGGCTTTATCGATGTACATGTATACTTTATATATACGAAAATGGGCGCATCATTTTCTCAAAACGATCACGACGATCATTTTCTGATTAAAAAAATTAATACAAATACGCAAAGGTTACACAATCAGACTGAACTACGGCTTAGATTAAGAATAGTACAAAAAAAGATACTTCAATTACCGTAAAAACTAGAAAAATTCACCTTCCACTCGATCCTTATCAATCATTCGTAATTTAAAAAGCTGTGATATTTTCGTCTCGCGTTACTTCAGTAAAGACAAGTGTCGATTATAATTGTTTCCTTTTTCCCTCTGTTTCTATCACTGGTATACAATTTCGTACGTTCGAGTAATGCGTTATTCGATAAACTAATTTTAAAATATTTTTGTTTTTTTTATATCGTCTTATTATGCACTTTGCCCTCGGGCAACGTAGGACCATCACACATTTTCACCCGGCAACTTTTTCCCGATATCATCGATTACAGCGTTTACGATGTTTTTCCAGAAATTCAAAAAGGACAAAAAGCCTTCCTCCGTTTAAAAATCCATTCTATTGTTCTTTTGATTATTTTTACGAAGTGTATCGAGATCGTACACTTCTGCTATTGATGCATTTTAACCTTTTAAGGACGGGGATTTTCACGTTGAAATTGACCTTTTTTTTACACAAAATTTGTGCATAATATCGATGAATTTTTCAAGTGGAGTGCCCGAACAAACTAGTGATCGACATTTCGACCAGACCCGTCCTATAAAGGTTAATGAAGAATCGATTTTTTGCTCTTCGACCATCATCATTTCACGAACTATTTCTCGTACTCGGTTTCAAAGCTTGAGCACCAGGGCGCAGTTTTTCAGTCACAACCTTCTTTTACACTCGTTATCCCACACACGCGAATTCACAAAACATACACAAAGTCAAATTCAATCATTCTATCTAATTTTTTCACCTTATTTCGATCTTTGTATTTGGATTCTCCTTCCAATATCGTCAAGTTTGACATACACTTGCGCTCGCACCGAATATTTGAAAGCCTGACATTCCGATTTTCAAGTTTTTACTCTCATTACTTACTCATTATCTTACACGCAATTTACATTCTTGTCAAAAAATGTATGTGCCTTTTTGTTATATGCGATCAGCATCTTTGCATTTTTCTTTTTTCTCTCTCTCTCTCTTTTCCCTTTTCTCATTTTGTTTCCTCTTGTACCAAGCGATTCAGCAATGCCAGCCAGAAAAAGTTAATAATACGAAACCGTGACAATCGATGATTGCTGCGACATTTGGACTTGAGTATTTTTCGCGTACGAACATTTCTCTTCATTTCTCAACTCTCGAAAGTTTTTCTGGGTGTCGTCGTTTACTAGAATGAGTAACGGATTAGGCAAAAATTAAAAAAAAAACCTTTCACCGCTCCGGTTAAATGATAGATATTTCAGTCGAGCACTCCGCTTGAAACAAGCATTTTTCCTCACTATTTTCTTAAAATTAAGCAATTATTCGTCATTATTATTTTTGTGGAAGTTATCGATTACTTTTTTTTCGTTTGGAAAATAATTTACAGTCTATCGAACTGCGCGTATCGATTTTTCACTCAACAATAGAAACAAATAAAAAGTCCCGTGCCACATTTCAAATCCGTTTTGATCCGAACTTTACATTTTTAAATTCGTTTTTTTCGCACACATTAACAGAAAAGATCTTCAAAAAAAAAACAAATGTAACACATTACGAAAAAAAAAAAAAACAATAACAATTACATCAGTTAGATTAGTTTAATCGCTAATTCTGTTACACGAGACTCTACGAAGGAATTATTATTATCGCTTACATTATCGAGTGAACAATTGACACCGGCAATAAAAAAATAAAAATCCACGTTTACGAAAAGACAATCGTGAAATAAACTCTACACATGATAAAAAAAAATACTCCACAAAACCGAGAAGTGTTACTAACAATAGTAATAGTAATGCAATAATAATAATAATAATAATAATAATAATAATAATAATAATAATAAACTACGTTCAACTTGTTACGATACTCTCTCTCAAAAAAAAAAATATATATATATGTATAAGAGAAAATCATCAAAGACCTAGAGTCTCAGGATCTTCTAGTTGTGAGATAACATGAGGGACATTTAATTTGGCTGCCTTCGAATTCGAACGAGATTCGTAATGAAATGCTAGAGAGAAAATCTCATAATGGAGGAGAGTTCAAGTTAATTGGCAATAACCGTCTCTACGCAATGGTAACAACGATAATGACGATGACGATGAAGATGACCGATAATAATGACAATAATATAATAATATAATGATAATAATAATAATAATAATACAATAATGATCATCATCATAATTCTAATGAAGACAATGTAAACGTAAAAATTATCATTAATTGTAATAATGACAATATAATAATGATAAAATCAGCAACAAATTACCATGGGAAAACGTGTTTGTGTATTTATGCGTGTGAAGGGCGAGGAGGGAGGGGGGGGGGAGTGTTTGAAATGTCTGTGTGGTTAACGAATCACGACACTCACGACTTCGCGTCGTTTGATTGCGGAATTGATGATAGCTTATTAGTTGAATCCGTTTTTCATTTCGTTACTCATTCTTTTGTTTTTTTTTGTTTATTGGATTTTTTCCTTTCTTCACTTCCATTTGTTTTCGTATCTTCTTTTCTTCTAAGTTCGTTCCTAGTTGACCATGAGTGTATGGGATTCCATTGGAGCGGCACTATCGTATAGAGTATCGGTGTCCTGAGTCGGTTCACCCTGAAGTTGGCATTGATTGCTCAATGTTCCAGCACCACAGTCACAGAAGAATCTGCGCAACGTAGAATATTTTAAAGTTTTTTGTACGTGTTCGCATGGTAGAAATTATCGTTTTATAATAATCGTAATTTAATAAAAGAACAGATGAAAAAATTAAACGGTCCGGTGCACCCCGGACGAATAATTTATCAGGGGGCAAGCGAAGATTTAAAAAAATCGTTTCCAAACGGCAAAGGTAAACAGACAGGGTGTCATGATGAAAATCAATCAACCCAGTATCTTCCTCGCAATTGTTATCGGAAGCTACAGGAGTGCACATATTTGGTAACCCAAAAAACAAGGACATTGTGAAAATTTCGTGTGATAGCGAAACCCATCAAATGTATATTTTACATTTTTACTTACGAAATAAAAGATATTCTCTCTGAGAATATGCGAATATTTATAAAAATCGAATGTGAGAGCTCCATGGTTTATAAATAACTTAATGACGCGAAATTATGAATCGAAAACAGTTTTGAGCGTTCAGAATATCAAGTTTGTACATTCATCTATATTTCGTCCATTCTTAATTGTCAAAAGAATTGACTTATCGATATTTTTTCGCCATTTTTATTTTATCATTACGATTTTATTCGCGGATCATAACAAACGAAGAATAAAATATATCAAATTCGTACCTGTCGTGTCTTATGAACTCCACATCATGGCCAGCGTGACAAGTTTTTATGCAGTTGACACATATAGCATTTCTATCGGTCGTGTTGCAAGTTTGACATCGATAAAAATCGTGCATTGGGAAGGACGTGTACGACGAAATTTTATACAAACACTGTCCATTTCCCACAGCCTTTTCAATGGCGTCTTGATTGTTGAATATTTTATTGCCTGGAGGAAACAAAAACTATTGAAATATGCGTAACAAAAAAGTACGACATAAGTAAAAATTATAATGAATTTTCCAAGTAAAATAGAAAAAAAATTATTTATCTTTGTTAAGTATAACTTATTTTTTTGCAATGTTACCTCTTGTCGTCGGTTGTACGCCGCTGGCTAGACACAATCCGCCGAACCGATTGTTAAATATTTGATTAAATTCCAATGTTGCCGTGGCATTATTGGTTATTTCAACACCTGCAGCAAGACCGTCGAAGATACGATTTCGCCTCAATACCGGATGCGATTGCGTCGATATCAATACTCCGGCTTGGGCATTTCGAAATATATCGTTCTCTTCTAAAACTCCTGAAAGGCGAATAGAACATTGTGTTTTGACGAGTTTAAGGCTTGGAATGAAAGCAAGGCAAGAAAAATCGGTTTTTCTTATGAAAATGCTGAAAAGCCAAATTCTACGACCAGATTAAAACCATCCCAGAAACCATAATTTATCGTAATATGAAACTGTTTCTATATTTTTCAATGTTTTTTTTTTTTTTTCATATTTTCATTTTCATCATTGAATGATTATCAAATGAAACTTTATCATGTAGCATCCTTTTCATTGTAAAATTGAAGAGAATGTAGCATGATAAATCTCGTTATCGCATCCAATTATTGTTCTAAGCTACAGAGAAGGGTGGCGCGTCGATTTCGACCTTGCTGTACAGTTGCCTTCTGGGAAAATATATAACAGGAGGCTATAGTTAATAAAGATCAATCGACGACGCGAGTAAATGGCAATTTCTATTCTTACCTTTTCCGCCATTGAATATACATATTCCGCCGTCTCGTCCATCGAAGATCTTGTTCCTCTTCAAGGTAGGATTTGAATCGGTCTTGATCCAAACTCCGGCCATGGCATTGTCGAAAATTTCATTCTGTTCGAGTAATCCGAGGCCACTGTTGTAAACAAGAACGCCACCGTTTTGGCCGCCCCAAATTTTGTTACCACGGATAACCGGATTACTGCCGGTTCTGTGATTTACAAAAATCAAAATTCACCGTGAGTTATGATGAGACAAAAAGGACGAAAATATTGGAATGCAATACAGTGCGAGTTTTCTCCAAATTTTGTATATTATACGTGTTTAAATTCGATATTTAGCTTAAATAATCTTTTTTTTGTCCCTCGCGAAGACTGGAATAATGTTTCACTAACAACGTTTACGAGAACAATAGAATCAATTGTGAACAATATTTAGAATGAGTGAATTCCCAAATTTTTCAAAGGATATGAAAACAATGGAAACTGACCTTATTTGTACCCCTGAGTAGAGATGATTGAAAATATCGTTATCTTCTAGTTTTCCATGTCCGTTGTCGTAAAAATAGACACCGACTTGTTTGCCACTGTGGATGCGATTTCTCCTGAGTACGGGTGTCGAACCAGTCGTGATCCAAACACCGGCCAATGTATTAGCGTAAACTTCATTTTCCTCGATCAAACCCTGACCCTTTTCATGAACGTATATGCCACCGTGTTGTCCATGGTGTATTTTATTGTGTCTAACAATGGGATCTGAATTTGTTCGTATTTGTATACCAGCGAGGGCGTTTCCATAAATATTGTTGTGCTCTATCAGTCCTCTGCCCTCGCCGAATATATAAACACCACCCTGATGACCGTTGTAAATTTCGTTACGACGAATCGTCGGATTTGAATTAGACGTTATCCAAACTCCGGCGAAATTGTTCGAGTGAATTTTGTTGTCTATGAACTGTCCGAGACCGTTTTCGTGGACGTAAATTCCACCGGTTTGTCCGTGGTGGATTTCGCAATGTACCACCGTCGGATTTGCCCCCGCTTTTACCTCGAAACCCGCGATACGATTGTTGTGAATGTCATTCCCCTCAAAGTATCCGAGGCCATTATCAAACGTAAATATTCCCACGTCCCGACCGTGATGTATGTGGTTTCGTCGCATTATCGGGTTCGCGTAATTTTTCACCCATATGCCCGCCAAAGCGTTCCGCGATATCTCGTTGTCCTCGTACGTCCCTTGCGCGTAATCGGTTACGTACAATCCCACGTTTTCACAATCCGAAATGTCACAGTTCTTTACCACGGGATTCGCTCCACTTCCGGACACGCATACGGCAGCACCCACTGAAAGATTTCGTTATTTTAATACTCTTTGTTATTCTTACTAACTGAAAACTTAATAAATTCCAATGACTGTTTTTTAAAAGTAAAGAACAATGAATCGTCTGCAGGGTAGTATGTTAAAACATATCTAAATTATGTGAATTTGGGTGGCCCATAATTTCATTCAAAAAATTCTGCTTTTTTCATCTTGGAGGAAATTAATCTATCTCTATCCGTCGGATAATCGTCTGAAGCAAATTTTGGAGACCACAATTTTATTTATCCAATGTTATTGTTAACGAAATGACTGATGAAGTCCCGAAACTTAAAAGAGAGATAGGCTGAAGATATAAAGTTGATTTTAAGGTAAAATACACTAGCAAGCAGAAGAAAAGTTAAAAAAAAGCAAGAATCGTGCTACAACTGAAATTCTGAAGAAAATACTAACAGTTATAGAGTAGAAGGAGGATGGATCGCGACGATACAATGTTGCCATGCTAAGCCATGTTAAAAATATTAAAAATTTCAAAATGATAATAATTTAACGAAATTTGGTAAATGTATTCTTTAAAAATATATAAGACAATATAATTTTTTTTCGATTTTTCTACCACACAGCTCTCGAGTAATTGGGCACTAAAGTTCACGCGTATAAGCATACAGTTTACATACATATACATATATACAGTTATACATCTCGTGCATAAGAACTTCGATTTAACGCTCAATTATGCGATAACCATGGGGTAAAAAAATTTGAAAAAAATTGTATTTGTATACTTGATGCCAAAGAATGTTATCACCAAATTTTATCGAATTCTGATTATTTTGATTTCGTTATCCACCCTCCTTGAAGACTCGTGAAGTGTAACGAAGGATTTTCGATGATAAAATACTAACCAACGCTGGAACTTCTAATGATGCAGTGGTCGATGGTGGGGCTGCAATTTTCCCCAACCTCGAGACAATAGTGTTTGTGGTGTGGAACGGTGCTAGTCACGTCAGGGGTGAATTTAAGGGTGAGATGTCCGGCGTAAGCTCGTTTGGCGCCTTCGACAAACATGACGGTGGATTCGCTCTCTCGTTCAAGTATGACGGATTCGGCGACGTTACCGGGGGCGGCACCAATGAGGGCGACATCACTGTCAATGACGAGAAATTCGCCGCGATAGGTGCCCGCGTGAAGAAAGACCAAATGTTGAGGCTGTACTTCCGTGGATTGATTATTATTTGCGCAACAATTGCCCTGACTACTGGGCGTAGTTGTGGTCGAGTTGGTGCTCGTCGATGTCGCTCCGCTACTTCTATATTCCTCGATATAATCCAACGCGGTTTGCACCGTATTGAAATATGGCAAATTTCTTCCCTTAAATTTGAGATCTTGAAAGCCCGGTCTAACGTGGACGCCGCGATACAACTGACGGAAACTTTCCTTCCATGGATTCGGATAATCCGACTCGTCCGGCGATACAAACTCGAATTTACACGCAGATGGATTGAACAACGGCAAATCGTACTCGTAGACTTGCTGATAAAGCGATTTCCACAGTTCCGTGTCGTTCGCGATTGCCTGGAAACGCTTGCAAACTTGCGACACCCGACACAAATCCAATTCCATCAAATAGTTGAATATCGTGAGCAATACTTCGTCGGGTAATTCGTACTGGAGATAATGTGCCGCTGTGTTTGTGTTCGTACCTGCGTTACAAACATTCATTCAATTACAATTATATTTTATTTACTTATAACACAAACATAATGGGACGTCAAAGTAAAGTAACTGATCAAACCAACAATCACTTTGTCACCGTTTCGAGGAAAATGTGCTGAGTATAGAAACTGATAATTGTTATTTTCAAAAGATCTAAAACTTGTGTAAAAATGGAGTGAAAAATGTAGGGAAGCTGGAGCCGAAAATGTATTTACCATCCGTGGACAGGGAACACGTCCTTCTCGGTCGTTTCCTTGCCGGAAGTGAGGAAGTGCCAAGAGATGCGGCGATGCTACTACCACCGGGAGGCGGTAGAGCTGAACTGGTTCCTGGTGCTGGATCAGGATGAGGTGGACTTTTCCGTCTGAGATCGTAGGGCGACGAGTGCGAGGGCGACGGTGATGGTGATGGTGCAGCGACCCCAGAAACGCTCGGGGACGAACCTCTTCCTCCGCTACCACCCCCACCTCCTCCTCCTCCACCTCCTCCCCCACCTCCAACTCCGGCACCCGGAGGAATCTGATTCGAAGCTGGACAGGGCAGGTCGCATGGCTCTGCTGAAATATTGCAATTGTTCGTCATTCATTTTTATCTTTCATAAAATAATCATTTTATAGAAGGATAAACTATTCATCTCCAATTGCAGTCTTTGCAAAGGAATTTCTTATGATAATCTCATTATTCAAGCTCTATGTTTAGTCGATTGCTCTGTTCACATAGTTTCCTCCGCATTCTTGTAAATAGAAATTCAAGTGTATTTTAGTAAGTATTTGCATTTCATTGTAACAAAAAATGCAGTTATATTTTTCCCATCGTTGTCCATGGCTTTCATTATCGATTATTCAATTCGATAAGATAATTCAATGTACGGACGACTCGATTCTTTTGATTAACCGTTTGAAAATATAATATAGCTGAAGGATACCATGTGTCGATCATTACTCGCTTGATACAAGTGTTCAGAATTGATACGAAGTTTGCAGATACAAAAGAAAATGTAGAATGTGTTTCCCACTTCACGTTATCTCAGATTTTCCATTGTTACGGTTATCAATCTGTTTGTTTTTGTGATTAAGTGTCTATTCTATTGCAGGTTTGGTTTATCTGAGCTTAAAGGTTGCCACCACAAGGTTTTCTTCAGCTAACTCATATTATTTTGGTTCAAACTACTACGTGTTGGATTAGGAAGGACTTTTACTTTGAACTAGACATAAACGATAATAGTGTGCATGCACGTACTTCAGATTTATTGAATGTTTCTCGTAGGTGAAAATCATTCACCGATTTATAACAAATATTTCACACTGACTTTCGAAATTCGAGTTGTTAAGCAAGCTACAAAATCCTAACCTCAAAATTACTGTGAAAATGTTTGCAACTTTGATTCTTGAGTTTTACGAAAACTATTTTGAGGTTTGATAAGGGAATCATTAACTCATAAAAAATCAAATGGTATTACCACAAAACTGCCATAAAAACAATATCTAATCGAACATCAATCATTCCCTAAAAAACCTAAAAAGAGGTTGTCGACCCTAGCTCGACAATTCAGCAATTATTATGAAAAATCAATTATGAACATTTTCGTTATTGATATCAGATTATGAAAACTCTTAGAAAAAATTAACAATTGAAAGGAAATGACGAATGTCTATAGAGCCGTATATGGAGTGAACTCTAGTCACGAAAATGCAACGTTTTTTCTCTCCGATGAGTCACGTGATTACAAAAATACGAGTAGGAGATGGATTAGAATGTAGAGATCGTGGAGATGTCAAAAGTCGATAATGGATAAGGCTTATGATTCTTTTCATTTCTTATTTCGGGTATTGGGTGGTAAGATCGAATGATTTCGGGAACGATGAATGAGTTCACCGAAATAGAGAAGCAGGAATCGAGTTTGTCGGAGTTAAGGGGCGGAGGGGAGAGAAAGAGGAGAAAAAGAGAAGAGAGTGGCAGTAGCAACGTACATACACACATCATAAATATGATCGAGAGTATATCTATACACGTATTTCCTCGACCAATTAGAGACAAAATTGATTTGGTGTGAAATTTCGAGGAAAAAAGTACGGAAAATTATGAAAAAATGGAAAAAAAATAATAAAATTTTAATCTTTCCCTACGTACGAAAGGGGGCGCGTTTAGTGGGACGGATGAGAATCCATGAATACGTGGGCAGGAAGAGAACGAACGAAACGAACGTACGTGAAGCGAGAAAGACAGAGGGAGAGCGAGTGAGAAAGAATGAACGAGAATGGAACGGACGTATCGGGTATTTCGTACGTATGTGTGCGTGTGCGTTAGAGTTCGAAGGGACGGAGCGAAAGAGAGAAAGAGAGAGAGAGAGAACGACGTGCCACGGGAATAAAGGGACAAAGGGTAACGGGAATTCAGGGGATGGGAGGGGGTAAAATTAAACGAAGACAAAAAGTAAAAACGGGGGTTGAAAAAGATTCATTAGCTGATTGAAAAAATAATTTCACTGTTTAATGTAGCGCAATTGATGTTTATATAAATACGTATCCCCGATAATACGGGAGCTTTGATGATTGATGTCAAAGAAGGAATTTTTCCGAGACTGCTATGGATAGAATGTCGGCGAGGATAATTCGTGCGTTCACGTACAAATTACGTTCGGGGAGAGCTGAACGAATTAGGGAATTCGGTTGGTGATGAAAATAGTTGAAATATGTATTTACGATTTATGTACATGCATGATGGTACGAATGTATGTAGACATAAATTCGTTCAGAAGAAAAACGGTGCAAAGCAGGTGAGAGGTGAGCCAAGCTCCGGGGAACGATCCGGACGAAAATGTTCGTTTTTATCCCATTTTTTGTTTTTTTTTTCACGTTGATTCTTCTTACCCGAGGTAGTTCTCGATGGCAGAGGAATCCTGTTGGCACCTTTTCTCCTTGATCTCCTTACGTAACTTCGGGACGATGTGAACGAGGCACTCGGCATTTTCACGACGTAAAACTCTTAAAAACGCCCGTTAAAAAAAACTATAAATATATATATATATATTATAGAGTTATTCTATATATATATATATACGTGTGTGTGTGTATACATATATTAACAACAAACTAAAACACTAAACAATGGCGACACATCCACCGAGCCCAGCGGCCATCTTCTCGTTGACGGTAGTACGAGAACTGCCAGACACACACTGTTGCCCTTGTTGTATGTAGTTCATACGAAGGGTGAAGTGAGAGAGAAGGAAACTGCCCGTCCGACTCGAGCGCCAATTGCATGAATTTCACGCGTTTTCTTACTTTCCCTTCCCTCTTTTTGAAACCCCCACTATTACGGACACCTCTGTTGGTAGCAATGCTCACTGTTTTATCACTTCTACGCACGAATTTTTCCAATGAATTCCTCACAAACCGGTGTTTTGTTTAAAACCTCTAAGTTTTTAAAGTTTTTCCTCTTTTGTCAAATTTTCTCCGGTCGGAGTGAAAAATAACGCGAATAATTTTCAATAATATCGTGTGTCGGTATTTTCAGTACTCTCCCCTCTTTTTCGTTCTTGCTCTTCGTCTCCCCCCTCTTCCTCTTTCGCCGCGCAACACTAGCCCCCCACTACTACAGCCAATGCCACGAAAATCCTCCAGGGTTGGTACAATCGCGTATTTTACAATAAAAAGAGAAAGACAGAGAGAAAGAGAGAGGGAGAGAAGCCGCAAGATTTTTATACTCCGGAATTTATTCCGGCGAGCCCGTTTAACGTTGACACACAAAAACTTCACGACATAACTCGCCCCGAAGCGCCCTCGAACGAGAAAATTATAAGGAGAGCACACGATAAAAAAAAGAACAATACAGTGTCTGAAATCCGAGGTGTTCGAGTAATGGAGCTATGGAGACTGCCGTTACGAGAGATGATTCTGTATGCTTATCAGCGATTCTCACGTGTCTCGTACTCTCGATCGTTTACGTCGCGAGCCTTTACGTGTGGAATTCACCGCACCCCAGGTACATGACGCTTTCTTTCTCTCCTCGTATACCGCGTACTTGCCCACACGTATTTATACACCATTGAGATATTACCGGCTGTACGGATCCGAATCACACGCGACCCTCCATTTTGTTTGTTTCCATCTCCCTTGTCCGTTCCTTTTTTTTTTATTCGATTTTTTTGATTGTTCTCCTTTATTTGATTAGCCCAATCACAATTACGACATATAACAAACAAATTTCCGTACGAGCATGTTTACGATTTTCGAAAGTCCATAGGGATCCCAGATTTAATCAATTTCACTCGTATCCAATTATTTCTTCGATCTCACAGTTTTTAAACACTTTACTCCGATATACACAGATACACCCGAGTTCGCACTTATGTACATATATAAGGAGATTCACATGATCCCGATCTTCGAACCCTATGTTTTGTGGGACAAAACGCGTGCGAAAGCGAGCTCTCCGGAGCTCTGTTCGATATATATTAAAAATGTGACAACCACGAACTAACGCAACACAAAATTCACGACAAGATGGAGTCCCTCCGCATGTTTATCGTACCCACTGTTTCGTTAGCTCATCATACATATTGCGTTTGTATTCGTCTATAATTGTTGATTAGCACTATGTCTTTTATTTAATAAAAAAAAAAAATATTTGTTTTTATCGATAAACAAGACTGAAACATTCGGGATTTTTGTCACGATCATCCGCGATAAATTTTAGACCGCGTACTTGTATACTTGGCCGCATCTCCCCCCACCACTACACGAGTCAATACGCGATAAGTAACGCCGCCGAACTACCCTGCGCCGCCAATGGCGCCAATGCAAACGATGCAAACTACACCAATGAATGGTCGTGAGGGCACGAGAAAATTTGAAAATTGTTCCATGTGAAAAATTCATTTCCTTTTCTTTCTTTTCCAGAGAACATTCCAGTACGATAAAAAAACGATTTTTCAGCGTTTTCATCATGACTCTAGTCTCACCTGCATCCCTTTACTTTGGCATGAGCGAACAAGTGTTTCAAAAAGTACGTTTATTTGTAATTCTCTCCTTCAATTTTCAAGCTCACTTTGAACCTTTTTTTTTTTAACACGGAGATATGAAATTTTATTTTCGTCTAATCTAAGATTTTATTTTCTATGCGTATTGGCATTTTCGACACCAACTTCAATTTCATGAAGTTAATTCTTACAATATATAGTTACCTAAGTTTCAAATGGATAAAATCCCGTTCCCGCATGACTGTTATTTTCTATCAGCCTCCATCATAATAAGTTATTAATGTCTCAAGTTTTGGAAAATAAAAGAATTCTCCACCTATATATCATACTTAGTGAAACTGTTTGAGCAGGTGAGAAAAATTATCTAAATTAATGGTCAACGCTGCATTGCAGCCATGTATGTCTAATAGTTTAGTCTTGACGACTCATCAAAAAATATCTAAACTCTGAATTGTATGCAAGCGGTGACAAATTCAAGAGATTTGTTTAACTCATCACTCCCAAGGCTAAGCTACATTCTCATAGAAAATTGAGTGAGCTACAATATTGATTCTTTGCATTTTTCTACTGCCTCCACCAGTTTTACTAGTACAATGAAATGAAAATAGAAACATTGACCAATGACCCAAGTCGACTCAAGTTTTGGTTATGAATGAAAATTTATTTTTTGCTCTTGGACATAGAACGCGGGTTTGAATAACAAAAAAACTGTATACAGGCTACTATATGGGAATTGATGGGTCTGCGATGGCCAGGATTCATTCAAGCAGCCTTTGTGTCACTGTCTCTCACCATGATTCTATTTTTGGGACCTCTTAGCGTACAAGCTGTCAACGGACTGTGGCGACTATACACCGGTCAGTATATACCAGCCGTTGATGGTTAATTTTTCAATACCGAATCAATAAATTTAGTCATATTTTTTTACTGATATACCATTAATAAGATATTAATCAATATTTAAAAGCCACCTCCACACACTTTGATAAACTCAGTAATTCGTCGATTCTTCGTTGCTAGTGCATCATTTTACAATTCATTTTTTTTTTCAGACCTTCAGGAATATTCCTATGAATCTCGTGATATTATTTATACTTCATTTTGTTTTGCTCATATTTCAGAGCCCATGTACTGGGTGGAAAGCGCCAAAACTCTTATTTGGTGGAGAAATCAAGTAGTTGCTCCACTCTCAGAAGAATGGACATTCAGGGCTTGTATGCTGCCATTGCTTTTGCAATGTTTTAATCCAACTACTGCCATTTTTATATGCCCATTGTTTTTTGGGGTTGCTCACTTTCATCACGTTGTGGAAAGAACGAGATTGGGCATGGATTTCAAAGCAGCTTTAATAGTATCGTGTAAGCTATGTTTTTTAAAATTATACCATCAAATTTTTAAAAAATTCTGCTACCACCATTGTTGTGGTATTTAAATTGTTTCAATGGAAACTGATGCCAAATTATAGGGAAAAAAATAGTCTTCTATTCATTTTGCTTTTAGGTTTTCATGTCAGCTATACAACGTTGTTCGGAGCATACGCTGCGTTTTTATTCGCAAAAACTGGTAGGTGACGAATGAAACTGAAAGTCAATCATGTTTTTTGAAACTTCAATCAATGTTTCAGTGTCAACAATGAACCTATATTTTTGATCATTTTTCAGGGCACTTTGTTGCGCCATTCGCAGCTCACTCTTTTTGCAACCACATGGGATCACCCGATCTCTTGGAGGTCATTGACTGCAAAGATCCCCTGAAGAGGGCCGGTTTACTTTGCTTATTCGTAATTGGCCTCGTAGCCTGGTGTTTTCTATTAAATCCATTGACGAATCCCGCCTGGTTCAGCAATAACTTGTTTTGGCATAAACATTTTTAATGAATCAATCGAATGCGGAAGTTCGAGTTATTAGATTGAAATAATTGATATCACCATAGTGCCTCAATGAATTTTTATTCATTACTCGATCTTGTCAAATACCTTATTAGTACAGTATGCGTGCGTGAGGGTGTGTTGTGTGTTCGAGTGAAAAAGCGAAGTATCTTTGACGCCAAATAATAAAACCCGGATACCGCCGGAAATCTTTTCAAGTACTTACCGACATTTTTACATTGAATATTCCCGAAAAACTTACGATTAGTGATGAAAGTATGAAAAATTCTCGTTTTCCATCAATTAAATACGAGTATAAAATGAAAAAAAACGCACACGCATCAATGCGATCCGGGTGATGAAATTTGAAACCTATCAAAATGACTTGGCCATGAAAATTGATGGCATCGAATATTAATCAAAATTTTCCATTTTTTCATTCGAAGTGCTCGTTCGCAGTTGCCATTTTAATATAAAAAAAAAAAAAAAACAGTATCAAAGTAGATTAGTACTATAAAACAAAGTATTGTTATAAGAGTTTGAGATATAACAATTAAAAAGAATTTTCGAGCCAATATAATGACGCCATCTTCTTAAAAATGAAAAGAAACGAATCGAAAACATCCCAAGTTCACAAACGAAATGTCATTGCGTAGGAATTCATAAGGTGCCAAAACATTTACAATCGTTTGGCAAATTTGGTGAATCCACTTTGACCAGTAATGAGGTCAAGAATTTTTCTCCATTCGAGACTAAGGATTGAATAATTATTAGGATTAGAAGTTTGACTAATATCATCGAAATACACAATGTAAATTTGTTCGGTGAATTCAGGGACGAGCGACGTTTTTTATCGATTTTATCATTCTTTTGGATACTATTATAATTAATTTGCAAACTACAAACAAGTGCAGTGAAACCATTACTAAGTAGAAAATAAAACAGACATAACGACTATCATCCAGTGAATTGAACCATTGCAGTCTGTTTGACATGACAATATTTGTGTTCTATTTTTATTTTATAATAAAACATTATGTACAAATCTTGAAATCAGAGATTTCAACGAATGTTTACATCGATTTTCTTATTTTTATCACAGAGAGACAGAGCGATAAACCAGTCACAACGATTATTTTTACGTTTTTTCGAACATTAAAACATTTTCATATCGCACAAACGTAACAAAATACGAGTAATCCGTAAAATTCATTGTCGAGATTTGCCTCCTGCAATTCAATTATGAAAAAATTCATTGTGTATACAATTAGGCTGATTCGTCATTATTTATACTAAAACGAATCTAACAGACGAATCAGCTAAGAAATTTCCATTCGCGCACGATCTACGTTTATTCATTCCACCACGATTCAACAATCATTCGCTCCTTTTATCATGACAGTCTTTGATCTCTTGGGAAAAATGTTCTATAGTTGGCTAGAGTTCGGGCTAGACTCGGAGTTTTGGGATTGATTGAGAAACAAAACGTTGCTCGCTTTGAGCCTTGGTCCAGTTGCAACGAGTGATGGACACGGGCTTAAACACGGTGTCGAACAATGACTGTTGCTCAAATCACATTGGTCCAATAATTTCCAAAGCTCCTCCGGCGTTGGCCCACCGGCCACGTTTTTCGCTGTAATTCGACCATCGATTAATAATCCATTAGTATTTTTTATTTTACGTTTTATTCGTATTCGAAACAGAATTAAGCAGTCGCACAAGTATTTCAAACGTAATTCCTTACTGAAGCAAAGTAAATATTTAATTCCCTGTAAAACATGGAATAGCAATTTTATATAAATTTACTCGACAATTTACTGTAATAGTATTATTTCAATGGCGCGTTAGGCTGACTGAGATACGAAAAATTGCAAAAAAGCGTCATAAAAATATTTCTGCACTGCTTGAATGAAATGCTGCTTTGGAGAATATAAAAATGGAGCTTTACCCTGAGCCGAGTCGAAGGAAGGATCGAGAGCAGTTGTTAAATCCCACATTTGAATGGTACCGTTGGAATGTCCAGTAAAAATAAATCTCCTTGGTCTGGAGCCCATTCTGCTAGATCCTTCGCACTCGTGAACGCAAAATGAAGTTATAATACTACCATCGACAGATTGTATGACGCAAACCCTTTTGCCATTCGAGGCCAATCGAACAAACAATTGATCGGTTTCGGGCACGACTTTTTGCACGAAAACTTGTTCGTCATCTTGTTCACCGAAAGGTCCTACGAATGAAAATCGTCATTATCATATCCATTAGCATCATGGTAAATATGAATGAATAAGATATTCATTTTTATTTTACCGAAATCGTTGCCCGCTGGGTAACTGATACACGAATCGACAGAATCCAGAGACACAATTTTGAAACTTGCTTCGGGCGTCGAGCCTGGCTGCGTAGAAATCATCCCCCTGAACCTCGTCACGGCCCAGCTTCTTACATGATTATATTCCGAGCAAACCGAAACCAAATATTTTTCGGACAGAGTTACCTGGAAACCAGTCGTAAAATGTTTAAGGTGGCGCAATGAATGACGATGGTCAAAAAACAAAAGTATTTTACCTTCGTAACACTGCTTTGGTGAACGGTAAAAGTCTGAAATAGTTGAGGTCCATGACCAGCAGTTTCCGGATGCTGTACAATCACACGTACGCTTCCGGATTTCGTGCCATAAGCGATTTCGATCCAATTGCCACAGAGACCTGTGAGAAGGGATAAAATATCTTCCGGTAACGATATAATCATTGAAAAGAGACCAGAAATAACAATCGATAAAGAAAAAAAAAACGAAAAACCGAAAGAAACGTGTATGCGTGAACATATGAGACAAAAACTTGAAATACCACACGCGACGAGTTGAAAAATCTGTGCAAAATATTTGTTTCCGTATGTGATAAGTGCATCGACTATGTTTTCGGAGTTAAAATTAAACTAGTTCTAAGGTTAAAAATTATGATTGAATGATTGAATGAAAAAATCGATAGAATTAATTACAATATTCAACATGGACAATAAAACATGCTCCAAGGGGGATGAATGAAACACAATTTTATGAGGTACACACTGTACGACATGCAAATGATCAAGTGGAGGAATCATTCTCGCACAATAATAATAGCTTAATTATATTTTCCGTGAAAATTGAAAATTTACTTAAATTTTTGTACCACTTTTTCTTTTCTTTTACTTTTTAATTTTTTATTTGAATTTTTCATTTTCCATTACCTTCCCTCCCCCTCTCAGATGCTGGCATGGAACATAATACTATGTGAATAAGGAGAGCAAGCTGGAAAGCTCTGACCTCAAATAAAAACCGCTACGTCGATATTAGCGCAGATTAATTTGGAGGAAAGAAAGAAAAAAAAAAACAATTGTAAAACGCTAGTATCGTCCGTGCGGTTGAAAAAAATGTGGACTGATCGGAATCACGCAACTTACGATCTGCACAAGTACAACTGGACGCATTAGGACAGCAAGGGTTTTGAGCCAATGAACGAAGTCTTGCAAGATAACAATAAAAAATTAATTCATAAAAATTGAAAAACATATTTGATGAACGAATGAAACACGTATTAGATAATACGATGAGACAAATGATAGCGTACATGGAGGGTCATTAAGTAAAAATATGAAATGTTTATAAATTACGAACAAGGTGAATCAACTCGATTTAAATGATAATTTATGTGGATTATTATTATTATGTTTATGATAAAAATGGTAAATATGCCAGGTTTACTACAACTCCACGTACATTGATGGAAATATGTTTATATGCGGGAGATGCAATTTTTTTTATTGTGGCAAATAAAATGCAATAGTAGTGTGACTCCTTCGACTTTACTGCGATTTTGACCCATACTTGCCTTGCGCTACGTTTCCAGTTGTACGGTACGAAATCATGTGGCAAAGGAAAACGTACTCGGTGAGTTAACGTACAATATTTGGAAGAAAAAAAAATAATATACGATGAAATTGGTCTATTTTTTCATGTATTCACTTTCTTCACTATTAATGACTTATTGTAAATTTTATCGAGTGAGTTTCGATGTATTTGATTAATATTTTGCAGCAAAATAAAAATTGTCTTTAGTAGACATTTTTTTTATAAAATATGAAAATTCATGATAATTTTAGGCAAGATTTTGTCGTCAGAACTATTTTGCTACAACTGTACATACATGGAAACTCGCGAAGGTTCACGTACACGATAATAACCAAACTTTAGCACGAGAAATTTATAAACGAGAACACATTTCTCGAGAGTTTGCAAAAACGAAACGTTTTTGAAAGAAAGGTACAATTTTGTTAATTATTCTAAACCAAATGTGTACGTAAGTCCTTAATCGCGATTAGCCGATAGAGCCCACAAATTATAATGAAATTTTAGAAGCTTACTTGTTTTCGGTGTCAAATAGACCGAAATGGCGGTGATCGGGTCGAGGCTCGGATCTCTGTACAACTCCGTAACTAGTAAATCGTTATCTTTCATGCGTAACGGAAACTTTTGCATGTCTGGAAAAGAAAATAAAGCGGAGAAAAATGAGGCGTGAAAAAAAAATAGAAATAGAGCGTAGGAGAGAGGATTAAATAAATTCTAAGTACCGATATAATAAATAGAGCCGTTGTTGCAACCGAGCAATAAAAAAGAGCCAGCGGTATCGAACGAAGAGATCGGTACGACGTCCTGAATTTGCCAATGTTGAGACATCGCGTGCCAAACACCAATTTTACCGGTTGAAGAAAGTGCGACCAATTGGCTACCGATGAAAAACAAATATTCGACGCGTACGTTCAGATTGAACGTGCCAATATTCGCCTTAATACCATCCTCCGAAACGCTCCATAATCGCACTTGACTCGCATACGAAATCGCTACCATTTTCCCTTCAGCACCGCTGCCCATTTTTGCATTTATCGCTACTCTCTCTATTATTGATTCGATATGTGGACTCGTGAATGCATGTTGCCAACCGGATGAGTCTTTTAAACGATAACACGTTATGAAGTGAGCGTACGCTATTACTATCCAATTGTGGTGAGCCTTTATTATGTGTACTCGCAGTGGATCGTACCAGCCTGAAAATGTTCATTATTTTTTTGTATTACAAACTCTGACCATTAGTTCGTATCTGATATTAGTTCTTTCGAACTAATGAAGAACAACGTCTTTGAGTTGAAAGCCAAGGAATCTAATTTCTATACAATATTGGAAAGTTACGTCAGTTTGACATACCTTGTTGCGGTCCAAAAATCAGGCCAATGTCATTCTTGAACATTTTGTTCATATCTGCGGAACTGTTTCGTACATGTCTCAGATCCAAAGATGAGTTTCTCGAATGTGACAAACCCCTCTGAGAAATTCGATAATCGAGTGATGAATTTCGACCATGAGAAGAAGTTGATGCTTTTGGGTTCCGCTGACCTGCGAATGCCGAGTTACACCGAATGTATTAATGAAATTGATAAAGTTCTTTTTTCTTCTCGAAAGCCAGTTTTTTGATTATCTGTTCGTTTTTTCATGTACTCTGACAGATCTAAATACATAATTGAATTATTTGTTACTTGTAAACCTATAGTTTCCACTATTATTTTTACCATTGGTATTATTAGATTGATTGGAAGGTCCTACAGTTTGAGAATTTCCATATGAAGTACTGGGGGTTTCAGTTCTAGAAAAGCTCTGTGTCCCAACAAGTCGTCCATGGACTGAAACGTCACTGACATTGGGAGTAACTGCTGGAGGCTCGTGCAACGGAATGCCTGATTATGAGTACGAGAGAATAGATTCAATATAGATTAATCAGCCCCAAAATCCAAGCTCAAAGTACAAATTGTGACTCACATGGTGGCGGTAAATAACCATAGAACAAAACGTCTCCACAAGAAGACTGCGACAGATCCTCGCATAGCATCAGTCTTTTTACCAGAGGAGTTATTCCATAATACTCAGCTTCGTGCCTTAAAGCACGTATATCCATATTTTTCAGATCGATGTCTCGTGTACGCAAATAGTTAAGAATAATTGCAAATATTTTTGGATCTCTGTCAATGAAAAGCGCCCCATTTTCATCTCTCCGTGACGTCATTCTATTGCTGAGCAATGCAGTGAAAAATGAGTCTGGTATCCATGTCAGAGTTTGACAAGATGTTGAGAATCTACATTCATAAATAATAAATATTATTTAATAATTTTTTAACAAAAACAAATGGTACAACCAAAGAATATGTTTTTTTATGCAAATCTCCTATGTAAACTAAGATGGTTTGAAAGTTGAAGTAAAAAGATGCTATAGGAAAATGATGAATGTACTTTTGTTGTAAAATTTTATTCAATTTTTTTTGTACTTGCCTTGTCCCCCCAACATTAAGATGAACTATATCACCCATGTTGAAAGATTGTAAAACAGCCATTATCAGACATGAATCACCGAAACATCACCGCTTTGACAGTTCATTGTTTTATCCGACCGAAAGCAACCCGAAAGCCGATGATTTTTTATTTCTATGACCAAGCTAACATACCGAGTGTTTGTTAACTCATGGAATATATTCTTTCCGTACCCTTGTACCCTGATAAGAAAATTGACTTTAAAAATAATCCTCAGATATTTTTTTACAACAAACAACACTCTGGAGATCTCGCTGAAGCCCTGAGGCTTTTATTTTTTACGGAATGCTTATTCACACGTCGACATTTTGTAAACCCTACACCAATGCACTGTGGTCGAATCCCGTCAGAGAGGGTCCTGATTGATGTAGTGCGACGTAATTAATTAATTTATTTATAAGCATAGCAATAGCAAATCCAATTGTAATGAAATTATAACGAGTGTCATGCCGTAAAATGAAGTAGACGAGTAGACGATTGATTTTCTTTGCGATGACATATAATTATAACCTCAAAGCAATACTGCGCTCGAATGGCTCGAATGTATAATCGAAAATATCGACGAGTATATCGATTACAGAAAACTCGAATATCGAACGAATAACAAGTAATGATGAACTCCCCGGCAGTAAAGTAAAACGTAACCTATAATTCCAGGTTGGGCTTGGGTCGCGTTGACACAGTCTTGTTATAATTTATCATTTCCAATCCACTCTTGAGTGTCTTTAAGGAAACCTTGAACGCATCACTTGTTAAAACATTTCTGGTGAAAATTATTGTGTGTACAAAAATGTTTCTATCAAAGGTATGAATTCAAAGGATCGATGAGCATTAATCGGTGCTGTACACAATTTCATAATATAAAAATGTTTTTCTTTAAAAAAAAAACAGGGATATTTACTCACGAACGGTATGACAAAGTTATTGTCATCAAACTTGGGACCTCTGAGATTTTCGTCTGCTGTCACATATGCTCTTCAAAAACCAGTAGAAAAGGTATTTCGAATTTTCAGAAATTTCTCCTGAACATTATATGGAAATTTTCTAATGATACTCACACTCGAGAAACCTAACTTCGATTCAAAATACACAATCACAAGCGATTTAAAACTATTACTATTTGAAAGTAATTTATTTTTGTAAAATATTTAAAAAATCAATCTCTTCCAAGAGTAAAATAAAAGTTATATCATTTGTTTAGCTTATTTTATTTGATAATGATCAATACTCACCAAAATGTATAATGAAATCAATGGTCACAATTGTCTTGTTATCTTGAGTTTCCAGAGACAATGGAAATACTACCTGAAAGAATCATAATAATTAAAGTCTCTGCTTCTCCATCCGATTCATTCCAAATCTTCTGTTCTCTGTGAATATCTACCGAAGCTTTTTTCACTAATTTAATGGTTGATTTTTCTAGCCGCCACAGCTTGATAAGCTTTACAGCCAAATCAATATGGAACTAAGAGGCAACGAGCAAGCAGTATTGACAAGTTATGGGCAATTTGTAGGAATGGCTGCTGCACATTTAGGTATCAATTTAGTGAGAAAGTAAGTTTTTGTTATTTAATTGCATATTGTCATTGGCATATATTTGTATATTCTAGAAATAAATCATTCTAATCCTTCTTAACATTTTGGATGATAACTATACAGCTATGCTGTAAAAAAACCTGTGAAAGAACGCTGGACACTTCTCAAATGTGTACACATCTACAAAAAACATCGAGTTCAGTACGAAACAAGAACATATTTCCGGCACATAGACGTGATCAATCTTACCGGATCAACAGCTGACACATTTCTTGAATATCTCCAGAGAAATTTACCTGAAGGAGTTGCCATGAAAGTCACCAAGGTAATTTTTCATTGATGCTTTCCAAAACAATTTGAGACTACATAGATATTATGAAAAATTCTCCTTCTCATGAACCAATGAAAAAGAATATTTGAAAAAAATTCAGTTCTAAATGGCCCTTCAAACGTGAAATTGACTTGGAGAAAATTTCGAAAAATCACAGAAACGAATGAATCAATTGCACAAATGTCAAAAACTAATTCGGTATTTGATTTATTGATTACAGGTGGAAATACAAAGGTTACCGGAAGCCGTGAAGGCGTCCAGCTCATGAGTCCGAAATTTATTTTACGATTTAGCATTTTCCAAGAACTTATGGATTAACATAACAACGTGAACTCGTTCAATAAACTGTACATACAATATAAACACGATATTGAAATTTTTTTCCAATTGAACGTCAACATTCTAGTGAACCGTTTCGCTTTTACGAAAATTTATCGTATCCTTTTGTTGTGTAATTTTACGTAAAGTCCTCAAAGGTCTCGATATTACTCCGATTTTAATAACTCATAGAAAAGAAAAAAATTGGTCACGCCGATTGGATCAAAATGATCGAGGCTTCAGTTTTATCACTTTTGTTACCGAATCGGGAATTTCGAACTTCCGGTAAGTGATCATTTCTCACAAACAATTGAGGTCCATCGTTACGACCTTTTCGCTGTAGCGATAGAGTCGTTAAGGGGGTATCGGCGATCATTACTCTCGCCGGACGTCCTCTCATCACGCTACGTTGCTGAATAAATTTTCTTCGAGACCATTCTTGCATTTTCTCGTCCGCAAATTTGATGCGGTCTCGTTTCAACGGTGATTGTGTCACCTCTAACGTTGCTGTCCGACCACGAGGACGCTCCGAAGCTGCTGGCAATTTTTGTACCGGCGTGTCAATATTACGTCTGCTCAATTCAACACTCGACATACAACTCCTTAGAACGTAATCATTTTCTATAAAACGAATGAAAAAAGGTAATTCTCACAATTCTTATCTTCTCAATAATTCGATTGATTATTTCGGTTCTCTATCGATAGCTTTTTCTATAACTCTATTGAACTCTTCGAAATTTACAAATGTCATTCTAGAATTTTGTAAAAAATCGTAAAAAATTTCACCAAAAACTTTGGTGGAATTTAATATATCATGAATATTTAAAAAATACAATTCATTTAGTTATTTCATGGCACTCAATAATTATAAATAAAATAATGAGTACGAAATCGATGCAGATGATAAAAAATGTTGAAAATTGAAAAAAAATGATGTTTGTTGTAGCAAAGAATTAGTAAAAATTGTACAAACTTACTGGGCGAGTCGCGTTCTGAAGCATCCGAAGAAAAATTTGCAACGTGAATTCCGATTAACACAATGATGACGAATAATTTATTATCAATATTTTGTTTATGATACATATTCACTTTCGTTACAGGCGATTTAAGAAGAAAATTGTAAAACGAGGAAGGACAGACGTTTAGCTTAGAGGACAGACTGGCGTTTACTGTACTGAGAAAAGGGAAAACGAAATGTTGAGAAAGAGGATGAAATTTCGAGTTGGATGTTGCATTTGGATTTACAAGGTCAAGGTCTCGAGGAGCAAGGTGAACGCGCCCGTGAACAACTTTTTTCTGTGGATAAAGGACCGAAGTATTTCAGCCGGGGATTCCTGATGAGGATAAAACGACGTCTATAAGCTTTGTCCTCGCATCATTCCTGCGGAGCCTTCGCGAAACGAAGACAAAAAAACACACACAATGAAAGGAGAAAGAGATAAATCATCATAAGGCAGCTCATTCTACTCGAAGGATCTCAAAACCGGTTCTACCAAGTGGCACGTTAATATAAAAATGAATAAAACTTCACAAAAGCCATCCAACACTCGCGTCTTTCCACAATTCACAATATACACGATAATAGACAACGTTTATCGATCACTCTTTTTAACTGATCAATATAACTGTCGAACTTCAAACTGTCCAGACTCGTATGTAGTCCAGTTTAAAGTGCGAATCTCTGACCTCGTTTCTCATTCCCCAGCTCGGCATCCATGTGTCCTTGGCCCGCCAAAAGTTTAACATTGCCTGAAACGATTCAACGGATCGACCCTTTCAATACATTTCAATTAAAAACTCACCATTTCTTATCAGTTTTCAAACATTTTACAATTCGATTATACGATGAATCATTTTTTTTCTACCTTTGCCTCGATATTTCTCCAAGGTTTTACATTCCTTCCGCTCACAATCTCATCGGGAAAAACACGAATTCCACCGATCCCCAAACCGACTGTGATGTAAAACTGAAAAATTCATCATTACAGAAGTGAATCGATACAGTTTTTAAAAAATAGAAGAAAAAATACCTCGTTGTCGAAAGGAGTCATGCTGTTATTCGTTGGCTCAGAACGTCCTTCGTAATGATTAGATTTTGACCATTGCCCTGGCTCGATTCTTCCGATTTCTTCGCCATCGACCTCAAATCGAAAACCCTCATCATTCCAAGTCGTTGTGTAGACATGAAAATCCTCGTTCCACGTACCCGATGATCGTTTCTTCATGACTTTTTGCTCGCGTACATTTTCGCTCGGTCCTACTCGCAAACCAAACTCTAGCGATGTTGAACCGTATTGTGTATTTTCCGATTCCGAAATTTTCGTTAAATACTCGTTTCCTCGGACCAAACCCAAAATCACTCGGCCACTCAAATATCCTGTCCCATGAATTTGCTGCTTTGGCTGTAACCAAAGTTCTGTGAAAAAAATTCTGTGAATAAATTATCTGCATTTTCGAGCCTTGGGAAATAATGTCCGTTCAATCGATCGCCTTGAACTCGATTTTTCATTTTTCATTTTTCATTTTGTTTCAGCTACGTACGAAGATCGGATTTATTGGATGGAATATCGTCTTTTGAAGGAGAATACCTGGATAAAGCCAATCACCCGCAGGAAACTTGGCTCGTATTTCGATTTTTCCGTAACGAAAGTGAAAGGATTTTTTCGTTGTAAGCCGAGCTGATATTATGGGTGGTAGAATACTGGAGCCAATGGCACGTCGATTACATTCTAAAGGCACTGACCCGGTGCAAGATCTTGAAAGAAAATTGACATGATAAAATGATAAAATGGTATTGAAACAAAAAATTAATGATAATTCAAGGTTGACTTACTCCGAGAGATCCAAGCGGCCGTAAAAGGTCGTATTGTAACCGTAAACCTCGTCCAAAATAAGTGGACCAATCGACATTGTCCCGTTTTCAAATTTTAAACTGTTAGGCAATTCTCGATAAATGCAAAATTCGTAATCCTGTAACGTGAAATGGTGAATTTGAAAATTTGTGATAAATTCAGCAAAATTAATATATAATTTGCAATCGATTTTGGGAATGAAATTCAACTTTTGGGAACGATGCAACTCGAAGTATTCAAGTGAATGAAAGTTATAGAAATATTACAAAACGAGGACTGCTTAAGGTTTGCGTATTGAGAAAGACTATTGCTTATATACAGAAAGACTGCTCGAATATTTGATTATTAATTATTGAAATGATCTATAATGTTCTACGGTGAATAAAATTTACCGGATCTAAAGGAATGATTATTTCCCGTGAAAAAGATGATTTTCCCTTGGGCGGATACCCGTCGGAATCAATGTCAACGTCGAAATTTTCTTCGAATATCAAATGATCTCGACAGCTTTCTGTTTTACCGCGAACACTAGTAACGCTTTTTTCACAGTTGGTCGTTCCGCCCGCTGATGCATCACCTATACGGAATTATTGAAAAACCAATTCAATTCTGCGGACTCAACATTTTTCTCTCACCTATAAAATTGTGAGAGGCCGAATTTCCGCGGAGCTTTAATTTTCTGTCAAATTCCAAATTTGCTTTTTACTGCGGTTTCAAAGATAATTCAAAAATCAAAAGAAAATAAAAGTTTCTGTTAGTTTTTCATGAAATCGTATGAAAAATTAGAAACGATCGAAGGTCATTTTTTGAAATATTACAACAAAAGCTGTTCGACTACCGTCAAGGGTTTCGAGATCGAGTCTCTTGTGCGATGAGCCATTTACTTGAACATAAATCCAATAGTGCAAAATATCTCCTTTACGCAATGCAACATTATTGTCATCGAACGACCACCAATTGTTTCGCGGGTTGATCACTTCACCGACGATGGCGCCCGCGTCGCCTATCTCTATCGGTTTATTGACGTTTGCGTGCAACGCGAAAAATTGCACACCCGGTTCATCTGCAATTAATCAGAGATCAGAGCCGATTGACTCGCCATGGTGCGATAATTAATGAGTCGATAAACGAGATTTACGTCATTCGAAGTATTGCGTGAATATATATAATGATAACAGTGATATCAGCACTTTGTAACAAAACTTCATTGTTTTATTTGTTCAATTGAACTCTTGAACTATTTGTACTATTGAACGATTATGTGTTCAATAATTTCGCCAGGAATTTTAATCTCCGCATTAATGGATTTATATTAAAAAATTACCACGTATGGATACTCGAATCCCTCCAAGTCGTAATCGTTCGAATTTCGGCGTTGGAATTTCGTATGAGAAAACTGATATTGCTGTTGAAAAAAAAATTACTGTCGTGCTTATTGAGGGGCCGAACATGATGAAAAACAAAATTATTTTTGAAAAAATTCACTATGACTTCGGACAACTTTTATTACTTTAATTGTGCTTCTCAAACAAGTTTCGCCGATCAACTGCCGCGAATCTGCAGGGATTAAGAGCTTTTTGTTAAATTATATCATCATCTTGTGATTGCGGGGATTTCCCGCGTGTTTCGACGTTGTTTAGTGGCTTCGTGAGTCATCGTGAGCCGGAAGTGTTAATTAAAAAACAACCAATGAATTCTTACCACCATGAAATCGTAGGGCATTTAAGCAAATTCAAGAATTAGATAAAAAGGAATAACAGCTGAATTTTTGTTTATGGTACTTTCCACATACTCAAAAATTCATTATAGTTTTGATTTTTACAACTCCATATGCAAAATCTTATGAGTTACAAACTCTTCTCGTCTAAAAAAAAAATCCAAAAACTATATGCTCCGAAATACAAAAAAAAATCAACTTTGTTTTCAACAAGTTGATCCATCGCAGTTGCGCGAGTGCGAAAGAGCATATAGTTACACGTTTTATTCGGACATCCTTTTGTTGAGAAAATAAAAGTTGCCCCTTGTTTTCTGATAACATGAGAATATGGTGTTTTCAGATGTTTTTTTTTCCAAATATCAAGCCATACTCGAAATAAACTAGCCTATGTGAACAGGATTTTTACCGACCACAGATATGACAGCGTTCGTTTATTTTTGAGAAAGTCATTGAATCCGAACCCGCTGTAGGATAGGTAGAATTAGCTTAGCAAATGTCATGGGTAACTCTTTTGTGTCAACTTCCCCACCTCCTACTCCAGAATTTTGGATCTTCGCTATCCCGTTTTTCAGTTGCCTCCCGCAGTTACCGCGTGGTTATCGCTTTTCCGAGCAGTTCCAAGAGTGTGGGGAAGGTAGGAGAAGTTGCCACAAGAGAACGAAACTGTTACGGTGATCCAAGGCGGTGATGGATATTGGGCTCGTGAGTTGACGGCGAGGAGAATTTGACTGCAGTAGTTGTGTAGAAGAGGCGTTGCTATCGAGAGTTTACGATTTTGAAACTTGAACTTGAACCGTTGAGAAAAGAAAAGTGAAGGCAAAGGAGTAACTTGAGATTTCATGGGCTCATTCGTGTTCTGCTCCAAAATTATAGTGTTTGCATCAATTTATACTCTTGAAAAATGGCTGGCAAAAACTTCCGAACAAGAAATTCGACTAGGTAAGTTGTATACTTCAAAAAAACTGAAATAGGTTAACTTGGAATTTCAACGACTTAAAAAACAGCCTATCGAATTTGGGCCGGAGTTGAAATTTCGAACGGTGAGAAATCAGAAGGCTGCTCAAAAGTCCGACAATCTTGCTGGGATTCGAAATATATAGATATATCGCACTAGCGAGATTGTCGGACTTTTGAGCCTTCTGATTTCTCACCGTTTGGAATTTCAACCCCGCCCCCAATAATTTTTGTTTTTTGCCTTCATGACTTGAGTTTGATCCATTCGAATTCTTTTCAGCAACCAAAATTTGCAGGATCAAATTGAGATGCTAACGTCAGAAGTCGAGAGACTTAAAGCAATAATGGAACAACATGGTTTGAATCATCTTGTATCTCCGGACTGTAGAGTACCGGATCCACAAATAGCACGAAGATTATTTGCTCGTTCATCACCTGAGGAAAACTCGGAGCCTGCAGAAAGATCTCCTGTGACACCGAGGAGAAAAGGCTGTACATGTAAAGGAAACTGTTCCAGCCGCATCTGTGGTTGTGTAAAAAAACAAGTACAATGTGGAGAGTTCTGCAGATGTGCCGATGAACTATGCCAGAATCAGGTATTTATTTTTTTTTATGTTCCATCGAATCAAATTGCTTAGAAAAAAAAAGAAAGTCACAAATAATTGTGGTCAATATTGATTTTCTCAGTACTTAATAATATTCATATGTTATTACATTCATAAAAGTTTTAGGGTACAAATTTATCATCTGTTAATTGTTTTGTTTATATTTATTATTCTTTTTAACTTCATGGGACCCAAGGTAATGGAGCATTATGTTTTTTTTATTTCAAAGGAACAGGAGAAAGAAAACAGAGGTAGCAAGAACAATCAAAAAGCTCCCGCTCTAGTTGAAGAAAAGAATAAAAAAACGAAGAAAGCGGAAAGAGGAAAATCCAAAAAACAAGGGACAAAAAATCAAACGCCAATGAATGAAAAACAAATCGAAGTCAATGAGTTATTGGAAGAGGTAGCTCATAACATACATTTAGCTGTGCAGGAAGAAATGCACATAGATCATCAAAATGGAAACAAATTGTCCGATTCAGTCAAAGATAGCGAGGCGGAGCCGGAAACACACTCGGCTGAAAACATCGAATCTATCGATGCTATAATAATAAAAACGGACCCGGAAGAAAGTGAACAAATTTCCAACAACAATCCACGTAGTGATCTCTCTAGCCCTGACCATTTGAGCCCGAGTTATTCAGTTTCGTACAATCATTTATTGCCGATAGACGTAAGTAAAATTAAAATTCAACCAATAAACAAAAAATTCCAATTTAATTAATTTCGATGAACTTGAAATAGTTTTAGAAAAAAAACGTTCATAGTGAACCGTTATTATATGAAGCCAGTTATTGTGTATGGAAAACGCCATAAAATTTTTCGTTTTTATCGGTAGGACCCGAATTTCGATCCCATGAAGCCAAGGCATAAATTGGCGCGAAGTCCAGTGACACCGCACATCGAGTCTCAAGTGTATCCGCCGCCGGATGCATCGGAAGAATCATTGGCGCCTCCTAGGGACGAGGTAGCTGAAGAACTTTCGCCACCGGATGGTAAAAGATCAAATTTTCAACATCATACTTTAGTTTTTTTTGTTATCCAAAATAAGATTATTATAATTTGCAGATTTAAACAGTATTACCATCGACTGGGACAAACACCAGAAAGAACGGGTCTACTGTACCAAATGTCACCGCGGATTTTATCCTTACCGTATTAAAAAACATGAGGCCTCTTGTAAACGAGTTTGAAAAACCAGAGAATGCTGGCTCCATTTTTCCACTATTTTTTCAAACTGTTACTCCAATTATCTCATTTTGCCAATACTATATTGTGATATTTATCACTCACCGTTGTCGACCGAATTATCGAATGTGCTCTAGAGGCTGTTGTTTTTCAAATTGATTTTTAACTCTAAAATTACGTTTGACCATATTATCCTGAAATAATTTTATTACCTTCAAGACCGACTTTCCAGACTTTATTTTGACTCGTAGATTGTGATAAAAATATTGACCACAAAAAAAAAGAAACAATCAACAATACAATGGAAAAAACAACAGTTACAGTTCATTGGATACTACGAACCAAGAGCTAGCGAACGATTTTCTTTTTACTATTCGTTGTATGTAATAATCGATAATAATCGTGTTTCGTTATTTGTATTATTTAGTCTCTATATCAATTCGTTTCTCCAATCCTTCTTTTGACATTTCAGAAAATAGAAGATTTGGGACCCTGTGATGTATTTATTATCACCATGTGAATCTTAGTTTTTATTGGGATGGGAAAAAATTATAAAAAAAAAGAAGATTCTTATAGCCCATTCACTTGAATATTATTCCAACCATGACCTAATGTACATGTTTTTGTTTTCTTTTGATGTACGAACTAACAATGTATCTACGTACAAGGTGTGAATAATAACTGAATTCCTTTCATTTACATGCAACCTTTAACTTCATTATGACATATCAACGTGTAATTCATTAGGGATCGTTTTTTATGCTTGATCACATAAACATTCTCACAGTCTTCGTCGAGTCGCACGCAGATCTAGCCAATGGATTTTTAAACTTTTATTTAATGATTTTATTTATATATTTATATATGTAATATATAATTTTTTTATAACGTAGACACGGGTTGTACTACATATTTTTCGTATTATCTCTACGTTTGCAGTTCCTAAAGTCATCTTGCCCCCGTCGCTATACGACGAAAGCCGATTTCAATGATGTTTTCACTTTTCCTTTTGGCGCTTTTCTCATTCCCGTACTACAGTATTTACAATTTGAGGTCTGACCGTTTTCGATACTCCTCGCATGGTTTTATGTTTTTATTTTAGATTCTTTTTTGCTGTTTGCATTTTACAATAAATTTTGCTTTCAACGAGACGACTGGTGCAGATAAATAAAAGTATCGATTTTTGTCTGTTGTTTTCTATTGTTCACTCAACGCCGTCGACTCACTTGGTACAGATTGGTGGTTTCATAAGCGACTCTACGTAAAATTGTTTTTTGTCTTTTATTTCCATCTCGCTAAATTGTTACGATTCTATAAACTTGTGTAGGCATTCAAGATTATTATCATATCAGTGATTGTTTTATAGACTAAAAATTATTCATTAGACTTCTTATTTTCTCTTTCCGCACATTTTCACAAACTTTTTGCCTCATTTTTTACTTCAATACTTTTGGAATATTCGGGATCGTATTAAGAAACAAACTAATGAACGAAAAATGAATGAGGGAACGAAAAGTTTGTAGCCTTTTCTCATTCAGCCACGCACAGACAGAAAAAGACGTTTTTTTTATTTTCGTTTCATTCTTTTTTCTTCGATAATCAGTTTGAAAATTAATTCCTCACTGATTTTTCTATACTTGGTTCCTTCGCTTATTTATTCCTTTTCCACTTTAGAAAAAAAAACTATGTTTAGTCTGACAACAGAATATATCACGATCTCTCTCGTTTTCATAGATATTTATTCGTATGCAATAAGAAGAAATCATATGCAGTATCTCGAGAATTATGTACAATTGAATATTAGTATTTTCAAATAATAATAATACTGATGAAATCAAATAAAAAGTATTGCAAACGGAGTAAAAATATCGTTGGTTATAGTATAAAACTGTATAAATGAATTTTGTTTCAACGAACTGGCACCAAATACGCAAATAATTTGACTAGATACTAAAGAAAATAATATAATTTTACCAGTGTGCTGTTTCAATCTTCACTTTGTGGCAGTTTGACCTTTTATTTTTATGATTTAATTCCGACTATTTTAAAACCATGAAATCAAATACTATTTATTTATGAAAAATGAGGAGTACCAAGAAAAAAAGTGTTAAATATCAACAAAACCATGAAATCATTATTTTAGGCAAAATTATGATGTTATTCCTATAAATTTGGGGAGATGAGATAAAATCGAATGAGTGTTGCAATGACTCGAAAAATTTGCCATGCCTCCACTGGATTATCCAATTTTCTTGAGTAAACATTCATTTTTCATGACACTTTCAAGAAAGCATTGATGCTGCACACGAGGATTTATTGAACGATAAAAAAATTGCTTTCTTTGTAATGCAAAGTCATTTTGTTTTTTTGTTCATATTTTCTTCAATTATAATATTGATTTTTGACTCGAGAAATGTAAATGAAATTCTCTAAGGATGAGAAGATTCTCGAGGCGCGCACCCTATTTATTCTGTACTATTCCAACGACTTTGAAAAAACTCTGCCATCACTCGTCAAATGTTATATCTATTTATAACATTATATTTTCTTTTCTTGTCTTTTATTATTTCTACATTTGACTACGCGATAATATTGTTTCGTACAGATTTTGTACAACATTTATCCAGCTTTTACACTCTCTTTTACAGAAATACTGTGATTCGGTGAGAATTCTAATAACTATATGCCAAGATAATGAAATTTCATAGAATATAATAAAATTCGTATTAAAAATACGAAGTTATTGATTCGATAAGAATTATGCCAAATTATTAATAGTTTTTAACAATTCATAAAATCATTTTCGAGTACGGAATCGAATTTGACTATTTTTTTTTAAAGTAACCATCGAATCAGGCGAATGGTCAATAATCAAACTGACTTTATCTTATCTTCATTCTGAATCGATGCTCTTGCATTTTCCTGATTGTTTAATCGTATAGATCCAATATATTTCAATTGAGACAAGCTCTGATTTAAGCAGAAAATCAAACCGTGTTCTTGATCGTCAATTTTTCAAGAGGTGTTGGAACACAAGTTTAGTAATAAACTGTGACAACGAATAATCTTCAGAGAAATAAGCAATCATAAATATTGTTGTTCTCAAAAGGCAAGAGCCCGTTGCTTGTCAAGAGTTTAAAATATACAGCATGAAACACAGCATTTTGACAACGTATTTAGACTAACAATTTTGTTTTCCGTCTTATAATACATACATACAGGCATACGCACACATATCCACACTATTTTTGTCTCTTTATTTGAACAACGAAGGAAATCTCATTGACGCATTGCATTTAGCCCAGAGATAGACACTTTTTTTCAGCAATCGTTTAGTTATTCTCCAATCATCTCCAATGTTCGTCCAATCTTGCGATTGGACGAGAAAATATCGAGTTTAAAACAAAAATGTCTAAATAATTGATCCATTATTTTGGAGAATAATTAAATGCGTCCATCTGTCCAACCCCTCCAAAACCATTCTCGTCTCTGGCCAACGTGATTGTGTAGGTTTTTTTCAATTATCTAACAATTTTTCTTCTCTACTAGAATACCGTGGTTCTACGCGGCTTTTTTGCACACTTTCGGTCATGTATTTTACGCTATAGATAATGGTATTGTCTCTATGTTTTAATAGCGCTGTAGTGTGGTACAAACATCGATAAGCTAATAAACGAGAGGGTTTAGGCCAAGATTGCGATTTATCGACGAAGAGCAACGCTTGACCCTCTACCCGTTTTAATAATAAACAACTATGCCCTTGATTTTCAGTAACCTTATGGTGAAAATAATCGATTGTAGGCTTAAATTGGAAAAAATGTAAACAATCGATTACAATAATATGGCTGGAGTGAAAAGAGAACGATCATTGAGTAAATTATTTGAGGTTTACGAGACACTGATTTGAAAAAAAAACTCGGCTGTAATCGTACTGAGAAATGGAATCGTTCGTTTCGTAAACTTTGACAATCATTACATTTTTCTTCAGGTAAAAATATAATTAAGTTTTTTCTCAAGTATTTTTTGTGCTGTTTCAGAGTAAAATTCTAAATCTCTCGGTTTTTAGTCTAAGAGGATGATTATTTTTTTGACAGAGTAAAAAAATGATCGCAGCTGTATGGTGAATTGACACTGTAAATTTCATTGCATTTCTTTGTCGATCAATCGGATTAGCGGGGGCTTGTAAAAAATTGTGATCTTGAAAAAATCCAAGCAATAAACGTGCTTTCCATAATGTTGGCACAATTCTTTTTTTGTTCTTCCAAACCGTTGTTATTCTCTCTAATTCAACCATCTTTGGTCTTCGGCTTGAGTCACATTAACTTTGCTTGAATAATTTTAGAGACCCCGTTTTTTCCAATCTCGAGGATGTACCGGTCATTCAGATCGATTCAAAAAGACGTTTGTATGTTTTGGATTCAACGACCGATACATCGTCACAGCTTGACCCACGCGATCGTACCATTGGAGTTAATAAAAATGGAACTCGTTTTCATTTCATTTGCGATAACGAACAATTGATAATTACAATTTTTATGGGCGAAAAAATGAGGTTCACAAACATTTTGTGAGCGAAGCAATTTGTTTGCGATAACAGAATATCTGAGAAAAAAAGATCTAATGAACGATGGCACACTCAAGGCCTGTTCGAAATTTCGAAAAATCTCTAGCGCTATGAATATTATCGTACAATGATATTTGGCTGGCTAGCGGAATATAATTTCTTCGTGGATAAATCTCAGTTACAGAGTAAAAAATGATCGAACAATGATTTAAAAAAAAAAATGGAAAAAACCGAATCTGGAAAGACTTTGACTTTGCAGCCCGACAAAGTTGCAAGAAAATCAAACGATAACTATAAAAAGTAAAATCAACAAAATAAATAATAGTAATATACGATTAATATACAATAAAGTAAAAACAGATCACAGATTGTATAGATAAATATAGCGGGTCTTATAAACAAAGCTGAACGATCTTACATATGACTCGCGAGGTCCCCGATTTGTTTTGTCTTCAGTTTTTGCTATTTTGTTTTTTCTTTGCACGTCGTCTAGATCATTTTATCATATCTTTTTTCTATCTTCATTTTACAACGTGATATTGACCTTCTTTGAATAATTTGACTCACGAGCTTCCTGGCATCGTAAATCTCATCTCACATAATTAGTACGTTCATGTTACAGAAGGTACTTGACCCAGTGATTGGAGGATTCCCATAATTCCAATTCGCACATGACTTTTCTGGAAAAACAGAAAAATGAAAATATGTTCGAGCGGGAAAAGACTATTCCTGCTGAATTTACTGACGAATCCTGCTGGCGCCATTGCGTTCTCCATAATTCGTATACAGATAAGTTACAGTATAATGATTTCTTTTTGTTCGGGAGGTCTGTTTTTTTCAAAGGGGCAGTTATCACTGAGAGGAGAAAAAATTTTGTAGCAAATACGCGCGTATTTCTTCCCTTTCTTATTCCCTTTCGCTTATGTTCGCAGTGGGAGTCAAGCGTCCCACCGATGAAGAACTATTATAGCGACGAGATATTCATGGAAGTTTCCTACATTCTGATTAAGTGTTACTTTCCGTCGAGCTTTGGTTTCGTAACGTCGAGTAACAACCTTGGCATACTCGCACTGGTTTCAATATACCAAGCCGAGATATCTTCGACTCGAATCTGCTACACCTGAAAGTTTGAGTTTTTTTTTATTCAACAGAAAGGGGATAATTTTGGGGATTCCTTGTTTTCTACGGAATAGTTATGAAAACTTCGATATCGTCTTGTCCTCTCGAAAACAACATACCTCCAACAAAAAACTTGTCCACAGTTACGACAATGGTGCTTCCTCTCGTAGATATTAAATCTAACGGAACACGCTACGCAAGAGTCAGCGCCCTCGTCTTTCAGCCAATGATCGGCGACCGTTCGACCTGGTTGTTCGCAAACACTCCACGAAAAGACCCGACCTCTTGTGTCACCAACGTAAACGGTTCGGTGATCACTGCAATTTTGTAAACACAAGAAATCAATCACTACCACTATTAGCACGTTTTTTCTTATTTTTCTCTCACGAATTCGCGAATCAATGAGCGATGAAAGTTGGCAGCAAAAAAGTTTTATTATTTCGTTTTTTAAAACAAACTTGTTAGGTGAATATTTTTTTGGCAACCAAACTTTTCCAATCGAATGCCGGAATATTGTATTGGAACTCAAATATTTCCATGCTTTACTTGATGAATTGAAAACTTCTAGAGTTTACTATTTTAAAAACGGTTTAGAATGACTGGTTCAAAAACAGACAATATTACCGAGAAACTGCAAGAGCCGTGATCGAAGCTGGCTCAGCATTATCCTTTCTGTCGTAAGCTGTGTGCATGGTCAATTTACTGCGAAAAACAAGTTGTCTCTGCCACTTGAAACCGTCGCGAAGGATATTTTGGGGATTTATTCTTCGAGGTTTGGTGTCAGCCTCGTTCACCATGACGAAACTGTCGGTCAAGCTCGTGTCACTTTTACTCGTCCTCAAGGCACCCTCGGAATCCACTCCAGCAGTACTGGTATTCACCGATTCACTAAGCAAAATCAAATCTCATATAAATTCTATTGAGCGGATTGAACAAAACGGAGAATTCAAATGAAAGAAAATATATTTTACGTTGTTTGCGTGCCCTCGCTGTCAGCACGACCACCTCCTTCACTTTTTCTGAACATTGGATTACCCCGACTTTTTCGCCTAAGGACAACCGTTGGTGATTGTCCATTTTTACCGGAGTTTCGATTACCAGAGCCATTGCTCGACTCTTCATTGTCCGAACATTCCTCTTTTTCCTCGTGAAGGCGAGACGCTTCTTTCGTGTTTTCAGCTTCTGAAAGACTACTCTCAGAGCCACTCTTGGCTAGCATACCTGATAACAAGAACAATTTAAGCTCAAATTTTGCCGCATAATATCCTAATAATTGATAATATTATCGAAAGAAATAAATGATAATCGAAAATCATAGAAGTTAGTAAGAACGTTAATACCTTTTGGAAATTAATGAATGGTGGAAAAGAACGAACTCTATTTTCAACACATTTTCACCTAATCTTTATCAATGCTATAAGCAACGTTCGATATGAATAGTAGACTTTGAAATAACTAGAAAAAATAAATAAAAAATGAAAAAATACCTGAGCCCTCCGCAGATATGCTCATTTGTTTAACCAATTCGTGAACTCTCTTTTTTGTGCTCTCGTGTCTGTCCTCCTCGGTACTCGACTGTTGTTTGCGTTCATTCTCAACAGGAGCTTCGTGTGTCTCTTCTTCTTCCGCGGGTACTTGGACGTAGTCCATCGACCACATCTGAAAAATTATTTTAGTTTTATAGATAAAATATATTTTTTTATTTGATCAGTTAAATAAAGCTTTCCTATTTCGATGGTTTTTCTTCGAAAAAACTTCAACAGCTTATCGTTTGTGGCTGGAAACTTTGTCTCTCTAAAATTTTATGAAAAGAACTTAAAAAATGTCAGGGTTTATTTTTATTTTCTGCTTGAAAAAGTTCGAACGACTTTCTAGGCATGGATAACTTACGCGTACGACACCGTCAGTCGAGCCGGTCATGACAACGTTCTGGGAATCCCATTCGTGAGTTTGACTGAATGCTACACAAAGAATTTGTTGCATTCTATCAGCTCGGCCAACGCAAGTGTTAACACTTGCCAATTCTTCACCGTTAATGCTCCAAACGTGTAACCAAGTTGCGGCACACGTTGCAATATCGCCCTTAAGAAAATAAAAAGAAATCATTTTATCAAATAATCGAGAGTATGCTGTTTGGAAATTCATATAATCCGCTTACCGAGTTGGTCTGCCAAAAAAATAAATGACAATAAGGGACTAACCGTTAAATCATTTATAGCAACTGCAGCTACAGGTCCTGCATGTCCGCGTAATTGACGCACGAACAAGCATCTTGATAAATCCCAAATAATTGCTGTACCATCCCGTGAACCTGACACAATCACGTTGTACGCAGGACTCGACGACAAACACGTTACAGCGTCGATATGGCCGTAAAGTGATTGCTTTATTGACAACTGTCGTTTAGCGTACTCCCAAACAGTCACGACCTGTAAATACAGCATTGTAATTTTTTTCGTCCGTTGATAGAACATTTAATTTGACGTTCAGGGCTGGAACCTGAGCGTAAAAGTGTTGCTTACAGAGCTTGTGCCAGCCGTTACAATGAGTTTTGACGAGGGACAAACGCACGCGACGATCTCTCCGCTGCTCTGCATCATAGCTTCGCAAACGAAAATCGCCTTGTCGCTATCGTAATTTCCTATTCTTAGTGAGTGATCGGCAAAGCCCCAAGCGACGTATTTATTGAAAGAAGGGGGTATGAGAGTTTTGTTTTGTTCAACCGCAAGTACGGCTTTGTCCACGTGGAGTATTTGCCCGACGGGCCCTTTCAATTCTGCACAAGAAAATATACAGTCAAGGAATCAAGTAAGTTTTTCGATAAAAATTATTATTCTAATTATAACGAATTGGTCGAGTCGATCTAAAAAGGTAATACAAATTACCCTTTATTGGCTGAAGTGATGGTTTCAAATTGTCCAAGTTGTGAAAGAAAAGTCTATCGGAAGTTGTGATACTGAGGCCTGGAGTTATCGGGCCTGGATCGATAACGCTTGTCCTTTGAGTCATTTTCTTCGAGGGATGAGGCTTCTTGAACAATTGCTTTGGTATCTGGCCGAAATTATTTATAAATCCGATCGTCGCGTTTTTCTTTAGAGGATCATCGATACTGGAAATTAAACGGGTGAAAAAATGAGTTGGAGAATCGTCTCCGACTACTGTTGAATCAAATTATCCTCTGTTTTTAGCTTACTTGTAAATATCGACGTTTCCCTCGTAAAATAAGTGATGAAAAACGTTGACCGCGTCAACAGCCGCTGGTCCGTTTTGTTTGCATCCGAATATGAGGTCAATCCAATGATGCAAATGTTGAGAAACGTAGTCGCACTCCAAAGCGAGTCTGTGAGCGCGTATAAATTCACGAGGATCCTGTTTTGCCCAAGGTGGAAGAACTATGTCACCAAGCTGAACGCCACTCTGTTTCGAACCTGTGAAAATTTCAAGAAAAACACAATATCCCCGAAAATTTAATTTGATCCCTTGTGAAACGGTTTTGTCGAAGTAAAGAGCAACATTTACCGAGGTCGAAATGATTCGAATTTACAAGGAACTCGGGCAGATAAAAGAATTCTGGAATGAGCTCTTTGACGTCAGCCATGTTGTGTTTCGATGCTGAAAGCCAAGCTTCTTTTACGCTGTTGAACATGCGATCGGCCAAATCGAAATGTCCGCCCTGAAATAACATGACAAAATAGAATTTTGAATTTTATTTGTAATTCACTTGGATTGCCTCCATTAAGGTATTCTTTTAACAACTAGCCATGATCTTCTAACTAGTGAATTTTCATAAAATTACTGATCCTAGCACGAAAAAAGTGCTTTTCGATTAAATAATGATTGGGTTTAATTGAAAAGATAAAACAGTTGCTGTAAGCATGTTATCTGAGAAGAATTTTTCGTCCACGGATTGGAAACTAACTTGTAATCTAAGAAAATGTTGAGTAAATGGTTCCATGCGGACCAAATAAGAGCAGACAATCATGGCCGATGAATAATGCGTTCCATAATGATAAGGTGGTGTTTCACCGTGTGGATCATCCCATTCCTTGTACCTAAAAATTTTCATGAAAAATAAGCAAATCACAAATAGTTGAATATATTTTATAGATAAAATAATTTTTGATAAATTCACGAAAAGATCCGTTGTTGAATGAGAGAAAAGTTTACCTCTTTTTAAACTGAAGCAGTCTCTCTGGACTCTGAGCTCCCATGGGTTTACTGAAGTCGCGGAATGTCGCAGGATCGTTCAAGTCGAGCTCTTCACTGTCGTAATCAGCCAATATCCAAGGAAATATCGGATACTGCATAAGATCATTGTAACTCCGCCCAGCCAGAGTGTTGAGATGCATCAAATATTGGAAATTGGATATTTCGCCTCTCTTAAATAGGTGAATAATCGTGTGAAATTTCATAAAAAAACCAAGAAAATTTTAATGAAAAGAAAGTACGGAAATTCGGTATTTCTTTCGATTTTTTTTTAAATAATGAACTGAAAATACGAACCACCCATCGCTGAGTCACAGAAGTTTCCCCGATCAGATTTGACAGGAGGCCGGTGGCTTGTTCCACGTTCGCCGTTCGTTTTTGACCGGCAACAGATTGATGCGCGCTATCAGCAATCGCCGTCGCGAACGTCATGAATCTCTGATAAACCTTGTTTCGTACTTTTTGTTGAAAAGCAAGCAAATAATTGCGACCGTCTCCGCTGAAGACTTCGAGTGCCATCGGTTGCAGAAGATATCTTCGTTTATGTACTTCCCTGCAATGATAAAGGACACCCAACGTCGTAAAACGATACCACTCAATCGACGTCATTATAGTTAAAGTGTTGCCACTTCGTTACCTAATGTCTTCATAATTGAATTTAGAACATTGTCTCATGGCTCTCGAACGTCTGGGCGATCCTGGTGATGGTAAAATAGGCTCGTAAGCTTCGGGCAAACTCTCAATATCTCTAATTTCGCGTGACTTCAGACGAGTAAAACCGTCTATGACGTAGAAGTGCTCTTTGCCAAATAACAAGAGTCCCTCAGTCGTATCGAGTCCTTGAATTCTCGCGCATCTAAACATGTGGCTTATCTGTAACAAAATAATGAAATCAATTGCTGGACGAAACTGAAGCGGAGCTGCAAATTTTCCTTTTAAAAGTTAAATCGTATGTATGAATTTTTATTTTACTTTTTCGTGCTCTTCCAACAATCTGAGGAGAGTTTGATTATCCGGAACAGCCTGATTATTTTCTTCCTCTTGTTCGTTATCCTCGGATGGTTCATCGGGCTCGCTCGCGTGACGTTCCAATGTACATGGTACCATTGGAGGTTCGCTGTCAGTTGACGTTTCGTTTACATTCAACGGAGTATCGTCGATCACGGGATCGCGTTCACGCTCAAACATACCCGAACAATTGCCGAGTTGCTTCAGATAATATTCTTTACTGTCCATGCTCGTGGCTACTTTGTACTTTAATTGTTTCTGTAAGATTTTCATCAAAGATTGATGAATGAATCCACCAAGTGAAAATATTGCATTTGAAAGCAACCACAAAAACCTAATTGAAAATGAATGACACATTTGTGAATCTTACATTATCCGGATGATCAAGTTCAGGCCTGTAAGGATAGTGAATGTAGAACAAGTCGTTCTTCATCATTTTCTTGCGCATTCGACAAGGCCCTTCCGTCATGTCCAGCATCCATTTGTCCAGTTTCGTAGGCGTAGGAGGACCCCATAATCCGCGTTCACGGGTTAATTCCGTTTCGGTTTGGAGCCATTCCTGCGAATAAAATGAATAATGAAAGTAATGTGATCAGCTCGAAAAAAAATTGACAAGTTACGAACAAGAAAGCGAAAAATATTTTTTAAATCTCTCCGGGTACTAACACTTTCGTGAAAGTTGGTCAAATTCTTTCGAGCTCTAAGGCACTTTCTTTTACCTGATAAACGTAACGTTGAGTATGCTGATAGGTCTGTTGCTGCTGCAATCTCCGAGCAGCTGCTAATTCACGAACAAGAGCAACGTGTTGCTCAGTGCCTTGAGCAACGGTGCTGTGATGGAGTCGCAGCCTCACGCGAACGGATTCCTCTTTACGAACTTTTGTGCGGCTCGCAAGCCTCGTTAAACCCCCAGTTACTTTTTGTATTTTCTGTAGAATAAAATGTACCGGAATGAAAAATTCAATAAAAGTAAAAACCAAAATAAAAATGCTGTGAGAAAAAGCCCGAGGCCCATTTTTTCAATTTACCGATTGTATCTGATTGTGCAGTTCCCAAGGAACTCTGTAAGAGGCTTTTCGTTCAAGCACAACATAATTGAGCCAAAGTTTCGTTGCAGCTTCGTGAACTTGTTCGCGAACGACGGTAAGGTCAGGAGCTCGTTCGTTCCCTATTGGCGCTGGAAGACTAATTTTGAAAACTTCCTCAATAGCAGGCTTTTTACGAACATAGAGCTCTTCCCAAACCCTCGTTGCCGCACCAGCCATCAATTTGTGGCCCTGATGCGACGTCAAACGATCGTCGCTCGCTTCCACTTGTGGATTAACGTGCCATGTCGTTTTCATGTTCGAATCCAGCATTACTTTTATATCGGCAGTCAATTGGAGGAGGCAGTAAGTCAGGCAGCTAATGAACTCGAGTTCATGGTTACCAGGGCCGAAAACAAGTAGTCTGAAAAATGTTGTTTTTTTGTCGAATATACGATAACTTTGTTCGCTCTAAATTTTTTCGATTTTTTCTGCAAGTAAAGAAGACAAAAAAAATCACAAACCTGTGAGTCGTGAGTTTGTGCAGCGCATCCAATACGGCGGTTTGATCAGTAATGGAATCTGTCGATCGCGACAGTAAAAATAGAATGGTACGATTTAAACAATGATGAAGTCCTTCGATGCTGACTGCACCTGGACGACGTTTCGCTTGACAAATAAGCTTTACGATGAAATCGAAAACCTCGTGAGGGTCTTTGGTGAGAGCGCCTAAAACATAATCCGTCACAAAATTTCAATGAACGAACCAAATAATCCATTTCCTATTTTAGACTCAATATATTTGCGGCAGTAGAATGAAACTTAAATGATTTATGGTCAAATTACCTTGCCATAGTTTGTCAACTATTCGTGCAGTAACATAGCAGACGTTGTTGGGAATATTATTGGCTGAGCCGCCTGGAACGACAGGCAAAGCTGCTTGTTCGCCAATGAGAACATCTGCAGCCAAGAGATGTTCCATCAGAATAGACAAAACTTCGGTTTGATATCGCGTTTGCTGAGAAGTTGAGGCGTGTTCGGGCCAAGCGTCCAAAACGAGATCAATCGCCGGCGGAGATTTTGCAGTAACCGGCAGCGATAGAGAATCCACAACAATCACGCGTAGGAAATCCATTACAAATTTCCTTGCCGGATGATTCGTCAGACCAATGTCCTTCGAAGGCGATCGCACTAATACAGGTTCCTGAAATATTTTTGCATTCTTTTATTGAATAGATTTCATGGTTTTTCATTCATTTATTTGTTGAAGATATATCTGTTTCCATTATCATTTTGTACCTCATCTGCGGGTGTACTCGCTCCGCTGCTGTCTTGACTACCGCTCGCAGGCTTTGGGAAAAGACTTCCGGCAAGCGCACCCAAAACTTCCGCGGACATAAATACTTGCATGAAATCTGTGAAATTATGATACAGGAAGAAAAGAAATTGGATTATCGTGACTGGATAATTGTTTAACCAATCTGCGAGAGCGTCCGGGCTGAAATCAAACAAATCATCGAATTAATAATTGTATTTCATGAACGTACATCATGCAAACCGGTTCGTCGAATATGCAATCTGACAAAGTTTTCATTTTTTCCTGCTTACTTATTCGCATGAGTATTCAGCATAGTTCGAACCATCGCCAAAAGTGTCACAACCGCGTCCGGACAGAGATTTATTTTACCCGCAAAGGAAGAAGGTAAATGATTCGCCGGAACACCGAACATAAAGTTCCACACGTTGTCGAGATCCAACTGAAATAACATGTGCTAATGGTTACATAATTCCATAGATTGAACTGCAGTTTCTGGTAGTTTTTTAAAATTTCAACTAAAGAATTTCCCATAGAGAGGAATTATATTTTTCACGATTATTCTTACTTTGGAATCTGCGGGCAATAATTTTATGGGTTGGCCCATCATTAAAGCTATAAACAAAAAGTAAAGCTCCGGGACAAGGTCAACGTGTTGGGGCAGTAACCAGCCGAGATGTTGAAATCCTGGTACATGGAATTCCGGGGTTTTGAGGTCCCCACCAGGTATTTGTTGATGACAGCCTATGAAAATTTACATTTGTAATGTTTGGATTAGTTAGAATTTTTATTTATTTTCCAGAATATTTAATAGAACTATTGATCGAAATGATATTCAATGATGTGAAATGAAAATGACTAATTTTAATTAATTTACCAAGTGCCATGGCCATTTTGTTATGATCGGTGTGACGCAGCCAGCCACCATTGCTGGTACCTTCCTTGAACTTTTGCAAAATTGGTTGAACGGAACACACAGCGACGAGTATCCTCAATCCCCATACGACAGTCGTACTGTGCAAGCCAGGTTGCAAGAAAAGAAGGACCCAATCGAGTCCGAGTATTTTCGCCAGTTCGTCGCACATGCTGCACGAGTTCAAATAGAATTTAATTAAATGAATAAACATATAAGAGAGTTATATCCTCTCATGGAGTAGAACGCAAATCGTTTACCTGGCATTTACTTTCGAGCCATTAAAAAGCAAGGAATGCAAAAGTTGCAAGCATCGATTTCGTAGAAGAATACTCTCGCCCTCGCCCTCCTTAACACCTTCGCTTTCGCGTAGAACCAAATGCTTTTCGGAGCTAAGCGGCAAGGTCGCCACGATGAATTGTCCAAACCTATTGCAAATCAATTAATAGAATTTTCAACGGGATTTGAAAAATTACACAACAAATGATAATCAAAGATAGCTTACCATAAAAGATCAGCTTGTCGAGGCTGTCCCAAAAGAATGTTCAACAACGCTAGCAGAACTTGCCTCGTTGAGTTTTGTTTTACGTCGCCCAATATGTGCAACAATTTATGAACCAATTGCAAGTCTCTCATGAGTCGCAAATTCGTCCGCTTTTCGCTGCACTCAGCGATAAGCTCGTACAAATGTTCGAGCAACGAGCGCAAAAGTTCTCCGGGTGCTTCGTGCCAAACCTGGGGTGAAAAATATAGACGTGAAACATCGTTAGGTACGGGAAAATTAGGTATTCCATGAAGCATCAAAAAACCAATTATTTAACAACTAAGCAGAGTTCAAAAATATTTTTCGTGTATGGCGGACCTGCAAATCGCAGAGGAGATCTTGAAACGCGGTGACGTTCGGTATTGCGCTTGTCTCTCGCCCGCTATCGACGGTTCCAACAAGACTGAATGTCAGATGAAGTATGTGACTGTTCAGGAGTGGGCATTTCCGGCGCAGCAACATCGCTAATGTTTGATATCCACGTCGACGATCCATTTCTAATTGCGCAGCTTGATTCGATCTCACAACGCAAACAAGAGCTTTTACAGCAGCGTACAAAGACTCGACGTCTTGAGCCATTGCGATTAAGCCTATTAGGAAGAGAACACAAAGGAAAGTAAAGTATTTATTTTCCTCATTATTAGTATGAGGAATCAAGTTTCTTTCATTTCGATTCTTTACTTTTCTTTAAAATTTTTGTTTGGGATTTCCGCAAATTTTCATTCCCTGATTATACAATAATAGAGGAATGACTAATTTTATTCGTTTTACCGAGCAGCACGGAGCATCCACCGACGTTGTCAATCATTGTGGCGACAGGGCGAGGTCCGAAGACACGAACTCCGAGATAACCGACGACTACACCTCCCAAAGCTCTTGCTGGTCCACTCAAATGTCCAGCAGAATTATGTAGCACTCTGATGGGCGTTGCGTTCTCATGCGACGACATACCGAGCTATCAAAATGATTTTCCCAGAATTATATTGCTTCGAAAGAATACTTTAAACCGAAAATTCCATTGACGACCAACAATTCTCGATGTACCTGTTTCGCTATTGATCTGTTGTCAGCCCGGCTGTAAACCTTGCGTATTTTTGCGAGTGTCAGCTGCGACATTGCTTTGGCATTCAAACCGAAAACTACTTTCTCCTCGGACAAAAGGGCGGATAAAGGTTCCGGGCCTGTTCGGGAATTAATCAAACAGAATATTACAATTTGGATCCGCTCTCAATAAAATTTATAAAATTTTTTTTTCCATATTCTTGCGTTGCTCCCAAAGATTTTATATTAGAAATAACCAAAACATTACATTTCAATTATTTTCTCATTCACTGTGTTTCCGGACTCACCAATATATTGCGGCGCTTGCAGACTGCCCATATAGTGCGGTCCGAGCTTGAAAAGACAAGATATGTTCTGAGAATTGAAAACTTCTTCGACGAGATGACACGGTCCTTGCTTCCAAGTAAGCCTCGAATAACGTCTCCAGCAAGGCGGAGTACCGACGTATCCATACACTGGCGAAGCTACTGTTAAATTCGTAGCTGCTCCACCGGGGGTTTGAGTAATGTAATGTAACTGGAGAAAGAGAAATGCGATACAAGCATTAAAATCATTGCTTTTTTGTGGATGTGAAAACTAATTCACAAGCAGAAATTCATTAATTTATCCTGAAGTAATAATGAAATAAAAATAGAAATACCTTCTGACTTTGGATATGTTGACCGTCCAAATAAAGGGAGAAACTTGAATTTTTGAGGACCGCTCGATTCAGTACAATTGCTATATGATGCCATTGTCCCTCGTGAAGAAGGTCCGGACACCAAACTCTCGCGCCACTCTCGCCAGTTCCTTCGGGCTCCCACTCGCCAATGTCTGCAATTGATTTTCATTGTTATTCATTTCGAAAAAGGATAAAGCCATTTTGTCGACATAAATGATCTACGATATAAACACGTTGAAACATTCAGCGACGTAAAATTCTCATTACTCGATTTAATCAACTGACTCTGTGGCAATGGAGTTTCCTGCGTCGAGACGATTATCGCTTTGTCACGTGCGCTCAATACGGCAGCAAAACAAATGAGATCCCGAGACGATGGAGGACTTCGAACCAGGGTCAATAATCGCACGCAATGAGGATCCGTTCTCGGATCGCTAAATTTGTCTACGCAAATCCATGTGCTATATGTCAGGCCCGTTTGTGGCGGGAAAAGTCTGTCACCTGTAAATCAAAAAAATATTTGATCATGTCACATTTATTTACCACACAATTGATGCCTGGATGATCTTCATGCTCAAGTTCTAGCTTCAAAAAAAAAATATATCAGTTCGTTTTTCCGGAACAAAAGCTCGCAAAGTTTCTTCTTTTATTTCCACACCTCTCTCGAGAGCAAATTTAAATAAATAAAATTTTCCGAAAATTGTGAAGCCATGGAAATTACAAAAGTTCAAGGTTTCCCGACTGGAGATTGATCGATAAGCTTTATCCATTTACAATATTAAAAAACGTAACAAAATCTCAGTTTATCTGAGAATGTTCTATAATCCAGAAGATTTTTCGTGGATCTTTTTTCAAATAACGTTTTGCGAGATACTAGAAACCCATAGGAGTTTAGGCGTTACTTTGACTTGAAAAGTACCCAAAAAAATTGTCAAAATGTCAGAAATAAACAAGAAAAGAATCTCTAAAATTAATATTCGATTCAACAACGTGAAATATTTACCGGATCCTATTCCACCGAGAACGCTATTGTCAGCAGCAACAACAGTCGGTGGTGTTGTGCTCTGAGGTGCAACGCTGGGCAAGTAAAGACAAGCGAAGCCCTCGGCGCTCATATCCAATTCGACAAAAGGTGGCAAGGTGCAAGAACCGTGAGCTCGAAAATCTTTAGGCGTTGTCATCGAGACGAGGGTTTTTATGCGGGTTAGTGGCACAGGACCCCCTCGCGGTTTGTTGGCTTCGATATCATCCAGTGAAATGCAACAAAGAGGATCACCGAGTCGCAAAAATTCTCTACGGAAAATTAAAAGGAGGGAAAACACATTGAAACGTCAGAAATTAGCGTGAAAAGTTCTTTCAATCGGCTTACTGGACCGCTGAACGACGAAAACAAAATGAAATTAAAGTCGAACAATGAATTTAGACATTTTTTGATTCCTTACGCTTACCTCAAATCCCTTGGTTCCAAAGACTGAGCAGCAAGTCGTTCGATTATGTATTGAAGAGGTTGGTGAAGCGGATGAGTCTCATCCTGAAGAGCAATTCTGCCAACCGCTAACAGTTCACCAGCCATACCCGCGTCACACATGACCTGTTGGTTTCTCTCTGACCGTACCAAGCTCTTGATAACTTCGGCTACGTAAATCTGCAACGCCAAAGCTACTTCCGGGTTCTTCTGATAGTTTATCGATGGCAAAAGGTGCAGCATTCCAACTACGATCCCTGGATGAACGATTACCGGCTCGGGTGTCGGGGGATTCAAATTTAATGAATTTACTGACGAACGTTTACCACTGCCTGGTGAATCGAGCGATTTTTGTTGCTACAATCAATATAAATTATTGATTAATCTCAGCTTTTCATTTACATGTATACCTCGTATAATCTCGTGGCAAATTAGCTGGACTTTTACCTCAACACTTGTTTGTTTATGACAAGGAGATCGCATCCCAACGGCTGCCAAATTGGGTTTGTCGAAGGCATCGAGAGCAACGTCATAGAGCAAACGTAACAAAAGACAAGTGTAACATAGAGTTGGTGGAATATCGCTGGGGAAAACAGGATCGAGGACACTTCCGGTAAAGAGTCCGAGGAGAGATGTATTATAATTCAGCGAAGGCAAAACATGCGATTCCAGAAGTTTAGTGTTGCTTGAAAAACAGCCGAGAAGACGCAAAGTATCGCAAAGACTGGATTGACATATCTGTAACACAAAAATGATCGCTAATAAAATCCTCACGGGGTAGTATTTAAAAATACCGGAAATTGACGGTTGTAATTACCTCGAGATGAAAGAATTTCGCGTTGGCAGGCTCGAATCTCATTGCTGTGCTTATCGTATGAAAAACAACGTGCAAGAGCGTCAATAATTGGGCCTCGTCTTGGGGACTGCGTTGGACAACGTCGTTGCATGGCTCGTTCATATTTTTTGGCGGATGGGGTCCCAATTGAGCTTCGAGCGATACCAAAACCGACATAACGTACACGAACCCACCGACTTTTCGAAAAACCGTGCGCGTACGATGCGATTCTCTCAGGCAGGCGAGCAGCGACTTTTTTCGAACAGAATAAAAAATTAGTTTGACTTCTTTCAATTTTTGACCTATCAATGTTTTCATTTGTATGATAAATTTTTCATGAAAATTCGAACGACTAATACCTTAAGGATGTGCGTTTTAAGAAGCAGAGCATTCGACGGAGCCGAATGCATCACGCCCAACAAAGTCGCCATATCATCATCGCCACCGGCGCTCAAAATGAGCTCGCGAACAATTCCAAGTGCTGGGAATCTACAGTCCATGTAAGGTACCAAATTGTGAGCGCATCGAGCGCCACCGCATTCTCTGAAGACTTTCGCGTTCTGAACATTACCAGCCAATAAAGTCGTCAAGGCCTCCATCACTAGGCCTCCGAGACGTTCTTGTTCCGGACACATTTTGTACTCTATATTCCAAAAGTATACAATAAAAATCGATTTATAATAATTGTGTAATCGCAACATATTTCTACTTTTTTCGTAACACGAAAATAAGTGTTTGGAATGGAACGTTTTGTTATTGCATTTTTAAATTGAAAGTCCCTAAAAGGATCGTCACCAGGAAAATTTCGATTTAAAAAAACGAAATGAGACTCACCCAATCCTTGATCGATCGCAGCTTGTTTATCTTTCAACAAAGTGGCATAGCGATGAAGACACGTTACGAAAACTTCCAACATACCGACCTCTCGGTATACATCCTTGAATATAATATTGTGCCTGAAAATTAATTTTTTCGTTAATGTTAGAAGCGTTAAAAATCAATAAATTTGGTTTTTTCATTCATGATTTTTACCTGAGTATATTAAGCAGTGTTTCCATACACATGATGCTGCAATTGACCGAATTGTTCGATTTGAGTAATATCGAGAGAGATATAAGTTCTTTGCAAGGCACAAAGTTTAACTGGAAAACAATGAATTCCAGGAGTTGGAAGAACTTTTCTTGTATCTCCGGATTTTTCAGGTGTATTTTCTCTGCGAATTGTGACAGTGTATTTTCGCCCTCAAGGATAAAATAATTGGCATTGTCGCTGTGATACACGCTGGATATTGCGTCAAGAATCGTGCAACATAGCAACGGTGAATTCGACTTGACGAATACCGATTGCAATACTGTAAAAGCCTGGATATTGCGAACGCTACCACCTGAAATTCGAAAAAACCACATAAACATGAGTGGAAGAAAAGGGATGAATCGAAGATGGGTCAGTTGTATAAAACTTTCTTCATATTCCTTTTTAACGAATATCTCATTATTTGAAGTCTGAATAAAACTATTACTCATTCTAAATTTGTTTCTGTTTAGTCTGAAGATCTACAGGGAGTTTATTTCGAAATATGATAGAATCGAAAGATTGTCGAAATTTGTTACTTATATCTATACCTCTGTTGCTTGGCTGAGGTAGCGAGAAACCAAGCATTTGAAACAAGGAACCCATACTCGCTTGTGTCGGTTTCAATTCGATGTGCCCGCACATTGTTAACGAAGCGAGCATCAATACCAAATTTCTGATAGCATCCTGTGCCTCTCCTCTCTCATCCTGCTCCAGTTTTGAAGGTGCATGTCTAAAATTTTAATATTTGTTATTTATGAATTATTTTGTTGATTTTAAACGATAATTCGTATTTAAAAAAATTTTTTTGAGTTTCGCGCCAATAAAGAAGACGAGAACAAAATCACAAGGATCCTGGATCCTGAAAAATTATATTGTTCGACAGAAATGAATTTTTCGGAGCTCGAACAATAAAATAAGCCTCAAGTATTTTAAGATTTTGATTCGCAAATCAACACACTCACTTTAACAAAAATTCCGAGAGGAAAGTGTATCCCTGACATACACGAAAATCGTCCAATAGGGTTTGTGACACTTCGCTAGAGTCCTTGAGAAAGCAAAATACAGTTACGAACATTTCAACGACTTCTAAGGGCGCTAATCCTGGAACTCGTTGCATATTATCGATGCAAAGAGCAATGCAGCCTTTGTCTGGAACAGTAAACAAATGGAAAAATATAGAAATTGCACAATCGAGTTTTCTATTTCACGTTCTGGTTCCAAAAAAATTTTAGGAGGTAAAAGAACCACCGTGGATGTACGAAACGACATTCGTCGTGAGTCCATGTCGAGAAAGAGTCATGAGAACTTCAGCTGCGCTCTTCCGCCACATTACGTTATACTGAGGACACCAGCTTGTTATGGCCGAGAATAACAATGTTAAATCGTCCTTTCGTGCAAGTTCGTCGGCAGGATATGGATGACTACACAGTCGCACGAGCACCTGAAAAAAAAAAATCGTTTCTTTCACTGTTCTTGTCTATGAGGAACGACAGAATGGAATTTTTTTGGAAAAATACTGGATAGTCGAAAAACCATGAAAATGAACATATTTTTGCTGAAACTACACATCATACCTGCACGAATATCTTCTGCAACAATATCCGACGTTCCCTGGGTGTAAATTCGCTATTTACATCCGTTTCGTCGGCCTCACTTTCACTCATTTCAGGCAAATCGAAAAACAGATAGAGACACTTTACCAAAGTCGATGGTACCGATGCACTTGTCATTGCCTACAAATTATTTTTTCAAGTTAATATTTAACTGAAGTTTATTTAAACTTGAATTACCAGAGAAAAATTAATATTTACGTAAACTCAACAATTAGAGTAACAGAAGTACTAGAATAATTCACCTGTATCAGGGTAGTATCACCAGCAGCCAGAAGGTTGAGTGCCGACAACAACATCCATCCATTGCTTGACTCTTCACTGTTCTCAATTTCCAAAAACTTCACTATGGCACAGCTGGCTGTTTCTGTGCTCTGATTACTTGCTCTTCTTCGAATTTCTGTAACCATTAACTTCGAAACTTGTTGCGCAAATGCTAGGATGTCCCAGAACTTTTCATTCATGTCCCCTGAAGGACTTGTTCCAAATACCTGAAAGTTAGAAATATATCCAGATTTCATTGCAATGAGGATTATATTCACTGATGGGACTAGAAGTTAAAGTGAAACAGTTTAATTCAATAGAAAAAATATGAGAATATAAATAATCGTAAAGAATGGTGTTTCTATCAATTTGATTTGTCAGTAGTTTTTCATATGCTGAAAATCAATATTCCCAAACAAGTTTACATCACTTGCATAAATTTTATACAGCAGATTCAATTTTTTTTTATCATCTTTTAATGTCTAAGATTTTGTATTTATCCATTATTTTTATCATTTTGTTCTTATTTATTGTGCTTAAGAATATTTCCAACAAAATATCATAATTGAATTGTATATACAATAATATTTACCTTACAGAAAAGAGGCAACATGTTATAGAGTTTATCATCCCTTTCTGTCTCAGAAAGTTCATGCGGAGGGTGAGTGTATTCGGAAAAAAGTTTCTTCAAGTGCATGAGACCGAGTGCCGTATGCTGTGGATTTGCTCCTCCAGCACCATCGTCTATGCTTCCTGCTGTACTGGAGCCCATACCCCCCACTGCATTCCCCATGCGCAATTTCCGCATTATGTTCATGCTTTGGCTGTTTGTTCTGCAATAGCAACATGTCATATTTACAATTAGAAAACATTTATTGTTCACATCAAAATTCAAATAGCAACATAGCAGTTACTTTTAAATTTACTTATTCATTTGTATATTAGAACATTTAAAAGAGTAACTCATACGATTATATGTATGAGGTAATTTCATGGATTGCCAAATAAGATAAAATAGTTCTAATAACCGGCTAATTGTTTGAAAAGTTTTTTTGCACTAGTAGATAGAATATTATTGAAAAAACTATTATCAATAGAGAGGGTTAACAACATGGGAATGTACTTTTAATGAATAGCTTATTGAATCATCCAAAATGTTTGGCTATTCAGTTATTCATAGTACATGTTAATTTACGAATCACGTGTTGAAAACTCATTTTTTTATTAAATTTAAGCTACTGATGATGTTTTTCAGCAGGACTATAAGAAATATAAATTATCATCTTAATTATTTATAAATAAATAAAAGTCACACAATTGCCCAACATTGATGTTGCCCATACTGTTCCGATTAAACGATCGTAACAATTGACAAGTCAGTAGTATAAAAAAGTGAAAATTGGAGTGTGATTGGCTTGACGTTTGTATATATAAAGATAAAGTTCATTGATTCTCAAGGTGTAAAAATATATACGGTCGCGATGCGAGAATTCAACACTCTGATGTGTTGCTCGCGCAAAAGCGAATCAATCTGCGTCGTATTCAGCAAATTTTCGATCGAAAATAAATGAAAAAAGAAAGATATATCGATAAAGAAAAATGTCTGACAACCTTAGATCCGTTTCAGATCTTGACAAGGATGTTTTTTATCGCGATGCCAAGCTCGCCAGTATGATCGAACGTGCGATTGAAGATCATTATCCTAGCACAAAATAAAAATGGATATCTCAACGATGGGTGACGTTCCGAGATAGTAGTAGAGAACGAGAGAGAAGGAGGTGGAGAGCGACAGAGCGTGTTATTTACGTCGCGATCTCCGGCGGTCTCCTGTCAAACGCGGAACTGTCATTCGTGAAAAAAAAATCACTTCGGAGAAACCGCCCACGAATCAAATAGTCTTTCTAGCAGACCACGCACACCGATTTATTGTTGCTATGAGTTTTATATCGCGGATAAAACAGAGAAAGAGCGAAAAACACGGGGATATGATAGCTATGCAATAAAATGCTGATTACAAGAAACTTGACAGTTTATTGCACGCTCAAATCCTTGACGATGGTTTGCGGAAAACCGGATAATCTACTACATTTTTTATTCCTCTTTCGTTTTCTTTTTCTCGCATGAACAACTCTACGCGAAAGCGTACGAACTGTCAGTGAGCTTAGACATTATTGTCGGCATGAACGGGGCGGGAGGGGATGAAAAATTCGATTCGACTACAATCACGCCGGATAATGGGTACGTCGATATATTCATCACATATATATATGGTATTTTTCTTCTGTTTTACCGGTATAGGATATGCCGACATGAGATTGAACCAATATTCGATAATATAAATTTCCCATTTTTTTCATTATTATGAAGGAGAGTAAAGAGAGTCATGTGATTTCCGACTCATAGTTATTGTAACCAGAATTGTAGTATCGCAACGGAGAAACCAAAAAGCAGCCCTTTTCATCCAACTTCAATCGCATTTAATTCATCATTCCAGTGCCTCCCATACCACCACCGCATGGATCCTGATTTTTACACAATATACGACTATCAAATATCACGTGGTCCAGTCGGTAGCAGCGAAGGGTAGCAGGGTATGCAGTGATGGCGACTCGTCGAGCAGCCGCTCGCATGTCAGCTGCGTTTAAAGAACGTCCAATATTTGTATGCTATGTAGAGAAAATTCGAAAATGTGTGTGATCAAAGTAAGGCGATCGTCAATGAGATATTCAAAATGCCTGGATCGGGCAAAAAGCGAGGGAGGAAGATGGCCCCGAAGAAGATGGCCAAAAATAAAAATTCTGATGGTACGTAACCAAGAAAAGTGAACTTTTTCTTGTATCTATAAGCTTGTCTGATGTAATAACTTGTACGTTTTTAATGGAACAACGAAGTCACCATTAACGATTTCGCCAATGCTTCATCGGGACTTCACGGCAGATTGACAAAAGCCTTGACCTTCAGAACGGACGTAGCAGATTGCGAAGGTTCGTTTGGACCCATTCAACAATTAGTCTACAACAATAAAATTCACTCTACATTATTCTTCATAACAAATAGGTCCACATCATACGAAAGACGAAATATTAAATGTTGAAGAAGTTTCAAAAGTCAAAGATACAAAACCGAGAAGAAAATCTAAGTCAAAAGATTTATCTGAAGAAGATCAAGGTTAGTTGGAAAAGTCATTGAGTGGCTCAATACATGCCTCACCCTCCTTACTCTGTGATATGTTATTGTTGCTACTAATTTGTGTATTTTTTGTAGAACTCTGGCTCACTGCATATTATTAGGCTATAAAAATTTGCTATACAAAATAAAAAATATTCGATTTTAAACATTTGGATGATTTCTAGGTACTGATTATCCGCTTGATTTGTGGTTTCTGATATCAGAGTACATAGAGCCTGAAGCTGTTGGTAAATTTGCCAGCATTTGCAAAAGTTCTTACCATGTGGTGAGAACAGCAAAATTTTGGTTCCACATTTACAAAAGGTAAATTCGTTCAAATAATTTGCTATTATTACTTTTATCGTGTGAATATTGAAATTTTCATTTCACATGCAATAATATAATTAATGGATAAAATAATTGAGAATAAATTAATTATAGTTGGAATGCTTTAATCATTTTTTGATCTACTTATTAGATATTATAGGCACGATGCTATTTTACCAGCTCGACTGCGTCCTGATTGTATGGTCCGGGTTGAAGGTTTACGTGCATGTGTTATCAGAGCACTACATCTGATGTATTTTTCTTCAGGTGAAAAAGTTGGCTCCAGACTTATTTCACAGCAAGATGAACCCCATTCGCTTGTCAATAGAAAATGCTGTCTCATGTGGCACAAAGTAAGCCAAATATTGGAATATTTATTCGTTTTTTTGTATGCCATATAAAACTGAAGTGACCAGTTATTGATATCATTTTCTAATTTTATATTATGCAGAAAGGAAAAACGCGCTGGTATTTTTATTTTAAACTGAAAGAGGTAAAAAAAAATCGTTATACCGCGAGTCGAGGGGAAAGTAATTGGGATGATGAAAAATCAGATTCTTCTAATGTCTCTGAAAATGTGTCGGCCAACACAGAAGACGGCTGTCGAATTTTACGGGTAAAATTGAAAATCTTTGCAAAAATGAAAAATAATTAAATTGTTTTGGTGATTTATTTTTTACATTCATTGTTCTTAGGAAATTTATGGCTTAAATAATTATTTGAAACTGTAGGTATCCTGTTTAAAATATGGTATGGTTCCATTGGTAATGGGACTGACTCTACAAACAGTAAAAGTGACATTATCTCCCGGTTTCGATCACCATCGAATTCAATTGAATTTTGGTACGAGTTACATTCCCAAAACTCCAACCCAGGTTATCTTGCTAACTAGCGTTGTCGATCTCAAAGTTTTGGACTGGTGGCATCCGTGTTATCCTCATCAGGATGTTGTATCCTCAACCATTCTTGAAGAAACTACCGAGTCATGGGACTTTGTTCCCTCAGATTATCTCACTGTTTAAAGGGATGCTAAGTTTACAAAGAGATATAAAAAGCAAAAATAGGATAAAAAATAACTTTATTGTTTTTGAAACATTACATTGCAAAGATTTCATCGGGTTATTGTAAATAATGTACTATGATTTTTGAAGCACTCTATCAGTTGCGAAAATACAAGAAATATAACTCTAAAGAAGATGGACATTTTTGTAGATGCTTGATATTGTGATCGAGTGTCAGATTTTTACTGAGACTGAACAACTGATGAATGGTCTTAAAATTATATCGTTATATTCGTAATAAATCAAACACAATTAAAACCTTCCGCTTTGTTTTTTTTATGATAGCATTGCCACTTCTGGTACTTCCGGTAAGTTTTGAACAAGGATGCTAGATATACGAATACATGAACTTGTTTGCTAGAAATCCTGGTTCGAAACGTCAAAACCCTCGCGGATGAGCGTTGAAGTAAAAAAATCTGGGAGCTTTTGAATTCCAAAAATATTTGTCGATGGATAAATTGATCTATTTTTCTTTATATCAAGTAAAAGTATATCAAAATTATAAATTGATTAATGATAAATATCGATTACAAGATATTAACAATTTTTTGTATACTTGACAATGTCCTTTAAAACTTGATAAGGACGTATCTATAAAAGTATGACAATGAGAAAAATTTTCATGACTTATCTCGATGACTCGTTCGATCTTGGAATCAAAACTTCGAGACTTGATTCATTTAGGGGAGTAGGCTTATAAAAACGCGGGTCTATATTTTTTTACTACTACCGTCCAATTCGATATTCGAAAAAAACAACCAGAAAACAACTTTGAATTTAGAGTCTCATTTTACTACACATATATGCTACTTTTCTGTTCGATAATAATTGATATATATATACCTGCGGCGCTGAAATTGAAGGTAAAAGGGCAGTAGAAGGCAACCGTGTCGTTCTCTGGTGGTAAGCAATAGCAACATTCGAAGGTGCCATACCCACCTTTTTACAGCAGCATGTACCGAGCCCGAGCCATTTCATTTGTACAGCGATCGCGACTTTGTAATAACTCGTATATGCCGGTGAGCTGAGATTCTTGTCTTTTGTTTGTAGATTTTTGTTTCAACATAACGATACAAGACTGGCATTGCATAAGACTCGTAAACAAAAGTTTACGAGTCAAGCATTCCCATCCGTTCATCTAATTATCCGTGAAAACTAGCGTGATTTGCGAAAAACGAAAAATATTTATCAGTGCTCGTGACAGGCCATAATATTCACACTTGATTCTTTAACAATGTGTCATTCGTCAAGAGGGAGACTCGCCGTTGATTTGCTAGGCTTTGAGATCGAAAACTTATTCATCAGTGAGCACTTCTCATGGGCGTATGAGGGTGAAGGCAGTCGAGACAGATTTCATTGTTGCAGCATTCCAAAATGCGGCAACTATAATAAACAAAGAGAAGAAGCCTCCTATGTCCCAAAGAGCCTTAAAACCGAAACAAATACAACCGTGGAAACCGCGGCCCAGCCGACTCCTTCAAAAATAAACGATGAAGAAAAAGCGTTGAAAAAAAAGCTCAAAAAAGAAAAGCAAAAGGAGAAAAAAAACAACGCTAAGCAAGCAATGAATAAAATAACGGCTGAGTCCAACCCGACTTCCAAGAAGCCGACTTCGCTAGAAAGCAATGATGCGAAAATTTGTGAACCGATACCGACGGCGGCGACACCAACACCAACACTGACAATCCCTATCATAACGGACATGCAAGAAAAAGAAAACGAACTTCCCGCCGACAATAATAATAATAATAATAATGACAATTTGGATACCGAGAATGGCGAGCAAGGCGATGATAACGACATAAATTTTTTGATTGACGCACCGGTAGTGCCCGCTTTCGTCCAGTCCACAATTCTTGGTAAAAATAATACTATTAAAATGATGAAAAAAACGGACGACAAAAATAAGAACAAAGAAACGAATTATGTGTTCGGTCAAAATATCCCTGACGACATTGATGGTTTCACGAGTGTCAAAAAGGTAATGTAAAACAAGATCAAATTCTTATCTTTGTTACATTGAACGAAGCATGATATGTTTTTTTTGTTTTTTTCTTCTCAAATCCAAATATGTCGCAAAAAAATTTGAAAAATTTACCAGTTTTCCATTACGATTCTATTTCCAAAGGCTTGAAATGAGAGAAATGTGAACATTTTTTTTCATTGAACACTGGGAGCTTCACTTTATTGTAAAATCTAACCATTGATTACTGTCCAAATATTTGTGACATGAAGAATTGAAAAATTACATAATGAAAATGAAAATTGTTTGATATTTTTTTTTGACAGGGTACTAAACAAGTGCCAGTAAAATTCAATAAAACACCAGAAGGTTTTGGCATTGAGGCCCTAAAAATGATTAAAAATGGCATCTTTCCAATGGCAATTCATTATTTGTCAAGAGCTATAGATCTGGATCCCATAGATACTCGTCATTACATAAATCGTAGTTTTTGCTACCTTCGTACAGGTGACTATGAAAAGTAAGTTTAATTTAGTTCTCTTAGAAAATTTCAGCATCGAATAATAAAGTCATTTGAGAAATGCATATTCACAAATTTTTCCACTTGATTCTGCTTTTCAGAGCTTTGGGAGACATCAAATTTGCCAGTGAACATTTCACTGATGTGGCGGAATTGGCAAAAGCCAAATGTAGGGAAGGACAAGCTTATTGTGGCCTCGGGGTAAGAAAAAACACAAACATGTCAATATTAATGTGACATAAGAATCTAAAACAAGTGTCAGACAATGATACTGTGAATGATTCAAAAATCATAGCAGAATTATAGCAACTGATTATTCTAATTATTATATTGATAATTATATAATATAATAACTGATTGTGCTAATGAATGGAGCTCATAAAATTGTTATTTATAATTTTTTGTCATGCAGAATTACCAAGCTGCTGAACTTGCTTTTGAAAATTGTTTGAAACTAACACCAAAATGTCCATATGCCAAACGAGAATTGAGACGTATGCAAGTGTGTCAAATGGTCAGTATGGGATTCAACGAGCGCAATGCAATTTTGGCTCTTCAGAAATGCCTAAACACAGCGGTAAGAAATGAAATTCAGCTATGTTTTTTATGTTGAGATCATTTGAAATTTGATCAACTTTGATTCGAAGAGTTTCTCAAATACAATTTTACAAATAATCCGAACTTAAAAATTTTTTGAAAATTAATTCGTTACATTGAAAAATAGTTTTTGCCATGCTAAAAACTTATTTGTAAGAAACCTGTTTGGTTATTTTCGTTTTGAATTTTACCTCCACATATGTTTTTTCAATTCTATAATAATCTATTACATGTGCATGTCTTATTGATCCACTCAGGATGCAATAAATTTATTATCAACAACCATGTCAACAAATGAGAGCTCGTACGACAGTACCGAAAGTGCAACCGATGATGAAATTTATCAATCCGATGAAGAAGAAGAGATAAGCAATGAGAGCCTCTTGTCCAAAACACTTAATTACAATCCAGAACTTCGAAATGAATCACGTCTTCCAGAATCGATGGCCACGAAACTATCCCGGTAAAAATATTTACTTGTATATGAAAAACTTGATGTTAACGAATTTATCGACGATGAATTACGTGCCCTGTTAATGTGGAGACCAAAAAGAAGCATGTATGGCAAACAAGTATTCGAAAAAAAATTGATATTTTAAAACAATTAGTTGAACGCTTGTTATAATTTTTTGATTTTATCACTGAAACTCAACGATTTCAATTGAAACGAGAATAGAAATTTTCGAAGAAAAGTATTGGCAGATGAAATAATGCATTGATTTTAGTTTTACAAACAATAAAATTGAAAAATCCTCGTTTAGTATTGCGATATTTTATGCAAATCAAATTTCATTAAGAAACAAAAATTGTTACGAAATTATTAAAAGAATAACAGAATAAGCGACAGAAACGACAATTCCGAACGCAATTTTCATATGTGTAATCTTTTTTTTTCTTTCCCCAGTATTCAACCGCCTCAACGATCAGAATCGGCAGATCGTGAATTAAAAGTAATAAAAACAATTACTCCGGTGGTGAAACCGGACCCATCAATCAACGAAATGGCGATATGGGTTGGAAACCTGACATCACATGTGACTGATGCTATGCTAACTAAAAGATTTGGAAAGTACGAATTCTTACATTTTTCTTTTAATTCTTTTGCGACTTTGAAATTCGCACTGTTCGAACGCCAAGATTCTTTTTCGCACTAACGGGATTGCTAGATAGAAGAGCTCGATAGAAAATAAGAACGAATAAGAAGTTTTTTCATTGCGTTCTGACAACACATATTGCAATCTAATTGAAATTTCAAATGATTTTAAAAATCTTTGCACTATATTTTAAAAAATGATCTTTTTTCTTAGATTCGGCAAAATCACTTCAATCCATAGACCTATGAAACAGAACTCTCCCATTGTATACTGTTTCATCAACTTCCAAACGGCTGCCGCGTCGAAAAAGGCTCTTGAAGAAGCAAGTCTTAATGGCGGGAACATTGACCTGGACGGTTACCTTTTGTGTTTGAAACCCGCAACGGCGAAATCATAAATCTGCTACTGAACGTAATCGTTCGTTTTCTTATTTTCATACTGTTGGATATAAGAAATTTTTTTTCACAATTACGTAAGCAGGGATCATGGTTAGTTGTGTTGTGTAGTTGCGCCGGAGATTTGTGACAGTTTTTTCTTCTTTCTTTTTTAAGAAACGTATTACATTTTGTATTTTTTTACATTTTAAAGTTTATGTACATGTTCATGTTAACCTCACGACACAGTCCTCTCTGCCATCAAGATTCTTTTTCTCTCTCTGCTCTCGTTGTTCGTTCAAATTTAATTTTTATATGCTAGATTCAATAAACCAAAAAACTTAAAACATAGAAAACATGATTCTTTGTAGTGTGGACATGTTCCATCTTGAGATTCGTCCACGAGTCCAGCAAGCTAAACTTTGAATAACACTTTGTCGATGTAAAATCGAACCATATAAACGATAGAAATCTTAAGCGAGATAAATGTATATTCTTAAAAAAAAAACAAAATTTAAAAAAATCAGCTTCGATGCATTCGTCCATTTGAGTCCACATGATTTTAGAAAATCTTGGCACGATGCAGCAAAAAAATAAATTTTTATTAATGCTGACTTCAGGTATGAAAAAACATACGTGAAAAGAAGAAAAAAAATCAAATGATAAGTCAAAGCAAGTCTACAAAAGAAAGCCGATCGATTTTCATGGGAATGGAAAAAAAAACGATAAGGAAAATTCGTAATCATGGATGACTGTCATTGCTTGTCCAGGTACATCGAATCATTGCATCGGCAAACTTAACTTTGGTCTTGTACGAATCTTACACCTAATGAAATTAAAGGATTAATACAAACAAAAACGTAGTAGAATAATTTCATTTCTCGGTTTAATATGTTGAATTTTTGATCCTGGATATACGAAATTCCCAAAATCATTATCTACGGGGCGCCAAAAGAAAAACGATTGAAAATTTTCAAAAAATAGTTTCGTAACTTTATAACATTTTTTTTCTGTGCACCAACGTCGTCATCAGTCTGAGATTCTCATTTCTTATGTCTCAGGAACTGAGTTTAATGAAATGCTCGTTTTTCCTCATTTCTAAGGTCATCCTCGAAACGAGTATAGCAAATATTTACACGTAAAGGCTTATGGGAAAACAGTCAACAAACTGGTTAGCTTATAAAACTGGAACTTTGAATCGCACGATAAGAAGTCATCTGCTAATTATTTTTCAAAGGTCATAAATTTTTCATATTCTTGTTAGGCTTTTGCGGCTGCAACAAATCGAAAGAATCGAAAAGAGAATGAGAGAGAAATAGAACTTAAAAACTAACTAAAAAGGTCATCGCATCGCAAATTTATTTTTAAAGATCTAGGATCAATCAAAGGTTTTTTCCCTGTAACGACGCAGAGTTGTTTTAGGAATCCCGACCATTGTGGCTCAGCGAAAGGTCGTTCATGACAACTGCAAAATTGTTGTGTCTTTAGTTCTTAGTCATATCCTTCCTATATTTTTGTTTCTCCAATGCCATCAAAAATTAAAGTCATCTGTACAAAAAAAAGTATCGAATGAAAAAACATTGAGAGTAGTCAAGGTGAAATCGAATTTACACTCGATTTCGGGAATGTAAACAGTCAAATTATCCTTAATCCTCATCTTCAAAAGGTTAAAACGAATAAGTGTAATCAAATTTTCTTAAGACAAAAACGTAATCTCGAGTGTTATGCGATCATAGGGAGTAAAAGTTTCATCAGATTATTTCAACTTTCGGTTACTTTGACTTTTTTAAATCAAGACCCTGCGAATATTTATGCATAACACAAATAAAATGGAAAAAAATATTGGCATTCACCTCGTATGTCATGTGAACAGTCACGTCTCTCTCAGTTCGATAGTACCTACAGCAGAACGAGCATTTATAAGAATTTACATAATTTTTCGTAAAGCACGAGACTCGAGGCCGTTTTAATTAAAATTCTGTAAAAAACTTTCAAAGAAAGCACTTTACCGAGACTCCTGGTGCTTGCTTCAAAGCTGGGTCACAAGTTTGGCTGTCTGCTCATTCTCTCGACTACTGGCTTCGTGAAAGTACGATCTGTACACTCAACAATGGTGATATCGTCATCGTCATTGTCTTGATCTTGGATAGAAATCATTGATGATTTATTGATTCTTCGTTCCTCACTGTAACCCAACGGATCGAAAATTTCACGAGTACGAGAATCAACGTCAAGTTCATCGCCATTACGATCATCCGAGTTGATAATATCGGACAAGCTGTCCGAGGATATTAGATTATCGTTCTTTGGAGCCTCGAAATGTTTTTGGTTCGCCTTTGTGTTAGTTTCCTCGCAACAATTATCCCTTTCGACGACCTCGTAAGAATTGTTACGTTTTTTTATTGTTATACTTATACCAATACCTGAATCGCGATCGCTGCTATTTCTGGTGTCCTGTTGGTCCAGACTCTCGTTCTTGTCACCGTCCTCGTTCAACTCCTCCGCTCGATTGTTACGAAAAATATTTTTTGATTTTCTCTTTGCCGTCTCCTCCTCGCTCTCTTCGCTTCCAGTATCGAGCCTGTCAATATCTTCGGAAGCTTTTGCAGACTCGATCTTTCTCCTCTTGGACAAAGGGGTTTCGTCGCTCGTGGACGAACTTTCATCTGAACTCGATTCTCGTTTCACGGAGCTATTGTCACTATGGACGCTTGGTGCATCATCCAATTTCAGAGGATCTTCCGACATTCCCTCATTATGAATACTCGTCGATAATTTTTCCTGAGCAAATTTACTGGACGGAGATGCATGCTCCTGTATCACACCATCTTTCATATATGTCGCTAAATGTTTTTCAAGTCCCGACATTTTCGTGAACCTTGCCTTACACATCAAACATATGGCTGTTTTACCATCTTTTGTATTACTTTTTAATTTTTTGTAAAAACCTTGGATCAATGTTTTATCAATTAATTCTGAATTATTCAACTGTTCTGGAGAGCTTGTTTTGTTCGGAGATATTTGTTTATTACTGGGAATTTTCTTGCTCAAGGATTTGTTCTTCTCTTTCATCTCTTCACTTTCCATTGTTTCAACCTCATCGTGAATTTGATCGTTTGACAGTTTTTCGCTCAGTGGCAGAACACTCTTTGGTTCATTTATTCGATGATAATCCTTCAAATGGTGTATTATATCAGCACATGATCTTTTGCATAAGAAACATTTGGTGGTGTGGCTGGAAGCGGGCTGTTGATATTTTGTCTCCCTCGAAACTCTCTCACATAGTAAAATTTCTTCCTCCTCCTTTGTAAGTTCGTTGTAAGACGTGTTCATCGCACAAGCTCGTTTCGGTCGTTCCAATTTTTTTGAATATGTCGCACGAGCGCGTTGAACGTATGGCTTTAGCGGGCTTTCTTTAATCTCTTCATGCCGGCTTACTCTTTGTAAATACTTGCGCGAAGACTCATAGTCCTTAATGAAAAGTCCATACAACCTCTCTTTCGGCCCTTTCGGTATGTCAATTTCATGCTTTGAACTCATGTGATTTCGCAAATCACGTTTTTCATCAAATTCCTTTTGACAAATAATGCAAAAATAAATATAACGGTCCAAATTACTTATTCGCGCACGAGTATATATATAGTTAACGCCCAATCGACAAGTCCTCTTTGTCCGCTCGTTCTCGTTTTTCACAGACGTTTTTTCGATCGACGTCGTTGGAATGGCAGGTTCATTAGATTCTCCATCATCCTCTAATAACTTCTTCGAATTGATTTGTGTATCAATTCCGTGAACGTCCTGTGCATGCCTTAGCATACTCTGTTTAGAGAAATACAGATTCCCACAGATTGGGCAGACATCGGTTGCACTTTCTGGGTTTTTCTTAGTTGATCTACGTGTTCGAGGGCCTTTATCCCCATCAACGGAGCTGGCGTCTGTACTCTGAGGAGTTTTCGGTCGCCCTGGTCGGGTTTCCGAATTATTTGAACGTTTGCGAATTTGAGGAGAGCCTGGCAAAGCTATTCCGTGATCTCTTTTCATATGAATTTTGAAGGCTCTTTTTTCATTGTAAATTCTACCACATGTCCCGCAATTGTATATTTTCGTTTGTTTCTTCACCGATAGATAGAAATTTGGCAACGCATTGTTTCCATTGCCTTGAGTCGGCTGGTACTTTATGTAAGGAACTGTTTCTGTTGGAACTGACGAAGACACCTTCCCTTGGTCTGTATAAACTTCCTCTTCTTCTACACTATTGTAACTCGATTGAGCATTTTTTAGAAGCTGCATCGTGTCCCATATCTTATCACAGCGTTCCAATGCAACACTAGCCTCTTGTAGGTTGTACTGCTTTTTCAGGCGCATGGACAATCTTATGAAAGCTTCCTGAAAAATCGAATTGTAATTTTATAGTTTCAGTGCTTGTATAGCAGCATAAATTTTTATTCTCAATGTAATTCTTAGGTTCTCCTCTATTTTTTTCACATTCATTTCTTCATATATCAGTAACTCAGGGCTTCAAAATGATGTACATAATATATTCCGATGTTTAAATAACAATCATCTTTTCATGTCCATGACAACCGATTGCAATTTAATTTGAAAAATTGAATTCCATTTTTTTCTGAATTTCAATTGAGTCAGAGAAAATTTGATGACTTGACCTTGTATTCTTTTGTTTGGAAAGATAAAATGGGGTAAAGGGGAAGGCACATTTCATATTGCAAATTTGATTTCATTCAAATTTGACACGCAGAAGTGAAAAAAAAATTCAAAGGACCATAAGAAAATATTTGAGTTCTCGGTTCGGTGATGGTGAAGAAATATTGACCATGATTTTCAAGAGATGGAAATCTAGATCTCGATCGTTTAAGGGTTATGGTAACGCAATTTCGCGTGACGAGCGGGAAACTTATAGCAAAAATACATCGTACGTGAAAACGGGAAAGGGACCCAGCTTTAAGCGAAACATTGTTGTTGCAAGTTTTTATGAATTTCACAACTATTTGAAATAGTTCACTCAAAAAACCCTTACGAATTTCGTAGAATCTTCGTCATTTTCCTCATCACCATTCAGAAGTGTAAGTTCATCTTCGTCCGTAGAATCATCGGAGAACACCACCCAACTATCGTTGTCGTCATCGCTTTCGTAATAATTATTAGACGACGAACTAGACATTTTTTTTATATATCCGTGTACCGATAATCACAAGTGATATAATTCTTAGATTTTTCTTTATTCTATCAGTCAACCATTCAGCGGAAGCGTTGTTATTCGCCTGGGCATCAGGTGTGCGGTGCGGACATTTTGCTTTCAGTTGCTGCGCTGCAACATGCACGATGCACGATGGACGCTCTCCGGTCATTGGCCAATTCAAATTTCCCGCATTGAGCTCATCCTTCCCGCTCCGAAAATAAGCAATATTCAAGGCGTGTGTTTTATATACGGCTATCTTCATAGTGAACATTTCAAACATCACTTGTAACGACTATATACTGCATGGGTGAATTGTTGAAATATTTTATTATCACATAATCAAAAAAGTACTACAGTACACTAAAGTTTCCAGCTTGCAAAATGTCAGATAGCAGTTGTTTTTTTTAGATTTTTGGAATTATTAGCGTTCGTATATTTACCCTCTCGCCGCATGAATCTGCTTTAGAACTGAGGAATCATTATCCTTATGCCAATAACAATTTTCATGAAAGCAACAATGCTTAGCTTAGAAGTTATTCACTTTTGCCATAACTTAGGCAAAAACCCTGTTGTGAGCATGATACACTTCGGGCTTATTAATTTTTTTCAAATTCGAAAATTCTTAATTTGATACACCCATTCGTTTAAAAATGAATATAATGAATTTATTCATCATTTCGGGAAGTGATTCATCACGCATTAGCGCCACAGTCAACGAATTCGTTGACGCGAATTATCGTAAATGTATCTGGATGTCATGAACCAATTTTAATGATTGTAATGAATTTGCGATTTACGGTGACAAAGATACTGGCGAATAGTAACAAAATTTGTGCAATTCGCCATGGAAAATGGTGAGCAAAATTTGCATTTTTGTTTTTTTTTTTACAATATTCGAATGGACACAAATTAAAAAAAAAAGAAATTCGTATTAATCGTTCAGAGAAATCGATAGTAGAAAATAATTGCTGGTCGATTCCTATTCTTTGTAACATTCCTTTAAAAATTCATCGTTGTGCGTCACGGACAGATGTTCGTTCGTGATGAATTATAAACATTGTAATATTCAATGTCGAATCTCACACAAATAGTTGAAAATTGATGTTGCCGATAGAAAGAGCTGCAACAATAGACTAACGAGAAACGATCATGCACTTCCGGTGACACAAGTTATAAAAGAATCTCGTGCACTCGGTGACTCGTTTATTCGCTCGGTAAATTTTGTAGTGAAAAATGCAGTGGTCGATTGTCAAAATAACGTTTCTAACGTTGCTAAGCAATTCGATTTTACTGGTCGAATCCACTCCCATTGCTTCCTCGTCGTTTGGTAATTTTTTTTCAACAATTTAAAAAACTGAAACTAAAATTATGATTTAAAAATTGTTGATTAATGAGTGTCTTGAAACGTTTAACTCAGAAATTGAATGGATAAAAAACTATTTGAATTCTGGTTCTCAGGAAGTTTTGCTTCTGTCGGATCTAATCGCCGTGAGCAACACGCCGAATTTGGTGAAGGTATTCGCGACTGGTTCAGGAATATAAAAAATCGTCTTTTCGGGGGATCCAATGAACAACAAAGTTTGCCACCTCCAGAGGCTGGAAAAATGATGGTGGAATTAGACAACGATTCTTACCAAGATAAGAAACAGAGTTTTCGCGGTGGATTTTTCCTCGATCTCAGTAAGTTCGGCGTTTCATCGTACGTGGAACCGTTTTGTCATTGAATTGAGAGCTCGAGCTCTCGGATTTTTTTTGAAATTATTTCCTTGTTTTTGTTTTGTTGAAAACATTTTTAAAGATTTTATTTATACGCTTCTTCCGTACTATCGTAGGTGTTGGGGGGATTTTAGACTTTTTACTGTACTTATGACAAATGTAACTCACTCCCCCTCCCAGGTAAGTTGACTTTCAACCCTGAGACTGATTGGGGCTTCCGCTTGGGCCAATGGTACTTTATTAAAAAATCCGGAGATGCCAGCAACGACGATTGGATGCCACCTATTAACTCCGAGTGGCCGTCGAGTGAAGAAATTACTGATCGTGTCCTGGAGCCCTCGTTGATAACCATGAAACCCGAAATCACCTCGGAAAAGACATCGTCCAGCGAAGAAACACCGAAAATCCCGGATAAAAAAGTAGAAGATAACGAAACTCGACGTCCCTCGGACGATAATCGGTCGACGGAAGTATTGATACCGTCTGAATAAATGAGAACCTATTCAAGCCGAAGAAGCTTGAGAAAAACCTCACGGACAAGTTTACTTGTAGATTATTTACATTTCGAGTTTAAAGAAATAATGACGGAATACACTGTATTCGAATCTTAACTGAACGAAAAGTTTACTGCTAAAATTGGTGTTTAACTTTCTAAACGAAAATGACTACCATCACGATCGTGTAAAAAAACTTGTCAAATAATCACGCATTAAAAATTTTTCATACAAAATAATGTTATATATGAAAACTTTGAAAAGTAGAAAAAATATATTTAGTTTTTGAATTTAAGAAATCTGTGTCGTGCTCAACAATTGGAAGAAAAAGAATTTTTCGTCAATGGCGACAACGAACGTTGTTTCCTCAAATTTTAATGCCAACGTTTGATTTGAACAATAATTTTTTTGTATCATATCAGCTTGTATCAAGGCCAAGTATTAAAAAAAAGTTTGACGAGGCAAGGCAAACGTGCAGCGTATCTGTACTCGCGGTTGGTCGTTTTCCCCTGACTTGTAAATATAACTTCTCGAACGATGACGACGTAAGCAATTTTTTTTTATACGTGCACGAAATGAACCGGGAAAATGATTACTGACGTAATCGAGTCCGGGCAGATAAAAATCTCCAATTTTCCGACAGTAATGATACTTACATAATAGATAAAAAAGAGGAAATATGGCTGGAGACACAAAGTCATCACTCGGAGTTGGATTTAAATTGCGTTAAATTTATTATAAACTATCGTCGAAGGGGGTATTTTCGTTCAATACCTTACAATAAACTATAACGCCGATGTTGTACAAATTCGTGGTCTTCATACGATGTCGTGGAATTACTGTAATAGAGAAGAAGAAAAAAAATTTCGAATATGTTCCAAATGTTTGTGGTGTCGCCTCGTGCGAGACTTTGATATATTCTGATCAATACCAAATGATGAGATATGATGAAAATGACTGATGATATCCGACACCAAGAAAAGCGCATAAACGATGATTAATGGCAACGAAAAATAATAATACATTTAATCTACGGATACGTGATTAATGAGAATAATCACTCTTTTCGTCTTTCTGACATGCTTTTGTAATGAAAATTTACGTTTCGCAACGATTATCGATGATTGAGAATTAAGCCCTCCACCAGATGCGTTCTTGTTACTGCCGTAAGCCTAGTTTTCTAATATTTTAATAATTGCTCGCTTATGTGATAGTCGAAAATTTTGGAAAATGGCGTGAATTTTTTTAATGCACATGAATGGCTGTTAGGAAAGAAAAACTTATTTTTCTTCTTTTTTTTTTGTTGAATGATTAAGCAGACAATGAATCGCGAAGAATTGAAGAGAACGACGAATTTACAAGATTTTTTCGTTTCTTTTTTTTTTTAATGGAAGTTGCAGATTTGTGATTTTTGTAATCCCAGAAAGTAAGAGGCAGAGTTGCGTTGACATGCGGATCGAGTATAATACATCATAATTATGAGACCATCCATCTCCCGAAGTTGGTAGAGTACAAATAAAGATTTCGTCTACTTTCTTGCCTAGAATGTGAACATAAAATCGATAAAACCACCGGTGCATGCAAAATAATAGTTCCTTGTTCCAACGTCATACGGTCATCAAGAATGAAAAAAAAATCTTTGAGTTTTAAGAACCATCTACGAAAAATATTAAGCAAATATTTAAGAAATTTTGATTTCTCACATCCAGTTGTTGAGTAACTTTAATTATGCTTGTGCAAGGGTTTGATATAAATTGTGGTTTATTCTAATGAAATTATGTTTGAGGTATATTCATTGGTATACGAGACAGAAGAATAAATATAAACGATTGTTTTGAAATTGAGGATGGAAGTTTAACCAGTTATGAAGAACTTGTAACTCGTATGGAATGTACATTTTCTGTCGAAAACATTTGATGGATGTCAATTGTTCAATAAAGTTAGGTTTGAGTGATCGATTGACTGCTCTAATCACTATTTCAAGTTCAAATAATTGTATTGACCTTGGAACAAATAAATAGGCATGTAAAAAAACCAATTAAAAATAAATAGGTTTTCTCTCATGCCCCAGGAATTAAGTGTACACCTGAACCCGTGCCAATAAGGAATTTAGAATCGAACCATTGCTTGAATAACGATTTTCATGCAAATAAGCGAGAGTTGGTTCATTGTATTTCTTATATTTTGAAGCACCCCAAGCCGAATGTGAATTTGCATCCCAATTTGTGAATAATTTGATGATGATATGATATATCGGATAGTGTTTCTTTACCTTCTTAGCCGCTGCTCCGACCTTGCTCTTCTTCGTTCCTCTGACCTTCTTCATTCTGTTCTTACGTTCTTTCCTCTGTTTTCTTGTTTGTTTCTGCTTTTCGTACAGTCCGTGCCTTGCAAGCCTGTGTTTGGGTTCAAACTTTTTGGCAAAATCAAGAGTCTCGTAAATTAGAGCAAAGCCAGTGGATTTACCACCACCAAAATTCGTCTGGAATCCAAAAACAAAGACTACGTCTGGCGTTACTTTGTACATCTTTGCAAGCTTTTCACGAATCTCGGTCTTGCGCACCGACGGCTGACCTGGGTGGAGTACATCAACGACCTAGAATAAATTGAAAATTAATTCAACAGTCAACAGAAAATATAATTTTACAGTATTATGAAAATAATAAATCGTAGGATAGTCTTTGACTAATTATTCTACGTTTTTTTGTTATATTTTAATGCAAAAACTATATTGATTTGTTTTATCTGTTCAGTAACAATGTCAACGTTGTTTAAGGATTATTTTGTTTAAAAGTAAAAATATCAATGTTAAAAGCTTCATAATAGTCGGTCAAAAATCAAACAGAAGAGGTTATGTTACATAGGATTATTGTTGTATCGGTTGGCGAAAACTCCACTATCGTAAAGAATTTTAATAGCTACGAATAGAATTGTTAAAATAGTAACGATGCTTTATATACAAAAAGTGTACTCACCATTTGCTTGCGGCATAATAGACGGTTGGTCATGAACTTTCGCGTTCTGATAGTGGCGGTTACTTCAGCCTGAAACATGAAAAGCCGAGCATAATAATTTAGAGGTTAAGTATTTGATTGATTGACAGCATCGAATTTTTTGGGAGATCAATGACACTTTCATCCAAGAGGAGTGACTCTTGCTTGTGATCGCGAAAAAATTCTACAACAAAACTGAGAAGGGAAGGAAACACAAATTTTTATCTAAGTTTAGAACTGGTCGCTGTGTTTATCCATGCTCATTCAATCGGGGATCACCACCGAAAAGAATCATGTTATTTCGACGAATAAATCGTTCACTGGAAGAAAATGTTGCCGATAACGTTCACTTCGAATATCCGACATTTATAAAACGCGAATTAACGTTTTGTTTAATCGACGATTCGTAATAATTATTCGGATTCAAAGTACATACCATCTTGCCCGATTATCGTACCACTTGGAAAAGACTTAACCGGAAGAGCGTCATGTAGCGCTCACCACGGTTAGAGATTTAACTAAATTTACGGTGTTGCCAGAAGCATCGAATATCGGCCGAACTTCCGAAAATCAGCTGTTATAACTTGAGAAAGACATTGGTTCACTTTCTGAATGCACTTCAGATATTCCTATCTCTTTTCTACCAGGTTTAGGATAAACGCGTTAGAAGGAGAAGAAAAATACGGTATACATGCAAAATGTTCAGCTCGTTCGATCTTCAAAGCGTATAATCATGAAACCGACATATTTCGACGAGCCCAACAAAGTTCCCCTTCGGCTTTTTATACGAGAATTATTTGAGAAAATTCGTTGTTTTCTGAATTAATACTCGGAAAGAAAATCGAAATTCTGATCTATGATCCAAACCCTTGGGAGAGAACATGATATTGATTTTTTCATCAACGAAAAATCAATTTTTCAATGTAATTTTGTAATGATAGAAACTTTCCAACTACCACCCCCGCAGCAGTCTTGGTATCGTCCATCGAACAGTGCGACGTTGTCGAATCTTTGTTACGTCTCCGAAGACGAAACGAAATATCAAGCGCGTGGGTGATCATTGGTTAACTGAGCGTAGGAGGAGAAAAGTCTCTCCTCTGGTTGGAGCGTCTCAGAGGAATAAGGAGAGGGGATGAAAAAGCGCAGGAGGGGCGACATCGAGCGGAAATCTCGAGAGACTTCCGAGACAGGGCGGTGTAGCTCGTAACTAGAAACGTTTTTGCATTGCTGTTGAAAATGGCGTCGGGCGCGGAGCTGCCAGAATATTCGTCTCCAGCAAAACGTCGGACGGTCGAGCTCAAGGAATACGAAACGGTCGCGAGGTCTGGACTCGATTTTCGCGGTTGCAAAGAGTCTCGCGAGACCTCACAGGAAGATCTTGAAGGTATTTCACGCAAAATATGTCAAATTTTGTCGTAAAATTTTCTTTATTTCAAGATGGCGTCGATGCAACGATGACGCCCATTATAAACGTGATGCGTAGTTTGCGACCTCTGACGCTCGACGGAGGGGGTCCCGGCCGCCATTAACGTTTCTTGGGCGCGTCTCTAACATTTCGATACCTTTTTTCGAATCATTGTTCAACCGTTATTCTCGCGTCTAGACATTATATTATAGAGTTACAATGATATTTTGTGCCAGAAATTTTCGTATTTATTGATTCTTTTAATGGGAAAATCGGATGAAATTATTTTATTGCGGCGATATTTAACGCGGGAATACGGGTGTCAGTGACAGTGAGTGAGACAAAGAGAAAACGAGAGAGAAAGAAGGAGAGTGAGATAGGCGAGCGCTGCAGTTACTGCTCGATCACAGATGGCACGATTTTCACAAACAATAACAGCCAGTGCGTATTTTTGACGTTTGGCGGCCTGGCAAACACGCGCGACTTATCACGTTACCGTTGTCATTTGACACTCATGGATTTCGTGTCTCATAGTAAAAATCGTTCCAGCAAACTTCTATATTAATTTTCTTATTCTCACTCTATTTGCTAGCAATTTTTTATGTTTTAGATAATCATTTTATCGAGTATTTTCGTAATATTTCCCATTCAATCCCCGATTCAACGTTCATTTAAGGTTATATTTGTTATTTTTCTCGGTCAAGCACCTTTTAATGGAACTTATTGAAATTTGCTAGAATGCTAATTGTTAAATTGAACAGTTGCCTTACTTGGAAGTATCCTAACCAATAATATTTTTCCTACCTTGGTTAAATCTCTATAATTTGTATTTTTTTGTCTCGCTGCTTGTTTTCTTCTTTTTTTTAATTTTGAACCCACTCGTTCATTTGAAATTTTTGCCAAAAGATGGATCACTATAAAAAATTTTCTTTAGAATCTTATATTGATAATGAAATTTTTACTGTGTGCAGTATATTTTTCGATACTGGTTCAGATTTTTTATCAATTGGCTTGGAATCTGATGACTTGAATATTCATGTTTCATTTTGACAAAGTGTTTATTGAGAGATATTAATCGAATTAACTTCTTCATTCATTACAGAAACACTCAGCGGATTCAGCGAACTTAGTGACGGTTCAAAATCCGTTTCTACAATTCCTGATCTGAAACGTCTGAATTCAACATCCTCACGCACAGACTCTACGAGCGACGACACTAGTTGCCCGTGAGTTTGAAAATGAGCACAAAACAAAACAATATTAAAGAAATCATCTGAACCTTTAAGTTATAACAGCTTACTCCATGTAGACTTTTTCAAGAGACAAATGGCTGCTTATAACCGAGAAGTAAGTTATTCTGTAAAAAAAAAAAGAAAACGAAATATGTGCAAACTGAACATTTGCTAAATCGTTATTCATAACCATTACCCATTTACTTCCCTTTACCAACTTTCGGAAGCTTGACAAATATAATGATTTGAGCTCAAGAATCATAAAAATACTGACAATAGTCCTCATTGATAGATTTCATTCTATTCGTTTAATATTTTTTTCCATATTTAAATCGATAATTCACTTACTTTTTTAAAGTTCGCAAACGAAATATTTATTTTTTGGTTATTCTTTACATCGTTCACGAATATGTCCTCCATTTTATAGTAGAATTTCCAAGTTTATTGCAGCCAATCAAATGTTATGATTTATAGAAAAATTATGTAATTTCATAATGTTACACAGGATTTTTTACATTTGAATATTTAAAAATCATAAATGGATTAGCTAGTGTGTTTTTAGTCTTAAAAAAACAATGATTATCAAGGGTTTTCGATCCTTTTTTCAGGCTTGATACTGCCGATGAAAAAGACGAAGTATCATCTACCGTGTCGAATTTGTCGGATTTGTCAGGGCTTTCGGATCTCTCGGGAGGCTCGAGTCATCTTTGGCGTAATACCTCGTCGTGGGTTCAGAAACAAATGTTGACCGGCACCAATCCTCGTGACCTGTTACAACACCTTCTCATGGATCCATCACAGATCCCTGACCAGGTTGACGACATTTCGTTGTGGCAGGTTTGTATTTATTGCTTTTTCCGTTAAACGCAGTTTTTCCGTCAAGGGACAAAAATTCGAAATTCATTCGATGGATAGAATTGTAGAAGTCATTTTTTTCCTTGTGAAAATGCGTTAGATAAAATTAATTAGTAATGCTGAATACTATTTTCATTTCCAGCTCGTCCACAACATAATGTCGGAACCACCGCGCCGTCAAAAACTCCGTCACATAAACACTCTGACGGACGTCGTCAGACTTATAAAGAGCAGCAAAAAGATAATAGTTTTGACAGGCGCTGGTGTGAGCGTGAGTTGTGGAATACCAGATTTCCGTAGTCGAGATGGCATTTATTCAAGACTTGCTCAAGATTTTCCGGATCTACCTGACCCGCAGGTAAAATATGATTTCACGGTTTTAATACTTTTTTTATAGTTCACGAATGATTGCGGATGATAGCAAATTTAATGTAACCACGTTAATGTTTTAGGCGATGTTCGACATCAACTATTTCGGCCAAGATCCTCGTCCTTTCTTTAAATTCGCTCGTGAAATTTACCCGGGACAGTTCAAGCCCAGTCCCTGTCACAGGTTCATAAAAATGTTGGAAAAGCACAAGAAACTTTTGAGAAATTATTCTCAAAATATTGATACCCTCGAACAAGTCGCTGGCATTGAAAATGTTATTGAATGTCACGGCTCGTTCGCTACAGCTTCCTGTACGAAATGCAAATATCAGGTACGGGCTGAAGATATTCGAGAAGATATTTTTGCTCAGAGGATTCCCATTTGTCTAAAGTGTAGAGAGCACGCTCTACCCTCATTGGCAAATATCAGTCCGAACGACAACTTCAGAGGTGAGCCACTCGTTATAAAATTTCATTGTTTGATTAAATATTTCCAAATAGAATATCGGGAAGTTCAATAATTCAACAAAATTTTCAACATTTTAAAAACGATCATTTGAACGAAGGCTATAAAATTATTATTTTCTACATGAAAATCAAGATAATTGATAAATTTTCTTTTTTTCCAGACTTGGTTTCGCAAGGAATAATGAAACCTGATATCGTATTTTTTGGGGAAGGATTGCCTCACGCTTTTCACGATGCAATGGCTCAGGACAAAGACGTTTGCGATCTCCTCATCGTAATCGGCTCGTCGCTCAAAGTTCGACCCGTCGCCCTTATACCTTCCTCAATACCCTCACACGTTCCCCAGATTCTCATAAATCGCGAATCATTGCCTCATCTCAAATTCGATGTCGAACTGTTGGGTGATGGTGACGTCATAATTAACCAGTTGTGTCACTTGTGAGTATGTTTTTTTGAAAATCTTGTGTTTTTTTTTTTCAATTTAGAATTATTCTCTTGTCAACTTACTATTGATATTTTTTTCATAGTTTTATCGTCGTAATTTCTTTACAATTTTTTTTTTTTTTACAAGAATGGGGAGTGACTTCGAAGAAGTTTGTTGGAGGACCGATTTGTTGAAAGAAGCACCACAGTTGACAGCGCCGTCGATATTTCCGGTGAACGATCCTTGGGGCCGTGCGCAGGATGCCGAAACGATTCACGAATTGTCGCAAGACAGCGAGGCAATCGTCGATTTGAAGCCGCAGCATAATACGTCATCCGAGAGTCAAGACAGTTTAACGATAAACGCAAATACGACGCCGAGACGTCTGGAAAATACGGAAATTTGTATATCACCGTTTCACGCTGGTCACATGGAAAATACGGAGGGTAGTTTTGCGTTGTTGGGCGAAAGTCCGAAGAGGCGACTCGGAGATTCAAGCTCGGAAAGCAGTCCGAAGAGGATACATTTAGGGTCCACGAGGAAGGACGAAACGGCCGTTCGTTGTACGGAATCAACGACGATTCCGTCTGTTCCCGAGGACGACAAAAAATTCGCTGTTGGGCGGTACAATCGCGTCATATCAGTCGAATCGACGTCTGAGAACAACGGACAAATATTTAATCTCGAAGAGTGTCACGTCGTTCCAAGGATAGTGGAGAACTCGAATGAAAATCCTTCAAACAATTCCTCCAGCGAAACAAACGCCGTTAATATCGATCAAATGATCGACCCGAGGAGAGACATCGATATAATTCCCGATGAAGATCTACTTGATCTCGAAAAATTGTCCACCAAAGCTAGACACGCTTCGATCGATTCTGCCATCGATTCCGGTATCGGTGATAGTTGCAACAGCGTCGACAGCACCGAAGCTAATAATCTTGTTGTTGACAACAATGAGACCAAAATCGACCAACTCGAGAGACGATGCTGGCAACCCAAAATCAAGGAAAGCCTGGCAGCACTTTTACCCGGTAATTTAACAGTTTATTTTCTTTTTTTGAAATGAATTCTTTTTTTTTGTTTCTAATTTCTTGCAATTTACATCGGACCCTCGGAATTTCTGTTACTGCACAATCAAAGTTTGATTCTCTTGCGTCCACTAAAATATTATTTATTCTATAGATTTCAATAACGAATTTCAATACCCACAGAAAACTCTTACTATCAAATATCCCCGGGAAAATACATATTCCCTGGTGCGGAAGTGTACTTCGAGCCGGAAGAGTACGACCTTAGTTCATTGTCAGCGAATTCAGAAAGTTCGAGCAGTGAAAGCGATTCCTCATCTTCATCCTCGGGCGAAGAGGAAACTTGTAAGTGGTGATATATTATTTTTAGAGTATGCAAATAAAAATGAATTGGTGTCGAAAGTGTTAGAAAAATAATTCAAACTTGGATTAGAGTTGAAGAATCATTCAAGTTTTTAGGCCCAAAGGAATTAAATGAAAAATGAAATATTTTACAGGTGCGGAAAACGATTTTTCGGAGGGAATAGAAATCGAAAATGAATCGGACATGGATACGAAACAGCGCGGAAATAGAGTCGAGCTTTACGAGTATCTGAAGAAATTTCTCTAAGATATTTCGCCGCTGTGCAATCGGTAAAAAAGCACATTTACACATAATCAAGTGAAAAAAAACACGGGCGACTTACAGTCGCATGGAAAATTTCGGGCTTACGTAATCGTGCAATTTAGCGCGAACGGCAATAATCCCGAGGAGAGTTTTCTGTTTCGTTTGTTGTTTTTTTTTAATTTCTTGATCGTATATCGCTTTTCAGTCTTGATCGAAACTTGTCATGTGCAACTTCACAAAGTTCGATTCGCGAGAAGTAAACTGTACGAAACTTGAGTTCAGTAGTCAAGGAACAAAGTCAGAAAAGTTTTGGAAAGAAGGAGAGAGACAACTTGAACCTGGAGTGATTTCTGAACAAACCGATGATTAAGTAATTGACGCTCAATTCAGTCTTCCACCGAAACCTACGGTCATCGGATTTTAGATCGATACTTCGATGGAAACGTTTCTCTCACAGTTATCGAGTATTTTTTCGTTCGAAATACTGCTCCAAAAACTTCATCTCTCTTTCTTTCTTTTTCCTCTCGTTTTCTCTCAAGAACGAGCGAACTAAAAACTTTCGTGTCTCCTCGCAGGATCGTGTATTTCGGCTTTTCCCCCCTTCGTTGTTGTTTATTTATCCCTATTTGTAAATAATAGATTTGCTGACAGGTCTTTTATTTGTTAACTGATAAGCACGTATTAAATATTAGTAAGAAAAAGAGAGGAGAGGAGGCAAGATGGGGGATGGGAACGGCGGGATCTAATCGAAAAAAGTAGGGACCCTTTTTCAATTTCCTCTTTAGATAAATTATTTGTAAATAATATGATGAAAACACGTATATCTGGCGAAAACCGATTCGAACGTATTCCCTTTTTTTGTCATTTTTATTCGCAACGTTTACTGCAACGTTAACAAGACAGCGGAATCTCCCGAGATCGTGAGGATTCCTTGTCAAATTTATAGTAACAATATTTCAAATTAAAATCCTCATAATAATCAACGATACTAAACTACTGCGAAAAAGCAAAATCAGGTAATAATGAGGAGTCATAATTATGCGAGCGCAAATTAATTCCTAATTCAACGTTCCTCCGCTCAAACTAATTAGAACGAATGAAAAGTGCGGTGGTGACTAAAAACCTGAAAAACTTCAATGAGTATCATCAAATGTTTGAGCTTTAGATGTGTCATTTCGCTCGGAAATAAGAATCAGAAAAAAAAATCAACGATTTAAAGGCACGAATTTATCGAGATATGCTGCTTGCCCTGGCAAAGGTCGTTACAACCAACGAAAAATCGTCTGCCTCTCCCCTCTTTTTTTCAAACTTCGATAAGGTTTGGAAAAGAGAAATATGAATCGTAACGCGTAATTTAGTAAATATATATATACATATACGTATGTCTGAACACATGTATGTATTTACTATTATAACTATTATTATATGTATAGAAAGGAAGAGGCGATGAAATTGGACAAAAATGATTTTTTGCCCACGTTAAACGCGATCTCAGTTATGTGTATATTAACCGTAGAGTGTACCGAAGGGGACTCGTGATGCTCCCACGGAATTTTCACATATTACTATCGTTATGTAATAATCAATCCTCGGTAGTTTCTCTCCATTCTATCTCTATTATGATTATCTTTTGTTTTGTTTTTTTTTTATATATACATCTGTAACTATCATTCTCTGGAACAAGAGGGGAAAGTGGTAGTTAGTTTCGGGCAATTTTGGTAGATTTTTCTTCTTAAAAGTAGTTGAATCTTCTAAGCGATAATATATAAATATATGACATACATATTATATTACATACATACATATATCATTTTTTTCTCTTTTTTATGTAAACAAGCACGTAAACACAGTGGTTAGGTTTGGATATGGTTTGGCAATGATCAAATAATTCATTAATTTGATTGTTTGTTTTCATTGGAGCACAGGCGAATGTACAAAGCAATGCTGGATAGCTTCGCATTGCGTGTTTATTTTTATAACGACGATGGTAATGATGATAATGATGATGACGATGATGATGAAGATGATGATGATGATGATGTCGAAGACGACGACGACGATGTTGGTGGTGGTGATGATGATGATGATGATGATGTTGATGTTGATGGTGTTGATGATGATGATGTTGATGATGATGATGTAGATGATGATGATGGCGATGATGATGATGGCGATGATGATGATGGCGATGATGATGATGGCGATGATGATGATGGCGATGATGATGATGGCGATGATGATGATGGCGATGATGATGATGGCGATGATGATGATGGCGATGATGATGATGGCGATGATGATGATGGCGATGATGATGATGGCGATGATGATGATGATGATGATGATGATGATGATGATGATGATGATGATGATGATGATGATGGCGATGATGATGATGGCGATGATGATGACGACGATGATGATGACGACGATGAAGATGATGATGATGAAGATGATGATGATGATGATGATGATGATGACGATGTCGACGACGACGACGATGGTAGTGATGATGATGATGGTGATGGTGATGGTAATAATGATGATTATTATTATGATTATGATGAATATGATTATGATTATGATTATGATGATAATTATGATTACGATGAATGGTGTGATGAAATAGTGATAGACGATTTACAAAATTCATAATTGTAAAAACGATTTTTTTCTCCTTTACGATCATCCTCTTACTGGAACGGAAAAGAAAGAAAAGGAAAAAAAATTGTAAAAGAAATCGTTTATCCTTCGCTTACGAATTTCCGCATAGGGAATTAAATAACGCGTGTACAGGCGTTTATGTACGTGTAAAAAAAGAGAGAGAGAGAGAGAGAGAAGGAAGGAATAATAGTGCGTAGTACTCTTCTATTGAATCCGAAATCCGAAAAAATCCAACAAATTAAAAACGTAACAGGAATTACTTTCTTTTTCTCTCTTTTTCCGTACTTTGAAAACGGTTGAAAAATGTGAGATTATTAGATTATAGGCACGATCAATTCTACGCATATAACACTTATTCGTAATTTAAAACACGAAAGAGGGAGAGAAAAAATGAAAAATATTTCTCGACTTATTATGATTAGTAAAATCCCAAAAATTATCTCGATCGCGAATGACGCAGCTTTAAAAGTCGACTCATTCGAAAGTAATTAGTGATTTTTCTCCCCCCCCCCCCCCTCCCCACTCCTCCCCCTTAATTTTTTTATGATTAGACGGTGGGAATTTTGCTTTGTACAAATAGCACTATTTATGAATTTGTTGAAAGGGTGAAGATTAGAAATTGTTCATTTTTATTTTCCTCTCCTTCTTTTCTCTTTCAGTTTCGAGACTTATTTATTGGGGGAAAAATAGAGTATAGAAAAATAACGAAACGAAAAATGAAAGAGTTGCCAATTAAATATTAGCGCGACGTAATTTTTTGTGTTTTTTTTTCAGCTGACCAGGATTTTTTACGCATATGTCTCGTCATTGTATATATTTATTATTTCTATTGTATAATGAGATTTCGAAATTTGTCATATTAGCCCGACAACTTGGCGAACATTTTTTCTTCCCTTTTTTCTTTTCAACGAACCCTTCAACGAAAACGGTTTTGCTTCTCGAAATCATTCTTCTTTTTCATATTTTCATTTTCGTCAATTTGTCCCCCTAAAATGACGAATTTCGAATAAAACAACAGAGCAACAGCAACCACATGAAAAAGATGAAAAATACGAAAAAAAAAAATCACGAATCTTTTATAATTTGTTATTTAATGTAATTGAATGTTATAAAAATGTTCTTTTTATTATAAATGTTGTAAGCATTTTGTTTCTTCCGGTATTACTAACGTATAAGCTTTCACCTCGTGAATTAAATAATTTTTTCTAAGGTAAAAAAAAATAGACGAATCCTGTTTATTTAGTTATCCTTAAATTGTTTGTGACAGAACAAAGAGTGATGAATGACAATTTCATTCGAGTCCATTTTTTGAGCCACATTACCTTTTTCGATCCATTTCAATCGCAAACAGCGTGTTACGATCTCTTCAAACGTATTATGCGCATCGCTTAATTTTGCGTTTTCTCACTAAAAATCATTCGCTTTCAAAGTTTTGTTCATTCAAATATTAGACGTTACATGAAAAAATAAAAAATAAATCAAAGTACGTCCTAATATTTTTTTTATGCAGAATTTTGAAAAGTTTCGATACACCACGAGGTTATAAGACAATCCTTGTAAACCACCTGTTTCCCCTTTTTAATAATAATATTACAATTATTATTATTATTATTATTATTATTATTATTATTATTATTATTATTATGATTATTATGATTATGGATAGCCTAATAAACTTGTTAGTTAGCAATTCGGTAGCTTGTAAATGAGTAGAAAATGTGAAAAAACAGTTTAAGAGCAAGATTTATCGAAAACAATAAAAATGTATAATTCTGATACAACATTTATTTTTGTTTCACTTCATTTGGATCACCCCCAGACGCGACAGCTAGCGACACTGGTGGCATACTCTCGAAAATTCTATTTGTCAATACGGATTATAAAAATCTATTGACAAAAAATACAACAATCGTCGAATGTACTTGAAAGAGTACCAAACATATCGAAACTTTTTAAAGGAGTGGGGCAAATTGAAAAATAAAATACATGAGCAACCGTTTTCCCCTATGGAGATATTTAAATGAGCAATAACACATTTTTTGGTTATGTTTTTAATTGCCGTTGTTTATCACCGACAGAAGTCGCTAGAAAAACTGCCCTAATCAATCAAGGGTCGAAAGTCGGAATTTTCTGTTCCTCAATATGCGAATTTATTTTCGGGGAATGAATGGTCAGTCAAGAAATTATCGTTTTTGCACCAGAGAAAATGCGGGAAATAATCTGTCAGTTGAATCAAGTGTATTGTTTCGTGTGGAATATTTTTCAGAATTATGAAAAACATAATCAGTGGCTGCAAAAATAGTCATAATATGACCAATATTTGACGTAAGTACGTATCTCCCAGGCTTTTTTTGATTTTATTTTTCAGAGGTAGAAAACCTCGGTTACCCGTGGTTAACACGATTACCATATCTCGAAATAACATGATGTGATATAATAGATAAAACGGAGTTGAAAAACAAAATTAATTTCTACGAATATTTGGCAAATAGAAGGGCACGCTCCGTAACTTTAATATGGAATGAAAAGTGAAAGGCGAGATGAGGAGCCATTAGTGTATTCCAATTTCGAGATGTGTATATATATATATACGTATAGATTTATAATTTGAAGTCTGGAAACACAGAAAGCGAAAGAAGGTCGTCGCGATCGTCACAATGCGTTACATCATAAAATCTTAACGAACACTTTCACGTTAAGTTTTCTCACTTCGATCTTATTAGGGAATTTGGTTCGAAATCACAATTAGAAATGTATATGATGCAATGCACTTTGATCTGATGCTGAGATTATTAGTACTCATTCTTTTCGAGTTTTTAGAATTCATTCGGACTTGACCCCAAAAATCATTGGGGTGGTCAAATTTCGTCAAAAAAATGGCAACTTTGGATTTTTTACTTCGAGCGTCTACGTAAATTTCAGGATGTAGGAAAGCCACGTTGTCATTTTTGCTTCCAAAGCATTATCACCGGAAATTTGGGATACTATATGAACATTAGTAAAATGATTCAAAGTTGCTCGCAATATTGATTCTACGATTAAAGTGATGACTTTCATATTCGAATATGAACTCCGAAGTTCATCAGTGAAAACAAATTTGGAGGAAGAAGAAAGTATTTATTAAAGTTCAAAACCACATAATACGTTTGAACTGGACGAGAGCAAGCGGCTGGTGCTGCGACGCCGCGTCAGATTCACGAAGCATCGGCTTACTACGCAAATCAAGTGTTCGTTGGGGAAAAAACTCCACGACAGTCGTCAACTTATGCCGATAAGAGTCGCGTACCGTTGCAATACATTATGATATTAAGGTTGTTTTATCGCTACAGATAAATTATATTCAGGTTAAATACGTGATCATAGTGTTGTACAGGCCGGTAAGGATCGTGACTTAGAACAATCCTGGAGCAGCCGACGTTCAGCAGCTGTCACAGTAAAAATTTGTTCGTGTGTGTGTATTGGTCGTATTGGTGGACATACTAGACGTGGTTGTCATAAAAGCCGTAGCGAGTGAAGTTTCACGGCTCAGACGGCTCCGAGTCGTGTTCGAAGTTAAATCGTGTGTCTCGCATAATTGACTCCAGTTTTTGTACACATATTTTTTTCCAATCGCGTTTAGACATCACATAAGGATACAATGTGCGGTGAGTTAGAAATATAATGTTTTTCCCCAACTCACAATTTCTTTTTCACTTCTTTACACACGTCGACCCTGTACATGTAAATATTTACTTTCGTGTATACTTCGCACCTGACAATCCAACATTCGGAAACGACGACGAATAAGTAGAGTAATAAAATATCTTTGAGGAATATTAACACATCGAAATTTGACTTTACAATTAATGAATATCTGATGAATATTCGCTTAGAATCTCAAGAAGAAAGAAGATTTTGCAATTCTGTCAGTACTTGACATCATCGATTCGAAAATCCTGCTCTACGGGCATTTGCGTTGTTTCAACAATCCATTTAAATTATCATTTTTTCTCAGATGAATAACTTTTATTATAAAATGAAATCGACTATACTCGAATTGTTCACACTTACAAAGAGAATTTGAATGAAATTTATATTTTTTCCGCTCTAACATGTCCCAACCATGTCGGTACGAACAATTAAGTTTCGTGTCGAGTCTTTTTTTTAACGATTTTTCCTTCACGTGTTTATGACGCTAAGAAAATTGGCGGGAAATAATAGCAAGTCGATTTTCCATTGCAATTTTTCGCTAATTATTACAATCGAAACGACGGGACGAAATTCTAGTCTCCAGAGTGTTTATCTTTTGGAATACTCGTGTCGAACTTCGTTCAAATTTAACACAAGGAATTCATAAAATTTTGGTTATCACGGGAGAACGTGCGCATACGAAAACAATAATTTCGAGAAATCGGACTGACTTCGTCCCATAATTTTTTTTTACATTTTGATCAAAGTTTCGTATGTTCAATTCAGTCTAAAGTTTTATAGAATTGCTTTCCATAATTTATCATTTTATTGGTACATTTCGATCGTCGTTGAACGCGAATAAGGAAGGAATATTGGGTTTTTGCTTAAGAAGAAGCAGAAAGGACGGAAATTTTTTTGACATTTCGAAAGAGTAAAAGGTGACATTCGGGCAACGACCTGTGTCAACCGTCGTCTCGACAGAGGAGGCACTTTCGTAGCGGTCGTTCGTTGCGGCCATGCACGAACAAGATTCCATTGCGAAATAACTTTTGGTGCCTTTCCATAACCGCTGAAAATCTATACATAAGTATACACCGTTCGAGTATCGGCTTCGCCACCGTAAGGACGTATCGATCGTAGACTTGCAATGGCATTAAAGTCTCATGGATTTATGAAATCAATATGTACTACACTGCAGAAATGAAAAATCCTCGTATAAACGAACGAATCCGTGCCGGCGTAACAACCGGCGCCCCCACTCGACGCGTTATGCCCGAGTGAAAGTTATTTTGTACGAAAGGCGGCGTACCCAACACACATTTTTTCTCTCTCCGGTAGTGAAAGATCGATCGTTTTTTTTGTTTTTTCTTCTCCATGCAAATGTCAATGTACGCGCTTGGATGTAAATTACAGTACAATGACGTGTTACAAAGCCCCGTCGTTCGGGAAGTGATTATTAGATATTTTTTGTAGACACACGAGTGTGTTAACACGTCGAATAATTGCATCAGCGTAATCAAATTTTCCTTTTTTATTAGTCCCACACAGAATTATTGCACAAAAATAAGCAAAAACATCGTCGCAGTTGGTCAATTTTTTCTACAAAATCGAATTGACAGTTTGGCTTCGAAAATTAGATATTCATGGATTACGGTCGAAATGGACGAGCGTAAATGCGAACTGCGGTGACATTTGAGACCCTGATTCTGTGCAATCTTGTGACACCACTCATATTTTAGGTAATAAATGATACCGCGCGTGGCTTCAAAGTGCACGAGAGGCCCGATCCTCGGGAGTGAATATAATTAATTTTTTTTCCTCGCGGAGCGAATATTTTGAAAGACCCAAAGCTGTGGAAAAAGTATGAGAAGGAGAGTGGGCTCGGAAATTCCGGGTGCCCACGTGTATGTCGGGCGCGTCGAACGGGTACACTTTCCAATCCTCGTTCTCTTATTATTCCTCTTTGTGTCTCTCTGCTTCGGCGTGTATCGCGTTGCGAAACTCGAGCGCCGAATGTTCAATGAGTCTGTATGTGTTCCAGGCTTTTTTTTCTTGAGAAAAGTACGTGCAGGAATAATCGATCCAGTCGATCCAGACTAATTCGGCGGCTCACACCTAATCGATGTTTTCTATTCTCGGCTAAAAACTATTCCAAAATTCTTATTTCCAGCGTCGCGACAGTGGCGGCGCTGCGGGTGCTCTTGATCTTGAAATTTTTGGCTCGACCAAATAGTAACGTTCCAATCTCACTGTCTCGCGACGCGCGTTACTTTCGCGAAGGAAAATCTCTTTCAAGCTTTTACCCTTGAGCAGAGTTTACTGCTTTGGAAATAACATTTATTTCAGCAATGCTAGATATATTTTCAAGAACTTCAAAGTTTTATTGTAACAAATATTGTTGACACAGAGTACCAAGAAAAAATATATCTCGGAAGTTTAGTTGACAAACTTTCTGCCCGTCTCGAAAAACCAACGGTTTGCCAACGAGCGCTCATTTTGGTTCTTTTTTTAAAAAAGGGCCGAGTCGAAAAAGTTGTTTGCCGACAATTATCAGAGGATGATGAAGATATCGCCCTTTTTTGAGGAGGCGGATTCGATAAAACCCTCCGCGTAAAAAATTTGCCACGCAGCGGAGTTAGAAGTGAGAGTCGCTTGCCAAAAGGGTCAAGCGACCAACTTTTTTGTTTTATCCTCTTTTCGTCACTTTCCCAACGCCGATCGACGTATTCGTCCATAAAACATGCTCTCCAGGGATTTAAAAATGCCCGCGTTCAAACAACTTTGGGAAAATTCCTTGGCGAGGGATTTCAAGAATAAGCGTTGTTATATACTCTAATTGAAACTTGAGCTATTCCTTTCGCATGAGCGTAATTTTTGGTGGGACAAATTGGCGCGCTCGAAATTTAATTAATAATAAATTTAATATTTCTTTTAAGCATTCGGTAGTCCTTTATTTTTATCGTCGTTATGGATTGCTTAAATTTTTTTTCTATACTAAGTCAGTCACAGACGTCTTCTTACATAGCGTAACTTTTTATTTATTTTTACCAGGATTCATTTACATTTAATAATTTAACTAATTAATAACTATTTAATTAAACAATCGTTCAACAAAATTCGAAGAATTTTTGAGAAATCGAGTCGAGCGAAACGATGTCGACAAAATGTCAAAAATTGTTTGAATTTCAAGCTGTCATTTTGGCGGGACGCGATGACAATGAACAGCTAATTCACGCGTCACAACCTTACTTTATAAAAAAGGATCTGTGAGACAGTTTGTATCTGGAATTTAGAATTATTTGGCATATGAATTATTGAATGGGAATGTGGTGAGGATGCGGAATCTCTGTTCGCATGCACTTTTACTTTGCTGCTGCTTAGTGTGCACACCTTCACCGCGAGACATTTCGTGCACATGGGGTCACTTTGAGCGCAGGTAATTTTTGACATGGAATATCTCGGTAACTATGCGCTTTTCGGAATAAAAGGTTTAGTCACTTTTTGCAGTGAATCGATCCAACTTTAAGGCTGCAAAGTCGGATTTTCAAAAAAATCTTTTTTCATTGTTCAAAAACGTGCTCAAAGTTGATAGTGCGCGTAAAAAGCACTTTTTCGGTTAAATCTCTCGTAAGAAATTAAATTTTGAGTTTTTAAAAAAATCCTTACAGAGTTTTACAGACAGGGGTCCATGCTTTAAGGCAAAAATAGTCCACTTTCCAACCGTTCCAAAAAGTTTATTTATTTTGGAGTATGAAGTGACTATGTTCCCTACTTTTAGAGAGGGGATAACGATTTCTTAATATTGGGGCTCTTACTTATGAGATGCTCATCTGTAAATGTTATTCATGTGAGAAAAAATGTTGGGGTCAACCTGACCCCGGATGCACACTAAGGGTTAAAATTGGTTATTTTTATCTTTTTTTATTTTATTTTATTTAATTTATTTTATATTATTAATTATTAATTATTAATTAATTAATTTTTTTATTAATTATTATTTTATTAATTATTATTATTATTTTATTATATTAATAATAATAATAATAATAATAATAATAATAATAAATTAATAAAATAATTAATAATAAATAATAAATTAATTTAAAAATAAAATTTTTAGAATACTCGGGTTCGTGAAAGGAATACCTTTTAATCTATTTCTTAGTGACAATCGCAAATTCGTGACGCAACACTAATCGCACCAGACTGTTGACTCAAGCGATAAGATTTGTTTAGATAAAAATGACGCCTGATGCATATCCGCTTGGGGTGGAATATGCGATCTTTCATTTCCTCGTTTGCAGGTCTTCGAAATTGCAATTGCCGAATCAATTTGACGTTAGAAAGAATTTTTCTTCTGAAATCGTGCTCTCGCTTCCTTACGATTTTATATTTTGACACGAACGAATTATCGAAGTCGGCGATACAAAATTTTCCAAATTCTTTTGTTTCGTTATTTTGTCTAAAAATTTTGGGATTCGATGAAACAAGGGATTTTTTGTTCCCAGGAACAGTCGAGTCCGCATTGATCTTGAACAAACAATACTGGAAATTGATTTCGTTGCCGTTTTTCCCGTTTTTCGTTTCTCGTCGTTGCACAGCTCAATAAAGACAGTGAAATTTAATTGAAATGTCCGCTAATCGGATCGGCACAAAAATAAAAGAAATTTGGGTAATTTTAATCGCTTTAACGGGGCGTCAACGACGACGCGGCTGCTCGAAAGTCAACAAATTTTCTTTTGAAACGATATTTTGGTCGTCTCGTAAATTCAGCCACCGAAACACGTCTCGGATCGACGTTTACGATCGCGGAGAGTCAGAGAGCCCGCGATTACTGGTGAAATAAACAATAAAAATGAGAGATTAAAAGCGCAGTTGATATCAGTGGCGATAAAAGGTACAACGAACGTCCATCAATCACTGAGCGCCTGTAATTTTTAGCAAACTGAAAAAGTCGAAGCGGGAAGATGCCTCGAAAAAAGAACCGTTTGTTCAACCGCCCCGAGCTTATCGTCGGCAGGAAAATGGGGATCATCGTTTTTTCGACGCAATCGTCAGCGATAATGATGAAAAAAAAGTTTTACAACATCCTTCGATACGGAACGGAAAGTACGAAGCTCATTCCCCGAGGAATTCGACGAGAGCATTTAATTTTTCTGAATGAATATTCAATGTAAGGAGAAACGTGAAAAAACTCGTTTTCAAGACGAGGTAAAACGGTAACTTGACATTTGTCAAGCTCCTCGATCTATTCCAAGAGCGTTGAGCTGTCACAACGGTTGAGACTTCAACAACCCTGGTTTTCCTCGGATATTCGCTCCGCTTGTTGATTCCACGCGAGCGGGGTATCCTGCGCTACTATTTTGCATTCTCATTCGAGTGACCGACAATCGTATTTTCAAATCTTTTACGTTCGACGCGCAAATCGCGATCGTCAAAACTAAGAGGAATTATGAAGGTAGATGTTTTTTTCATCTCTCAATAATTCATTTGTAATCGAGACGACCGAATGATTTAATTTGATGAGAAGGTGATGAGAGGAAAAAATGACGAAAATTGAAGCTTCTGTTAGTGTAGTTGGGAATCGAGGATGAAAATTGTGGTTGCTGGGAATATTTTTGAACTTGATCTTTGAAAAATGCGGGGAGTCGGCGTTCCTCAAGGAGCTGCAGAATTCGCGATTGAAGTCCTTGGTGCGTTCGACGCCGAAGAGGAGAAAAGTGAAAGATATAACTGTATTTATAATCGTATATAGCCGCGAGGGCAAGGAATATCGAAAGCCTTTCGATTTCTGTGAAGGTCCAACGATCTCTCGCTCTCCCCGCTGCTTTTTATTCCTCTTTCGCAGAGCAACGACAGTTTCTCGTTTTTTTCCAAACAACCTCGCCAAGGTCGATTTTTTATTTACCCGCTTGAGAGACTCACCGAAGATTCTTTCATGCGAAAGGCGAAAAACTGGAAACACTTCCAGAGCGCGAAATTGATCGTCGGAGATTGGGGGAAAAAGCTTTCGGGCGGCTCCTCCATGTGGGATCGAACCGAACAAAAAATCGTTCCAATTCCTTTTCGTCCTTTTATTTAATTCTATCTTTTCTTGAATTTCAGGAATTTTTGCATACCTGAACCATTTGACCCCAAAGTCAAGACGCGAGATTCTCAACCTCCTCGTCGGTGGGCTCAAGCGACTGGAATACCGTGGATACGACTCTGCTGGTATGAATTTTCCACATTTATTTCTTAACGATTTCTCCGTACTACCAACGAATATTTGCGCCGACTTTGAATCCTCGACTTAACGCATCGAATTCGTTCATCACCGATCAGTTAATATTTGCTGAAACTTAATAATACCACGATGCAGAGCATTTTTATAGGAAATAAGTGGGAGTAAGAAACTTTGCCCTTGCAGAAAATATTTATAGCGTTTCAACCATTTTGTATTCACGCACGTTGGCTATACAAAAATGCGCGTCCCGTTGCTGTCGCGGTGGCAAGAATTTCGATTCCTTTGTCACGTACGCTTTTGCGGAGTTGATATTCCACGTAGCTTTAATAAATCTTCCGAATTTCGTGATAATCGTTTCGATCATTGATATTCCTTGAGTGGATCAAGTTTTTCTGGCTTTTATTATCTGGCTAAATTTAGAAAATTACTCGCTCGATTTATCATTTTCTATGAAAACATTTTTTTCCCCCCACCAATTTACGAAGATTCGAATTTTTCTCCTAAACGCGTTTAATTTTCAAAACTTTTTTACCCGGTCTAAAAACAGGGCCATGGCGCTTAAGGATGTGGGTGTTAAAAAGACAATTTGCTCGGTGGATCGAGCTTCGATTTTTCTCCGGGAACAAAAAGTCGATTGGAGGATTTTTTTTTCTATAATTTCGTAACTTTTTTCCCAATATTTTGTTCAACTTTCAATGTCTCGATCGAATAGTTTTTCGAAAAAATTATCCCAAACACCAATATTACGAGGAACTTATTCGTATTTTTTTCTTTTTGTCACTGAATATTGTCGTTTGTTTTGCGCATTCGTAGCTCTACTTTGTCCTTGAAGTTTTCCATTGTCCAGCTCAATTCAATAACCAGCTTCAATACTCGGTCGATTCGAGATAAATTTGTGTAATTTAGGATATCCGAAATGCTTCCAAAGTGCTAGAATTTCAAGGCAATTTAGCAAGAAGAAAGCAAGAGCTCGATTTAAAATGATTGTTCCATTGAAAATTTTTTAATAATCATTCTATTATTTTCCAACTTATTGATCAGTTATAAAAAATGAATTGCAGGCGTTGCGGTTGATTGTCCGAATGGTAAGGACATTCGGATAATAAGGAAGCAAGGAAAGGTTCAGGCCCTGCACGATGAAATATTCAACGGTAAGAGCTTACATTTTTTTCGAGTAATTCGTCTCCAAACAATGATCGTAATTCGATTACTTTTGAAAATGGGGGAAAAAAATGTTTACTGTAATCGTTTTTCAGGTGACAATTTCGAATTCGATGGAAAAACTGAGAGTCACTGTGGAATTGCCCACACTCGCTGGGCTACTCATGGTGTCCCATCGGAGGTTAATTCACACCCTCAAAGGTCCGATCCTGATAACACTTTTGTCGTCGCTCACAACGGTAATACAGAATCCCTGAAAATATGGGCTGATATACCTGAAAAGGTGTTTTTCATCCAGTCGTTTTTATTCTTGATTCATCATTTTTTGTATCTCCTTAACGAGCATTTTTCACTATGAATTTCCACGTGATTTATTGGTTATTAAAACTTTTGCTTACTCCCCAGGTATCGTGACGAATTACAAGGAAGTTAAGACGCTTTTGCAACAACGAGGCTACGTTTTCGAGAGCGAAACCGACACCGAAGTCATCGCCAAGTTGGTCCATCACCTGTGGACCCAGCATCCGACTTATTCGTTCCGCGAGCTCGTCGAGCAAGTTGTACAACAATTGGTACGTCTCCGTTGCGAAGGAATTGGTTGAACGAGTAAAAAGCGTTAGAGTCGTTTCACGAAAATCTTGGGAAGTTGACGAGAAGTAGAAAAGTAATTGCAACGGTTGGAAGGGCTGCTGGAAAAATGAGGTTGAAACGATGATAATGAAATTTGCAGGAAGGTGCATTCGCGCTGTGCTTCAAGAGCAAGCATTTCCCGCGAGAATGCGTCGCGACTAGGCGTGGATCGCCTCTCCTCGTTGGGATCAAGACCAAAACGCGTTTGGTCACAGATCACGTGCCAATTTTGTACGGAAAAGGTAAGTCGATTGGAGTAACACGGGAAAGATCGTGGACAGTCTATCATTCACGGTTTATGGCTGCTCGAGCGAAGAAAATAAGGAAGAGAAAAATATTCACGACGAGATGCACGAGGAAGGCGAAAAAAGAGAAAGCGCTGCAGGGAGCGCGGGGCGAGACGTGAAATTTTAGCGATCAGCTCGATATCGTCCCAATGAAAACGACGCGAGAGATCGTTATTGTGTTACGAATATATTCTGCTGAATGACGAAGATGGGAAAAAATCGTCTCCACCGATGAGTCCAAGCTCGTCGATGCGTTCGCTTATTTTTATTGTTTAACTGAATCTCCAAATTTTCTTGAAATCACGCAACCCGAGCGAGTAACTCGACGGCGGTGCTTGGGACCTAGAATAAAGGGAGACTTTGCTGGAACCCTCTAATAATATTAACATAACACTATTGCACGCCTGTCACCGACGCATCAACAAAGTAGTAGACCAAAGTAAATCCTCCAGATCCTTTCGAGTGCATGTCACCTTTTATTTCTTATTTTCGTCGTAAAAACACGTTTTTTATCAGTTGAAAAATTTGGGTGCAATGGTAAAGCTAGTTAAAATCGGTTAGTATCCGTGTCACGATCAATTCCATCGCCAGACAGTTTTGTTGTCTCATAACATCAGGTCCGGTTGAAAATTGAAGAATTTTTCGTTCGTTTTCATTTAGGAATGAAATATCTTTCGGAAGGAGAACAAAGAAATTTACGGAAAAAAAACTTTTTTGCATCGATAAACGAAAAGAATCACGTGAAATTTGAGTTCGATCAATAATACTCGATAAAATTGAAAATCTTTTCAAATTCCTAGTGTCAATCCAATACGTGAATAAGGAATAAACGATAAATAACGAATACAATAATAAGTAAAGTTTTCTAATATCAGCCAAAAAATAACGTGACCAATTGCAGTATTTTTGACGATATTCGAGTATAAGATTTTCGATCACTCCCCAGGTCTAATGAAATTTCATACTGTCCGCTTGTAGAGATTGAGATTTAGAGAGAAAGCACGTAGCTCAGAATCGCCTTTAATGAATAAAAATGTATTCCCTAGCTTATCGCGAGCCTCGTCATTTGATATTAATCAAGCAGTACCGCAGTAAAACCATCGTAGCTTTGCACAAACACACAAGAAAAAAATATTATTTCTCTAGTCGTCGAAATCGTGAAAAGAAAAAAACAAAGAAAAAGTCGTGAGGATGCCCTCGACGAAGCAGCAGTGCGAGTTTCGACTCTGCGTGATATCTTGATACTACACGAGTGTTTCTTTTGCATGAACCTGGCTATACGACTGTCACCCCTGAACAGACGATCTTCCAAAGCACGCGACCAAAGGTATTCACACTATTAATAAACGCTCACCTTCGATCGTAACCACCGTCTTGGATCATTTTACACCCAATTTTGCATTGGTCAATTCTTTTACATGGAGAAATTCTTCTGGTCAATCATACTTTTTCATTTGTAAGAGAATTTTACAAGAAGCGAAGAGGCAGGAGGCTCGGGTCCAAAGGAGGGGAAAGAAATTTTTAAATATTTACCAAAATTTAATCAATTTCTGTCATTTTTTTCTCTTTGATAATTCTCTGAACATAAATTATTATCGAGGATCTTGAATTGTAATGTAGCAGGAGCCCCAAAATTTTCGTAATTCTACAGAATAATTTTATTCCTAGCAAATTTGTTTGTCAAAAAAAGTTCCACCTAATTTCGAATGATAAACCGAGTTTTAAAAATGATCCAAGGTGTGCTGGTGTATCGGACCTTTGCTTGAGTCTACGTGAATGATACGTAGACTCAAGTTTTCATAGAAACTTATATTTATCCTACGACTTTTTAAATTTCGTTTTAACCTTTAACCCAATAACCGAATTCGTTTATGTTTCTATGTCTGTGTGCAATTGTCACTGTCGTTGGATGTGATTGTCAAACTTCACTCGTTTTTTTTTTATCCACGTACTCGTCAACAACGTTTGCGAACTTGGAGAAATCCTTTGATTTTTTGGTCACGAGAAAGCTGAATATTCAACATGAACTTCCAAATTGAAGAACTTCTATCGATGCTTCCCCCAAAATTATCAGACCCCTCGATGCTCTCGATTTCTCGAATCTCGTAAGCGTTGCTCTTTCACATTGATAATCGCTCGTTTTAGTCTCGTGGATGCTTATTTTCGCAAAATCCTTTATTTCATGTTCCTAGTTGTTTAAGCATGATTTTTTAATGAATTATGTCTTTTTTTTCGACCCGGTCCAATCAGCCGAGAGCGAAGCATCGACACCAGGTATTGATTCCACTTTATTTCGCTTGTTAAACAAACAAAGCTTGTGCACGTTTAATATCGTTGTCTCGACAGTAGCTGTCTGTCGTTCGGTCAAGTATCGTCTAAGGAATCGGTGTTTCTCGGTGTTGGGTATTTGGCACGGAACGCGGAGTAAGTAAGTTGACGATTTAAAAACTTGCTCAAGGGAGGATGAAAAAATTTCACAAATGCGAAAGAAACGTTTGAGCTGGGCTAATATTTTTTTCACGGCTCTCGAATATTACACTAAACAAAAAACCAAACAATCTGTACATATCTACACTTAACCTTTCCAGGATCTGGTCCATGAGAAACTCGGAATAAAACTCACTCACTGGGACGATTAATTTTCGTTTGACAAGCTTCTATTTCAGGACCTTTTTAATCCTAACTAATTGTATCCAATAACGAAATACACGTTCCACAGAGGAAATGCGAAGGAGCCAAGGGATTCGACGTCTATTTATTATTCTTTTCTGTACATATTTTCTATTGAAATTAATTGAAAAGTACAATTTATTGCTGCGTCTATAGCGCCACTCTCGTTCTCTCTTACCGGGGCTTCGGTGGATGGACTTATATGTTAATGAATTACACTTTTTTTTTTTTTGAGAAAACTACAATTTTTTCACAAATCTTCAAAATGTTCAGATCTTGTGTGGTCACTCAGTTTTGGGTTTTCATATTTAACAATTTTTTGCTCAATTCGGAGTAACTCGATGAATTTTTGATGGTGAACCAATTTTGTAAAATACAAACAAAAGTTGCGAAACATTGATGAGGACGTTGTTCATATTTCTCTGAGCACGATTAATTGATTTGTTCGACTTTGTAATTTTATTGATTCGAGAATGAAAATTTAATTTTCCATAAAAATGCATCACTCAGTTTCTACGATCCATTTATTTCAAGTCTTTCCCAATGTTCATTTTTATTCGTTGCAATTTCTACGAGTGTTTTATTTGTCGAGGTGACAGTATGAAGAAAAATAAAGCTCATAACTAAGAATCGCACTTTATATTTTATCTTACACTTGAAATCGTTTATCTATCGTATCATTATTTATTATAGCCTTGAAAACAGTTTGTTCATTTTTTTCCAATCAGATCATCGTCCCCACGGAAGAACCGCGGACGTTCCAGTCATACCGAGAACCGACAGTACCGCTGAGTTCCAACCGCTCGTTGAGAAGGAGGTCGAATATTTCTTCGCTTCGGATGCCAGTGCTGTCATCGAACATACCGATCGTGTCATTTTTCTTGAGGTATCGTTACCTTCGTGGCTTCAAAATTTTATCAATATTTTTAAACGCAATTCTGGATTTTCTCTCAACTTTGTTTTTCAATTAGATTTCCTCATGCGAATAAAAAAATTGAATTTTATTGAATTCAAATTATTTCAGTTTGTTGATTTTTCCAAATTTGAGGTTTTTCAATTTCGATCAAGATTATTTTGAGTCCGTATCAGAATGATAAAAATTCGAGACTCGGAGACTCTCAGTTTATCGACGAAGCCAGTGGGAACTCGGAATTAGAATAAATCTCCAAAAATTTGGAGAATGTGAAAAAGTAATGGATGCGTTATATTCACAATGGATTTTTTAAAATAAAGTATATGAGATGGGCTTTTTTTCTACAGGATGACGACGTAGCAGCTGTGAAAGACGGTATTTTGAGCATTCATCGTCTTCGTCGCTGCATGGACGATCCCCATGGTCGTGAGATCATAACTCTCAAGATGGAAATTCAGCAAATTATGAAAGGAAACTACGAGTATTTCATGCAGAAGGAAATTTTCGAACAGCCGGAATCTGTTGTCAACACTATGAGAGGACGTCTCAATTTCCAGAATAATTCTGTCACACTCGGTGGAATAACCGTAAGCGAATGAGAATCAAGTGTCTACTCAATGATTCAAAACAAAAAGCAATAAATGAATAATGATTTTTCGAATTTTTTCAAAAATATTCCTACAAATTGGAAAAAACTTTTTTTTATTATTTTTTATCGATACGAATTTCGCGTAATGAAGAATTTGGTTTGCGTTTCAGGACTATATTCCTGAGATCAAGAGATGCAGACGTTTGATGCTGATCGGCTGTGGAACGAGTTATCATTCGGCGGTCGCGACGAGACAGCTTCTCGAGGAGTTGACTGAACTTCCGGTCATGGTGGAGCTAGCCTCAGACTTTCTCGACCGAAACACCCCTGTTTTCAGGGACGATGTTTGCTTCTTTATCTCGCAATCCGGTAATGAAAGTTTTTCAAATGCATCTCACTGCGCGTTCGGGTACGATGTCGAGCCACGTCGAAGCCTTTGTCCGTCATCGAATTCTTGTAACATTTGGATTTTGAAGAGTTTCGATGCTAAGAAAAAAAAAACAAAGTTTTATTAAAATGGAGCATTTTAGCTACTGAGATTTGTAAATGTCAGATTTTTACTCCAATAATCAGTAACTTGACAAATAATTATGTGCAATTGAACATTGAAAATGATCCAACGAAAGGGATTTATTTTTATACAATTTTGGAAAAATGAAATGATTGCAGGAGAGACAGCGGACACTTTGATGGCGTTGCGTTACTGCAGAAGTCGCGGAGCTCTGATAGTTGGAATAACGAACACGGTTGGTAGCAGCATTTGTCGAGAGTCCCACTGCGGAGTTCACATAAACGCGGGGCCCGAAATTGGTGTCGCGAGTACGAAAGCTTACACCTCTCAATTCATTTCCCTGGTTATGTTTGCTCTTGTTATGAGCGAGGATAGAATATCTTTGGGAACGCGAAGAATGCAGGTATTTGAGAAGGACGAAAGACAAAGATCTTCGGGCTTTCCGTGTTTTCTCCATCTCATGATTCGTTTTCGCCTTTTTCAGATTATCGAAGCTCTGAAAAATCTGGACAACCAAATCCGTGAAGTACTCAAGCTCGATAACAAGGTCAAGGAGCTTGCAAAATCTCTTTATCAGCACAAATCACTCCTGATTATGGGCAGGGGTTACAACTTTGCGACCTGCATGGAAGGAGCGTTGGTAAAAATTCCGAAATTGTATTTTTGAAAAAAAAAATAATATTTCAGAGTTGATTCGATTTTAGTGGTTTTCATGTTGAATTTCATTTCGTTTTTAGAAAGTAAAAGAATTGACGTACATGCACAGCGAGGGCATAATGGCCGGAGAATTGAAACATGGACCTCTCGCACTGGTTGACGATTCTATGCCGGTTATAATGATCGTTATGAGAGACCCGGTATACGTTGTAAGTAACGTATTTGTTATTTTTAACGAAATGTTGAACGATCGCATTTTTTCCTCCAATGTATTATGACATCGTTTTCATTCGTTCTTGTCTTTTTTTTTTTTTTACTTTTCTTCAGAAATGCATGAACGCCCTGCAACAAGTGACAGCTCGAGAGGGCCGACCCATTGTGATATGCGAAGACGGAGACGAGGAAACGAAAGCTCTGGCCGCTCGTTGCCTCGAAGTACCAAGAACGGTCGATTGTCTTCAAGGAATATTGACTGTTATCCCGATGCAATTGCTTTCATTCCACATCGCTGTTTTGCGAGGCTGCAACGTAGATTGTCCAAGAAATCTGGCCAAGTCCGTTACGACGGAGTAGAGGACGAAAAACAGGAGGAGGAACAGCTTCACAAATTCTACGAGCGCGAGGAAAGAAAAAGTGAGAGAAACGAGAGAAAAACCCACTCTGAAGCATCCGACACGAAAATGATTATTTTTCTTAGCGCTGCTCTAGAGACATTCGAAGTAATTACACCTCTAACAGTTACCACAACTGTTGATCTTGTTGCAAACCATCTCAAAATTGGCAATAACTGGAGTCAATTTTTTTTTCCACGACTCAAAAAACCTCGGGCTGGTGAAATTTATTTAAAAATCCGACGTGATAATCCGAAAACGTCTCATCAAACGAGCTCCCCAGAGAGAATACAATTAAAAAATGAGAAAAAATTGCCCTATTTCTTATCGAGCTCGAGGCAAGAGAAAATAAAGAAATGCAAATCAATGTTATGACGCATTGTCGAAAATATGTCGATGAATTACCAAAATTACTTGAACGTCAAACAACTCTGAATCGCAATCGCTTGTGTTGAAACAAATTTTTAAATAACTCACATTCCTCGATCGACGAATTACAGTAAGTTCTCAGTGTAATTAAATTCTAATTGTATTTAAAAAATGAAGTGATAGAAAAGAAAAGAATTGTAGAGAGAATTCGAGTATAACTCCGTTCCTGAAAAGAACGGTTGAAAACACATTTACTAATTGTATTGTTTGTGAGATAACTAAGTCGAGACTGGCACAAAAAGATGCATTTACTTGCCTAAAAAAAGCCTAACGATAAGAAAACAAATAGACTTGGTTGTGCTTTGTCGAAATGATCGATCATTCGATCGGCACTAAATTGGATTCGATTCAGAATTTCCATACCGTAATAACGCGAATTTAAAAAAAAAAAAATCGAAACAACGATCTTGCGATCCTGCTGTACCTTTAAGATATTTTTTCTTCAATGCTTCGGTGGCGGATAAAACTTCTGCCATTTTATTTTTTCAACTATTATTTCTTTCACTTAGTTTAAAAGACTATTCCGATATTTACAATTTATAAGAGTGAAATATATTGTACGTTATTAATGAGAAATATGTATATTGACGATTGCGTTCGATCGAGAATTAGAAAAAAATAATCAGACGATGAGCCTTCACTGGCGAAACATCTATTTTTTTGATGACGATTACACTTTTCCATATTTCTGAGAACAAATCACACTCAGCAATATATTCCCATTTATCAATGATTCATTAAATGTTTATCTTTAGCGTATAATTAATGGACCATGAAATTTGTATTGTGAAATATTCCTACAACCCTGAACGATGCGAACCTATTTTTCCAGTAGAGAACGATGATTCTATGCAAATTAAAAAACCTGTGTATTTTTAATCGAGGTTCGAATTGATTGTGAAATAATATGATAATAAAAACACTTTCGCAGATGCATTCGTTACGCAGGAGCTTTACTCCAGGTCCACAAAATCATTGTGTATTTCTTTGTATTTTCCGTTATTAATATTTTCGAATATTCAACATTTTATTCGTTGACGTTTCGAGCCTAAAATCGTATAACTCATGAATAATTCAATAAATATATCTACTGGAAATACAATGAAGATCATTGGGCCAAAAGTGGACCAAAAGTTATTACCGTTTTGTAGCACTTGATACAAAACTTTCAAAGGCGACCGAATAAAAGCGTCAAACCTGCTTTCACGCGTGAAGAAATTTTTTCTGGAATATTAAAATGAATAATGTTCTAGTAGTACGATTGCACTTCGAGGCGCCTCCAGTGATATGAGTCGACTGTTGGTCATACGGATATCAAGTAGTACAAGGACCTACCTCGTCGTCCGACTCGCGTAGTCGTTGAGTTCGATTGGGTTTGTGAAAATGAGGCGAGTTTATCGCTTTATTATAAATATTAGTGGTGCCAAAGATCTTTGAAAATTGTGAGTGGAAGTAAATACGTCAAAATTCATTAGCCTCATCCTGAACAGGAAAATTCAGAAAAGCTATTATTTCACAGAGTGAAGGACTCGTATAGAAATTTTTTTGGCACAGCTAATAACATTGCGTGTATTGAATTAAATAACCGAGTTTTGCATCACGCGAGCACTCCCTGAAAAAAGAAGAATCACATTTTTTTTTGCGTTTCCCGAGTTCCCCGATTTTGCAGTACGATACAAAAAGCTTCGGAGGCGGTGTGCACAGTGGGTGGAAGTGAAACAAAGTGGTAGAGCCATTGAAAAATTTGAAAACGTAAATAGAGCGAAAGCAAATACCGCGCGTGTTGGCGACGAAGTGAGGTTAGGTTATGAAGGGTAAAACGGCGTGGCAGTGGTGGGTGCGACGAGCAAAGAGGCAAATCGGTGATTAAGGGGTGTAGTAAAAAGCTGTGAAACGCGCGTGCGGCTCGAGGCTCGAGAGCGTTTCCGGGAGTGGCCATATACGAGAGAAGGCGGCGCTGGTGTCGCTCGAGTAGCGTTTGAGATAGTGACACAGGGGGTTAGAGAGTGAGGTGAGGGAGTAAAAGAAGATTCAGAGGGGTTGGTGTTGAACAGCATTATCAGAACGGACCGAGGGTATCCCCAGGATCGACCGTGGTTACAAACGTGGTGTGACGGTTTGGCCCGGTACACGCGTGTCGCGCGAACAACACACAGTTCGTGGGACGCGTTTAATAAAGAGTTTAAAAGCTCTCGCCTTCCTGCCCTCAAGAAAGAACAAACGTGAATGACGTGATAATAAAATAATATATAAGAAAAATCCGTTCTTATTACGAGAAATACTTATTTCGGATTACCCTGAAGTAAAACCGATTATGTCCGAATTGTGAATAATAAAGTAATATAATAAAAAACAAACAAACAAAACATTAGCTCAATTTTCTATATAAATACGGGCCGTTGACGAAAACCGAGGAAAATGTCGACATACTCTCTGACGGTTATTGTAACATAAAGTTTACGTGAATACGCACAGATATAATAATAATAATAATAATATAGGGAAAATAAAAAAGAAAGAGGTTGGTTGTAAGGAGCGTCGTGTGTCTTGCGTCTAAATTTAAACGGTAAGAGGAATCAAGAGGAAGAGATACAGAGACTGAGCGAGAGAGAGAGAGAGAGCTAAGAAGCAAAAGGGAAATATATCCCCTCGGGTTATTCGGCGTAGGTTTGCTGCGCGGTCGACTCTTCCTCCCCCCACCTCTCCTACTCGCCCCCTCCTACGTTGATAGGCAGAGCAGCGATGTTCTTCTCGTAGAAAACGCGTTATATACAGTACGCGAAAAAGTCGACGTGTGCGCGAACGTCCCGAACAACGCAAGACGAACGAGGTAAATCGTGTACAGTGAAACCTCCGTTAGTGCTTTTATTTACCCCCTCGCATACAAATGAATATTGCGTGTGTACAGCTTCATTATTATTTACTCGATTGATTGTCACTAAATCCAACCTGTTCAGTCCGCGATACGAGGTGCTGCCTCTAACGGCAACGGAATAAACCAATTGGACGAAAAATATCCCTGCTTCGTTTCCCTTTTCTCCCTCATGCTTATAATATATGCGCAAAGAGAATTCGCGACACGGGAATTTGGCCTTTTTGTTTTTGAATTAGCGCGCTTCTCTCATATTTTGTTAGTTCAAATTATTTTGTGCCAATAAATAATGCTTTGAAAAACGTGGGTCAGATTGATCCGTGATCAAGTGATAAGTTATCTCCGGTTTTCTTGCCAAACGCAGTTTATTAGTTTATCAGAAAGATCCTTTCAAAAATATACCCGTAACAGTAAACAACAGAGCTGTAAATATATTTGGTTTGTGACTCTAACGAATCTTTTAATAATTCCAATCACTATTTTATGCATAAATATGAAATTTCTTCGTATATTGAAAAATAGTAGTCTTGACACAAAAAAAACTGATGTTCTTTTTATTAAATACGCGAAGGTGTCACTTTCCTTACCACTTGCTGCATGACGGAAGATGTAGAGGAGCGGAAGAGTGAGCAAGAGAGCAAGAGAGAGAGAGAGAGAGAGCGCGGCACACGACAAGTAGAGAGGGTAGCAGCCGCGCGGCGCACACGCAACTGAGCTCCCACTCTAGCTCGAACTAAGAGAGAAAAAGATAGAGCGAGAATGAGCGTGACAGCGTTAGGTGGGTAGGGGGAGGTTAAAAAGCCGGACGACGGTAGTCAGTTGACGGTCTGCCGGCGAGTGGAGCGGACGTGTCGGTATTTTACAATAATCGTTATATCGTTAATCCTAATCTAATCCTGCTCCGAAGCCTTGTTTACCATTTTCATTAATATCACGGAATTGCGAAGAATTATTAGTCAACTTTGCTGCTCCTGTGGCTCGAAGCAGCGTAGTTTAAAGCGCGCGGAAAATAAAGCCGCCATAACCCCTACCTTGCCTCGATATCTCTTCTATCTTTCTCTGTGGCCCCCACCCCTTTTCTTTCTGCCGCGATCTTCTGTGCGATCGAGAGAGAAGGAACGCGAAAAAGAGAGAGAGAGAGCAAGAGCAAGAGAGAAAGACGGAGAGCTTCACGAGCATCTCTCTCTTCTATCCGCGTCGCGACGACGCTCTCTCTTATTGATCGTATTTGACCCGCTAACTGGCTGTCTCTCTCTCTCTCTCTCTCTCTCTCTCTCTCTCTCTCTCTCGCTTCATCCCTCTTTTTCTTTCTCTCTCTCTGGTATTGCCCCTTCTACTGTTGGTCCCGCTGTGTGATGTGATCAGTATTCTTCCTCTCTCTCTCTTTCTCTTGATCCAAAGTGTGTTTGTGTTCCCTCAACCATTTTTGTAACGAAAAAACAAAACCACGAATCTTCTCTAATCTCCGGGATTTTTTCCCTTTCCTCGGCCTCTCTACCCTCGCGACCAACCTTCAATATTATGTGTTGACGAAAATCCTAGATTACTCAACGTTTCAAATGTCTGCAGAGTGATTCTCTTCGAGATTCGTCGTTCGAGGAATAACTGTACCGAATTTCGGAGAAATAATAGTATTGTTAAAAATATATACAAAAGTACATAATTAACATTTCGCAACGGCGCCAACGAAGAGTGACGGGGTGTGAGAAGTAGAAGAAGAGAGAGAGAGACAGTTCTCGTAGTGTCGTCGGTATGGCTGTTCCAGTCGCGTCCACGCGGTTCAGTGACAATTACGAAGTCAAGGAGGAACTCGGAAAGTAAGTAAACGAAAAACGTACTCGAATCTACAAATGTACAAGTACCTGCAGAGATTTGTAAATACTGGCATTATGTACGACGTTAGATCGATTTGTATAAACGTCACACGTGTGTTTATCAGCGGTCCCTAGAGTTTGACAAATCTAGGTAAAAACGTAAGCATGACAACAGGACTTTCGATGCGCGTACCCATGAGACACGGGCCGTTATCGCGTACTGCGGATGTCAGACGGCCGTGAGAAACGCCACGGGAAACTGTAATCACATAGACAAATGTGTTTAGTCCCAGCCTCGAGATTATGCTCGATTTAAGTTTTCAAGCGTCCTCCGCGTTGCTACGATCGTCAAATTCAGCTCGACATTTTTCTATCAAATGTTCTCTTTTCGACGCAATACGTCGTTTTTAATACTGGTTTTCATTGAGAAATAATATAATTTAAGGTGCGATTTTTGACTGAAGAATTATTGGGAACGATCTTCTCAGTTTTTCACATTAAATTTCATCTCGGCCGTTCACGAGTCTGTTCAGCCGGGTCTGCTGCTTTTTTATTGAAACTTTTGCGTCGCGTCGCGTGCACGGCACACGACGCGGTGCTCGCACAGAGCAATTGGGAGGAGATAGTGCATATATTGGTCAGCCACAGCAGACGATAACAAACGGCTGTGCTGTGCGATATTTCCTTCGGCCATGACTTTCTTTCTCTCTCTCTCTCGCTCTCTGTTTTTCTCCTCCCCTCCGTTTCTATTTCTCTTCGACGCTACAGATGTCGATGCGTCGAGCGGGTCCGTCCCCCAAAATGTGATGATGGCTCTTTTTATTTCTCCTACATTCCATAGAATTTCGCTCTCGATGTTCGAAATGCTCTTAGTTTTCATGAAATCCGTATGTGATATTCATCCCATTTTTCATAAATTTTTGCGAAAATTCGAAACATGATTTTTCCAAGTAAACACTCGCTTCGAGGATGGCCATTTTTTTTTAAATTTTGACAACGGAAAAAATCGTTCGTAGATTGTGGAAATAAAATTTTCGTGTTCGCACCACTATACCAAAATGGCTGCCCCAATTTTGACGTTTGGAGTTGAAACTTCGACGAACAACGATCTTTCCCCCGGTCCCTCGTATTTCGAGATTTTTCATCACGAAATAGTGAATTGGACGAGCAGACGGAGGAATTATTTCAAAATTTCAATCACAAAAACGAAGAGCTCTGATCGGCATCGGAATCGCTAGTCAAGAGAATAATTATCCATGTCGTTCCTTTCATTAATCGATTCCAAGCCGAATAACATAAGTTCGATTTTTCACTGTCAGGATCAAACAAAATCAATAGAATCAGCATTTTCGCCTAATTTTAAAAAATTTCGCTTTTCCATTTGCAGTTATGGTATTTCGGGAAGTAGGAGGTTGGGTGGCGTTCCGCAGTGACAAGAGAATGTACCCGTAGACTGTTCAGTTCTTCGTGTATATTTTAAGGCTCGCGAGGCCCGCTTTCACATACGCACACACCTCTGTGTTTCCGAGCCCCGAAGCACACATTTTTCTATATATAAAGCTTGTGTCGTCTTTGCTCTAACGTTCTCTCTCTTTTCGTGGTTACTACGTCTATAGTAAGTTCTCGGTCGTTCGGATTCTATGTCTCTTTCATCTTTTCTTCCTTTCTTTATTCTATTTTTCATTTTTTAATCTTCTTTCGTTCGAGTCTCTGCTTCTTTCTTTCTCTATATTCTTTCTGAGAGGGAGAGAGCGCCTGGCGGAGCCGGGGGGGGGGGATTGGGTCACTTGGGATTTTTCACCGAATCAATACGACGTTGGCTCTGTTTTGTTGCCATCGTAATTCGTGTCTCACTCTCTCACGAGCCTTTCTCTCCCACGGACCCCTGCAGGTGGTTGTCGCAAGGCTCAACGGTCGAGTATGCGTACGAAAATATTGACTGAAATGATCGATCGATCGATCGATCGAGTGATGAATTGAGAATAAAAAATAAAAATAATCGTTCACGTGTCCAACATTACTGCGGCATTTCGTGAAGAAATGAATTTGCATTCGTAAGCTCCTCGTAAAAATGTCGGAATATTAGTATTGGACGTATCCGAGAGGAAAGACAGCGGGACGAACACGAGGAAAGAGAAGGCTGGGAAAGAGGGGCTTGGAAAGAAAACAAATTAGCGAAAGAAGAGCTGTCAGCATCGCGTTGCCCGTAAAACTGAATAATTCATTGACGAGGGCACTGATATCGACTTGGTTGTATTATACACACGGACATGGCGATGTGTAACGGCAACAAACCGACTTGTGATTCATCACACAACAATGTATACGTAACCGCACCGCGTATACGAGACGTTCGACGTCCCGTCGCGCGCGTTCGACCTCGCGAATCGTTTCACTTACATTTTTATTACGAATGCGTTTGTTATGAGTTTGTGTATCGACGATTCTTGGATATAATTAATTGCTAATTTCTCGTCGATTCGTATCCCGCTCGTCCATGCGTTGGACTCTTTCGAACGAATATTTATGAAAATATTTCATGAGGAATCGCGATCGATGGCGATGTAAACAGGGCCACGAACCACCTGTGTTTGTACAACGCGCTCGAACCTCTTCACCCGGAGGTCACTTGCATCGTGCTCGTGTTTTCCTTTTTTTTTCGACCAACGACTCTGCCAAAATATAAGTATGGGAAACAATAACTTCGACTCTCATTCCATTATTCAACGTCTCCCAAGTATTCGTGGATCGCATCGCCAGCAGCTTTTCTCACGAGGCAATTATTGACTCTCGTGACATTTTTCTCGTTCATTTCGGTCGAAATGATTTGCTCGTCAGAAAATGAAGAGTTTTTCAACAATTGAACTGCAAGTTTGGAAAACGTGAAATTGTTCCGCTCTCCTCTCTCTCTCTCTCGCACGCTCTCGCAGTTAAGGAGTTTCGGTACAAAAGTCAAAATATTAAGAAATTGATCAAATTTGGTGATAATGTTCTTCAACATCAAGTGCGAAAACACAAATTTTTTCAAAATTTTCTTCTACTTAGTTATCGAGTAATTACGCATTAAAGCAGATTTCTTATGCCCGGAATGTATACCTATATATATGGAAACGCTATGCTTATACACGTAAACTTTAGTGATCAATTACTCGATAACTGTGTAGAAGAAAAATCTTAAAAAATTTGTATTGTCAAATTTGGCACTAAAGAATATGTTCACCAAATTTTATAAAATTCTAAACTTTTTGAAATTTTTTATGTTTTTAGCATGGTTTAGCATGGCAACATTGTATTGCCTGTACCGAAACTCCTTAAGGAGGGTGGATCGCGACGACACAATGTTATCATGCTAAACCATGTTAAAAATATTAAAAATTTCGAAACCATAAGAATTTCATAAAATTTGGTAAATCTATAAGACAATATAGTTTTTTTTTAGATTTTTCTACCACATAGCTCTCGAGCTGTTGAACACTAAAGTTCACGTGTTAAGCATAGAGTTTACATGTATATCGTGCATAAGAACTTCGATTTGAAAAAAATTTGAAAAAAATGGTATTTGTGTGCTTGATGGCAAAGAACGTTATCACGAAATTTGATCAAATTCTGATTATTTTGATTTCGTGATTCACCCTCCTTGAGGTAACTCCTGTACTGCATGCTAGTCAAACGAGTGGTAAATCTTCAAAACGCTTTTAGACCAAGTTCAACGTACCGATTAAACTTATTGTTAGTTAGATATGTATTCAAGCATATTTTATTGACGTGAAAAAGTATTGAAAATGATAGTTTTGCAAAACTATCAACTGTTAGATGAAAATTTCCATGATGTCACATTTTCACAGGCATTTTTCAAAGAATCATCTCTGTATTTTTTAACCGATTTTATTGCACCAAGTCTCATTTCGTTTCTCAACTGATGCTCCTCTACGAATTCACCGCGTAGATTTTCCTTTAACCCTTAGTGTGCGCACCTTCACAGCGAGACATTTCGTGCACATGGGGTCACTTTGACCTCAGGCCATTTTTGACATCGAATATCTCGGTAACTATGCGCTTTTCGGAATAATAGGTTTAGTCACTTTTTGCAGTGAATCGATCCAACTTTAAGGCTGCAAAGTCGGATTTTCAAAAAAATCTTTTTTCATTGTTCAAAAACGTGCTCAAAGTTGATAGTGCGCGTAAAAAACACTTTTTCGGTTAAATCTCTCGTAAGAAATTAAATTTTGAGTTTTGAAAAAAATCCTTCCAGAGTTTAACAGACAAGGGTCCATGCTTCAAGGGAAAAATAGTCCACTTTGCAATCGTTCCAAAAAGTTTATTTATTTTGGAGTATGAAGTGGCTATGCTGCTATTTTTAGAGAGGGGATAACGATTTCTTAATATTGGGGGTTTCACTTATGAGATGCTCGTCTGTAAATGGTATTCATGTGAGAAAAAAATGTTGGGGTCAACCTGACCCCAGGTGCACACTAAGGGTTGAACTCGTTCCTTCAGAAATTATAAACGAAAAAGTTTTTTCACTTAACGAACAATTAGCTGCAACGCGGTGAAACGATCGAGTTAAAAAAACAACTACATGGTGGATTCACAGAGGACCGGTTGACGAACAGAATGAGACTCGTTGGGATAAAATCGATGAAAAAACGCAGATAACTCTTTGAAAAATACCAGTGAAAATGTGTCAGCGTGGAAATTTTCATTTATCAGTCGACGCTTTTGCAAAACTAGAGTTTTTAATATTTTTACATCTTACTAAGATACGCTGTAATGCAAATCCACTAACAAAGAGTTTTGAAAGTTTAGCACTCATTTGACTGCGTGCAGAACAGGAGTTACCTTGGAACTTTTCCTTTGATTTTAATCTCTCGCATGTTTGACAGCTTTCATTTATTCGGAGCTTTAATGCTTTTCTGTGGAAAGTGGATGCCGCTGTCTCTCGAGTGCAGTGCCACCTAAAGGCCACTAAACCTCCCAGTCCATTTGGCCCTCAGGATTATAGCCAAACAGTTTTCGAATGTTGGCTTTGGCAAGAGAGAATCGTCCGAGCGGACGGTTCTCTCTCACATTTAAGAGCGAAGTAAATATTGGACCGTTCCATTGCATACGTGTATAGTTCGCTCGCCGAAGTAGCGTGCCTGAAATCCGAAAGTTTTCAATTTCCAGTTTCTCCATCGAGAATGGTTCTGTACCGCGTTGGTAAATTCGTTGAATCGATACGAATTTTCCAGCGGGCAAAAAATTTCAATAAATTTTCTCCCCTTTTAATCTCCCTCGGAATGATAATTGAACTTTGAAGTGGCCTGTAGGATCGTGTGCGTCAGTTTCCTCTTTGTTTTTTGAGCGCGAAGGCGCGTCATAAAGTCGAGGAGTCGGGGGCGCGCTCGGACTTGGCAATCGATACGCGCACTTGAGGATAAATCGATTGTATTCGCGCGTCGTCGATTCTTCAATCAAAGCGCTCGACTTTACATCCAATAGACGAATGCAATCATTTGATCGTTCGACGACTCGCGCGCGGCGATATTGCAAACGACGAGAAACCGAATACGCGGCTATTTGCCGGGCGTCGCGACGAGCCAGCTTTAACATCCGAACCAATCGAAACTAATTGCCGTTGCTAATCGACGATACCAACGGAGGCGCAAAGAATATTGAAAAAACGACGGCGAGGCTCGCACCGTCGACGCACAGCGAGGGCACGCAAACGCGAATTAAATCTCGTCGCGCGCGAATATATATTTTCTCCCAAATTTAGTAGCTCCGCCGTACATTTTTATACGCAGCTTTAAACAGAAAACATTTCAAATGGAGTCGCATTTTTACGATGCTCTTTAAAGCCATTATTTATTATCGCACGCTCGGGTTTTTTAACGAGTCGCTTTACGTCCTTACAGCCCTTCGCTATTCCTCCTTTTTCTACTCTCTTGTACGCCCGCGCTCGCTCCTCCAAAGTTTTTCTTCTACCCGAAGCGAGAGATAGCTGCGCCAATTTTCGTATTCGAGAACATTTATACTACTTCCGCGAGCACGAAGGAGTGTCGTTGCCGGTAGTTTAGAGTTCTCCGGAGACTTCTTAGATGGAAAAAAACGTACGTGTGACCTTTTTCGAGTTATAACGTATATACACACGTTCGTCGGCGTGTGCGTGCGCGCGCTCGTTTTTGTCAGAGGATTCATAAGCTCCTCCAACTTCCGCTCACTCGCCCTTCTTCCCCCATTTTTATGTATTCCCGACGTCACGGCCGGAAGCTTTTGCCGAAGAGTTATATAAATTTCGTGAAATCTGCTCGTATGTTTTTAAATGTCGCCATACGAACTCCGGGCTCGAGGAGCACCTTAAAAATGCGCCGTTGATTCCAGGTCTACGCGAGCTCGACGGTCATTGATTCATTAAATTTTCATTGGCGAATATATGCAAAATGATGGTTGAATTGCCACGAACGAGTTTTTAGTGGCTAATCAATGCGGCGGAGGAGTTTGACCGCATCGCGGCGATTCGAAAGATTCGGTGGATTGAGCCGCGCGACGTTGCTAAAACGGTCCAACGAAAATCGATGAAGTTGAAAAAATGAAAATAAAGTCACGAACACCGCGGACACTTTTGCCACGAAAAATCTTATTTTCCCTCGAGTTTAAAGGGCAATTACTTTTCTTACGCGAACCAGGAGATTTCCTCTTCCGCTATTCTCACTTTTTCTTCTGTTTCAGCCAATTCTTATTGTCTTTCGAGACGAATGCTTGATTTTATTTCCTCCCATATAACCGCTACTTTTTCCTATTTTCCTTGCTGTCGACCCATGCACCACCACCGTTTTATGCATTATGCGAAAAACTTGATGCGTCTTCCCAAAAGTTAGCCAACTTTGTTTCTCCCACTTTCTTATTTCGTTCCTCACCACATCCCCTTCTCTCCCGCCGCTCCCTCGTTCTCGAAGCTCCGAAAAGTTGAACAATTTTATTGAAACTTTCCAACTCTTAGCCAGACGCATCGCCCTGGCTACTTTGGCCTTATGAATTTGTTATAAAAAAAGGTAAACACGGAGAGAAGACTGGCGGAGAGAGGAGGGGCAGCAGCGAGCCAAACGGAGGGAAGAGAGAAAATGGAATGACCAGAAAAAAGCAACGAAATTGAAGTTCGCAACGTCGGAGTTTAACGAAATGAACGAAAAAAAGATTTATAATTAATTATTTTTTTATTTCACGAATTATCGATGCGTGTGGCTTAAAAAATAACGAATTGGAAATTCGGCAGGGAAGAAAATTGGAGACTTACTGGAATTATTTGAGAGTTTTTTTAGATAGTTTCGTTGGAGTCGAACGTTGGAAACTTCATCGTCATAAAAAGCAACAGCTTTTCCTACCTCAGAAAACCGCAAACGAAATTTCACCGCTTTGACAGGATCCTCCATACTTTTCACGATTATCCCCGAGAACCGAAAGGACGGCTCAAAATTTCAACTTCTCCACACGATAATTTAATATCATAATCATCATTATTATTTAATCCTTTTTGTGGCTCGTGCGGTATCATACAATTATAATAAAAGAGGCCTGTGTATAGCAGCTTGTAGAAGGCATGGTTGGGTTTCGCTATCATGTGGCTTTGAAACAGAGGCAGGGAATTGTATTAGGGGCATCGGGTAAACGTCAAAGGGGTGACGGAACGAGGTGTCTCGGTGCGCTGTCCCCGTACCGATATGCCTTCGGGCTTTCCTACACACCTGTATGGCTGAATTAATACCATTTATGTGTATTTACGCGTCTATGGCGATGTGAACGCGCTTGGCTGTATTAGCACATTCGTGAGTGCACACGCGTTGCAGGGATAAGCAGGAACGTCGGCAATATATTTCGATTGAAATTTCTCCGCGGCGTCGGAGGATGCGCGCGAGCATCTCGACAGACATTCTCCCTGTCCGAGTATAATGCTCGCCGTCCATTTTAAATGTGACAAGCCGCGAGCGAATCGCGTCGCTTCAACGCGACGAGTTTCATTATCCAAATTAGATCCTTTGGAATTTGTCGCTCTTCGAAGGGTCACGTGCATCAATGTTGAAACTAATTTCTTTTTTCGCTCATTCCGAACCGTCCGAAATGAATATCGACCGGAAGCGGGGAGGATGCGGATAAATATTGGCGAGAATCGCGCCGTAAAAAACCGTCGATTTTTCACCCACCGCGAACCATAATCGCACTCGGAATAATATACAAAGGGGACCATCCGCGTGAATCGCCACATTGTGCGCCCGGTGCTCAGCTACTATGTACTCTCCTATTTATACACGTATTACATACGCATTGTGACAATGAGAATTCGAGACGTGCCGAGAAAAACAATATTTCCAATATTATTTGCAGACTAAGAGGAGACGCCAGTCAGAATTTATCAGTAGAGAGCGAGATGAGCACACAGGAATTTATTGATTTTCTCTCGGATTTTCTCTCCCCTCTCGTCGTTTCATTTGTACGTTATTTGTTATATTTCGAGGAAAAGCGAGCGAAAATTCCAAGCGGAGAATTCACTATACGAGGCTAACGTTATTTGCAAGTTTCTCAAAATTGTGTGCACTCGCACACGGCACACGGACCATTCACGGATGAATTCGAAGGATTTTTCAACTAAATTTGCCAGCGAAGCTCCGCGAGTGAGCAGAGGCGGGCAGAGCTAAATGGTGGTAAATTGGGACTCCGGCACGAATCTTTCTCCTCGTTTTCTCAAGTTCGTGATAAACAACCAGCCGTAGGATTACAATTTTTCGCGACGTTTTTAATCGCGTTGACGAATATTTGGGGCTGGTTTCATCGGCGTTCGATGATCCACGAATTTCCAGAAGTTTAATACGCTCGCTGCGAACCGTGCAAGAGTGAGAGAGAATCGAGTGCTGCTGATGGGAATCCCGAACCAAATGCGCTCATGCGCATTTCGTGGTAATGAATCTTGCGTTTCGTCTCCCTCGCTCTTCCTCGTTTCCTCAGTCGTTTTTTTCTCCAGGATTTAACCATGTTCTCGCGAGCTGGCCAAGCGAGTTTACGACTTTTCCAGTGAATTATCAATTCGTAGGAAAAGCTTTCAGCCCTGGCGAGTGCGCGCGTCTCCACGTTTTCCAGGCTCTTTCGCGTGCTCGCGTGCATGCGCTTGAAAATAAATTTTCCCCCCATTTTTTGCGACTTCCAATTTTCTTCTCCAGTCACATTGCGTCGATAACTCTTGCCTTCCACTCCGGCTACTCCGGACGAAATTTCCATCGATTTCCCGTCCGGAGTGGCGCTCTCTCTCTCTCTCTCTCTCTCTGCGCCAGAAATTATCTTCCCAGCAGATAAACTGAAAAATTCTAATGCGTGCTTGAAAAACTTTCATCACTCGTCGACTATAAAGTCACATATATTTTCTCAGTTATTGCCTCATTCAATCATTGAGATTCAAATATTTGACGAAGCGACTAACAAGGATGCGTATACGTGAATAAATAATATTTTAGTTATTCAAATCATTTCGTTTCTGTCGTTCGGTCCATTCCTCCCGACAGAAAAGTCTTCGCACACGTTTTTCCAGATCCTTCGCATCTCGAGGGGGAATCGGACGTATTTTTGCACGGTAAAAAGCCACGAATCGTTACCCACCGCGAGGGCAATTTTCGATCGCACGCGGTGCAGACACCCGGTATAGATTCGAGACGTTTATATGTGCGCGTCGAAGGTGGAGATGCTATCAGTTTCGTGGTTCTGACGTCTCTGTATCTTTTCGATCGGGTTGCCCCGTTTCCCGCAGAGAATTTCGTGATCCGGTCCATCTCACTTGGCGTCTATCGTCGATTTAATTACGGCTCCCTCAGCCTTAATTAAATTTGCAAGGCAGATGCGATTTTCACGCCGCGTATACCGCCGTTTGCTTGCGCCTGCGGAATCTCGAAAAGTGGGTACGGGGTGAGTGAACGCGCGAGAAGGGATCGATCGCGCCGATCGTTTTTCTTCCAGGCATTCCTCAATCACTTTTCCCCGCGGGTCTCCGCACTTCGTTTCATACTTTTATAGCCAATGAGTCGTCAGACTTTCGTTGCCAGCATCGCGTTTTTCGATTTTTCGAGTTTTCACGTCGTTCCATTTACTTTTTGTCCTTCGCAGACTGCCCCACGGATTTTATCCTCGCGACGGATACAACGAGCTCTTATAAATAGAACGGAAGTCCAGATGTGGCTCAATTTTGCGCACAACGTTCCAGATTTCTTCGCCAATCGAATGGCTTCCCACTGGAAAGAGTAACGAGCTCGAATTACCGCGGTCGAATCGATCCCAGTAGCCTGCTGAAACGAGAGCCATCTACGAAAGCGTATTTCGCGTTACATCCCGGCGTCTATATCGTTAGAAAAAAATAAGTAGCAACGTACGTGGACGTTTAATGGCTCTCGTATTTTATTGTCGCGATAAGAACCGAGGGGGTGTTACATTCGAGCGATCAGCACACTTCGCCGCGCGATAAAGCTCGCGGACGGTAAACAAGCTGCGTGAAATTTCGAGTGATTTAATTATATATGCGTGCGAGCCCATCGACGCTCGATTACGGATTGAATTTCTCGGAATGGTGAGAGGGCTGGGAACACTGAGCATTTCTGGTCATTTTTAAATGGCGAATTTCTCAGCGACCGTTTGAACGTGTGAAAAAAGTGTTTTCGAATCCTCATAGTTTTCTCGGAAGATAAAAAAACAATGAATCGTTCCTGTCGATATCCAACGATTTTTCCCGAATTTTTGAGCTTGAAAATGTCTTTTTTTCCGCGCTCGCTCATGCCACTACGCGGAGAAGGATCCTCGCCATTATTCCGTTTTATTACCGCAGCAGCAAAATACTATAACTCACGATTCCGGAAACTCGACGTCGTTGCAGCAAAGTGTAACATTTTCCACAGATGCATATTCCGCACGAATATATCTGTATTGAAAATATATACGTGCATGAAACGAGGGAGGGAGAGGAAAAAGGTTGAAAGAAAAGTTCCAAGCAGGATCTGAGTAAAATGGGCTGGACGATGGCCAGAAAAGCCTGCCAGAATTTAGTGGACGACGGAGCGCGATGTATTCAACAACTCTTTTCCCCTCGTTCTTTCCTCCGGAGATTCATAATCGTCCTTTATCTCAGCATTTTAAATTCTCACATTCGTTTTCTCGCGTTTCGCAACACTTTAAGTATTTATTTATTTCAAGGATCGGTCGCGACCCAAAAAATAGCTTTTTTTTTTCTTCCTTTTCTTAGCGTTCTCGTACTCCTTCGATCCTCTCAATCCTTCCTCGGTCGAAACGGTCGCCCTCGCACTTGCTCCGCTTCACGTTTACTTGACGATCGATGGGAGCGAAGAAATTCAGCGGTTTCTCGTCCCGCAAGCTCCGCATCTCTCCTTTCACTCACCTCCTTCGCGCGCCCGAGGATAATCAACAAACAGTTTGGCCGCGACGGCAGACGCCCGTACGGATATTTATCGGTGATACTAACGTGGCCCGGACGAAAATAGAGCTAACCGCGAGACGAGAATAGGCCCCGAAACTATGCGCCGGTTTCTCGCGAGCACGCAGCGTGCGGTGTGCTCTCGGCAAGAAGGAGGGAGAGAGACCGGCGAACGACGCACACGCAACGCTCGGGAATCCCTCTCGTACCGTGACCTCCATCCCCGCCTCGCTCTCTCCACCCTCCATCTTTTTTTAACCCACCTTCCATTCTTTTATTATTCTTTCATCCTACATTCCCCGTCTTTTTTCCCTCGCGGAGTGTTCCGCACTTCCTCATTCGCCCTTTCACAAACATTTCTTGCGCGTGTGTGTGCGACCTGGAGTTGAATTCAGGAGACAGAATCCATCGGATTCGTGTTTCCTTGGCTTTTGCTTCCCCCGTTTTCTCCTTCATTCATCAATTTTTTTTCACAACCACGCTGGGAGCAGAGAGACTTCCAACACAGTTTTTGGGCTTCTTTTCCCGCCTTTTTCGCGAGCGGCACGTTTCAACCGCTCGCTCTTTTGCACCTCGAAATTTATGTATTTCAATTTTCACACAAAAAAGATCATCGCATAATCGCGCACGAATGTTTCGTACCCGTTTCACGCTCTTTGCAGCACTTGGGATTACCTGCGAGAAAATAAGTAACTAGCAAACGGTAGAAGAGCACTTTTTCGTTTCTCCCCCATTTGGACGTTTCTTGTCCTCCCCAACTGCAGTTTATGTTTCGTTCAGAGTTTGCTCTCTCTCTCTCTCTCTCGTCGTCAGATATTCAAGCGGAATGAAAAGTCTCGTAGGCTACTTTACGGACATTAAGATAGAAACGACACTGGCGCAAAGCACGGGTCTGAGAAGAGGGTTGAACTAGTAAAGGAAGAAAAAAGCACGAAACGACGATGTAGCCGAGAGAACGCACCCTTTCGAGGCAACTAAACTACCCGTGCATAAATGAGCATTCGAGCGCTCGTGCGAGCTCACTATGACCTGATTTTTATATAGGGAAAGCCTATTTTATTCACACTTTTCTTTTTCTATATGTTAATACCGACGCGTTTACATAAATAAACTCGAGTTTATTTCTTTAGTTACCAGATTAATTATCATTTTTCATTAAAGCCTCGCTCGGGTAACGCGCTTCCTCTTTTCCCTGCCGCTAGCGAATTCAGTCTCGAGATGTTAAACACCGGTTCGGGCTGTCGTTAAACTTCATTTAGGAGAAATTCACCGTTGCTCGATGAAACGTGGCATTTTTCGGACTGGTAAACACGGTATTGTTGGAAACAACTTTTTTTTTTTTCATTCATCGACGCAGTGCAAAAAAGACTTTTCACGAATTTTTTTTGACCGGTATAAATTATAAATACGGATACGAAAAGTGTTGGGCCTAAAAAGCACTCTTAAAATAGAAAAAAAAAATTGTTTTATTTTTATTTTACTCAGTTTTCGTACAGAAAAATGGGGAGAAGACGGGTCTAAAAAAAGATGGGTTTGCGCTGTTGATGAAGTCTGTGGATTGGATGATCGGAGAAAAAAAAATTGGTTTTAGATTCGATAGGTAAATGGCTGTAGCGCGTATCATAGGATTTTTGGTTTTTTCAAAAACGACAAATTCGCGGCGATTCTCCCAAAAGCTACAAAAAAGCACGTTTTTTTGACCGTTTTTTACGAAAACAAAATAGTTCCACTAAAAAATTCAAAATTCGTGTGATATATGCGCCATAGCTACAGTCGCAAAGAACACGTGGCAAAATTTTGGCAAGGATCGGTCGAATACTTTCGGAGATTTGATCAACGAGCCGTCGAAAAACGTAATTTTGAGAAAAAACGCGTCAAAGGCAAGTACCTCCGCGGTGGCGCACTCGGCAGTGCGTATCAGCGCGCTCAGACAGCCAAGTAAATGTCGCTCCAAAGTACGCTTTGACTGTTCAAATATTTACAAAATTTTAGTATGACACTTTTGAATAAAGCGTATACTGTCAAAAAATGCGATAAAAAACACCGATTTTTTGAAAACTCTCGTTAGGCCAGACCCCCCCCTTAAACTCGGAATCAATATTGCTCAAAGAATTCGTGAAATCAAGTTTGAAAGGGGAGAAGGATTCGCTATTCTGGCAAGAAAGTGCGGATATAAAAGCTTTCCAGTTGATGAGAAATAGCCCGTATGTAAAACGTCGTTATATACATCCTTGCTGGATAATCGATAGCGTTGCGTGTCGGTGTGTACGCGTGTGGGGAGCTATACACAGTTGCCATTTCCTTTTCACCGGATATCGAGAGTTTCGCAGTCCAGAAAATTGGAACTCTGGCTTCCGCCCCGAAACCGGACGAAATAAGTCCCCCCTCCGCGCGGAGGAGCGAGCAGAGAAAAGCTCGAAAACTCCCAATCCAGCTCTAACGATAAATAATTAAGTGCCTCTTTCCATCCTTCTTTCCTCCCTTTTCTTGCCACGTTTGTATGCGCCTCTGCGTGTATACATACGTCGTCCACGTCCCCGTGTGCGAAGCTTCCTGTAGCAGTGTCAGTGCATGGATTCAGTTTATCCCATCGCTCGGTGCGCCCTGCTCCGATCCTCCGGACACTTGACTCGAGTACCGGACCCGTTTAGTCACCCGAGAGGGTCGAAACATCCCTTGGAATCCCATTTTATCTGCTCCACTCGAAATTCACTCTGTTTTTCCAGTTCTAAGACTCTTAATCGTCCGTGCTACTGTTCTGCTCATGTTCCTGCAACTTTTGTTAATCCCTTCTTCTTTTTTTATTTTTCGTTTCGTATTTCAAGGCTGAGCTCACTCGATCTCCGGGTTCAATAACGCTTTTTCGGTACTTTCATTCACAAATTATTATTGTATCCGGGAAGATGCTCGATGCTTCTGAAGACTTGATTCGAGTGCGCCGGAAGTCCGGTAGCGGTTGAGGAAACGAGTCGACGCTCCGCCGCATTCCCATTTACCTTTTTCCATCCAATTCGCTCTATACCGCGTTGCTGTTTTTTTACGGTTACGAGTCACGAGTCCCGTTCTTCCTCGTGGTTTACGGGAGCGATCGTGAAATTATTGCTATTGCGAAGCTCTCCTGCGGGGAGAGCGCAAACACGGTGCTCTCCAATTTTATCATCGATCGTTTCGATTGAGAGATAACGGCGAAAGACGATTGAGAAGTTGGAAGAAGGAGCAGCAGGATTCGCTAGAAATTCGAACAGGAAATCGAAAACGGAGCAAACATCGTCGCTACCTCTGGTCGGTAAGGAAGGAACTGAGCCCGATAACTTGATGCTTTTTTTTGTTCTTACGAAACGAGGAGAAAGAACGGGACGAATCACGTTGAACGTTAACGATTATTGGATCTATTATTGGTCGAGTCTTGCTCACCTCTTCTCATGGGAATAAAGCCGTCTCGCACCGAGGATGCCCCCCACCGCCGTACGTGCTTTGAGACAATGAAACGATTTGTTTCCTCATTCGTTTACGGTTATCGTAACGACCTTTCTCCTCCGATCCCTCGTCGCTCTCTCATTTTATCCACATTCTCCTCCCTGCATTGCCCTAATAGCCCTCATGAGAACGAAAGAGATCAGAAATTTTATCCGTTTTAGCCTCGGTCAACTCTCGTTCATTGTTTTTCTTCTCGCAACTATATTCGATTTAGCCGGTTTTGAGAAAAAAAGCCTTTCCAACCTCGCCTGCACCCGAACAATTTTGTTAGGGGAGGGTTCCAGAATATCTAAAGATATTCTGGAACCCTCACTTTCACGAACTTTAACTCAGGCGGAAGCCCTATCGATGTTTAGTTCACTCACATTGTTCGAGGCGTCAAGTGACTTATTTTGTTCGAGGTAAGACCGATCATAGAATTTCGTACATTTTCATCTAATTTTTGCCTATTTTATTAAATTGATTGATAAGAATCGTTAAGGAAGTTCAAACTTGGGCTTACCCTACTGTTTTTACTTCCTCGTAGAGGAAGCTGTGTGATGATGAAAATTTTTTTTTTTTTCCAGTTATGAATGTCAATTTGCTCAAAATGTCCCAAAACATCGAAAAATCATATCTAGAAAAAATGTCCGGATGTGTGTGTGTGTGTGTGTATGTTACGGCACTGCAAAATTAAAACGCTTATAACTCGAAAACGGTTTGAGATACAGGGCTACCGTTTTGCACAGATGTTAATCTATACAAGTTCTTCATTCTCTGATAATTTTGTCAGAATTAGTAAAAAATTACGAATCCTACGACGTTTTAAAATTTTCATAGAAAGGGTGTCGACGCTCTCTAACTTTCGAAAATTTTAAGATTTATTAATAATTTTTTTCTTTTATAAATAGACTATCATAATAGGAAGGTTGGTATTGAATTTCCGGAATATCGGTTGAGCGGTTTAAATTTAAGAATTTTTTGAATTTTACGAAAATATGAGTTGAATAAAAATTGAAATTTTGTAAGACAACGTGTATAAGTCTATACTTTCTCTATACTTTCCAGCAAAATTGTCGGAATTATTTAGTTTCAATGTAAATAGAAAAACGATGAAAATTGAAAATTTGCAACTGTTTTTTCTGATGGCTCGTCATTCAGTTTTTTTTTAATGGATTTAAACGAATAAATAAATCTATGTTCTTAAAAGAAGGTAGTGAAAATACATTATTTCCTTGTATGCAAAAAAAAAAATGCTGAAAATTAAAATTTGCAAATTTTAATTTTCAGCATTTTTGAATTATTTATTAATTTGTGAAATTTCGCAGTTTGGGGAAATTCCGGACGGCTTGTTTGCAGGAATTGTGAGTGCAAGATGTGGAAGCAAAAAAGTTATTTTTGTTTTGAAAAATATGAAAATTCACCATCCCAAGATTGGATTATGCGAATGTGTAAAGCTCACAAAGTTGCACAAGCGAAACTACGAGTCGAAAATATGTTTGCCATATGTGTAGCAATTTCTAATGGAATCTAGATTCAGCCCAAGGGCCGTCCGGAAATACCCCGGAGGTTCGAGTTAAATCCGAATTTTATGGAGTGTTGTTTTTGGCTAAATACCTAGAAATTTTTTCACCCATTTGTTAAAATTTACATTCGAAATCGTAAACAAGATATCAAGGAGTTGAATCGATTAAAAATTCATCCAGTTTATTTAATCACGTCGTTGCGGTTATTGATCAATTTCCCTTAGGCAGTCGGAATTACCCCAATCTTTCCTAAGCCTCGAAATTTGAATGAAAGAACTTCCATATATACAACCGAAGTTCATTCCAATTCGTTAACATCACGAATATGGCAGGCCGAAGCAACGCTCGAATGTCGGACGAAAAACTTTTAGCCAAATCCGAAACTCCTTTTTCCTTATAAAAAAAACCCCCTGAAAGTGCGCTCCCTCCGATCTAATGACAGTGAGAATTCATTTGCCAGCCCCTTGTCAGCGAACTTTTACAGCAACGCGAATGCAGGTCCTGCAGCACGAACGTTGGGTCAAAACAATCCGTTAATTTCTCCAAAAACTTTTCCGCGTATTCTCCTCATATATTCACAGAGAGAATATGTGTACAAATGAAAAGGCGCCCTACCGGAGGAGGGTGATGAGAATGCGAAGGGGAGAGAAGCGACTCGACCCACTAACGAAACGAGAAGACTTTCGTGCTCTCCCACACTCTTTTCCCCCTCCACACGTGACTAATTAGTGGCTGCACATATTGGATTACCAACAAGTGACGTTTCGCGTTGGTATGAAAACTCGATTATACGTGGATGAGGTATTTGTGTTTGCTAACATCGCTACAAACGGGCTGGCGCGTTTGTGTGTGCGCGAATACGTATCCGCGCACACGTTCGGATTCTGTTGGTTTTCACAAACAAAACTACGGCAGCTTTTCCAGCATTTTCAACGCTATTTCCTCATTCGTGCGTCCCACACTTTTGCGAACTCTGCGCTCAAGAGAAAACAAAGCGACCGCGGTAACAAAGGGCGAGGTACACAGAGATAAGGGACAACCGGGCGAGTCACGGTCGTCTGCTACTCGTCTTCTTCCTCGACTCTTTGACATACATAAGAAATTCGATGCTGTAAAGCTCACGTAACCGGAGACCGCGGCGGGTGCAAACGAGGGGAACAGATAAATTCGTTATTGACAATTCTTCGGTCAATCCAGAGCCGCTTCTCTTTTCATTGTTTTTAGGCTCTCGGAGTATTCAATCGAATTACCATTCGAGGTAGGAATGAGCGTTGATATTTAAGTTTTACCTTTCGCGAACCCGAATATTCTACAAATAACTGATTTTAAGGAAGTCGAGGCTGTACAGTCTTTTTTCTTACCCAAAAGTGATGACCTGTACCTTTCAAAAGTTAGGACAGTTTACAGTTTGGCAATGTTGCATACACTTTAAAGAAAAGTTGGGGAAAAAAAGACGAAAAACTGGTGAAAGCTCAGTCGAAAACACGAACAGTGACGATCCTAGCCTCAAAAAACTGCACGGAAAACAGATTATTATTAATATAATCTCAGCAAATCTCCTAATAAATTTGAAAAAAATTGACATTATTCGGCAAGCCTTGCTCATGTTGCCCAAAAAATTTCATATTTTTAGCATCATTTTTAACGGAGATATCACTGAATGTGTCTTGACTTCCATAAGATTACATGTTATTTGGCCCAAATTGTTATTGATTTTTCTCAGCAACGACGCTCCTAAACTGTCTGAAAATTTAACTGATTTTTTTTTACACTTCACTTTATAAGTCACAATCGGTTTAAAAGCGGTGACATCATTTTCATTCTAATCCCTCAACTTCCTTAAATAACAGTAAAGTAAAAAGTCCATGTTCGAATAGATTGGCGAAATTTGCAGGTCGGTTATCGAGCGTTTAATAAAGAATGAAAACTGTCTTAGAAAAAAAATTTAAGGAATCCGTAGCAGCGACGATAAGAATAAAGGGTTACCGAGTGCTTAAGAGAGATGCGAAGAATGGCAGAAGCGAAGCTTCTCCTATACATAACCGCGACTTCTCGGAGGTTAGGAATCGGTCCGAATTTCGAGTGCTCCAATTCGCGTCACCAAAAAAAATACGCTGATGCGAAAGGAATACCTTAAGCTCGTCCGCCTTGCTTGTTAAGGGAGTTGAGAAATGGAGAACGTTCGCTAGCGATTTCCTGCGGCGGAATCGTCTCTTCGGTGCGATCAAATCGAATACAAAGTTATTTCCTGTTCGTAATTTCAACGAAGTGAATCCCGATAGATTTGCTCGTCGTAAAAAACAATTGGCGGAGAAAAAAGGGCGAAAATGACAGTTCCGAGGAGAGAGCGGATCGATGGGGAACGAGGGGTGAAAGCGAGCGATGGAAGGGCGCGAAGGATCGACGCGAGCTTTTCTCTCCTCGTTCCGTTTACACAGAAAATCTCATTTTCCAGCCTACTTGTCAGCCGCTGGTCCAGAGCTGCCAAAAAAATCTCGTAATATCGGTTGTAAGCGCGAATGGATGAACAAACGAGAAACAATTTTCGTGCTGTACGAGGGTCGACGATCGTTTTCCGTCGCTCTCTTCCCCGCTGTTTCGCGCCCCCCAACAAAAACGTCGCACTTCCGATTGTACGTAGACGAGGGCTGCGCCGCGTGCGCTACTAACGCGTTCTCGCTTCCCCTCGTCTCTTTCCTCTTTATCGCTCTCCCTCTCTGTCGAATTCTCTTAGAGAAGCGGCAGAGGTTGCAGAGGCATATATCGACCGGCGCATTGCTCCGCTGTTCCCAATCCTGGCGCCCTGCTCCCCCGCTCTCGCCTCTCCTTTCTTCTCTTTATCTTCCTCTTCCTCTGGCGCATTCTCCTTTCCTCTTCCTCGCACGTCCTGCAGCTGCAATCCTCGGTTAAAAGCGACCCCTTCAACTCCCAATCTCCCTCTTGCTTTTACCAGCACAGCGCCTTTTTTTCCTTCGAATTTTTCATTTTGCGCCCTTTTTTCTTCAGCCCCGACTCGCGGAAGAACCGCTTTTCTTTCGGGTTTTCTCATCGCCTCACGATATTCCCTTTGTTCAATCTTCTCGTAAGCGCAGCTAAATAATAAGGCGAGTAAAAATAGCGTCGTTTCAACAAAGAAAACGGGATGAAAATCTGTCTCGACGATGAAATTATAAAATGCTTCAATAAATGAGTGGAAGCTTCGAGCTTTTTCGTATTTATTGAGATTTCTCCATCACCTCGTTCACACTTCAGGCTTCGAACGCCCTGCGCGTATGTTCGCTCTCTATAATTTTCCCTCCGCGTGAGCTCTCCGCTTGACGAAACTTTTAATTAAATCCTGAGAGAACAATTGATAAAATCGAATGGGATCGATCAGCGGTGGGATTAAGCTCGTTCCACGTGACGCGTCAGCGTCAAGTCTGCGGCGTCGAATTCACAGAAATGTAATTCCATCGAATAATTGTTCGAGCAACTAAAAACCGACTTTTCATTCGAGCATTATGCACCGGAAAAGGTCTGTAAGGATCGAGCGCGCATGAGTGGACCGCGGGCGAGGCTTCGCTTTGATTTTTCTTCGATAAAATTCGTCGGTGCATGCCGGCCGGTGTATACATATCAAGCCACGTCTTTACGACTTTTCGCCACGTTTGCCGAGCCGTTACACGTTGTTTCACCGAATCCATTTTGTCTTCCGCTTTACTGCTACTTTTTCTTCTTCCTCGAGTTTCTTAATAGAAAATAAAAGGCCGATATATATAAACTTGGATACAAACGTGGACACCTATGTACACGGAGGTGAAATAAGTCGCCGGAGACTAATAGATTGCCACGAGCGTAAGCTCCGAGTTTAGGGGAGGCAGTACGGCGATCCGTACGTGTGTATTCTCAACGAAGACTTATGGGAAGGGTGCTCCTGGTCACCGGAGGAAGAGAGATTCTCGTTTATTTATTAACTACTTTTTTCCTCGATACAATTTCGGGGTTCATCGTCCTTTTCGTGACGCACCGGGTGCAATAATAAAAATCAGAGCGGAACCAGCCTCCGGGAAGCCACTCGACGACTCATCCGTGACGTCGGTTCCAAGCTGACGTTATTTGTAAACTTATCAATAAATTAATGAAAGTAAGAACAACGAGGGCGCGCGCGATATTCCATTTTGTTCCGTTGAAAAAAGGCTCCGTTTGAACGCGCAGAAGAACCATTTGTTCGAGAAACCGTTTGTTTTTTCATGCATCTTCCTTTCTTCGAGTTCCACCCTCACTTGTGTACAGGGGACAAAACCACCCTTCACATTCGTCAGAACGAGGCTTTTATACATTTTTTTTCAACTCATAAACCACCGGCTCCCCTTCGCTTCGCTTTTTCATCCTTTTTTCTTGTTGTTGCTGCTGTTGGTTTTTTTTTTTTCGTGCCTGATTCACTTTGTGCCCGCGTTACACTCGGCCGTACGTTCGCCGACCACCGGTAAACCGGCGTTTGCTCGCTCGCGTTCCTCCCTTTTTATATCGTCTCGTTTTGTTGCTTTACAAGCATTGTTTCCTCCATAAACATATCTCTATAGGGATATATTATTTTTTTCAACTCGCACACGCGCGTATAGAGCCGTACTCGTTGGCTTTTCGTGACGCGCTATAGACTGCAGTAGCTCGCTCACAAAGCCCAGTAGTTCGCCTTCTTTTTCTCTCCCTGCTATCCCGTTTTTTTCTTTGTTTTTCTGCTTTTTTTTTTTCGAGCCAAAGAAAACGAGTCAAGAATGAGGCAGAACGGAATGCGGCCTCTCTCCAGTGGCTATGCGAACAGTGACATCCAAAGCGAATATAATGAAAATACACGACTACCGAATTCAAATGAAGATGGAATCGTGAAAAAAAGAGCACGACTGCGCGTATACGCGACAACTATTTCGAACACAAAGAACACCTCCGACCGGCTCTATACTTATTAGACGAGCACGCAGAACGCGGGCGTTTTCCTAATAACTTCAGATATTTTTACACGAAAATGTAAAAAACAAGTTGCAAGAGATTTTCTGTCTGACATATTTTCTCAAGTTATAACTTAATATAAAAATGTTGCATTCCGATGAATTTGCGCTGTCGCAGCCCAGAGTAAAATGGAACATTTTTATTCCATTACCTTTACATCATGGCTTCGCTCCGTCACGCAGTAGAATATTTCTTCAAATATTTATTTCCCTCCGCGGAGCACCCTTGTAATATCTCAGTGACTGTCAGAATAACGCACGATGGATGATCTCGCGAGTTCGAAGGGTTGTCAGAAGTATACGAGCTCTCGCGTCTTCGGCCTTTTACCAGACGTGTCTTTCGCGTGTCTCCTTGAATTTATGTGCACTATCCCCGCATCCATACGACGAGAGCACAATCGCAGGCGAAGAGTTGGATTTTATTCGTGGAACGAAATCTCGTTATACCTTCCGCGCGTTCTTCCCTTTTTTCGTTACATATATTCCCCTTACCGATATTATGGAAGGAAACCACTTATCGTCGTGTGTCGAGGGATCTATTCATCCTTCATTTGTGCACCTGAAAATATATGTTTCCTCCGGAAGGATAAGACGGGAGCAGTTCCTCTTCGTTGTTGGGATATTTTTCTAAAAACATGAGTATTCACTCAATTTGCTGGCTTAACAAGGAGCCTCGGAGCTTCCGGTGAGAGTTTAAGAACTCGAAGAATCCTCCGTGCCTCATATCCTTCACTTTGCCAGCACGAGTCTCTTACTTTTTTCACGGAGGCAACATACGAGCCCTGCAAAAAGGTATCCGCGCTTTGTGTGTTCCGTCATTTCTGCAGCTCGCTCGCCCCCTCTCCTTCCTTCTTTTATTCCACCCCACTTTCATGGTGGTAAGCACCGAGCGAGCGGAGTAGGCCAAGAAATTAGGTCGTTCGCGTTCACATATTTTCCCTCTTCTCTTCGTCCTTCTTCAGCGCGTCGTTCAGTGTCCTCCAATAAGGACGCTGTCCCCGTTGCTCCACCGAGGGCTCGGGAGGAAAAGTGGGAGGGAAGGGGCGACGGTGAAGAAAGCGCCTTTGTGACTTCCTTTATCTCCGGTCTCGCGCGACCTACCCTTCTTTAACCCGTAAAACATTCTGAAAATACTTTCCTCTCTCGCACTCCGTATCCATAAATTTCCGGCAAATTTGTCCTTCGGAATACATTCCTCCGCCGTAAATAACGTTTCATCTTGAAAGCCCAATTGCTGTTTCGCCCACGCCCCCCAACTTCGAGTCGTCCCGAAGGAATCGTCGCGAAACCCCAGCAAACGCGGATTGTATCTGGAAATGAACCGCGTTCGCAAAGTATTCACGGTTACAACTAAATCGGAATTCCCTCTCATACGATTCGGTTAATCAAAGAATCGTCACTCGCGTTTTCCAGTGTATTCCGCAATTTCTCGAACATTGAAAACGCCGAGCGAAATTCCCCGCGAGACTGTGTCGACCTGCTCGCGAGAAGCTGGTTAAGACAATTGGCATAGAATGTGCTGCAAACTCGCTGCTGGCAGCTTCTTTTATTTCAATACAAAATCAACGATTGTTTTCACTTCTCAGGATACATGTTTAAACCAATGAAGCTGTTTCTGCATAACTTTGCGCATCTGCGAAGCGATAGCGAACCGGCAGGAGAAGGGGCGACCCGAGAAAGGGTGGGGGGAGCAGGTTCGTTGTTCAGACTTGTGCTCGGATATCCCAGCTCTCCTACAACGTGTGTACGTATAACTTAGTCCATTATCCCGAGCTATTTATAGATGAGGTTGATCCAGTTCAGGAGCTCCAGTTTATGCTTAAATATATACGTTTGATCGTAGGCTCGAATGTGCTGGGTAGAAGTGTATGATTTATGTCGACGTAAACGCGAGGATACCGGCAAGGGGAGTGGGCCAAAAAGGGTATTCGACGTCAGTCGTTATCAGGTGATTTGGCAAAATAACTCGAAACAGGTGAAGGTAGATTTTAATGATGCTCGCTCCGGAGAAAATCATGGAAGGAAACTTGCGATAATTCAGCCTGAATATAATGAGCGTATATGAAATCGTTAATTCGTAACGAATGTCTTTTACCAAATGGGAAAATCGATTTCTTGCTTATACCCGCGGAGTCTTGGGTTTTTCATGCATAAATATTCGGATGCTCGTACTTCGGAATCAGGTCAGTGTACGAGAGCCTCGATTCGCTAGGAAACGGAACGTTTGGACCGTCAGTTTTTCTTGCTTTTGGCGAAAGATCAAGAAAAATTGGTTTCGGCGACTCTTGACGGTGCGTGAAAGCAAAGACAAGTGCATGGTTCTGGACAAACGCTGTTACAGGGTTCTACTCACTTGGTCAGAGTTCTCGCGCATAATCTCAGTTTTGGTGTGAAATTTTCTTAACTGCGGGTCTCTAGACTCGAGAACGCGCTCCCCCAAGCCGGAAGGACGTTGGTATCGATTTGCACGAGCTCCCCAGCGCGTTATATTTATACACGTATATGTAACGCATTGCGATACATAACCTGGAAGAGCTGTAAGACATTTTCAACGGCGGAGGGTGACTCGTTCCGGTGGGGCGTACAATAACGCTTCCTCGAGGATCCAAGTCCTTTCGTCCCTTGCTCATTCTTCGCAGTTTTAAAATTCTTATGCGCTTTTTTAAGAATCTTCGAATGTGTCAGCATTTTTCTATTAAATATAGCGATAGCAGAGGCTCGGAAAGAATGACGGAATGAAAGGGAGGGAAATAGAAAAGAGGAAAAGTCGAAGGATGAAACAACACGCGAGGGAGTATTATTGTATGAGAACATCTCGCACACAGCGAGCGAGAAAAACCGTCGACGTCGACGTCGCTTCGAGTTTATCGTTTTGGCCTGAATGCATTAAGTGCGCTTGATTTGCGCCCAGTTAGAGAATTTATGCGTCTACCACGAGAGTTTACGTTCACATACAAGTATACACGCGAGCGTGTAAAGGGGGAGACCCAGTTTTCCCGTGGCCCAGCACGGACCTTCGCCACTTCGTGGACAGAAACGTTTACTTTATCGCTTCAAAGAAGATTGAACGAGAATCGAGATAAAGGAGAAACACAAAAGGACACTAAAAATCCTTTTTTCTCTCCTTTCGGAACACACAACTCGAGCGTCATTCCAACCTCTTTAATTCCCTCCCACTGCGAGCAGAACATTTCTGCTCGATACTTCGGATATGACGCTGGAGCTTGCAACTTCGGAGTCCAATTAATTGAACGCAGAAAAAAGCATTTTTCATTCTTCAATATTCCTCCCTTTCCAGTTTACAAAATTTCAACCTACACGAATGCGTCTCGTGGAGTTAAAAATTGAAGGATCACAAACGCTTCTTATTCGTTGATTTCCTTCAACTCCAACGTTCCACACTCCGGCGTCATTACTTCACAGCGAGATGCGGTTTCCACCGCGGATTCTCCTCGAAGAATTTCCACCGCGAAAATGGCACGATTTTCAAGAAAAAATTGACCGAGGCAAAACTTCCTTGCCCTCTTCCTATTTTATTTAGTCCCCGCTTTGCATATGAGTTTCTATTTTTCTTCTACCTTTTTTATATACCCTCCATCAATGCTTGCCACGAAAAGTCTCGACGCTAACCAAAAGTGTATCTTTCGCCTCCCTTCGAGCTTTTCTCCCAGTCGTTATTCCTCCCTCGCTCTCCCTCTTCCTGCTCCGCTTTCTATCTTTTTTCTTTCACTTGTATCTCAGGGTATTTCGTGGACCTCTATACGCGAGAGCACTATACTCTTTACGAGGCTACAATAACGCATACCCCGTAGTAAAAGCTCCCGGAGATACGTAGATACGGTTGGCGACGCGAAGCGTCGCCGCAGAAGGACGTATAATTGCGTTTGCCCCTGCACTTTCCGCCCTTCCGAGCTCCCTTCGCCGGTTGTACGACGAGGAAAGGAGGAAGAAGCTACTCCTCGTTGATGCTGCATTCTCCACTCGTTTTCGAGCTTCTCTAAGAATTTCCTTGACGCGCCATGCTACTGGCTCGAAAAATGGAGGAAGGAAGACCGGCCAACTGCGAGAATTCGGGTCGCGAATGAATTTTCTTTCTCTCTCACTTGCCTCCATTGTTACATTGTCCTGCTTCCGAGCGTGTGCTTGTGAATTGTAGGTATACTATTCTGCAACGGCAGCCAACACTCCAATTCAAAATGTCCAGCACGTTCTTTGGAATATATGAAATTCTCTGACGAAAATTCCCTTCGGCTACGCTTCCTTCGACTCATTATCGATGGTCCGTCCATCGATCGGTTGTTTGCGATCTCGTGGACTGCGACACGGACGCACCGGTGCGGAAAAATATCGGAAATATCGTCGGAGATTATTTGGGAGACGGGGAACTCGAAAGCTCCTGTTGCAGCGAGCTTTTTATCTGGCTCTTATAAAAAATCGGCTCTCCGACTTCTCGGACACCCTGTGGACACCTGAATGTAGCGGTACTTGTAGAACACGAGATTGCTCGGTGTATTCACTTTTGTTACAACGCACGAAGAAACCCCTGCACTGTTGTTTCCCCACTTTTTAAAATTCTCTTCCTCTTCACTCGAGCACTCACCACCGCCGCAAACTCCCCGGCTCTCGTACTTTCTGATTAGCTTCTCAATTTACCTCTGCGAAAAACAAAGTCGTTTGAATTTATTGCTTTCTTGTACGAAACGAGGAAAATTTACTCTACCATTTCATGCTCTTGGCTCCATTGCGTTCTATTTTCAATTCACATTTTCCAGTTACAAGTTATGATAGTGCATTCGTTATCCCGGAATCTTTGTTTTAAACGAAAATTCATGATTTTGTGTCTTTTGTCGAGCAATCCGGGGGAAAAAACGATGCAAAAATACACGGAAAATTGGTTGCCTCGGGGCGATAAATCCGGAGTGGAATCGAGACAATAATCATTACTACGGCGCTCCATATTGAAGCACTTTTCCTTTCTTTTTTTTGTGTGTTAAATGAGCTCCTCGTGCTACTCACGACCTTAATGTTCCGTGATCAAGAATATTCATTTCTCTATTCGTACCCTCGCAGTGTGACCTTTTTCATCGCCTTTTTCGAGGCAAATCTCGTAGCTGTAATCGCAGAAATTGTGAGTCGTTGGGAAACCGTCGAGACGACAACATTTTCCATCTATTTCAACGAGAGATTCTCGAGTGGAATTTTTAGCTTTCGTTGGACGGGGAAGTTCCAGGAGCTCGATACGATGAACCAGAGAAATATTTGTTCATCTACCATGAATGTTGTTATGCTACATACTAAATTACTCTCGAAGGTCCACAGAAACATGCTTCTCTCTCTCTCTCTCTCTCTCTCACCTCCTCCTTTTCTCCTGGTATAATTTCCAATTTCATTCTGTCTCGACTCTCCACGCTATCCCATTTCCGGGGAACGTTTCCTCGGAAACTGGTGCACCAGTGTGACACGTCTACGAATCCACTCGTCCCTCGACTCTAAATACGTATGGCACTTGCACGTATTATTATTCTCTCTGTGCAACCTCATCCTGACATTATTATCATCTTTATTATCCTCTACTTCGAGAAACATTTTCCACATGATTTTATTTACCAACACTCTCTCAACTCTCTCCTCCAATCCGTTCCCACGCGAGGCAATCAATTCTATTTTCACATTTTTCTCTCTTTTCTTCCCCTTCTTCAAATCTCACGCACGTAAATATTAATTCATCGCGAAATCTCATTTTCACCTCCTGCGGACACTCGTAGAAGGGCGAATTATGCTTTTGACCGGGAACGGATGTTTTTGCTCCCGCGGGAGCGAATCTTTTGACAGCTTCTAAAGGGAAGAAAATTTTGAAATGAAAATTGCGATGGAGCGAGTATTCGTATCTGGAAACTGTTTTTTTTTTTTTTTTAAATTGAGCAATTCTCGTTCACTCTTGAATAACTTCGATGCTTCAGATTTTGGGATACTTTGTCAGGAGAAAAAATATTTTCGATAAAAAGTATTTTCATTGAGCTTTGGAAATTGAATTTGGATCTTCGGAACTGTAAAATCTTGCGACATTTTTTTTTGCGTGTCGGCGAAAGACTTTTGAAAACGACTTTTTTTTCGTTCAATTGATTTTGGGTATTGACGAGCGATTGTTGCAATCGCGACAAAGAAACATGCACTGAAGCTGTTTTCAAACGAATTTTTTATTCCAATTGAATGGAGCCCACTCGTCAATCGTTGTTTATTATTATTGCGATTATTGTTATTGGTAAGTCCGCAATTCCCGTATGTTGTCACGTAAATGTTATTTCCGGGGTTACTTCTCGCTGAAGCACCGTGGGACACGTGACTCATGAAATTGGCTCAGTCCATTGCAGCCTCGGTCTCTTGTCACACTAGTATTATTGCCAGTAGTAAGAGAGCGCCATTGCACAGCCAGTGAAAAAGAGGTCTTGAAAATTGACAAAATAGTCACGTAGCACGGAGAGAGGAGCATTTCTGTGCACGTGTCTCTTTTTCCTCCGATATATTTGTATTTATGACGATGCCTTTGGAGAACTTGCAGTATTTAGAAACAATTTTTTTTCCACTACTTTGAAATCCAGTCAATAAAATGCGATTGGACTGAATGAATAAACGCTCGATAACCACGACGCTGAAGTTTCCAACGTTGGAGTCCAACGAAATGAACGAAAAAAACGTTTCTAATTCACCAATTTTTTATTTCACGAATCGTTGGTGCAGCTTGAAAAACTACGAAATGCAAATTTGGTAGGGATCAAAATAGGAGAATTACTGGAATTATTGGAGAGTTTTTTTCGATCATTTCGTTGGACTTCAACGTTGGAAACTTCAGCGTCATCGATAGCCGATATAAACGCACGGACAAAAATGTATGACCACTTAAGGAAGATCATGCGTTACTTGTCATTCAAAAAAGCAACTCAACTTTTCTGCTCTTTTCATGATCAAAGAAACGATTTCAATTTATTCTCGCGATTATTAAAATTATGTGTAACTTATTTTTTGAGATTGATCAATTTTTAATATATGACAGCGGTTAAATACTTTCGTAGTTGAATCGTCAAGCAAAATGTGACAACAGCCATTTTCTATTTATATGGGTATGCATATCAATATTTTAAACCAGCTGGCTCATGGTCTTGTCAAACCTTCCACCGTTTGTGTCGCTATTACTCGTTAGCCTCAAATAAGTGTTTTTATTTTTCAGGCCATCATTGATATCTAAAAACATTTTATTTTATTATTTTCGTTTTTGGCTCCTTCAAAGTTGGGAGGATCTTATTTCATTAAATCGAAATCGTCGCAGTGTGCTTGCCCTTAAGAGCCTGCGTATTGATTTTCGTCAATTGTTTTCTCCACAACTCGAGAGTAGATCCTTCAATAATTCCGGGAATAGATGCACGCTGTGTATTTCTAGCATATTTCAAAATGTCAACTCTCAAAGTTGGAATTTTCGATTTCCATTGGATTCGCGTGAACTTGTTTAAGGGGTGAAATTCCCCAAATTTTCAAACTTTGATCACAACTTTCGGTTTCAATCACAAGAAAATATTGCTAGCAACATTCCCGTTGGACAAAAAGTCGGAGAATTCAATCTTTTCGATTGTTTCAACGGCGCGCCTTCCATTAGTTTTTTGTATGTTCTTTGGCATGGGAAAAAGCCAACGACGTCGCACCTGCTTCGTAATAATTTTAAGATGTAATTGACAGAGGGCGAATTTACCAGGGAAATGTATGATCCGGTCGGTTTTTTTTTAGGACAAACACGGAGCCACGGTGCTCGTACGTCGAAGTCTTATCGTAGCCGCCACTTTTTAGGTGGATTAATGTACGCACATGCGGCAAGATATAAAGAGATAGGAAAAGGTAAGGGCTGATAAAGTTTACGAGGGAAGGACATCTCGCTTCCCGAACACATGTGCGCTGTTAGCTAAGACTCGAGGAGCCGTAAGTCGCGCACCGGTGAACGGAGATGCGCCTTTTTCGCTCAGACTTCATGGCTCGCACCGTTGTTTTCGTTCTTCGGAAGCAAAAGGGCTCAAATCCCATCATTTTCGCTGTGTAAGTTGGGAGTTACGCCGTTCAACATTTAACAAATCGATATCATGTTCTAACTTGGGTTTTCTCGACTCCCCGCGGCGATTCACGTAATCCTCTCACGTTCTCTGGCCTCCCCCGCGCTCTGCGCCCCTCGCCGCGCCGCTGGCGTGCTCGCCTTCCTCCACTCGCCTCTTTTTGGCCTCCACCCCAACAACTTTCGTTGCTGCTCTCTGTGTAAACGCACGTTCCCGTTTCTTACCTCCGAGCCCCTCGTCGTTCATCGACCAACGCACCGCGCTCCTACCCCTTGTTGGAAAGACGGAAAATGAAAGAAAAACGGGGACGTGAATTTCCGGGGATCGCTTCTTTTTAATCCCTCGTCCGCTTCTCTTGCAACTTTTCATCTTCCTCTTTTAATTCCTCGCTTTTTCCAGGCCTTTCCCGCACGCACTTCCTTTCTGCATATTCCTTTTAGTCTTTTATTTCCACTTTCTTTCGCGGGTTTTCTATCAATTTTCGCCCTTTTTTGTTTCCGCTTCGCTTTCGAGTTTTCGACCTTTTATTACCTTTTTTCCCTTCTTCTATTTTTCTGGCACTTGGTCAATATTTTCTTCCAGTTTCTCCCCATTCTGCATCATTCTTTATTATTAATACCGCGCATTTTCTTCCTCGGGGTTCCACCCCTTTTTCCTCTTTTTCTTGCCACCTCTCGCCCCCTCTAACGAATCGCCGAAGAAATCGAAAGCCTGACGAGCACCGCACGGAGCTTCAGCTGTTTTATGAGAAATTAACTCAGGACAGTGGCGCTTCGTATTGAAAAATGTTCTATTTCCGAGTGAAACGAAAGAATCCAAAAGTAGTTGATCCTCAAAATTTTATCATTTCTTCGTGTCCCTTTCTTTTCTTTCCAAATTTAAGTTGAGCGAATTTTCGCGATAAACTTGTTTTTTTTTTGTTGTTTGTTCTTTCTCTCTCACGTTTGTGTCAACGATTTCTATCCCTTCGCTCTTCGTTCCAATTTGTCACGTTCCATGTTTTCCTATCTCCTTCGCGCGCGCTAAACTTTTCATCTTATTGTTATTGCATTATTTTTTTCCTTTCTTTCCGTGTGCTGTTGAAAAGACAAAATAAAAGAAGCCCGAGGAAAATGAAGGGAAAACCGGTCGTCTGCAGTCCTGGAGAGCGAAAGTTTCGGGCTGAATATTTTTTCTCTCTTACGTTCCGCTAAAAATGGAATGCAATCTTTCTCCGTTTCTTTGTCTTCCTTTTCTCTCTCTCTCTCTCTCTCTCTCTCTCTCTCTCTCTCTCTGTCGACAAGCTGAAATGGAAATAAATCCGTGCACATTCGCCCTCGCGAGAAGGAGAAGAATAAGAAAGAGGTTGAAGGAGAAGAAGAAGAGGAAAAAAAACAAGTAGAAAGTGAGTTACGGCCACACCACCACAGCCAGAGAATTGCGTCAGAATCGTCGTCGCTGACGTCACTGCGCATTGCCAAGGAATTACGAGAGGCATGTTTGCGTCATTAGGGCCTATTGCTTTTTCTTTTCCTTTCATACACTTGTTATATAGTTCCAGAAAGTGCGGAGACCGGAGATTGAGAACGCTCGCGTCAGCCTGCGAAGACTCATCGAGGGCTTCGGGCTAAGGGTCGTACCGTCGTTCTCATCCCTTAAGGATCCCGCGCGAGGATCATTAAAAATGCAGTTGCACCGAAACACACACTTTTTTCTTCGTAAATCAACTCCACCTGGTTCAATTACTTTCTCGGAATGATTTTCCTCGTTTGCAGAACAACGTCGTTCGAGGCGCCCCTTCCCTTATTTTACATTCGCAAACCCCCCGTCGGCATAATTGGCAACTTTTCAATTCATTTCCCATCGCCAACATTCGAAAACGTGTTGTTCGACTTTTATTTTTATTGTCGATTGTAAATCGATTATTTTATCACACGCGCCCCCTGACGACCGAAGAAAAATGGTAATTTTAACAAGTTGCAGCATCTGGCAATCGATAGAAAATCATGCCGCTAGCGTTCCATCGTACTCGACCTTCTTCCACTCCAGGTCGAAGGACAACGGGGCTCGAAGGTTTCAACCGTAGTCACAGAAGCGCACGCTAGTTTTTCTCTTCGTTCGTACTATATTGCTCGTGAAGCTCGGGGCATGAAAAGAATCGAATTATTAACGCTTCTCAGGAGCTGCACTATTTTTATCACCCCTGATAAGCGCCATTATCAATGTTCTCGTGTATGCTGAATTGATCAAGTTATTCATATCTCCGTGACCATCCGCGAGCCGCGGTGGCGATCGAAGGACGCACACGTGGAGTGGGACGACTTGCGTGCGTGAATGACGAAAAGTTAAAACTCGATCTCGACGTTATATGAAAATTGGTGACTCGTCGCGCGAGCAAACCCATAGAGATTTTAAATCTTTTGAATTTCGTCATTGGTGACCTTTGAAGTGAAATATATTTGAAGAAACTTTGTTTACTGGATTATAATCAAGGGAATTCGTGATGATATGGAAATTCGAAAATTGGCCAATTTTTGTTGGATCACCGTCGGCATTTCGAGCTGATTTGATTATCGTCGTATTTGATTTCCTCGATTTTTGATTATGCGCATTCCTAAATGTTCAACTAGATTTTGAGAAAAGTCGAATTATTGGATATGGCGACGAAATTAATTATCCTCCGGGTGCGAGACAGGCGTCAATTAAGCGGGTATTGATCGTATAATTAACGAACAAACGACTCAATTAACGGGGAAACCGAGTGGATCTCGATGTGTGATTTTGCACTCTCTCTCTCTCTCTCTCTCTCTCCTGCTTTCGTCCTCTCGTGTTTGAAAGTTTCGTCGAGTGGTTTCGCACGTTTGCCGCAGGACGAGGTTCGATGCTCCCCGCGCGTTTCCTTGCCGCTCCCCGTCCCTCTCCTTTCGTCCGTGCGGAGGGTGAAGTCGGTGCAAACTATTCGTCACGCCGCTTGCATCTTGCTCGAAGCTTCCTCCGGATTCTCGGCTCTTTTTTCTTCCCCATCAAACACCCGCGCGCGCACTCGCACATACGCGCGGGGCGGCCCGCATGAAGCACGACGAGCCATCGTCGAAGAATGAGCCGTCAGTTTGACTCGACACACAAAGTTCGTTATAAAAATCATCCCGCACTTGCGAGATCCTCATTCGAGTCAAAGGGACTCGCCTTTTTCATCATGATAATTGTGACGATGAACCCCGCAGCGAGATCTCAAACGGAGATTAACTCGTACGCTAACCCCCAGAAACAAAAGGTTATGCTCAGCTCGAAATTGCATAGCCCCGCGGTACGCGTACACCGAATCGCAGTCAATTGGAACACCCCCCGAACGCGCTCCATTGTGCGCGCTCATTCATTGGAGCACACGAAAGGGCCTCGGTTCCCACTGCTCGTAACGTTACTCCGAGAACGAGTTGAGCCCGTTTGACTTGCAATTAGAGTCCCGCATACATCTCAACTCGGAGCTATGCATCGCCGTATGTCGATACGTGTATTTGTGCTGGCGGATAATCGGGAAAGTTGAGTTTCCGGATGACTGGAGGCGATGCACCTTCGAGTCGACACTTTTGTTACAGTCATTGTAAACGAGCACGTACCCTCGCGGTCGTGCGCCATTATACACGAGTTTTGCTATCGCTGTGCCAGTGTCATCCAGCACCAGTCGAGAAACCAATGTACTGGAAGCTTTTCGCACATCTCTCTGCGCGACAGACGTTATTCCAGAAGGGAAAGAGCGACAAGAGTGTTGCGGAAATGACAATGGTGAGAAGGAAGAGTTTTGCGAATGAAAAAAAGACGTGAAAAGTTTTTAGGGCGTCGGAATGAACGAGAATTATGTGGGATTTCGAAATTCTCTATATATATGAAAAACAAGCTTTTTAACCTCGTTCTTTTCCACTCTTTTTCAGGGGCGCCTTCTCGGTGGTACGTCGATGCGTCCAGAAAAGTACGGGTCTCGAATTCGCGGCCAAGATCATCAATACGAAAAAACTCACGCAGAGAGGTCAGTTGGCCGGCTTTCATCGCACGCTTATCTTTTGCATTTTTTTGTTATCCAGAATTTTGGGAAATTCTGAATATTTCGCGATGACGGGGATGCCGAAGTATTCCTGGTTTCGATACTTTTTTTAATTTTAGACGAAAATCGATTTTTCTCAAACACGAGAACTTTTGTTGTCAAGCCAAAAGACGATTTTCTCGAATTCTCTTTCGTCGTTCCTAATCAATAATCAACGGTAACGGGACGAGCTCCGAGAACGAAAGAAAAAATAAATCGTAAATCTTCGAAATCCTGAGGATATTCGCAGGAAAAAGATCGAATAAAAATTCATTTGCGAATCAAACGCCCCCTGTAATAACGGCATCAGAAAACGAGCCTCGTTATTTTCGTCTGCGCCGAAACCGCGCAGTACGAAAATCCTCAAAACAAGTCTAACGGAGCTTATAGACGCCGTCGAATCATCGGGAAACGAAAGTCTAAGACAAATTTGTGAGAAATTGAACAAATATTTAGCAACAAGGCGCCGTGAACGCGCGTGAACGGATTTGAGCACGAGACTCGCGACGTTACAAAATATACGAGGAGGAACCGAGAGAGGAAGTGGGAAGAGAAAAAAAGCAGAAAGAAATCTGAACGCAACATTAGCCGCGAGAAATTTTTTCACGCCCTCTCTCGTCGCGAACGCCGCCGCCGCCGCGCACATCCCATGCCGTTTGTGCGAGCGTCTAAAAACAACGAGGGAGCACCTCGCGCGAGGCGGTTGTCAAAATGCCAAAATTCCACTGTAACGAAAAAGCAGCCTGACCCGCGCCCAGTCACCAAGCTGCTGCTCGCGTTTCTTGCTCGGTCAATCTCAGCAAAGTCGCGTGCTTATACTCACGTCCTCTTACACATGTTTCTATGCAGAAGATTAATCGTCTAATTTATCCTTTTCACACTGGATAAATGGACTTGATCAAATTTTCAAATCGTTTTTTTCCACCATTCGGCACAATGGTGGAATTCGGAGAACAAATTTTATCAAAAATTATTATACACGCTGCCAAAGTTGACGAGTATCGTCTCAACACTGATAATTTTTACTGCGCTATTGTTATATTATTTCTCATTGAATTTCATCAGCATCTGTTAACGGTCGGTTTTACCGCAATTCCAAACGAAGAATTTCAACTGTCGGGCCAATTCTCAATAGAATTTTGTCTCACGGTGCGCGCAATTAATGAAAAAATCATGTTTCAGGAAAATTAAGTTTGCGAAAGAATTTCGAATCAGCTGTGTCCAGAAACACTAAATTCTACGTGGAGAGTCTTCCTTCGATTCTTCCTTTTAGATAAATCAAACGAGGCCTCGAGTGAGGCCTGAGCCTGTGGGAAAGTGTGCCCCGTATTCCCTTCCCTTCACACTTTGGCTTCGATTCTCAACCAAAAAAATGGTCACTCCACTTTTTTTTGCCCAAAATTAGACTCTATTCGTCGAGACTCGAGTGCGGAAGGTTAAACGATAGTCGAAAATCAAATGATGCAGTTAGAATGACCAAAAGAAGCCCGAGTAGCGTTATAATCGCATCAATTAAAATAGTCTTCAACCTCTTGTTCATCCTGTAACGAATAAGTGACGCAAAGAAGGGAGCGAGAGAGAAGGCGCAAAGAAAAAGTAGCTTATCCGATAAACGGCATCACGTTACCGAATTAATCGAGTTAGCTGGCTGTAGTCATCGAGAATTTGCGATCGGGACGAACGAGGAGAAACGACAAGAAATTGCTGATATTTTCAATTACGTTGAGCCTCGCGTGCGCACGAGGCTTTTTTCAATTTCGAGTCATTTTTACATTGTATTCGTGGACTTTTCATTAAATTTCATCTGCTTTCGATCGATACTCCAAATTTTCCATTGTGGTCAAATACGAGAGACAAAATATCCGATTTAAAAAAATAAGCTTTAAAATGCTCATTCCGGTGTCGAGCACGTTTTTTTCTCATCACATTCGCATGGAAATATCGTCTTCGAAGATAGTGAACGTCCACGATAAATTGGAGACTCTCGTAGTCAAAAATGCGTTTGCAAATTCCAACAGTTCGTCGTTTGTACAACGATCTTGAAGATCTTTTGGAAAAAGTACTCAAATTTTTTGAAATTTTCAATTTTCGCTGGTTCTCATTAATATTTTGTTTTGTTGTTTTATGAAAAAAAAAAAAAACATATTTTCCTTTCAATGTGCCACTCATTCAAGCTTTATTCTTCGGATGGAATCTGTAACGCGTGCGTTTTTCTAGACGTTCGTTTCCGCAGTTCTTCGAGGGGGTGAATGAAATAAGATTCGCTGCGGTTGGTTTTACCTTCCGTGTATGTAAGATCGTGTGTGTGTTTGGGTCAGTCGCGGGGTTGGTTGGCGTGTCGGAAGGTTTTGCGGGTACAAAGTCACACAATCCAGAGTAGAGAGAGAGGGAAGAGGGAAGGGAGATTCTCGCGATGTCGTCTCTGGAATTTGTGGTGTCGACCTCGGGGTCACGTGAGCCACGAGCGTGCAAAAGCCTCGGGAAGTCTCCAAGCACTTTGTTTCTTTCTCTTTCTCTCTTGGCTGCATGGTTTCTTCCCGTTTCGCCCCTTTTCTCTTTCCGCCCTTTCCAATGCCCTTTTCTTTTGCATCTTTTTATTTCTTCGAGTCTTCTCTCATTTGGTTTTTAGCCTTTGTTCGGATGGTCGTCCAGCATGCGCTGTAACGTGACGTCCCAGGGGCGATAACAGGGGAATGTAAATCGCATTAATAGCAGGGAAAGCAAGGGTGAGTGAGGCGGACGAGGGTCGGTGAGGAAAAAACAAAAAAGGAGTAATGTTTACAACGTAAGAGAACCGGAAATTCAAGAAAATTATTCGCGCGATAGTTTTTTCCTCGACCGTCGGCTTCTCTTATAGTTTTATACTTTTATTATTTTCCTGAGATTCGCGTAAAGAATGCGTTTCTCAAACCGAGCATCACGAATGAGAATGCTGGAACGACTTTCCGCGTTCCTTTCGCGCCTCTCCATTCAGAGCGATTTGCCTTTACCGATTTTTCTCTTTTTCTCTCACTTTGACGCTTCTTCACACGAGGAACGTCTCCTTCGTATCATTGTATCCTGCTACTTGACTTTTTTCCAACGCTCTCTTTTCAGTAAGTTTTCACGCACTCGCCAAAAGTTCGAAGGAGCAGAATAATTTTTCAAGTTTCGCCATTTGGAAAACGGTCAAACCGAACGCGTTGAATTCTCCACGGTTTAATATTGAACTGAAAAACCCTCGGAGAAATGAAGCGCCAATAGCAAAGTAGTGGTGAAACATGCGATTTTCGTACTTTTCAAGTTGATATCGAAGGTGAAGAAGAACGAAAGACATCTTCTTATTTATTTCTCAATAAAAGTAACTTTTCAACAAATTCAAGCTCTTCAAAAATCACCAGAACTCCAAAAATCATCAACTCCTTCAATTTTTGTGCAAACCCAAACAATTATTCCAAGATTCAATCCTTCGTTGTGGGAGTTAAAATTGTTGATATTCTTCCCGATCGTTGTTTCGACTGTTCCCAGCAGTATCGTTTCTTTGACCCCCTTAAAAACGTTATTTAAAACGAGCTATATTTATTCTCTCCTTTTCATATTTTTCTACTTTTTATATTCTCCCTCGCACTCTCACTCTCTTTCCTTCCTCTCCGCTTTGTCATCACCCCCCGCCCCTCGTTATCTCTCCTTCTCCCTCCTTCTTTCTCTCTCCTCCCTCATATCCGAGCTATTCTCTCGAGCTCTCGAGCCTGCAGACGAGAACTCGTCGTTTCATCCCTCTCATCGTTAGACGACCTTGCCCCAATGCCCGTTCGACCTGGGCTCGTCTCACTCACCCTCACCCCAGTCCGACCTTTCCCTCCTCCCCTCCGCGCCATTACCTTGTGCGCTGTCCGCGTTAAATTACCCTTTGTATTCTGCCTCACCACACGGTACAGCATTCCCCTCTGTACAACACACATTAATAAGCTCTTGTTCGCAGAAATAGGCCAAAAAATGTCCAATGTTTACGATTCGTTTGGAAAGTGAGCAGGTGTTTGATTCCTCTCGACATTTCCCCCTTTCCAGTGTTAAATATTTGCGTCATGAACGTCGGATTATCAATTGTTTAATTTGTTGCATTGAGAGGCCTTGAACCGTTTGGATTGCTAACGAATTCGAAAATAATAAGAAAATCGCGCGGCCATCTCAGGGCGAAGTCACGCGTCGCGGCGCGATGTTCTTCCTTCTTCAAGTCCTTTTCGTTGTAAAAAGCCTTGCGCAACGGGTTTTCTCGCTCGTCGATTTCGCTCGAATCATTAATCTCGCTTGAGATCAATTGGAAACTTGGAAACTCGCGGATACATTTTCCAACAGCCGCCTCAATTTCGCTCGCGCATTCTATTTGAAGCTTTTGTAAAAGCGGAATTTTGCTAGTGACTGACGCGCATGGGTATATGTCCGTTTCCATGGATATTCATAACTTGCTGCAATTTTGAGTCTCCCGCGAGTTTCATCGCTTGAAAAACGTCTGTAAATATGCAGTTTTTTACACGCCTGTCGCAAAGGCTCAGAATTTTCGATATTCTCCCGCGGGGTTCGATCTCAAAACTACGAAAATATTTGGACCATTTCTCAACTCGATTCTGCACCCCGGAAGCTCAAGAAATTTCAACACGTTTTTTCATCTTCAAGAGCCCATCCCGATGTATCAGCTTGGCGGGACACGGAAAACCGCAGTCAAATGTTTCTCTCTCCGCAGCACTTGGCGAGAAAAGGCCAAGAGGTGTCTGGTGTCTTGTATACACGAGTCCGGCAAACCCGGAGGCCAGTTTTTTTTATTTTTTATTTTTTTTTATATTTTTTTTATACATAGAAAATATAAAAGTGTACGATGAGGAAGGTGGTAGGATAAAAACGTCGTTAACGAACGTGAATAATTTTCATAAATATGCCATCATCATCGCAGTGTTATGCAAAGTAACGAAAATTTTGGAGTGCTCTTCATTCGGCTGACTTGTTTTTCCCCGTATTCATCGACCCTTGATGGACGTCCTTAAGGATCTTTTATACCGTATAATAATTTAGTCGCGCATCGACTGTGGAAATGGAGAAAAAAAGAAGCAAGTGTTGAACCAGCACTCGCGGAAGAAAAAAAAGCACTGCAAAGTGCCACTCATTTTTTTCCAAACCCTGAATAAATAATCGAGTAGAAGATCTTTTCAGCTTTGTACCAAAGGCTCGTCTTCACAGTCCTTTGAATTTATAATTCTCTCTCCCTCCCTTTTCTCCGTCTTTTTCCTTCGCTCATCCGCTTTTTTGTTGCCTCGTTAATATACCTCTTAGTTTTCCACGAGTTTTGTAAAAACCGGCACACCCAAAGGAAACACGCTGTGGAAAAAGGAACACGGTGACGAGTCCTTCGGAGCGGTTAGGAGGGTCGCGGAATCGAAAAACATAAAAATTCTCCCGGACAGCGAAAAAAATTCCATCAGATTTTATCGTCCCTCATGGGCAATTTGCTACTGCATTTATCCTTCCCTACCGTCACAGAAAGCCTCGTCGAATTTGTATACTTTGAGCTTTTGATGCTCATGCTCAAATTCCAACCGCATTTTTCTGCTTCTACGGTGCGTACCGAGCTCGTTTTACTTTTATATTATACACTCATCCTTTCGGGCGAACATATTTTCCCAAAACTCGTGACCCCCGAAACAGGAGATTCATTCCGTTTCAGCCTTTTTTTACCACAACTTATTTGTCGTTCGTTCAAATATTCTTCAAGCATCCTGCTGCTGCTGCTTCATCATTTTTATATTTTCGTCCATTCATGTTCGAATCAATCCGTTGTTACTACAAAAGAATATCAACAAAATCAATTTCGTATGGACAAAGAGACTCAGAATTCCGTTTATTTTTTTCCATTAAGGGCTGTATGAACAGTTTAAACGTTGGAATTTCAGGTGTTTTTTGTTTATTTTATAAATAAAAATTGGTTGGATGGATTTACATGGAGCCTCGTACACATTTTTTACATACCCAGAAGTACTGGAAATTGCTTTTATTTAATTTTTTTAATAGTATGTTTTCGTACAATGCGGTGCGTCGAAAATGACACCCCTCGAATCGGCGTTGACAGCAAAACGGAAAGAGTTTTTATCCCAGTGACTCGATTCAAGTGGCATATTGCAGAGAAAACGTATGCTTTCAGCATGACGCAGCCGTTTTTTTCGTAACTTTATTCTTTATCTTTTACAAACAATTTTTCACCGAGAAATCCACAAAAATTGTGATTTTTTTCTTCAAATGGTCACCATTTTTTTTTCTAAACAATATTCCGAAAATCCCCTACGTCGTGCGACACCTAGTAGCACATATTTTAGGAATCTTATTGGTCTTTCGTCCTGCGATCTTTCATTTTCGAGATTCGCTGTCAACACGCCGTTTCAAGTCGTGCCATTTTCAACGCACCATTGTCCAAGAAAATACCATGAAAAAAATTTAAAAATTATTTTTCTTTCCGTACTTCTGCCTAAAAGATGCGAGCACAAGGTTTTATTTAAATCCATCCAACCAATTTTTATCTATAAAATAAACAAAAAACGCCTGAAACCTCAAAGTTTAGCACTGTTCGTAGCCCTTAAATTCAGTACTACGCAGCATATGCAATTCGCTAATGCCGCCGGTGATTTTGTACATGAAATTGTACTTCCATATTCAAAATACATAACACACGCAGCACAAGTTCATCTATACATGCATAAAACCGCGCGTGTCTTGCGACGTACGAGAATCGAGAAGGAATATATCAAGGCGAAATCAAGGCGAAAGCTACAACTCGAAAAACGTCTGTAGATGTGTGCGAAGGTTTGTATATGCTCGCAGTGAATATGCCTGCACATGCATGGTTATCCTTATATTATCGCTAGATTCACGCAGCAATGTCTGGTTGCTGGGGTTGCTTGATAACGAGTTTAGCTCAAACAAGGGTCACTTGTTATTCGAGAGGGTGCGAAACGGGGACTGGTTATACCATGAGGAAGGCCACGAGGTTATGTGAGCGGTACGAGAGTTAGTTCCAAGAGTTTGCAAATGTTCTGCGTGTGGAGGGGCTTTGTGCAACCGCAGCCTGCTTTACATATGTTCATAGTAATGTCTCGGTACGAGGAATTCCAAGTTGGAAAAAACCTTTTTTCATTCCATCGTCGAACATTCCATCGGCACTGAACAATGTTTCGTTGTTTCTTGGAACATTCTTCGGAGCTCTGAGGACGGTCGTTCGTCGACGAAGCTGTTGCGGACTCGCCTCGTGTCAAGGGAGTTCGCAAGCAATCGCGTTGCTGCTCGGCTGACGAGGTTTTTCACAATTTTCCAACTTTTCACAACCGCGCCATTGTTCGCAACGGAGCTGCGCGGATACAAATTAGGAATCGAAATCATTTACAGACATTTTTTTCTTCCGGCTGAGACCCCATCCGGGGATCGGGCTTCCAATTTGTGTACGCGAAGCTCGACAGGTTTTCACGTACCCAGAGAAATGTATTCTCAGCAAGGGTTTCAATCTTCTCTCTTCCTTCCTCTCTCCTTTTTCTCGAACGTTATTTCGGTACGTCGAGCCAGCGACTCGATTCTCCGCGAACACTTTTTCTGCCGTTTTTTCCTTTTCTTCGGCTCTTCCTCGTCTTTCATCGTCTTCAAAGCTCCTCCAGTCACTCTGCTTCACTTATTTTTGGCTAAGCTTACTCCGGGACTTTGGGAGGTTCATCCGCGTATCTAAAATTTCTTTTTTTTTTTTTTCATTTCTTTTTCTTTTATTTACTATTGCTTCTCGAGACTACTCTCAAACGTAAAATCTCGTTGCGATGGCGGAGCCGCGCGTGGCCTTCGTATCTTCGAGGGAAATTCTCGTATCCATGGACGTAGTCGTTGGGAACGTAAAGCTCTTGAGGATGCGGACACCTGCAAACGTAATTATCGCGCTTCACCGGTGAAACTTCACACATCGCGTGTACTCTAGCGTACACTGCTGCGCTTGTACGGACGGAAGTTTAACTGGAGAAATAACCCTCGTGGAGAATGGCCACTTTGTAAAAACGAGAGCCTCGTGTAGAGCTGCTGGGGGAGGCACGAAATGGGCGAGCCGGATGGGAACACAGCGAGGGGCGGGAGGGAGCAGCTGGAAGTAAGAAAATCCAAGAGGAAGGAAAATAGGGAAACATTTGTGTTTTCTTTAACAAACGCAAACGTCTCCCTCACCTTTTTGCGCAAAAGTTACCGTAATGGGAATTGAACATTAACGCGCGTCGAACGCATTAGCGACACACGCTGAAAAATTTCTTTGCAGGGGATCCCTCCGAAATTTGGTCCCGAAATGGAGGAGGAGGATTCGTAAAGAAAAATCAGCTCGTTGCTCAATCACTGAAAAATGATTTTCATTTTAAATTTTCATGCAACAACTCCGATATAAAAAATCCTATTAATACTCAACTCATTGGTGTTGCTTATTCAATGAGCGAGTGTCGATTACCCACGAGGGAAAAGACAGGAAACTCAGGCCGAAAGGGTCAGCCACATTTTGTTTGTTCCTCGGATAAATGAATGCGCGTCGCTGCGAGTCTCCCTGGCGATTCAGCTGCTCGTATTTGCTTCGTGAGCCCCAAGTTTATTTGCTCTTTCGGTCAATCTCGATTGGCCCATGAACGCGACTGACTAAAAACTGCTTTTTCGATCGCGGACTTTCTCTTCGTACGAGAATGAGATTCGCAGAGGACCACTTTGCATGAAAAAAAAAAAACGTTGACGAGTAACCAGCATGAATGAGCGCATGATTATTTTGGACGAGTTCATGAAACACGATATTCGAAAAAGAAAACAACGAATTTATGGCACATTCCTATGATGGAAACTCGAATAAAGAGCAAAAAATTCCATAATTTAGGCCCTTTCCCACCCTTCGTGGAATACGTTGAGAGCTATTTCTCACGTGACTCGTATGCTACATTATTCACGTGAGTTTTCGGTCTTTCGAGACACTCGAGCATGCATAAATATACGAATATTAAATCGATTATTTATGTGGGACATGCTATGGGGCATTCGGCGTTGGATTGTCCTCTGTCTTTTCGTGTCTGTCCATGTCGATGCTTTTGTTTAACCAATTGAACCGAGCGTTCTCTGAATTTGTTGTAGAGACTGTGAAAATTGAGTATTATTTCATGCGATTTGTTTGTATGCAATGAATAAAATAGGACGCGCGAAGAGAGAAACATTTTTTATGTTTCATTTTTTTTCTATTTCACGAGTGAAATATTAAAGTTGATAAATAATTGAAGGTGCGATGAATATTTCGGGAATTTATGGAATCGGCGAAATTGTAGCAAATTCAATTTTCACTTGGAAACCAACAGTCAAAATGTGGCTTTCGAAAAATATTTTTTCGTGTGGTGGTTTTAAAATGAAATTCAAAGTAATGAAGAATTGGAGTAGCGATTATTTCAACGGAAAATATAATTGCACGCAAATGAAGTGAGTCATTAAAATTCGTGAGGCGAGTGTACAACCAATAAAGTATTCATAAAATTAAATCCTCCGAGTAATAGAAAAACAGTTTTTTCCTTATGGCAGTTCATTTTATTTGATAAAGAATTCGCAACACGAATGATTAATGGAGGATGGAATAAACGTATTCATGCGATGGAAAATAGGACGCGTGCGGTGGTGAAATATGCAAGAAAAATATGGGGATCGTGTTGAATGAGAGATAGATTCGCGGCGGCGACGACCACGCATCGAGAAAGTCACGTGCCTCAATGCTGTACAATTGATTTTTCATAGGGCGATAAAGAGAGTCGTCGGGACGACGACGAAAAACTCTTCACAAAGTACGAAAGCTTTTTTCTTTCACTAAAATTTAACTTGCCCCTCCGTACTAATAGAATGAACCGAAGAAAACTCGCCAAGTTTCTCTGGTAATTGCGAAAGATCCTGATTGGAATATCCAATATGCCTTCAGCCTCGCCCCCTCGCCCCCTCGCCTCTCTTCCCCATCTCCAGGCTCTCTCGAATTCAAATGTCTGAACCTCGAGAAGTGTCAGCTAGGAATCGATTAACTCGTAAAAATGAGTCGCCCCTGCTGCGTCCCCAACAAAATTTGTCATTAATGGGACTCCATTGTTGGTTACAACGCTTCCTCAACTTGTTGATTCTTGATAATAAATAATCAGCTGATTTTTTCAAATGCTAAAAGGAATGTTCACCCTTGAATTGATTGACTAAACGAAATATTTATTCCTTGTTCCAGATTTCCAGAAACTCGAACGTGAGGCACGAATATGTAGGAAATTGCAACATCCAAATATCGGTGAGTCGAGCCAATGGGCGATGCAGTCACTAATTTACGTCAATTAAGTCGAAATTGGGGAGACGAAGAGGGATTTAAATGGCACGAGGGAGAGGAATTTCGAGGAGTTTTCTTTTATAATCTACCTCGTCAAAAGACAATGCTGAAGTTTGCAACGTTGGAGTCGCCAACGAAATGGGGGAAAAAACATTTTTAATTCACCAATTTTTTCTTTCACAAAATATCAGTGCAGCTTGAAAAACTACGAATTGGAAATTAGACAGGAAACGAAATTATTGGGGAATTACTGAAATTTTTCGAGAATTTTTTTACATCATTTCGTTGGACTCCAACGTTGCAAACTTCAGCCTCGTATCAAAAGAGGATTTTTTTCACTTCCCGTACATTTCATTGAATTACTCCTCGCCGAGGTTATCCAACTCTCTTAACATCGCGAAAAAATAGCTTGCCTATTCTCGGGGTTTTTTTTTTTCGGGGACGTTGAAAAGGAAAATATGATGGTGCATTGCTGTCACGCGCCAGATCCACGCGTCACAATTAGCCTGGTTTTTGGGGCTCTGCGTTTTAGTATGCTGGGAAAAGCGCCACAAACTCGACATTATTCTGACATTAAGAGGTTTTTTCCCTTTTTTCTTTCTTGCTGTTGCACGAGCAATGAGTCATCGACGAAAAATTCGCCTCTTTTCAACGCAGCAGGCTTTTTCTATACGCAAAAAATGTACGTACAGAGGTCAGAAATGTTGAGTGCGGTATTTGAAAACACTGCAGTGCGGATTTCGAGTCATTCATTAAGCAACGTCAATCCAGCAGCTTTTTGTACAGGAGCATATATTCACTCTCGTTCATTTGAAAACAAAATGCATCCGATGGTAATTAGAAAAAAAAGAAAAACAACGATGCCCACGTTTTCACGCATTGAACTCGCGTTCGAAAGTATTTTGTACTTGGAAACCCGATTATTTTTGATCGATTGAATAAAAGTTTATGAAAATTAACGACCCTCCGAATGAGCTCAGCTCTTAATGTCACTTTATTCCCGATCGATTCAGGGCTAGTGAAATAAACAGAACGATGCATCTTCTCACGTCGTCAAATTTTGTCGTCGGGCTGACATTTTTCCAGGCTGTTGAACGCGCACTCGCGAGGGCTGAAACGTGTCCTCGTCAGTTTTGACGCACGTGCGCGCGAACATCCATTCGCTTTGGAGGAAAATAGCACGTTTCGTAATCGCCCTAATCGAGCTCCTCCAATTTCCCGCGGGACGAACACGAGAATAAATATCAACTTTAGTTACATTAAAGGCTGATTCCGAGTTGCCACGCTCATTCCACCAGTATCACGTTTTTTTCTATCGCCGGATCGAGTCACGTTCTCGTACTTTATACAGAATACGCGTAACACGTGATAAACAGAGAGTTGCGCTTCACTCAATATTAAAACCATCTCGAATTCGTTGTATTTAAAAAAGTAGGAACTAAAAGTCAACGAAAAAAAAGGTTTCGCAATTATTCATTCGTTTCAAGAGAAAAGCCGATTAATCTCGTTCCATGAAACATATTTTCAGAGCTTTATTGACTTTAAAGAAAAAAATTTGAAAAAAAAAAGAAAAAAACGAAATAGAATCGAATGAACTGCTGAATAATGAAAATCACGTTCTTTCATCGCCTTTATCTCTTTCATCAAGCCTGACATTCGGAGTTAAGAGATTCCCATCCGAGCGTAAAGCCTCGGGACCCTCGTAAAGGAAAAATTCAGCCAGAATTCTGACAGAAGCGAACGAGAAGAGGAACAAACTTAATATTATCTGACGTTCGAGAGTCTCTACATTGTGGCTAAATCTCATTTTCGACTTATTTTTTTTTCATCTTTCGATACCCCTATATAAAGTTGAGAAAGCCAGAGACAATTTTGTGGCTCTCCTCTCTGTGCTCATTCTCAAGTTTAATCACACACAGCAGTGCTCACGTTGCAAACTTCCAAGACCCTCGTATACGTACCCCCCTCCCCCATTTATATCTGTGTATGTATGTACTTAACACAAACTGTGAACTTTGATGCTTGCCAAAAGTTCTTGATCGATTCTGGTCGAGAAAGTTTTGGTGCTCCTTTGTACGTTGTCTCACACACAAACATACGCGAATGTATATTTAGATGATTTCGGGTGGACACTTGTTAAAACTTAGAGAATTCCGATTGATTCTTGATAAAGTGCACGACCAAACTTCCGTTGGCTTTGTCAACGTGAACGCCGAAGTTCGTGAAGGAAAAATTTCACTCGATAGGATCATTCGAAGCTTGGCGAACCTTCTCGATATTTCATCTTGTTGCTGCATTGAAAGACGGTTCATGGCTATAAAATCATATCGAAAGTGATTTAATATCTCACATTTGATGGGTTCTTGATTAGATGAGAATTTAATATTTAACTCGAGAAATTACTATCCGCTGTAGGCGAGCTGAAAAAGTCTTGAAAATTCGCGTTTTCGTGCTTACTCCGTTTTTAATAAAATATCCAAAGTGTTGAAGAATTGCAAGCTTCCTCAGGCGTGGTTTTATCTTAAAATTTTATTGAAGAAGTTCAGTGACGTATTCCGCAGGATTAACATTCGATTGCATGCATGGAATAAAGCGGAAGCAAATTCACTCAAAGGTCCTCATCCAAGAGACTAAGAATCGGATTAGCTCACGCAGTTTTTCATCGGCGTTCGGTCATCCAGGTAAACAGAGAAAATCGCTGCGTTTGCAAGGCTTTCGGTTCGCGTCGACTCGCACAATGACGTGTTCAGTGGCTCGGAGGAAATCTAAATTGTCAAAGACGAAAGAGCGTTGTAGGTAGAGCGAGATGAAATTAAACGAGCGTGACCCATCGGCTGATTAGTTACGGCTTTGCCCTACTAGCACAATTTCGGATATGCTCAACGACCACCTGTGCGCTTCGCCGCAGATGATGAACCGAGTACATGCACGAACGAGGGTGCAGAGACGTCACTTTTCTAGCGTATATATCCTTCTCCCATTCGGTGCTTCCCGTTCGTAATACGAGCCCATTTCCATCGTACAATTGTGTTTAATTCTGACATAAAAATCCTGGTAAAGTCAAGATCCCAGAAATATATCGCGATGAACGTAAAAAGGAGAAGACATTCGTGCCTGCGTCACAGAGAGAAAAGTAATGAAATGAAAAATTATGAGGCTCGCCTCGACGTAAAAAAATGAACTCTGAAAAATGATGGAGCAGCATTCGAACGATCGAAAAATCCAGGAATAGAGCTCGTCTCGAGAGACTCTCATTACACGTTTATTTACCCGGCTCTAATTGCCTCTTCCAATCACCATTGTATCATCCTGGCACACTTTATTGAGTCTCGGGAGACTTCGTGGCGTGTCTCATTCGATTCCTCGCTCGATCGACAACCACGCAGTCGATCCCCTCCCAAAAACAACTCGAGCGAGTTCCCTCTGTAGTAACAACGAGCTTGTTTTTATAGTTATAACGAAAATACGGTGATCGTATAGTCATCACTGTTTCTCTTGAGTCGAGTTATGACCGAATCGCTCGTAGGTATTTTCACACTAAACTTATATTGCTAAATCCTCGACTCGATGAAACCTAAAACAATTATTTTCCCTCGTACCAGCCAATGCCATAGGAACGTGAAGTATGCAAAGAGACAATCGAACATTCGTTTTAATTTTCTCAGGCGAACGGACGAATTTTTTCATAATTCGATGAAAATTCAAATATTACGCCATTTTAAGGCAAAAGACACATCGGCAACGAAATTTTCATAGCAGATCCGGTACGTGACATTTTAATAGGATAGCATTTTTAATTGGCTCATTCGTTATCGTTACAATCGTTTTTAATTAGATTCCAATGGAAAATTTTGATTAGTTACGAAATTCCATTTTCCTCCTTGACTCCAGCCTCAGTTATGAGATTAATGTTATTCTTGAGCAGATCTTTTCTGTTACGTTGCTATTCTGCACTGCAACGAAGCTTTTGTCATCTCTGTTAAAGTTTTTTTCCACCTGGATGTTCCATCTTTCTAACTCCTGTCACGTTCACAGCAATATAAACTTTTATTTTTACACGACGACCATAATTTTTGTTTCAACTCTTTCTCTTTCTCGAAAATCATCTCGTCGATTCCAAACCCGTCTCAGGCTTCGTTATCATTAATAATAATAATCAGCATCATCTCATGGCCAGTATCGTCGCTGTTGTTTTATTCTCAAACGCCGTTGTTTTTCATTGTGCAAAAAAGTATAATAGAATTGACCAACTTTCGTTTTTTACTTTTTGGCAACCTTCTCGCTCGCCACGTAAAAACTGTCGTCGAGAAATTACGATTCTTGTTGCAGAACATACGCTCGCAATTTTTCCTCGTTTTTTGTAAATCTCCTGAGCAATAGCCAAGTACGTAAAACTCGTTTCCGTAATTGCAAAAATACCAAATAAATTCTTGTTTTTAATGACTCGTGCGGTTTCTGGGGATTGTCAGATTTTTTATTTTCCATTTGCTCGTGGAATTGTCACTTTCTTTGACGTGCCTTTGGAAACGAAGCTTTCTCTTCAAATCTGCATTTTCATTTGATTCTCCCGCGGGGCTTTCATCTCGCCCGTTCTCATGATTTTTTCTCGTCTTTTGGGTTTTCTATAACCGGAGAAACGACTGAAAAAAATCGTCAAAGTTCTTTGGAGTCGGTTCGTCATTAAAAAAACCAAAACGTAGGATTTTTTTCGAAAAAATTAGACCAAGAAATGTAACATTTTTCCCATCCTCGTTTTCTTTCCTTGTTTCTTGTTTGTTACTGTTAAAAATGAACATTTTCATCATCATTTTCCCCTTAAATCGTGGTTCCCCGTTCGTCGTACATTCGATAATAGAGATCGGTGGAAATTCACATGTGCAGCAGTAAAAAGTCGTCCTTGACCGGCTCGTTGAGAATTCTGGCAGAGTAAAAACGCATCGTGAGCACCGCGAATTCTCGAGAGGCTGAAGTCACTCTTCTCGGTGTCTCTCTTTTATTTCTCTTAGTCTCCGTTCTCGCGCGAAGGAGATGTCGAACTTGGATTCTCGCCAATCGATATTGTCCTGGCCGCATTGTCTTCTTTCTTCTCTCTCTCTCTCTCTCTCTCTCGCTTCTTTTCATTTACTTTCTCTCGGCTAATGCCTCTTTCTTTTGTGTAAGAAATAAAAAATAAAATAAAATAAAATAAAAAACGCTCGGAGATTGGACAATCTTTGGTAGCAGCGGAAGAAAAATGTAGCGGTCTGACCGCATATGGTTTTTCTACTGAAATATCACGCAAACTCAAGCACGAGGCCTCGAGCCTTTTTCCTGAGGATCTTAATTCTTCCGAATTTCAATGATGTTGAGCTCCGGAAGACTCCGCAGGATAAGAAAAGATAAGAATCGATTTACCCGAAATCCAGCCCCCAAACGAATCGAATTATTTTTCCTTTTCCGTTTATTAAACCGAAAGTTGCCCGCGTACATTTGATTTTCTTTGCACGTTTTTCCTCCGACATGCCTCTCGCCTTATTTGGATTAATGTAATATCTATGGATTCCTTCTGCTGGCTTGAATTTCTTCGGTTGCCACAAATTTCTATTCATTGGCTGTGCCAATTGAATTTGTCAAGAATAGTAGGGAGGCAGGAAAAGGGAGAGCGAATCACGCCAGCAGGCCAGGAAGATACAGACACATTGCTTCGAGAACATTCGTGTCCGTAAATACGTATATATGCAGAGAGATTTTTCGCTGTCTGCCGCGTGGATTTCTCCGGAGAGAGGATCCCCTGCAGGAACTCCACGTTTTCATAGCTTTCTTCTTCTGTTCTTCGGTAATCCAGGCATTCACCCACACAGTACTAAGCTCCACGTCTGGAAATCTCTTTAGCTGCGAAGACAATGCCCAAAGGAAGAGAAACACTTTTCTCTCGCTCGCTGTTGTGTCCCATTCTTTCCAAGCCAACTGTAGATCAATACCTCGGTTCCACATCCTCTTTTTCTCTTCTTACATTTGATTTATATTATATATATATTATATACGACGTACATGTCCTGAGTAAATATACAAACGCACATACACCTTTCCATGGCACTTGCAGAGTGGGGAAACTGAAAGTCAGCATTTTCCAAATCCTTTTTTCCAATTTCTACTTTTCATCGAACCATTCGTAGCTTCATTCGAGCTCAAAGATTTGTGCTCGATTTCGACTTTTCTGTTTTAATCGAAACCGGTATTCGTTGATCTCTCCTTCGAAATCGGGCTCTCATCTGACACTTGAAGCTCTGAAAATGAAAAACGACAAATTTTATTTCTAGACAGCGAAACTGAAGAATCAATTCTTTTTTTTCGTCCTGCATTCCTCACTTTTTTGCCCTTTTTATACTCGAAAAATTTTGCAATTCTTCGACTGAGAAAATGATTCGTCGATCCTCTCTTTGTGTCTTATTTTTGTAGATTTTTTTTTTACGACGCTCTTTATTATTTGATACTTCTCAATAAATGAATTTTTGTGTGCTCGAAACACGTGGACGTTAGCGTCGTTAGGAAATTTCACGGTGCAACATGTCCGTGATGCACGCTCGCGTGTGATAATAGAGTTGGTGGGTAACAAGAGTGGAGAGTCGACGTGGGTAGTAATCATCTTACCATCGAGGCCAAGATATCCCTCGAGGCCTCTCACTCCATCCACCTTCTTCTTCGTTACCCCAATGTTCTCGGCTCTCTCGTTGTTCCACGTACACTCTTCTCATCCAATGAAATTACTATACCCGTTTCACTATGCGCGCTCGTTGACAGTCGTTTTTTTCTCTCGCTCTTTCCTCTCCTTTCCCCTTGCCCTCTCCGAGCAGTTAATTTAATTATCTGTATCCTTTTCCTTTTCAACATCATTTTCTCGACTCCTCATTCAATTTGTATTAAATAAAAACTTCATTTTTTCTCGTTTGAGCGTCGGTCAACGAGAAAAAAACAACAACGAACGATGTCGCTCGAAGCATATTTTACGAAGCTCGTAGTGAATTGGCAGCTTTACGAAATCCATCCCAAAGTCCCATTTTTTCCACGAAAATTTGAGCGCAGTCGATGATCTCTCACAGGTTTTTCGAAATATCCAGCACACTCCGCCCTCGCTGAGCCATTCGTCATATTTTTCCGCGAATCGACACCGAGTACGAGTTTCCAACGGTAATTACGAGAAACTCATTAAATTATAGCCTCTTGGGTCATCCGCGTATCGCGTGCAGTATACCTCGGCCCTTGTCCGCGAATGCGATCGAGTTGTACGTCAGAAAAGAAGAGTGACTTTGGACAACACTCTGGAGGGTCCCACAACATCGGGGATAGAACGATGGTGAAGATGGAAAAAGTGTGGTCCAAGTGACGAGGGGTGAATTCTCGAAAAAATTGCATTTCCGTTGAATGGCTCTCGTCGTTAAAAATTTCCCGTCCAGTTACTTTTTTCATGCTTAAAACTCCTGTAAATATTGCTTTTTTATTTTCACCTGTAAGACGCTTTGGAAAATGTTCGTTGCACGAATGCCCGCGGGAAGAAGTTATGAATACATGCGTCAATAAACCGTTCGGTTTCTTCTCTCATATTGAATGATTTATAGCCTCGATTACGCTTTTTTAAAAGCTTTTTCGTACGTACAGAGTCAGGAAAAGCTCGGGACAAAAGTGTACGGATATATCTGTACGTAGGTAAGCCTAAAGGAGATCCCACGAGGCCAATACCCGTTCGATTATTAATGTGCAACTCGCGGACACGAGATCGTTCCTTGTTCCATTAGATTGTGGGCGAAAAGGGGATTGGGAATGGGCAAAGTTGCGTCTCGACCCCGACAGCATATCCTCGCCATTACGCTCGCGTGGGAGTTGACCCTAGAATCGTGTTTTTCCCCTCTGCAACGACTCTCCATCATTTCGTCTGTACGACATCTAGATACGAAAACTTTTACCTCATTAATACGTAACTCGTGTTATTAGGGCACACTCGAATAAACTTTCCGAATCTCAAAACCTTTGGTTTTTCGAGCTCTTCAAAATCTATCTTTCCATTCCTCTTTTCGATATTTGCATTGAGAACTTGTTAAAATTACTCGTTTCCACCGAAATTTTCAAGTTTTAATGAACAACGAAAAATTCATTGACTTTTATAAATTGACGTAAATATAAATTTTTAAAATCGACGTAAAGAATGGAAATTTCGAACGAGCGTCGCCGCGCTGGAGCGCCTCGCGACACTATTTACTTATTTTTATATTTTATTGTCTGGCGTCAATTCACATCGGTCGGAGAATCCTGAGGCGAATACGAATATCGTGCGAGAAAAAAGCGAATCCCCAGCGTGACACGAGTGAGAATGAATGCCAAAAAGTGTGGGCCTCGGATTAACATATAGTATACGAGAAACGCGTTGGGTCGGTCGATGATTCTCGGCTTTTTCGTCAATCTCTCCGTACCTACGTATACACGCACTTTTATTTTTTCATATTTGTATGATTTTACCTGGCCGTATATATCCATGACCTTAACGCATCGAGGTGTGGTCTCACGAGGATCGATAACGCTTCCCTTGCTCTCGTTCCAACGCTCTTTCTTCTTCTCGTTTTCCCCCAACGTATCTCTCTCTCTCTCTCTCCCTCCCTTTTTCTCGTGATCACTTCTCTCCCGTTTTTCCGGAGATCCATGTGGCTGCGTAGGGACGTTGACTTTTCCTTCGAGCCGTCTCTTCCAAGGGACTTTGCATTCCTGCCATCGAAATATTTACACACATATCTCAGCATTTCGTACATTTTCTTGCACTCAACGCTCCCAAGAATATCTATGCTTGCTTGCTCTTGAAGATGGATCAAGAAGCATTCGACAAATTTCACTCTCACTCGCTGCCATTCCGAATGAACCAATCATTTTTCCCATTTTCTGCCTACGAAAGTCTTCGCCTGGAAAAGTTGCCTGTTGCACCCTTTTCCTCCGGATCGCTGAGTTTCCTCTCGACTCCGTTTACAGGCTCCAAGACTTTCGATGGATCTTAAAAAAATCCCTTTTTTCCACTCCGATCAATATCCTCCAACCGAGAAAAAATTTTCTGGATTTTCCTGTACCATTCTGCCACTTAATCAGAAGACGATGAAAAAAACAGTTAAATAAACAGATTCATTGAGCAAAAACCCTTCGACAGTACCCTCCCCTTTGGATTATATGCATTTTAAATTTTTATGATGCCCAGTAAAATTGAGGCAGCTTTTTCACAAATCGCAAAATACTCACCAATTATTAGGCTCCAGTCGTTTAATCATATAAACGAAACTCGATAAGATACAAAATTGATGAATAAAATGAAATTTAAAGTCGAATTAAAATAGCTTAGCCGATTTCAATTAACGGTAATTCTGAGAGAAAAAAAACGAATCATCAAGACTTTCTCATCCACTATAACGAAGAGTTTCATTCAAGGTTTCTTCGTCCGAATTATTTTAATTAGTAATTTTATTACTGCTGCTTAATCTTCCGTGATTCCAGCGCCTCCCTTCAAGCATGATTTATCAAAAATAAATTTCATATCTTGGAAGATAATATTGGCTCAAGTTTTCGTGATAATTAATAATGCATGCAGGCATATGAAATATATTGCTAGCGTTGCATAAGACAGAGAAAGATAAATGCTGGTGGACGAGCTCGCCAAGGTGTGGCTCCACGGCAGTAGTAGCGGCAGTAGCAGTACAGCCCGATCGATAGTTCCCTGCCTCTACCCTCGTATTCCGTGACCTGGTGCTTCTTTGCCACACCACCACCATCACAGTCGAGGGGAGTGAACAACGAGAAAATTTTGTAACATCTTTCCTCGTCTCGACGTTATTTCTCTTCTGACGGATTATTTTTTTTTCACTCGCACCCCAGCAGCAGTCGATCGAACTCTCGGTCGTGCGGTTACCTTTGAAATCGGAAATCCGATGGGATCGCTTGATAAATTTTTCATCGAGTCCGCAAATATCGTATTATGTGTATTTTTAAAGGGACGGAGTCCATTCGGGGATGAGAAGAAACGAGATTCTCCGTGATTTTCGTCTTTGAGCCAGACGAAATCCGCGTCGCATACGCGACGTTTGCTGAAAATCTTTAGCTCCGTCGTGCGCTGTAGCTCGTCTGTGCTGTACATGCTCGAATTGTTGTCGCAGTCGTTGGGACCAATCCCGAGTAAGGCGGGACGAAAAATATCTCGAATAAGACATTATTCGTTGGATCTCGCTTTCGGCGTTCAGTCTCATCATTTTTACTCGATTTTTTTATTTCGTGCGCTTTCGTTTTAAAACATTTTCAAGTTTTCGCCCCAAAACACCTCCCTCGGAAAAGCCTCATTTTGTATTTTTCGTTTTTTCGATCTATAAAAGTTGAGCAACCAAATTTTCAAGCGCAAGTTCACGCATTGAAGATACACCTCCGCTGATGCTCTCTCGAATTTTGAACATCCCAAATCCCGAAAGTATAATTGGTTCTGCTTGAGAGAATAACGCCTAGCGAAAAAGCAGAACTACACCGTCTGCAAGCTTGAAGGAAAATTTATATTTTTGTTCGACCAGTCGAGGAAATATTCTCAGTATTCTTCCCTGAGTCCAGAGACGCAGATCCGAAATTTAAAACTATCCGGATGCCTGCGGAACAATTGGAAAAAATGAGCAAAAATTGAAGAATCTTGGCAGGATAAATTGGCGTGAAACGCCTCGTATATCCACTGGTACATGAAAGCTTGCCTCAGGGGATGATAAGTAGGGCTTTTGAGAAGGGTGGCTCACGATTTATTGGGACTCACAGCCCTTCCCAACCGCGATCTCTTTCTGTCACGTAATGCCTCAACTGTACGAACTCGTATTACTTCTACCAACTATCCTTACCGCGACTCTTTTCATCTATTTTTTTTTCTCATTTTATTTCCTTCACTTTTTCCCTCCCGGAACTCGCTCCACGGATCTCGTATTCGATACTCAATCTCACCTCTTGGAATTCGTCACCATTCATCTCTCCTTTTTCCATTAATATATTAAATAACGTGCAACGCCCATCGCAGTTTTCTCGTAGCTGGATATCATGGAACCGGAGATCTCCGTGCGTTAAAATATATATTTGATAAATACTATTTTACGATCGTTGCAAAAGTGTGCGTGAACAATATCAATGTAAGGGAGATTTTCTGGAGAAAATAATTCTCGGCGTACTCGATTGAAATCGTTTTGAAAATATATTACAAAAATGGGTATTCGATGAAAAAGTACATTCCCTCGCCCAGATGCGGACATCGTACTTGAGGAAGTTTCCACCCGGCGAACCTTCCACCATATTTTTCAAGAAGGAAAGAAAATTGAATAGCATTGAGGAAAATGGAAATGGCGATTCTCGGATTTTTTCAAGTGCACCTATTTTTCTTCGTCCTTTTCTTCTTTTTTCATCCGAATGCTTCGGTCGTTTCGTAAGAGCAAATTGGTACGTATCGTGTTTTCGTTGGGAATTCGATGCTCCGGACACGAGAGACATTCAGGAACTGTCATTATTCGTTGTTTTTTGTTCTTCTTTTTATCTCCTCTCTAGATTTTTCAACCCTCCGATGCTCGCGTGACAACGCGTTATTACGCGCAACTTACCGATCATAAATCGCGCGTGTATATTCACGCGAAGGAAAAATAAAAGAGAGAGAGAGAGAAGCGAATCGAGCGATGCGAATGAAAAAAGCAGAGAGTCGAAGAGATGAGTAAATATATCGTCGGGTAAACACGCGGTGAAAGGAGACGTTGATCGATGATGAATTAATTCAAGACTCGGCGATCTGTAGGACCGAACTCGAAGACAGCCGCGTGTTCTAACGCATCTAGACTCAGAAACGAGACTTTTCTTTTTCCGTCATTCACTTTTTCCACTTCCATTACCTCTTTCCTTCAGATTTTCTTCCTCCTCGAGCCTCATTATTCTTTTCCGGCAAATTCCTTGCTTTTTTTACCTCCGCAGCTCAACTCGTCGAGAGAGGGTTCATCGCGGGATTGGGGAAGCAACATTTTATTCATCCTCAAATGTCGGGAGGGTACGCGGAGGGGACACAAAATAATACATTGATCTTTCGCCAATGTTTCCCTGCTAAACCGCACTGGAGCTTGCAACTCGTTCATTTTATCGACGAGGATCTTACTCGTCATCAATTTACCCATTTCTAAGCGTCACATTCACATTTTTTCGATAACAACCCCCTGGAAATAAACACGAAAGCAATCCCTTTTTTTGTTTGCACCCACTCTTGACCCCGAGGCTTTTACCGTGTCTGGATATCTCTCAAATGAAAGTGAGCGAGAGAGAGAGAGAGAGAGAGAGAGAGAGAGAGAGAGAGACTCGAGCTCGAAACGACTTTGAGCATCCAAGACTCGATGTATTCGATCCAGAAGAGGAGAGAGAAAATCTGTGCGGGAGTGCTTTCGACTCCTTATCAGGTGACGAACGCGACGGCCAAGGCTTTTTATACCTCGGCTTTTTATAAAGGCGATCCTATCTTTGGTTCAAAAGAAAATCGAGCAGGAATCTTCGTACAAATATACTTTTATGTATTCATGTATATGCGGATGAATAATATTGGTTCAATCTTTCAATTCTTTTTTACTATTTTCAGTACAAAAGAATTCCTCTAGGACGATGCGCTATCTTTGTCATTCGTTTATTTTTATGTACTAACTTTATGCACGCGTATATAAAAATGTAGATGGAAGATCACAGCAAATATGAATACGGAAGATTCGTAAATGATGTCTCGTGGACTCGAGACAGCATCGTTTTCGAGGACTTCTTTTGCAGCGAAGAACTGGAAAAGGTGGAAAAGGTACACTCGCATCTTGTATAAAATCTGAGTGGGCAAAGTGGTAGAATAAACTCCTCAAAAACCTGCTTCTGTTTATAAAATATTTCTTATTTCCACGTGCCACTTTTCCCTTCTCAATCCCTTCGCTATTCAGAATACTGAATTCGAAGGGAAATACAAAATTTTCTCAATGCCCTCGAGCATAAAAATTCTCCTCCTTCATTTTTTTTCGATTTCAACTTTTCGATGCTTCGAAGCTCCGTCAAATTCATCCGATTGAAATAATCGTCTGTTGTGGTTATCAGCCACTGACTAACTGTTTAATTTATATGCTAATGTCCACCCCCCTTTCCCAAAAAAGGAGATCAAAGAAAAGGCTTTTCCTCGATTCTCCATCGCTTCGGACCGTCGAGTGTTTCCCCCTCACATGTCAGCCGCCCTCGTTTCGTCTAACTAGTGAAAAAAGAACGTTATTGAAAAATGTGGCGCCAGTCATCCTGGAAAACAGCGGGTGCTGATCTCGTTCAGACGAATTCTTAACGTCCAAGTAGATCGAACCCTTGTGTGGGCGGACGTCAATTGCAAATTCAGAGCAACAGAAAATATGTAAAAAGAATTTCGATGCTCCGAATCTTCGAAAATTGTCATTCGAAAGGCTTTTTGGGTTCCTTCCGTTTCAGTGTTTCCTCCAAAATTTGAGCTTTTTTTGGAAGCGAAAACTGCTCGGGTCAGCGGGCTTCGTGTCGCATTCCCGTTGAGGCGACTAATTTTGATTTTCAATATCATCGAATCATGTCCGAATATTTTCGTCTAAAATCTCGATCAGCCGTGCCGGCGAGGAAGCAATTTTGCTCGGAATTATCTACTATACCAAAAGCGAGAATATCAGGGTCAAGTTTGAAGCAGAATGAAATACCAGGATTTGCGGCGCACTACTTGCTTTCTGTCGTCTACTATTGTACCAGGCTAAACAACCATACGGGCAAACGGTCTACATTACTGTGTGTATCCCTCGAAGCCCTCAGGCTCTCTCGTAACTCGCACACCGGCAAATTACTCGACTAATTTAATTGGAAAGCGCAATATCGTCGAGGAAACCCGAGTATATAGCGAATCGTTACGATTCTCCGTGTCTATTCTCTTCCCTTTTCTCTCTTCTTCTTTATCTTACTCTCCCAAGGACTCTTTCGTTGATATATCAGATAGTGAAAATCGGATCGACGGATGATTAGCAAGCGTCGATATTAGGGTGTTCCAAAAAAAAAAAAGTTTTTTTCCCATCATGTCAAAAGAGTTTTTATGAGGTATAGCAAAATTTCTCCTGCAAGGGCAGCTCCATATATTTCGATTCTACGAGACGCTCAAGAGATTTTCGTTTTTCCATACAAATAACACGTCAAAAATTTTTTATCTGTTCTCTTCAAATAAAACTATTGAAAAAATGTTTCCTACAATTTCAATGGACCTGTTTTTGTAGGAAATTAAATTCTCTACAAAGAAGCTCCGATGTAATTTTCTCATGAACCTAACGGGTAAACCGTTATCAGACCTTGAATTCGGGCAACTGAGTTTAATTTAATTACAATTAATTCAGCAACGCATTTTCCTTTCCACTGGACCTTATTGGATAATTTATATATTGTTTTTATCCTGCGAATGATTACCCAGTTGTTATACTTCCTAGAAACTTTTGAGACGATAGGGCCGAAAAAAAAAAAATAAAAAATGTTTTTTTTGGACCACCGTACGATTTCTTTCAAAATGTATTAACGAACATCATTTTTTTTCCACGTTTTTAAGCTCCTCGAACTTTTGCTTTCTGTTACAGTACGATTACACGAAAGTATACAAGAAGAAAACTGCCACTACCTCGTCTTCGATCTGTGAGTATAAATTTCATTGAAAGGCCAGCACTGAAATCGAAGGATTTTTCCAATGTTCAAGTTTTTTCAAAAATTCACTATTTTCCTTCGGAGTTATTTAATTGATTTTCCAGAATCAAGATTTTCGTAATTTATGATCTACGAAAATTCTTTAATGTCGCGCTGTGTTTGTTCGCCGGTTATTTTGTTACCGATAAATATTTTTTCCATTGACGCGAAAGGCAGCAGCTTGCGAACTATTCGTTTAGTCAATACTTTTTTCCTTTCATTCACGCCGTAATTCTTGGCCGCATAGCGTGTTGAAATCTTGACAATCGCACGCGAAAGGAGAGCAAAAAATCTGAGGGTATTGCGTCGATCGAATCCGGGCGCCAATAGAGTATGTTTCTTTCTCTTCCTTGTTTTTTTTTTTTTTTTTTTTTTTTAAATTTATGCGATCTCAATGTCCATTGATTCGATAAATAGTTGACAGTATCCGAACGATTTCGTTGCCTCTCTTTCCTTCAATCTTATGCAACGAGAGAATTTATCGGTTTCACATCTTTCTTCGACTGTGATTTTCCAGTTTTAATTTTTCCATTTTTTTTCGCAACCGAGCGCTGCTGCGACACGAATTGTAATATTCCGAGTCCCTTGACCCAGCGAAAAAAAATGTTTCGAAGAAATTGAAATGTAATTTTTGGAAATGAGATCAAGAGAAAAGCCTTTCAACGAGCTTGTTAATTCATTGTTTTTCAACGATTTTTAGAGTCACCGGTGGTGAACTCTTCGAGGACATAGTTGCCCGTGAATTCTACAGCGAGGCAGACGCATCCCACTGTATACAACAAATTCTCGAGAGTGTTCATCACTGCCATGTCAATGGAGTCGTGCACAGGGATCTCAAGGTTTGCTCGAACATTTAAGTCTCTTCGTTGTGCCGGTAAACCGAGTTTTCATACCCGCCAAACGAAGCCTTGTTATCATGCATAAATTAAAAAACGATTCAACATTTTCACCAACATTCATGGAGCGAGGACTTGGCATTTCACTTAATTAAAGGAAAATCAAATTATTTGCATTACGTTCGATCTCCATATTGTAGAAATGACGTTTTGACGTGCCGAAAAAATTCATGTTAGTTTGGAGGACAGTAAATTGGTGTTTATCATTTGAATCGAATGTTGAAAAAAATTGAAAAGTCCCAGCACACGTTGAACTGAGGGATTTTTCAATTCATTTCATCATCCGACCGAGAGAAAGAACATTTTTTTCAAATTAAAATGATCGGCAGCCGGAGAATCTGCTACTGGCAAGTAAACTCAAGGGAGCGGCGGTTAAGCTCGCGGATTTTGGACTCGCGATTGAGATGCCGAACGATGCACAGGCGTGGTACGGTAAGTTCAACTCCTCGGGATTAATGCCTGTTCTTAAACTTTCGCCACAATTTTCTTCGTGTACGTTTTTTTTCTCACGTTTTTTTATTCGTTCAATTTTTTTTCCCTACCCACGTCCCGTCTCTTTTTTTCCAACTCTTTCTTCGACTCTGGAAACTTTGCGTGAGCTGGTGAAAAAAGAGCGAGGAAGAGGTGGAAAAAAGACGCGCGACGACGAAATAAAGAGAATTGAAGCAGCGAAATACCATTTTTTTCTTTTTCTCATTCTTCCTTTATCAAAGTAACGCGGGACTGAAGTTTCGACCCCCCGGATCTCGCACGAGCTCGCGCCGCGATGATGCCTCTATGAGTTTTTCTTCAAAAGTTGTTTTCCTCTGGAAACTCAAGAAAATCCCCTACCCCGTGTCTACTACTTCATACCTCCCATGATTTTTGTAGAAATTTCCATATATTTATGTACAGGCGGTGTCAGATCGAATGGTCAATACTGCGGAAACTTCAGTTTTGAGTCGAATTCCAAGTCAAATTGTTTTTTACACTCAATACGATTCTCACACAATTTGCCATTGCTTCGTGACTCCCGATATAAATTGACAAAACTCACTTCATTAGTTTGTACCAACGAAACCCTCGGGAAGGACGAATTTTTCTGTATTTCGTGGTTTCGCTCATTTCGATAAAAAATTCAAAACACCAACGATTCCTCGAACATGATGTCATCGATCATGGTACTGACCATTCGACCTCGGACGCAGACCGTGTCTGAATTGCAATCAATGGACACATAAATTCAATTCACTGAATTCAATGCTATAGTCTCTCCAATCGCAAGTTATTTGCGCACTGTTTTACATACCGAAACTCTGCAACGTAACTAATGTAGTTCATGCACGAAACGATTTTCTTAAGAGAGTCTTGAAATTTCGACAGTGTTTAAATGGGTAGTCGACTGACACGCATATCAAATTTTAAAGAGTTCGTCTTATTGGTTATTGAGACAAATGCGTTTAAATATGAATAAAAATACACAGGGTTGTAGGGAACATGCGTTAAAAATCGTTCATCTTTCCATACAACGAATGAACGCTTCTTGCAAAGTTTATGAAAAAGTACACAATAACAATGAAGTATATAATGAAGGTTTGGGAAAAAAATCGAGACGATTGTCTTACTAGTAATAAAGAGTTACGTTAAAGATTGAACGAAATTGGTAACGAGCCCTCGTACAACCTCACATTTGCTCATTTCGGCATTTTGTTGCTGTCACAGCCTTCTGTCTTTAAATTAATACTTTTTTCTTCATCCATTTCCCTTCGTGTTTTCCCTCTGCGTTCTCTAAAGCGATTTTTGCATTAAAAAACATAGTATTTTCGTCAGGGACGAATGAAATTTGGGGTTCAGTCAGTGATGGATCCCCACTTAATTAATGGCTTGTAATTTCATTCGCCAAATGATAAGTTGAAAAAGTTTATTGACAGTTTCGAATTAATAACTCTGACATTAATTTAAAGTGATTATATCTTTAATCAGGGAGTAAAAATCGATCGAATTTAAACACCCATAAAATATTATTCTTCGGGCATGATCTACCTTGAAAACAGTGTTTCGATGTCATCGAGCCTCACCTTTTTGATAGCAAATATCGATTTTAGAAAGAAAATAATCACGAGCAAAGATTCCCTTCGTCAGGGCATTCCGATCATCCTTTTCGTCGATGAATTATCTCATTTTCTGTACACGTTAATTCCACGATTACCCACATATTTGTCCGACTAATTGCAATCGAAGAAATGAAATGGTTGGTGAGAATGATATTGAGAAACTGGTGGATTTGGAGGGGATGAAATTGATTGAAAACATTGATAAATTCAAAGGTTTCGCCGGAACGCCCGGCTACCTGAGCCCCGAAGTTCTCAAGAAAGAGCCTTACGGCAAACCAGTTGACATTTGGGCATGCGGCGTTATACTCTACATCCTCCTAGTCGGTTACCCTCCATTCTGGGACGAGGATCAAAATCGATTATATGGACAAATCAAGTCTGGGGCGTATGACGTGAGTCCGATAAAAACAAAAAGCACAAATAAACAAGTGAAACAGACAACACGAGCGACCGGAAACTCCGTCGCCAAGCACAATTATCCATTGTTTATCAAAACAATTTCTCATAGAGAAAACGATTTCAATGGTTTTTAAAATCATTGACGATCGAACAAATTCATGAATTGCCAAATGATTTAGAACAACGAAAAACTGATCGATCGTCAGCTCAGCCTAACGTGACGCCTATTATTTCAGTATCCGAGCCCTGAGTGGGACACAGTCACGCCAGAAGCTCGAAACCTCATCAATCAGATGCTCACGGTGAATTCAGGAAAGCGCATTACCGCAGGAGAAGCGCTCAGGCACCCATGGATCTGCGTAAGTTTCAGGGAAATTTCTCACTCCGAATAGTCGTCTCCACTCGTTTTTTCATATTCTGTCTCCGAGGATCGAGCTCGAAAATGAATTTCGTTTCCTTATTCCCACCGCGTCAAATATTGAATCTCACCGTTTGTTCTGCAAAATAATCAAAATTTCTCCAGAGTCAATCGATCGTCATTTTGGATCAATTGATATTCGAGCAGCTCATTTTCCCTCCAAGTTTCAATTCGACACCGTTCAAACGAGCTTAATAAACAAACATTTGGTTTTGTTGTGACATTTCAGCAACGCGAACGCGTGGCATCTGTCGTTCACAGACAAGAGACCGTCGACTGTTTGAAGAAATTCAACGCAAGGCGCAAGTTAAAGGTGAGTACGCGAATGGAATGAGAGAGAAGACAAAAAAATTATTTACTCTAACGTAAGCCGAGGCCGGCCTTGTCCAAAGCTATAGATCTATAGATCCGTTATTGCCTTCGTAATAATACAGTTTGAACTTTTTGATACAAGCACAAACACACTCAAAGTCAAACGAGCACACACGTAGACCGGGCACGGAATTATTGACAACGCTGGCCATGCCTCGGCTAAGAGTACACACGTGTGGGGAGAGACAAGGCAGTTCGCTTCGGATTCTTAACCGGTCGTGACGCCTTTAATATCGATCAGTTCGACTGTTAGCTCACCGTGCGACACAAAAAACGCGAACCAATGCTCGTAAACTTGAATAAAAACGGAATAAATCGTTTATTTGGTTATCTCAAGTTCGCTCTTCTCTCCCGACAACGCGATGAAAACACTCCGCAATAAGTTCTCCTTCTGTAGACATCACCGGTCGTCAACGTCCGAGGTTCAATTTTTTCTTTTTTTTCTTTTTCATCAAATGCGCGACGTACGCCAAAAACGTTCAATTCGGTTCAATATTTTCGTGCGTACTCGATGAAAAAAGTGTGCAAATCATAAATTTCATCAGCTTTACGATTTTATTTTTCCGATATCGTTAGATCCCGCGGCGTCTTCCAGCAAGATATATTCTAGCGCATTTCATAAAATTACACTTGTGCCTGATTCAAATTTCACTATTCAATCGACAAAAAAAATCTTTCGTTTACCAATTTAACTGAGTAGCAGTACTAAGATTGAAAAAAATTGTGACGCGAATTTAATCTCAGTGGTGCTCTTATGAGCTCAAGTTTAATCACCTTAGCGAGGATATTTCTCAATTTTTGCGCGTTTTTTTTTCAACAGGGCGCTATTTTGACGACGATGATCGCGACGAGGAACTTTTCCAGTAAGTATGATGCACAGGGTGAGTACCTCCGACCCTCTTCTCGGCGCTACGTATATGAAAGACATAAATATATCTATATATATATATATATATATGTTTATATAATTATATATACATATATGAGTCCTGATGGAACGTACTTATGGCGTTTCCTCTAGCACATGATTAAAAAGTCCTTCGTGTCACATTATTGCATCAAATGTCGTTTCCCCGAGTCCTCTCACAGCATTCACACTTTCACTTCATCGATGTGAGCCCTCGTTTTTTCGTGTACGACACAGTTATTCGACAAAATTATATCGACGTTCGACGCTCTACTGGGCGAAATGTTCTCGTCAATATGGAATATTATTTTTTGTCTCTTTGTCACGGGAACGAATTTTTAATTGCGTTCATATAGAATATGCATTTTTTCATACGTGCTTGAAGAAGATGAAATAACATTTTTCTCTCGCGTCTCTCGTCAAAATTTCGTCACATATCGATCTCTCATTCCCCACTCGAATGATAAACCAAATCTTTTCGCGGAGACAAAAAAGCTCGTCAATAAAAACAAGAACACATTTTTATTGCTCGGGTGTTGGTTTGAAAAAAGGGAATCGTTGAGAAGTTTCGAATTTATTGGCAAGCGAATCCTCGTTCGTTAATTTCGCGTCAAGCTTGTCGAGCATTCGTTTACTATTTCGAATATTCTGTCTTCATTTTATGCGTTTTCTCTCTCTCTCTCTCTCTCTCTCTCTCTCTCTCTCCACGAACCGTAACTGTATCATGGTATGTTCGTCCACAATATCCTAAATATGTATGAGTATTTTTCCTCCTGCTCCCCCCCCCCCTTCCGCCACAATACACAAAACAAGAAAAATGGATTTACTCGTTGTTCTCAACGAATGAATGAATCAAAGCGATTCCATTCTTTCTTTTTCTTTCGTTATTTTTTCATCTCGTAGTACAACATCGAGGACAAAAAAAGATATTGAAAATTTGAATTAATCATTTTCGTCGAGCCACTGGAAACGCAATTTCGTATGTGAAAATTGTAAAACAATGAAAAACAAAAAGCATGACGAAAAAATTGAATTAATCGACAAACCTAAACATTGAGCGAGTCGTTTGTGAGGAAAAAAAAATAAAAATAAAATGGAAATAACTCACAGAAAAACGTCTCGATTCGTTCAAAGTAATTTGAGATCATTACGATCGTTGGATAAATCCATTTATCTCGAAAAATGTATAAAGACACTGTAAAAATAATAACATATAAACGAGAATGCATTATTGTCGTGCACTTTTGTGGATATGAAAACTTTTCGATGACCTATTATGGCACGCTGTTACCCGATAAATTAACAACTATACATATCCACAATCACTGTTACGAAACAACATGCGTTGTTATCGCAACAATTGTAACTCGATCGTCTGACTCGAGATTAGTGAGATTAATAACTGGGAGACGATTTTAGCGAGAAGCCTCTCGGATTCGATAACTATGGCGAACATTATGTTGTATCTGTCGTCCCTGCCTCTCGTGTATCCAGGAACCTCGTGGAATGAATTAATCGTAAAGATGAAAGCAACCCCGACTACGTTTCCACATAACACGAATAAGTCTGAGGTGACGAGCCTCGACCGAAATCTCCTCATATTTTATCCATTTTTTCTTCCTTCCATTCGAAACGAATCGCAGGGGAGTGGAGGATCCGCCAAATTGTGTTATGTTTTTACTTCTTTTGTTCGTGATATATTTTCATTCAGAACGAATGCAATTTAAATTATTGTTCCGACAGCAATAATTCCCGTGAGTTTGAAACCTTTGGGAATAACTCGGAAATTTCATCTCCCCTACCTGCCAGGATTTCGTTTTTAACTTCGTGCTTTTTCCATCACTTTTTCACTCGAATCTTCTCTTCTCAAAGCCGCGAAGATCGGACTCGGCACTAGTCGCCCCGAATAATTTTGGGTCCGCTCAGCTCAGCTGAAATCTCGTTACGTTGCATCGCGTCATGAGCGCAAGACAAATTTCCAAGCATACGATATTATGCATCCGCTCACGTTGCACATTGGTGCACCTCGAGCATAACGAGGCTGCCGGAACGACGATGTTAATACTGAGCGTCCGTTGATAATGAGCGTAACGTGAAAACGTTGCTGGAAGTGTGGGAAAATAATTCCCAGAATAGTCAGGTCAGAAGTATTGAAAAATGGGAAAGAAATTAAAACAAAGTCTGGCGATCGAACTTATGTTCAGTTTTTCAAACGTTCGAACGTCAAAAGTTCACTGGAGTCACCGCAAGGCATTTTAAAATCATGCTTTCTTCAGAATCCAAAAAAAAAACGTTATTCCTCGACTCGAAAAGTCTGAATGGTCGTCGTCGAGCCAAGTCCACGTCGCTCGTTCCGGCGGCTCGGAGTCTCGGCTTTACACCGTCCGCGCGGCAAAGACTTATTTTTTGCAACATTGATACACCCACCGGAGGCGTTGAACGCGTTTAGCTCTGAATTCGTGACAGGCTGTAAAGCTTGGTCGTTTGGTTTTGTAGGTGACGAGTTGCGATAGGGAAGTTGAGAGCGCAAGATAAAAAAATGAAGAGACGAAGTATCCGGGCTATAATTTCTTTGTCCGTGGGCATTGACAGAGTCTAAATGTGCAATTTAAAGTGACGCGGTAGTCGAGTTGAAAGGACAAAAAAAGAACTGGAGAACTTGAACAAGCGTGCGCGGAGCCAAGTTTTTTTTCGATCTGTCACTTTCTTCTCTTTCTTATCATCCCTGACCCCTTCGCGATGCCTTTTTTGCTCTTCTCTCTCTCTCTCGCTCTCGTCGACCGTTTATAAAGACTTGTATAACAACGGTTGTGTACAGTTGCACGATTCTCGGGTATCCGCATCATCGTGTTTCACGCTCCATCAAAACCACGAGTACCCTGTAAACGACCTTGAAGCTCGTATTTCTATAGACATCGCAGATGTAGCCAATCCGGTACACAATCACGATACACCTGCTTCTCCGCACACTCTCTTTCCACCTTGCTGTCTCTCTCTTTTTTTTTTTTTTATAATCGACCTCTCGCCCGCTAACTTTCTTGCACACACAAACCCTCGCGACGATCTCTCTTCGCGTTAGCGCACGGTGCAAGTATATCCTCCCTAGCTCCGTTTATATTGAAGGAAAAACGATCGGAGGGGCTCTCGTTTGTTAGCTTCGGAACTCTGCACACCTTCGATCCTCCTTTCGATCATAAAGACTGCCGCGGGACTCTTACACCTCTCGTAAATTATCGGAAAAGTCTTGCCGGGATACCTTCTCGATATAATCGTCGTCTCTTTTCGCCTCTGAAATACGAGGCTTTTGCAAAACGCCTCGCAACTTTTTCGCCTCAATTATTCGAAGCTTTTCCATTTTATCGGCGCATCTCGTTTTCTTTCGTTCAACATCCGCGATCGGCAGAATTTATGATTCTGGAAAGCGGATGAAAAAAAACGTGGAGTCCTAATTGAAATGAATGTTGAATTGCCACATTTTCAGTTCTCTTCGTTCGGACTTCGGATTGTTGTCTCGGATTTTTTGTTTGAAAATTCCAATTTTCTTCTCATGTCACGGACAGGAGGGAAAAATTGGTTTTTATGTCCCTGAACTCGAAAATTATCTGGCTCCGAGCTTTTTGCCCTTCGCGCGCTCCCCGTCTATCGATTTATTGGGGAATAAAAGGAAGGAGGAAAAATGTGTGCTGCAACTTGTGATGAATTCGAGGATATGGGAGGCGGCGTAAAGTCACATTGTATTGAATTTTCACGTTAAATTTGAACCCCCGCATTGTTGCTGAAACCCGCGAGAGAATGGGACCGAGTTTAGGGTCGTGGTTCAACGAGGTCGGGTCATCCTCGTGAACGTTTCTTCACCCCTTGTACCTCGTGCACTTCAAGGCTCACGGGGCAAATAAATGGAGTATGAAATTCAACATTCTTGGCTCGTTCGTCCCTTTCGTTGGAAGAAAAAAAAAGAAAAGGAGAAGAAAATGATTAAAAAACAGCTGTCGCACTATTGAACTTTTCCTCGAAGACGAACAATTCCTTTATTTTCATTTTCCGATATTCCTTGAAGAAAAAAAAACATTGTTTTTATAGTGAATAACATCCTGGATGATTCTCGCGAGTATGAAATTTTGATTAAAATTATTCTCAATGCCGCTGCGGCACGAGATGACGAACGCGTTTCATTTTAAAATAAAATGCTCGCGATTTTTAAACGCGGATTAAGCCTCGTAACAAAAACATCATAAACATGAATTTTTCATTGATAAACCCCGCGTAATTACGGGGAAACGACATTCTGCGAATGAAAATTCATCAAACTCTCTTCGTTTGAATATTTACGAGAAGTGTCTGAAAAAAAATTGTATCATGAACGATTTGGCCTAACTCGGAAGGGATTGACGTGGTAAAATTACCCGAACACTCTCAGAACGTCGACGCGATTTCGAAGCAATATTTTTTGCCTTCCACTGGAATATTATTATCGAATACTTTTGAAATTTAATCCAATCTCGGCGAGGACTCGAACGTGAGCGTTATTTTCTAGATTATCAATTTTCTGTGTGACCCAGCGTCGCATTCTTGCGCGCCGGGGACGAAAGTAAAGCCGGATGCAGGACCTTTTGTTTTCTAATCAAATTTTTACCGGCCATCGTTCCGCGTCCATGAAAAATCAAGAGCCAATTCAGTGCTTCGAGTAAAAATCGAAATTCGCTTTTCCATCCACCCACAGAATTAGTACCGTCAGATTTTATGCGCATTCATTCTACAAATGATCTCACGATAGGATAAAAATATCTTGTGCATTATTCCAGTGAGCCCAAGTTCCCCCTTATTTGACCCAGAAAACAATCCACGGTTTTTCCATTTTGCATATAAAATCTCAACATCTCCCAAGCAAATAGCTGTGGACAGTAAATTCATAATCGTGAGATCATCTTAAAGCTGAAATGAAAAATCCAAAAATTCGATCCATTGCTCCCCTGGGACTAGAATCTGCCGAAGCCATTATTCCGGTTATGAGAAAAGGTGAGAAGTTGCAAGCTCTCGCACTTGAGTGTAAACGATCTATTTTGGAGAGCAATATTTCTCGATGCTTTGCAACTGATTAATGTCTCGATGGGTAAGGAAACGATCATGGAACGAGGCGAAAGAGTTATATCCCAGTCGCGACGAGGGAAACATCCCTCGCCGCGCCCGATTGTCCCTCGAGTCTCTTGAACTCAGCCCCCAACGAGGATAGAGATGGGAAAGGGATCATTAGATTCTTAATTGGAGCGAATGGTCCTCTCGTGCCTTTGCCACGGGACTTGCGACGACGCGAGACTATTTTTTCCCCTTTTTCTTTAAACACTTCCAACTTTTCCAGCCCTTCTTCCTCCACCCTCTCTTTCCCTATCCATCTTACACTCATAGCCCACCCTCTCGTTTAACTGCAAAACAATTAACTGCCTCCTTCGTTTTATCCGAAGCTCTCCCGCGCGAACTTCGGGACTCTAATGAATTTTCCTTACACGTCAGCTCAGCTTTGCCTCATTTCCACACTTCCGAACGAACCAACTCCAGCTATACATTAAATATACATACATATTTAAGATGATCGAGCCCCGCATAAATATTGTCGTGCCGAAAACTTCCTCGATCTTATACTTCCCCATCGAAAATTAGATTTTTTCGCGGAAAACGAATGTTCCAAGTAGAGAGAAAAAAAAAACAAATAATAAATTGTTATTTACGAACCGCGCGATAATCGATTGTCAGATTTTCATGCATAATTCCGGGGGCCCTCGCGAAAACAGGCTTCTACCGTCAACGCGATTTCGTAGGCGTAATATACTCGAAGAGGAAACATCTGTGGAGGACGTAAACATTTATGACGAATATCATCGGTTGACAAAGCGGTAGACGATTTTTCAATATTTTTCAATACGAAAGGTAATGCCGAATGAAATTTGATTGGAAGATATACAACGAGTTTGCATCGAACTTTGATTTTTTTCCAACATTCCTTGTCTCATGGTTTTCCAAAGTGTTTTATTAATATTTGGATATTTATTAGTTCGAGTGATGCCATGATCGTGAAAATTTTAGAGGTTCAAGGACATTGGAACGAGAACACTGCTAACGCGATGAAATTTTAATAACGACGTCATGATTAATCGCCATATATAACCATGAAAAATTCATCACGTCGATCCCTCATCATTTTTCATGACCCTCGCAACGAAGAGAGAAGAAAAAAAAAGGAAAATAATGAAACGAGTTATCATCGTATCACCAAACTCTCATTTCCTAGATCGATTCATTATTTTAATGAAACTTAAGAGCTGAGCGCCATTAACGCGAATTGGGTCGGAGGTGCTGCGAAACTATACGCTCTGCAGCTCTCACTTTTTAATCATTATTATACTTTTTACCAATACATGTTTTATATCGTAATTCTAAATTATGCGATTTAGCGGTTGAAAAGCTTGTCGATTTAGATCTTCCAAACCATTTGAAAAAATCAACAACGATATTCCTCAATATTTGAACATTTTAAAGAAGTATTAAAACCAATGATGAAATCTTCGTAATGTAACGGGTAAATTAACATTTTTAAACAACAGGGGAAGACAACCCGTTTCTTGTGCACCCCTCGCAAGTGAATTACACGGTGTTTTTGTCGTTGCACTATTTTTCGAGGCGTCGTCGTCACATGATGATCCAATAGCTTGTTCCATTCCTCAGAACATTAACGTCCAACTAAAAATTGTAGAAAATATAATAGACTCCCAGAAAAATTTTTAAAATCAAATAAAACGCTGTCTTTCGTTTTCTTTACTTAATTCAGCGATGCGAGGAATTACTGAAATAATTGTTAAGAGATACCAGTCACATTTGTCACCCACACGAATGCATTCGATTGAAAAGATTTTCGTAGAAAGCTAGAAAAAAAATGTAGTTTCTGTTGCTGTTTAAAAAAAAAAAAAAAAACAAAGAAATGTCGTAGTAATTTGATTTTTCATGTATTGGTATGATTTTTTTTTTTATTTTTTTTTTTTCACTTTTTTTAATATATTTGTTTATTCTTTTGAAAAAGCCTAACGAGCTCGCAATCGATGTTAACCGGATGTTTATGTCTGTTTTCTTTTGGTTGACCCCGTTACACCGCCCTGCACCACAAAAAAAAAATCAACCGAACAAATAAACAATGTCAATTGTACGAAAATCGAATCACGATGAACCGATACGAATTGACTGAACGATTACGAAATCTCTTTCATCCACGATGCGATACGAAGAATCTGGTAAGGCCCTGTACACAATCTTTATTTATTTATTTATTCTTTGACTTACTTATTTAATCATTTATTTTTTCCTCTACTTATTAATTGAACGATTTATTCGTTTATTTATTCACTAATGTACATTGATTTTCTTCATTTTTTTCATTAGTTTTTCTATACTTTTTTTCTGACTCCACTACCGATTTATTTGTTCACTCACTACTTTCTACATACACACGAACTCACCCATGAAATTTTTTACATATTTCTTACACTAGCCAAAAAAACTCTCTCACCAGTTTTAATGCATACCGATTGATGAATTTTTTTTTTTTTTTTTTTTTTTTTTTCAATTTTATCCACTAATTATTTTCAAACCAAAAGAAAACATCAAACTAATTGCCAGATCAATAATATCTCGACGGCCCACGAACGTATAGTTTTTTTTTTGTTTTTTGTCTTTTATAGAGTTTCAAATTCTCGTCCGATTTCTAGTTCACTCGTCTCGAGAATACACTTTTCTTTAGAGTGAATGAAAGCTTTTCATTGAAATGAAATATTCACGGAATTTTCGTACTAAATGCTGATGCAGAATAGGAGAGACCAACAGAAAATTCGCTTGCTCGGTTGGAACTTTTTTTGGTGCACGAGGCTTACGCTTTTTTTTTTTTTTAAATTAGTTTTCTTTCGATTTGCTGGAATCTTGAAATTGTAATGTCGTATGTATACATAGACGAGTAAAAAATGTTGCGTGTCAAGAAATACTTCGCATGCTTCTGGTTGATTCTGTGAATGTCCATTATCGTCTGTGTTTCCCCAATTATGTATGCGTATAGATATTCAATTTCCCTTTATCCTCGTCTAATTTCCGATTACACGTGATTCTGAATGTTCGATTATACAGCATGCTCGTACAATTTGTACCCTAACTGTTATATGCACTGAAATGGGACTCGAGATAACTTAATTCATCGTTGTATATGTACGAACTTTTACTCTCAGTGGGAAAACCATGTTTCTGGCGGTGTACTTCCAATGAATCATGGCAGATTCGAGCGTGAAAAATCATACTAATTCGAGTTTTTTCGTCATCCACGAATACGAACACGGGGAATACTTGATACGAAATTTTTTCTTGCTCGAACTCTCACTCTTAATCTCCATTTAGTTTTTACGCAATTTCATGATTTAACTTAATTTTTAAGTGCTTTGAAAATAACAACACAGTCGTTCGAAATCGAAGAAATTATGGTTCGACTCATAAGTTTTGGAGTCGATAAACAAATTTTAATCAAAAGTATGAAATTTGGAAAAAGCTTATTTTTTTAATTTTTTTTATATACAATATCATACAAATGTTAAACGAAATAATGCGTTATTATTTTCATTCGTAAATTCACATATATATATGCATATATATTTATAGAAAATCTCGTCATGGTGGGCCAATGATTTATAGACCACTTATCGGATTAATCACCGAATGAAATCGAGAATAAACGAAACAACACATATGAAAAATTGAACTCGCGAATGCGATTTTTTAACGTTAATTTTGTGGATTAAAGGAAGTTAAATTGAGATTTTGAAGACCTGAGTGAAACAATGATCGCTCGCGAAGCAACCGAACCACAAGCAATTATTTGCGAGGTCTGACTGAATAGCGTCCATGACTACTTGATTATCGAACCAGCGAGTATACCGCGACTCGCATTGGCTGTCGTCGAGAAACACGCAATGACAGTTTTTATTACTGCGTGGAGTAAAGCGTGCATTCACTGTTTTTACGATTCGATGCTGATTCAACAACGTCATTATTTCATTCAAGACTCACGTGGAACTAACGGAACGATAAATATTATTTTTATTCTGCCATTTCCGTAAAAGTATGTTTTGGGATTTGTGTATTATTTGGTAGCTGCAGTGACTGCTTTTCGTTTCATTATTATTTCGATGTTTCGCATTTTCTTTTCAATTCGTTCGGTATCAACGTTTCGTCTACGAATCCCATCGTCATTCGTTGCTGGAAATTATTGCTTTCTAGTAAAATTGCTTATTCGTGTTTAAGTCGATGCATTTAAAAAAACGACTTTCTCGTCGCAATTCATAGTTTCAATGCCGCTGATTCTTTAACTGTTCAACTCGCTGGCCAAAATTTTCGACTCACGAGTGAAATGTCTTCTCAAATCTTTCTACTTACTTAGTCAAGTTTAACCGACTTTTCGTAGATGCTTAGTGAATTTTCACGATAACTTTAACCGACGAATGGAGAAAACAAAGATTCCAGTTGAACTATGATAAGTTTCGGCTCAATGATTTTGTGTTTTGTAAGTAAATATATTTGGCTCTCTGTAAACTTTTAACGTTATAAACGAGATGTACGTTATGTGAGATAATTGGGGTATCTGTATTTATCGTTTAATTCGTCCTCGTACCACGTACGTATCGTTTATTCTCGTATCTATGCAATTAAACGCCCGTAACAACGCGAAAACACGAAATTTCTATTCAAGCCTCGAGCCCTCTCATTATTTAGCCTTCCACGTACTTCGATAAAAATATATATACATATATAGATAAATATTAAGAAATTTTATTTGATCGTTGATGCACCGAGTTTACTCATGTTTTATTGCGTGCTCCAGTTCGAAGCATCGTCACGAAGAAGGGGGATGGATCTCAGGTGAAAGAATCGAGCGACAGCAGCACCACGATCGAAGACGATGACGTTAAAGGTAGGAACACGAAAAATACGTTGTTTCTTAGTTCGCTTTTGCTCCAATTTGGCATATTTAATATTGTTCATGAAAAAAGACGTTTTTAATTGCGCATCCGATTGAGCATTTTTTGTCGACGTTACATTTTTCGGAGAATCGTAACGCTGCTGGAGAGTCAAATTATTGACTGAATATCCGCTGAAGCGAGCAGCAACTTTCGTCCAAACAGTGCAGTTTAAAATTGTGTATTTTTTGACGAAAATGTCATCGTTAGTGTCGCGATTTCGTAGATTGAAAATGTCTTTGTAGTTTTACGATAACGTATCTCGCGCATCATTTTTTTTTCACTCGCGTCTCGAGCGCGAATCCATCTCGTTGATGAGCGATAATAACGCAAATATCACGTTTCGTTGATTGATCGAGCGTGAAGGACGTATTGAAAGCTCTGAAAATAAAGACGAAGAAACAATAAGTGAGAGCCAGTTGAAGACTGAGAGGGAGACCAAAAATCACTAGTTATCGGTTGGGATAGCCCCAGAACTCAAAAAATCCGCCTTCGAAATCCATCCGCCATATTTTGCTTATTCGCTACGAGTATTAAAAAAAAAAAAATTAAAAAAAAAAAACAAATTTCAAAGGATGACGAACAATCCACGAGGGAGATAAATCGATAGCTGCAGCATCTCGTAGTTATTTTTATGAGCAGTAAAGTAGAACCTGAGAATTACTCCCCACGAAATTCCTCAGAAGTATTTCATCCCCCGTAAGAGTAATTTTGCATAACGTCGTACGAAGGAAGTCATTGAGATTCGTCACTGTGAAACGTGGCGAATCAGAGCATTGAACAATAATCGAAAATCTTTTCGATACGTTCCCTTTTTAGTTTTATTTAGTTCGGAGAAAAAAAAACAAATAAACTCCCGTTTGGTATTGAAATTCCTGTAGTTTTTCGATGGAAAATTGTGCACAGCGAGAAAAAATGGGATCAAGGTCGAAACGAGTAACTCGTTCGCCCGAATCGTTACGCTCACAGACTCAGAATCGTTATTTTTATGAGTTTTTTTGTTCATATAAACTCATGAAATTCGAGCAATTGCATTTCTTCTCGTTGTTCGTACTCAATTTGCTAAATAAAAACTCGTTTCGTCGACCAAAATATACCGTTTGTTCGTTCTTTATTGTTTGACATATAAACGATAGTGTTTTAGACAATAAAACAATGATTATTGGCAGAGTTTCGTGAACAATCGGTTTTTACTGGTACCGAAGTAACCAGGACCACCCAAAAGGCCACATTTCATTTTATTTTTGCTCCCCTGCATCTTGAATTCATTCGATATGTTTTGAGCGCAGAAAGTAGTCCTGAAATAAAATGCTTTTTCCCTTGTTCAACGGTTATCGTCGATCAAGAGAGAGAGAGAGAGAGAGAGAGAGAGAGAGAGAGAGGAGAGCGAGAGAAAGAGAGGGAGAGAAAAAGGAAGAGGAGCGAGAAAGCAAAGAAAGGGAAAAGCAACGGGGAGTTCTCTAAACTTTTGCCCCCGCGCCAGGCGTTCTTTTATTTACGAATGATTCGAAGAAAATTCGTGGAATATTGCAGGAAGGGGGGCTGATACGAAGGGGCGAAATACACGTTTCCTGCATCATTTAAACGGCGACTACAACGACAGACGAAATTTCCTGTTGCATGAGCAATTCCGATCACTTTCCACTTCATTATTTTCCCGTCTCAATGAATCATCAACACGATTTAAAGAGTTATCAGCGTATGCACTTTGAACTAGTCGATTCAAAAATGATTTTTGGTTCGAACATGTCTCAAGAAAAAACAAGTTTCCGTTCGTCTCGTGGTGTCTCCTCGTCGCCGCTTCTGTCTCTTAAGGCGAATTAAATTGCCTCAAAAAAAGCTGCATCCGCTGATAATTCGCCTTCCACTCACAGTAATTTTTACGTGTCGGAATATCATTAATGGAAAAAATTGAAGTTATGATGTTGGTACGGTCGATAGAACATTCGAATCGTGTTCTGTATTGCCTCACTGATCGTTTGTGCACTCACAATTATCGCCGCTGTCGTTGATGTCGTTGTGTCACGCGTACACGTCCACCCACGAAAGATGTCGCACTGAAAACAAACTTGTCGAAAAACAAAATGATTGAAAATTCAGTTGGACTTGCTGTGCAACGAAAACTCTGAGAATGTTTCAGAAAGAAAATCCGAATTTCCAAATTTTCCAAGCACGTACGACAAGTTTTTTTTCAGTCTACGATCTCGTGTTTATTCGACGATTTCTGCGTAAAAAAAGCACACGCGACATACATCCGAATGTGCGTAAAATCGTATGACATAAATAGTTGAGCACGTGCGATCGATAAACAAAATTCACACGAACACGCGCTGTCATTGTTGAAGTTCAACGGGGCGGGGATCGGGACACTCGAAACGCTATTCAGTTGGCGAAGGAGTTGCTTACAAATCCATAACACACGTGCTACATTTTTTCTTTTCAATCGTCGAGTTTGAATTTGTTTCGTTATTTCGATTCGAAATCATCGAATCGACTATGAGGAGAGAGAAGTTGCCGCACTTTTTCTCCCATCGTTCATCTCGATTTCTTCGGTCTTCTGTGTAACGTTCGAAAAAATTCAAATTAAACAAGGAGGCGCAGTGAAATATCTTCGATTTTATAGAACTTATTATATTATCGCTTGAGTTTCAAGGGTTCACTCTTCAGGCGATCGAATCAGGTCAGCATTGTCGTTCGTACAATTTATTTATTCATTATTACTGTGGCGTAAGGTCTATCAATATTTATCTATTTATTTCGTTTACATTGTTCAGTTTTTTTTATTCCACTCGGCTTATTCAAATTTTATTCGTCAAATTCTTTGTACTATTAACCACCTCATTTATTGTCTCTACACCGACTGTAATTATTTCTAAGAAACACACGAAAATCTGAAATGATTAAATGCCTCACTACACCGTCTCGTTCTGATCTACTTGATTTTCTTTTCTCATATCTTCCTCATTAATCTCTCACTATTTATCGCTTCTGTAAATAATTGTAAAATATATATAAACGTACCCAAACCGGGTTTTGAACTCGAAGTTTTTCATTTTTCTTTCGAATTTGACGTTAATCCAGTCTCCACAAATGACTTTTCGTTCAACGCTTCGAGTTCAATTACGAACTTTCGTCACGCAGATTCGATTTTGTTTCTCGAGTCGAGTTTTATCACTCGACACGACCGACTCGATCGAATCGGACTTAGAGGCACTTTTTTCAACGATTTTTTTCCATAAGTTTTTCACTCTTCTTTTCTATAAAAATTCTGAGCATTTTTATTATTATCATTGGTATTATTATGAATATTAATTGATTATTTAATCGAATAATATCTGTCGCTTTAGTAAGTTTATTTAATTTAACAAGGGATTGATCAGTTCATCGTGATATTGCGTCGAAAAAAATAATGAAAATAACGTGGAAATGATCAGTCCTTTGAGATTCAGTGCTTTTGCATTAAATGTTTATTTTTGATCGTTCTATTTGCGATCGCATAGAGAAAATGAAATAGCTAGATTTTTTAAAATAATACAGCTTCATTAGGAACCTGTGATTGTGTTAGATAAAATAAAACTTAAACACGTGCAATGAAAAATAAGGTTGGGGTGAGATTATAAAAAAACAATTTTCCTTCTCAACGAGTTAACAGGGAATCGGTAAAATCATCTTACGGAAAAAAATCACTCGCGTTTACATCCACTGTGTGTGTGTGTGTGTGTTCACCACTTATACCCATAGACTAATCTTTTGATCACGTATCGCACGCCATGGAAACGAAATCCTTCATGAAAATGAGCTCAACGAGACTGATAAAAATCCGACTTTTTTATTCCTTTTTATTCTTGAGGATTTTTCGAATTCTGGTTTTTTTTTGTCACATTTGATTGTACCACTCGCTTTGAAACATCGTTTTTTCGGTAATTTTTAACACGGTATGCTGCTCATCGGAATCCGTGTCCCTCGAACGGACAAACTTTGAAAAATTCTTTAATATTTCTGGGAAGATAGTTTCCTGCAAAAAAAAATTCTCAACGTTCATGCATTCGTAATTTCTGATATTTTTATTTCTTCGCATATTCGACGATGATAAGCAATCCGTTTTCAAGGATTTTCCATTCCAGTCCTACCGTCGTCCGAAATTTACTTTTTCATTGTGCACTTTTCGTCTTGTCATGGAATCCCCATTTTTTCTCACACACCAACACGATCGATCCAATTGAATCACCTGATTGAAATGATGAAGCCAAAATTTATCAGTGTACGCCCTCTCCGATTACATTATACTCGCAACAATAATTGCATTCTGTTTGTCTTTTATATATTATTTAGATTATTTTACAATCTCGGGTGTTATGGATTTATGAACACCCTTCACGTATACTTTTAGCCACGTCGATTACTCGTCCCAAGAGCACACATTTTTTCCCTCGTCTCTGCCATGAATTTAATTTTATTTTTACTCTATTTTCTATGCACACATCGAATAATAAAAAAGCGCGTACGAATATTCCTGGGGCTTGCTATTACGTGACAAATTTTCCCTTCACAGTTTTATTTCGGACTCTTTCGCTTCGTCTTCAAAGAGAAACCATTAATACAATGTCACACGGGATCGTTATTTGTGTTAATAATTTTTTGGTCATTTGCTATTTACAAATGGCGAATAATTTGAAGTACGAGTAAACTCAACAATTTTAACAGCGAACCAATCCTTTTATTGACATATTTCGTGCAATTTTTAAATACGCGATCAGTTTTTCGAATTTACAATTACAACCGAAGTCGTTGGGACGATCTTGATTTTTTTAATTTCATGAATCGTCAATATTCCCGAACGACATTTGCGATTCGCAGAACCTTTCGATCCTCGACATTTTTCAAACTCATTTTTTTTCGTCGTTCACTTTGCAGTCACGTGCACTTTGAATGCGTCGTCTCGCTTTTTGAAACTCGTCTTCTGTCACCCTCTCTAACACCAGTGTCTCTCGTCTCCCTTTCACAGTCATCAGGAGTATGTAAAAAGCAAGCGGAAAAACTAAATCACGAACCGCGACCATCGACAAGGGGCAAAAAACTACCCTGAGAACAAAAAAACCGATTCGCACTTGATGAATGACTTGACAAAAAGCTTGGTGCATGTCTCCTCTGCTCTGCACGTTCTCCCTTAGTATCCTCCCTTCGAAAAGGAAAAACAAAAAGTTCTAATAAACCTCGGATGAAGAAGAAAAATCGCGTTAAACAGAACCTCGCCGAGGAAACGTTGAGGTTAGCTCTCGAGTCAAGACAACAATTTTGTCCAATGTTACGATAGAATTATCGAGTCAAATATCAGTAACATTTCACCAGCTAAGCCCCCCTCGTTAGAGTTGGATTAAACTTTTGATAATCGTCTGCTTCAAATTATCTCAATTCGACGAATCGATTAGTTTTTTTTCGCATAAAAATAGCAGCCATTGTAACGTAGAGTAACCAGCTCGTGGATCAACATTCGACTCGTATTTCAGCACCCTTTGACGTGGAAGAAAATCAAATTTCTAAAGCAGGGCAGATAGGGCGGGGGTAGAAAAGGACTCGTGTAGATAGAAAACCGGTAAACGATCGTTCGACTGTAAAAATTGAGTTTCCTTCCTCTCTTGGATGAGGATCCCCGTCATTATGGAACGACGGCTCCGATGTAAAACAAAGGGGCCTCGAAGAAAATGTAAAAGATGAAAAAACACCTCTGAATAAATTCAAAATAATTGTGAAAATAAAAAAACTTGAAAATTCAATATTTTTATTACATTTTATTGTAACAAACTATAAAACAACCGTGAATCTGCGTATATCCGTACGTGATGTATATGTGTGTATGTTGTACAGAGGATAAGAAGGGCGGCGTCGACCGGAGCAGCACGGTCATTGCCAAAGAACCCGAAGGTAATCCAAATTGCACCAAACCAACCAAACAAACGTTAAAAACTAAATATACAGTATTTCAACAAGAATAATCAAAGTAAAAGAAAACAAAAAACAAACAAAACAAAAAAGAAAAAAAAATAAGCTAACGATAATGCTAATAATGATAATTGCAATGGCAATTGTGACATAACGTTATCATTATTAAAGCTAAATGTGTTATGGTGTCTGTGTTTTTTTTTTTCTTCATTGTGTTCGCTCGATTATTGTTCGGCTTTTGTTACGCGATGATTATTTTGCCAATCGGCATTGAAAAAAAGTTTCTCGGTAGTGAAAAAATTTGGTAAAAAATAATAAAAATATGAAAAAACGTACAAAAGTTTAAAGGCTTTTGGATACCGAGATTCTTTTTTCATGTCGCAAGCTTGTCCTTCTTTCGTTGTCTCAGTTGCATAATTTCGATTCTTTTTAATGATCTAACTTGTGATGATTATGCTAAAAATGATTTTTCTCACGATTTACGTAATAATATTAATTACTTGTATGTATAGTACGTAGTTGTTAACGTGGTGAAGCTCGTGATGACTCGTGGATGTTGAAAGTTCGAGTTGAACTATGTAACCAATGAGAATTTCGAGCGGAACGAAATATTTGTTTGAAAAATTCATCCCAAGCTGAGCCATCGAAAACGTTTTTAATACTCGATTAAACGAACGTCAATGAGCATTCGTATCGCTGTGATAAACTTGGCTCGAACGAGCTTCGAAACGTTTCACAAAGGGGCCATGTTACATTGGTACCAGCTTGGGCATTCATTTTTTTTTCTCGTCATAACGATCGATCGTCGTCGTCGCCTCTTGTGAATCTCGAACTATCTCTCAGCCCTCGATTTTCCCCGGTTGATCGAGGCTACCAATAGTAACCACGCTATCGTCGACTAACATCGTTAATGCTGGTAACATTTTTTCGTCAAATAGCTTCGAAGTGTTCGACGAATAGTGACTAACGCTCGTCCGATTAACAAGCAAAAATTACACTCGATAACGAATTATTCAAGTTTTCTTATTCAATTTTGTTTCAACACTTTTGATCGTCGTTAAAATTTTCAAATTTTTCATCTTTTCTTGCGTCATTCGTTTCTTGCAATTGTTCAACGAATTCATCACAATGCGAGTTGCGTTCCGATAAACGAATGACGTTTTTCCATACCAATGCGAAGTAACACCTCCATTTTTATACTTCGTCGAATAAGTGGCATCGACGAAAGACTTTCGCTCTCCCAGGACCGCGGCGAAGCGTGCGAATGCGGATACCGAAGAAAAGATTTTTCTGCATTTTTTCCGATAATTGCTAAAACCTCAGCTTCTCACCCATGGGATACCGACGACGTAACACTTCTTGGCGAATATCCTCAATTGCATGCGCACTAATTGTTCGGAGGGAATAAAAAATTTTTTGTACTGAACGTATCGATGAACCGAAGAAATTCAAACGACCGAAGACGAACAGCAGATTAACGGTGCAACGATTTCACATAGTATTGATGCTTTTGTCGGAGAGGAAATTGAAAAAAAAAAAAAAAAAAAAAACCCAATAGTATTTGGAAGCCTGCGCTTCGTGCAGTCAGCAGGCTTCCAAATACTCCAAATTCACGTAATTCAAATATTCTATGAATAGTATAAATAATGACAGAATCGAGATGGAGCTTAATAGAAACTGAATTCGTAGTTGAATAGCCGATGAAAGGAGGAAGAGAGCGTTTCGAGCACAAAGCGATTCGTCGCAGCGATTGTACAGCGGTCAAGCAAGTTAAAATTTATTCTTGGATATATGCCTCGAGCACAAATAAAACGAGTTTAAATTTACTGGGCGTGCTAACGCGCACGTGTGTCTCCTCGTGAGCTTCATTTTATCTTGTCGAATGTATTGGAGCGCTGCGTGAGCGCTCGCGACGTCAAAAATGTGAAAGAACTGGTAGAGAGGGAAGGAGAGAGAAAGAGAGACGCACAGCAAGAGTGGGAGAAGAAGGCACAGAGACGAGGATAGAGAAACGACAGAAAGAATAAGGACGGAAGAGGAGAGGAAGTGGGCCAAACGAAGAGAGATGCACGAAGGAATTAGCCGCAACGAAAGAGAGAAAGTAAAATTAGCGATCTATAGTAGTAAAAGTTCGTCTTGGTTGATGAATAAGAGAATGAGTGAAGCTGCGAACGGTCGGACGAAGACAGACGAGATGAAGAGAAATAGCGAAAAACAAGAATGAGATAGAGACGAGGGAAATGCTCGTTGAGCTCAACGAGGCGTTTTCAGTTTAGGTTCTGAGCGCGAGCAAACGAGACATCCATCTTAAATCTGTCACTCTCGTGCTCCCTCTTTCCTTCGTCTTTTCCCATGTCTCTGTAGCGGCACAAAAACAAGTTTTGTTTTTAGTTTGCCGGTAGCTTTTTAGACACGTTGATAGTTGAACGTTCGTAAGTTTTCTTCGCCTCATCAATGAGCAGAGGATGTGACGACAGCATTTGTTGACATCCGAGAGGCAGTGGAACCGAAAACTGTTAAAATTTCAAGGAAAAACAAGGCTCGGTGCGTTTCCACGTTAATTGGCGAAATGGCGGCTGCCGCAAGCTCGCCCAGTGTTGCCGGAACTTCGAAACAATTGGACAGTGAGTTTCGATCGAATATTTAGTTTCAATGAATCAATTCAGTCTCATATTTCTATTGATGCATCGCACGACGCGATTGCGGAAGCTTCGAACTTTCGTACCTCATGATTTACCATTTTCAACTAAATAACAGAGTGCTCCACTGCTCGTACCTCTCGCAGTTTAATTTAACTGCAACAAGAGTTTTTCTATTCATTATTCTGACAAATTTGGATCAATCGTTTGCGCATAGGACGAGTGAGAAAACAATTTTTCGGTCACAGTACTTTTATGAATCGAACGATCCTCGCTCATTCATCACATCGGTTATGAAATTCGTGTGAAACCCATTGCTTAAATGAACTCGCTGTTCGCACCGTGTTTGAGCTCGGGGCACAGGTAGGCCACGGCCATCTCGAGATTTCTATTTCCGTAAATGCGTCTAGTGCAAAATCCGCTCTCTCCCTCTTTCGGGGCCACGTGCTTCTTGTGCGCATACAAATGTCTAAAAAAAATACGGTCTCGAGGAGTTTTACCTTCGGAATGCTCATCGAAAATCGACGTACCGTTCGACTCTTCATCCGTCGTCCCTCTCTCGCGCGCTTCGCCTCCTCTCTCGTTGCATAAAACATTTTGAATATCAATTGCTCAAACGTTCTTCGTACCTACCAACTGTCTGACCAACTTTTCCTCCACTTTTCCTTCGACCAGCGTCAACATTTTTCGAGAGAACGAACACGCTGTAACGATAATCGATTTTATCATCGTTTTACGACCATTTGTCAGCGCACCGAGATGCTAAAACGAGTCTCGGAACATCCGGGAATCATGAAATCCTCATATATAATATATTCGATATTACATCGGGAAAAAATGCAGAAAACTTTTCAAAACTCCCAAATAAATAATAAGCTTTTTTGCCATTTTTTTACTCGAGAGTGACGTTCAAACAAATACCAAAAGTTTTCTAACAAAACATCTTATTGCGCGAGCGTTAAACTAATTACGAGTATTTTATGTATTATTGTACAAATATTTGTTGGTTTCAAACGGTTCGTATTTATTATTATTATTATTATTATTATTATTATTGATATTTACCAAATAATTGAAAGATTGAATTGAACTTTTCGTAATTTATATTTTTTTGGATTTTTCGTTGAAGTTTTTTTTCTTGCTTTTCTTTTCGTTTTTTGTTTTAAAATTTTTTTTTTCATTCGTGAAATTGCGGAAACAGCGTACGCGTCCCAGGGTACACCACCCAGCAGTCCCGCGGCTGCATCCATATTCTCCAGGGTGGTGGGCGCCGCTGGTGCGGCGAGTAAACAGCCCCAGAGTCCTGGCAATCACTTAGGGATTGCAGCGGTCCTTCTGCAGGGGGCGCAAGGTAACAAGCGCAAGAATTGTTTGAGAGTCTTGCGAGTGTCTCGTTGTCGTCCGAATGACAAAAAAATTGGCTCGAACAGCATAAAAAAACGAGGAAATTGTAATGACACTGTGGATTTTGGATTTTTCCGAGGAAAGTTTCAAAAACCTCCTGCACTCTACTAAAAGGCTGCACTTGACTTGCCTTCGTAGAGATTTGTGCTTTTTCGTGTTGTTTTCGTCGATTAATTGGAAATAATGAGAACGATTATCGTGAAAAAATGCTTAACACTCGTTCAGTGTGGTGCCGTGCATTTCCATTAAGATTAGGCGACTGAAAAAGCATAAGCAAAAGATAAATTCGTTGGCGCTTTTGGCAACCATTCGCGGGAACTTCGTTGACGCAAATGTTGCAACTCACGAAAATGGAATTCATACGTAATACAGGAACAAGCGATATCGATAAACCGAGATTTGAGGATGAATGGGAAATTTGAATGATTTAGAAAATCATGTGAAAAATTGTCAAACGGATATCGTTTGAATGGATCGTGAGAGCCGTGCTACTCGTCCAAGGTTCATCTACTAAAAGGTATGACGTAGAACGAGCCCGTGGGTCTTTCCCTCTGCACAAAACATCGCTTCGACGTGTTCATTAACACTCGAATTAACTCATCAAAGTCTTTCGTATGCGGCATGAGTAACAAGATTTTTGCGAATCCCAGTCGCACTCGTTAACCGCTTTAATCGTCGGTGCATCGTTTTTACGACGATTTCAAAACGGTTTGAAAATTACCGAATCTCAGCAGAAAAGTCGGGTTTTGGTCAAACGTTACTTTATCCTGGGAAAAACGATCGCGCCTGCTCGCATCTTGAATCCAGCCAATTTAAAAAAAAAACTGCCAACGAGCTCGTGTGATTTGAAATCGTGGTGCGGAATCGTCTTACGAAACGCAATTTAAGCTCCATACGCGAGCGGATTTCGCAGTCGATCGACGACGTGAATTTGAACGGCTGCGAAGAAAAACTTTGCCCATCGGAGACCGATCGATAACCATTTTTATTCAATAAGCTTTTTATAAATAATTTGTGTGTCTTCAGAGAATTTTTTGATTTTCTTTCAACCACAGCACACTCGTCGTTCCGTCTATTTAGTTATCTCCAATAACATTTGTGATCGTCACTATATTTGAAGTAAAAAATAACACAATTGTAGTAGTCGTAGATCGCGCCCTGTAAATAACACGGATAGTTCGATCATGTCGTTAGCCAATTAACCGTTAGTTGCATCCCTTGCACCGAGTTAATATCCGTTAACAAAAAATGCACGTAGACACAGCAATTTCGAGGCGCCAGTTTCAATAACAGCACGTATACTGCGAAAAAAAATCGTTCGATCGGGAAGCTCGACTTTGATTTAAAATTGTGTCAAGAAAAACGTAATTATCGAGGTCATTCGTTCTCGTCTGATTACGTTGGAATAAATTTAAAACAAATCGCTCCCGCCCCATAAACGAATCGTCCAACTTTTGATTGAACAACAAACTTTCTTCGCTGAAATAATGAAAATCAATTGGATCACCAACTTCAAAGTAAACTTGATCAACGATTTTTTTTCAACAGTTTTTGCTTACCGGCCCCGAGATATTCATGACTCGTGAACATCGACAAACAAGAGAGTAGAAAATCCGTAGATTCATCGATGAGAAATGAAATATGACAATGCATAACGAGGGCAAAGCTGAGGGTCAGTGGGAGAATTAAAAAAAAAAGGGTTAAAAGGAGAATTCGATAAATAAACGAACTGGCTGATCGAAAAACGTGTCTCTCGTTGGTTGATTGCATGATTTAGTTGGGAGCGGTAGCGGAAGTGCTTCGAGTCACAGCAGCACCAGCAACAACAGCCAAAACAGCCAATCCGGCGCTTCACCTTCGTCGGCATCAACCGCCTACCTCAATGCCAACAGCACCCCACGACGACACAACTCCTCCGTCACTGGTCTGTACATGCGTTCCCCAATCAAGCGCTAAAAAATTGTCCTGTTTCTCGTTTCGTTCACTATTATTCCCTCAATTTGTTAATTCTTTATGAAACTTTTGAATTTCCTCTCAATCTGAATTCCCAAAAAAACTGTGCTCACCAACGAGCGGATTCGATTCTCCGGAATGGCACTTTTCATCAGTTCGTCGAAACGTAACATTCTTAGAACATGCTATTATTATTCACAATTCTTCCGCCATACACTGGAAGGTTCAATAAAATTTAGAGGCTTGTTGAAAATCATTCCATCTTGAAACGAAGAGGCAGGACAAGGGCGCTTTATCTAAAGGCAAAACGCGATACGCTGTTCGTCGATATCCTCTGCTTTCTGCATAAATATATACTCATAACCGGTGGTCTTGACTAAGAACTCAAGAAAAAATCTCGTTTTTTACTTTCAATGTTCTAATCGAAGAGCCTCGTAATTGTCACTTATTTCGAAAAACAATCAAATGTGAAGAGATCGGCTTTACGTTCTTCCAAGGCTTTCGATCACAACTGCGCAAAATTTAGACTCCAAATTTGGTATGAAGATCGATTAAAGTTTCTAACCACCACCGGTTGTGTCAAAAGTATATAATTTATGAATCCCGAATGAAAAAAAAGAAAAAAGAAATTCTGGTCTCGTGAATCTCGAGAATTGAGTGCACCGCGTGAGAAGCGCATTATTTATCGTACGTATCAATGTGTTGTTCGTCTGTTTTTTTCCTCTTTTGTTCGTGTGTGTTTGACATTCGTTGAACCTCGGCTACAAAACAAAATGCATGCCCCATCGTCGTGTTGTGCATCCGATAAACCACGACCAAGAAATATTGCAACTCGGTGACCGTTGATTGTGGCTGTGCGTGGGTTTGTCTGCCCTTCGACGTGTCCAGAAGTCGATGTACTGCGACGTAAACTGACGCTCGGCGCGTCTATCGCGCCTCCTGGTTACTTGCAACTCAACGACGATCCCGCTGACAACGGTAAGGATGCCAACGATCTTCGCGCTCGTCAAACGACGCTTGCTCATCAGAGCAAAAACTCTCAGAGTCTCGATAGAAGCGAGGACGACAACAGCGAGTGTTCCAAACTTATCAGACGTTGCAGCTTATCCTGAGCTAAATTCTCACAAATCAATTTATTATTTTTCGATTTTTTCGTCGGAAGAATTTCATACGTTAGAAAGAAGAAACATTCGGAACAACTCGGTGAGAAGTACATTTTGAGTTGGTTCGAATTTTCAAGAGAAACAAAAAACAAAAATCAACGTTTCGAATATTTTTTCGCTCTTCAGCCACTTTTCAGTGGCTGTTCTCTTCGATTCGAATGACATTTCATAACGTCGATATTTCTATCATTACAAACTTTCGATTTCTCGAAAGGAGTTGATTACCGTCACGACCTTTTTTAATTCGCTTCGAACCAGCGAACATGAAAGTAGCATTTTAAAGTTTTGAATTCCGGACTGACGACGAAATTTCCACTTTGATCGTTCGATTGTTTCTGATAAGTTTCCAGCGCTCAAAAAAAAAAAACAAACAAAACAAAACAAAACAAAACCAAACACGACGTTTGAGCCGATGAATGTTGATTTCAAAATAATAATAGTCGCGTCAATCTCATGCTCGAGACTCGGTCCATCGATATCACTTGCCTCGACGATGAAATGAATTGTACGTCATACTCTCTGGCACATGGGGGTAAATAATTTATTTTAGTCAGTCGAAAACCATGTTAGAATGGTTTAAATACGATAAAAATATGACGAGTGCTCGTAATCTCTCTGTGTTCGTGACAAAAATGAATTGCGTGCATGTAGCTAACCGAGAAAATGTACGGCGATGGTTAGAATTCCTCGGCGTCACACACGAAAAGAGAAGCCTGAAGAAGTATTAGATCTGTTAACAAATGGAAAAATAAAGAATAATAGAAACATTGCGTGAGAGAACTGGTGTTTTGCTTCAGTCAAATTCTGCAACGATACATTCGCATCGATAATTCTTAACTTCAGTATTATGAAAGAAGAATAAAATGATGGTGAACAAAAATCGACGATCGGACAAACTCACTGGGCCCTCGGTTATTTCTCGAGCAGGGGGGGATCCCCCGGGGAAACCAGGGCGCAGTAGAAATGCCCGATTTTCGTCAGACACTTGGAATCGTTAAATAAAGAATGAACCTCCCCCTTAACGACCGCAGCCGAGGGAGTCTCGTTCTCGCGTTCCGCCCATAACACATTTGAATTTATAAAGCCTGCTAACCAACGAACGTCTGAATTGAAAAGGGAAACTGACGGTCGTTTGAAAAATCGACAGAGAGGGAGAGAGAGAGAGAGAGAGAGCGAGAAAACAAGGAGGCTACAACAATCAATCGTTGATACCTTAACATACCGCACGGAGATCTCAGTAACAAATAAATTCAAGAGTCTTCGCAGCCCTATATTTCCTATAACAATACAAAATTTACCAATTGATGATTGAAAATATTTTTCATCATTTTTCATTGAGAAATTTATTCTGTGAGAAAAAATGCATTGCTAAGACTCGATGATCCAGTGCCATGAATAATTGACGAAAAGGAAAAATCTATGTGCAAGCCACCGAAATGATACGTGTGTTGAAGTGCGTTTTTTAATGAGGAAGGTATATTGCTTGTAGAAATAAGAATCATGTGTCCTGTCAAGACCTGCAGTCAACTGTCAACGAACTCGCAGTGCTCAGGTAAAGCCGCGTGCATAAAAACAATTTAAGGATACTGAAAAAATCACATACCCGCATACACCCATACACCAAAACACACACACACTAACACACACACACACACCCACACACATTCACACGCACACAAATGTATTCATAGAAATATCACAGTTAGAATATAAGACCAGAAAACGTAGATGAAAATAAGGTTTTTGTAAATGTCGATAAATCGTTGAATTTTTAGTTCATGGTCGTCCTAGTGGTATATTTTGTATCATTATAATTTTACCAGAATTATTATTAGCAAGCCAAAACGTATCGAAAAACAATGTTTCGTTAAGACACCGCGGAGAGAATAAATTTGGATAAAAATTTTATTAGCCATTTGTACATGAATAATGCTTCTGTAATTAGAAATTAGCACGTATCTCCTCACGCTCTGCAAAATCAAGCTTAGCGCACAAACGATGCATACGGAAAATATCGTTCCCGAAATAGCATACTTTGTATAGGAATAATTCGGAAAATCGATCATCCCTCAAAATGCAGCCACGGTACCGCATTGAATCATCATTTTGTTCTACTACATTTTTTCTTTACTGCCATCACAAATCTTCACTTAATTTTGCGTCGTTCTTTAATATTTCGTGTGGAATGAACACCAGAACAAACGCTTCGCTCCAAGAATTTGTCGTTTTTACTTTTAACGCGGAAGCCTGCTGGTCCGTCCAGACGGATTTATCGTTCGTAAGAAATTCATTTAGCACTGGAGCCTTAAACTTTCTATTCATACAGTATTTTTGAAGTGTTTTGAAAAGCCTGCGGAAAAAAAAAACCCATTTTTCATGTCCCTCGGTATAGGTCGAGGGTTCAAAAGGGCTGTATCGATTTTTCTCGAAATGCCTCGTGCACGTGGCCATTAAACATAGTAATTCATCACACGCATTAGGCTTTCAATGGACATTGGTTCAGGAACAGCTATCGCAGAATACGAATTAGATCCATCGAGAAGAAAAAAAATAACACTGCTCTGTACATGTAACTCTCATTCATCGCGTGGTCAAATTTACAAGCTCATAGAAATCACTCTGTACGATGCTCTTAAATCACTCTCTCACTCTCTGTACTTTTAGTTTATTCCTTTTTTGTTGTTGTTCTTTTTGTTTTGTGTTCTCCATCTTTTCGTCGAGGCCGAACGAAGCAGTGGTTATTAAAAAATACACTTAAAAGTACGATCGAGAGTCCAGAAAGTCGCTCTTATCAGCGATCGTATTTCAATTATTAATTCAGGAGCTGCTTCGTGCAGTCGACACAGTAGAGGAATATCCAATAACTTATGGCCTTGCCCTCGCAATCACACTAGAAATTATTTGAAACTCATCGTCACTTTGATTATTTTCATTGGTTCATTATCTTTGTAAATTGAAAATCAAATAATTTTATCGGAAATTGTCCAATTTTTTTCAAAATTTGATCAATTCATTGATTTTCCGAATGATTTTATTTGATTTTTTTCAATTAAAAACGAAATAATTATCCCGCGAAGAAGATCCCGACAATCTTGAAGATCCGCTCGTCTGCGCTCTCTGCGTTGTCGAAGAATGTCTTCCAGCTTCGCAGCCTAATCGCCAGAGGAAACTTCGTCTTTTTATTTTTTCAATCACTCGTCTTATCGCATGCGATTATTTCGCCAGAGCGAAAGACCGATCATTTTTTTGTCATAGCAGTACCAAACTAGTCTCTCAATTCAACAAGACACAGCTGCACGTGAATCAAATCGCTCGGAATAAATGAATAAATTACTATTTGACAACCGAAAGTCGTTCCCTACGTCAGCCCTGAATTTTCGATCTCTCGACGATAACTGACGCAATTGCTTTTTTGTTTTTTTTTTGTTTGTTTTTCTCAATTATCTTCCCTATAAACTAGATGATCGCAAATATATACTAAAAAAATGTGAACAATGCTATTTCTCGTTCTTGAACACTTTTTCAAAACTTACAAACACACAGTTTTTTTGTTCCATCGAAATTACTGTTTATGAACTATAAAAAATTCATCGTCGATTTGAAAAAGTGCACTTTGCTATTCTTTCAGGTTCATTTCGATCCTAAAACAATGAATTTTTTGAAAAGTAAAAATTCAATTGTTCCCTCTCGACTACTTAAGAACAATATTTCTTTGGGTCGTGAAAAAAAAATATTTCGTGGGGCATAACTTCGGTATAATCGTGCATGTGAAAATTGAATATGGGGAAAAAAAGTTGAAGTTCAATTAAAGATCCGAGCGTAATTCGAAAGTGAAAAAAACTCGGGTTTTCTGTTTTACTCTGCTAAAGTATTATCAAAAACTCTGATTAGTTTTGGATACTTAATATTTGGAAATCTATCGGTCAAAGGCCTTTAAAACAATCGGGAATGTAAAATCAGAGTTTATTTTTATAGTTGTTGAACAATTAATTATACGTGCATGTGGCTGTTTTGCTGTGATTTGTGACGGAAAGAGCCTGAGAACGCGTTGGGCGATGGAACAACAAGAACTTTTAACTGACTCTCATGTATTGACGATTCCAGCACGCCGTCAGGAAATCATCAAGATGACGGAACAACTCATCGAGAGCATCAACACCGGAGACTACGAGGGTTACACGTGAGTTAAATTCAATAATAAGTGAAGAAAAAACTTCGAGTTTGTTGAAGTTTTTTTTTTTGTTTTTTGAAAAAATTAATTTCTGCACTTTCTCAATCGACATTTATCTTGAACTTGTTATATTTCAGGAAAATCTGCGATCCTCAACTGACCGCGTTCGAGCCCGAGGCTCTAGGTAATTTAGTCGAGGGAATGGACTTTCACAAATTTTACTTTGATAATGGTAATTATGTCTCGTTTGCTCTCACTATTATTCATTGGCAAGTCTCACGCATGCAAATCACGCGCGAATGATGCTTCGATTTGTTTTTTTAATTTTCTTTCCCTTTCGTGTTCAATTCGAATCTTATCTATTCTCTTTTTTGTATGGTAATTTCGGCACCGAATGTATCGTATTTTTTGTTTCAACACACACGATGAAAATACCTCGAAAAATTTGATTTCTTTTCTGCTTCTTTATGATTTCTGGATGTCAGTTCCATTGCCTTTTTTCGAGTATTTATTTTGGAAAGTGAATGCTATTTTTAGAGGTACGTTTGAATTATGGAAATTTGGAAAATGAAAAATTCTCCTGCACCTCTTCAGTAAGCTTTCCATTTTATTATTGCTCAATCATCAATGAATGAAATGCCTTTTCGCAATTTCACTTTAGACTGAAGTCGTATGAATATTAATGATTTGAAGCCTGTCGACATTGGCATGTAAAATGGCTCATTTACTGAATTATTCAAAAACATTATTTAATCAAAAAAAAAAAAAAACAAAACAAAACAGAGAAGGTCGAATTCGAGCTCTTCGTTATGTTGGGATTCGATGGATCAAACAATGGCTTTTCTCAGATCTTGTATCGTGAAAATGCAGGTAAAGTTTTAATTTGTTTTACTCTCAAATCCAGTCCTGGGGAAAAGCTCGAGCTGCAAAGCCGTCAACACGACGATTCTCAATCCTCACGTCCATCTCCTAGGCGAGGATGCAGCCTGCATCGCATACGTCAGACTCACTCAATACGTCGACAAGTGAGTATTTGCCAATTTACTTTCATATCAGAATATAACAAAAGGATAACTAGAAAGGATCGAACCATTCGAGTCAGTTTCACATTGTATCCAATTTTTATGCCATTCAAAACTGTTTAATTTGAAAAATTTACTACAATTTGAATGAAAAATTTCATTTCATTTGCCATCAATTTTTTTTCACTTTTCTTTATAAGAAATTGAGATTTTTGTCTTTACTCTTCAGAGTGCCTGTTTCTCTGTTAATTACTACTTTTAGTGACCAAATATATGAAAAACATCAATAAAAAAAAATAATAGTGATGAAGTAGGCATTTAGTTTTATGGGTTACTCAAAATGGTACAAAATTTTTAAGAAAAAAACGAATGATTCTTGAAAAGCACTTAATTCGGGACGATTCTTGCAATTCTTATTCAATTTATCGTTTGAATTCCCAAGTATCAAGAAAAAAAAAAGAAATACGATGTGAAAGAGAAAAAAACACCGTTTCTTACTGTTTTTTTTTGCAATTTTGTTGCAACAGACAAGGAGTTGCGCACACTCAGCAGAGCGAGGAGAGTCGCGTCTGGCACAAAAGAGACAGCAAGTGGCAGAACGTGCATTCCCATCGAAGCGCAGTCACAGGACCTTCGCCATTTTCCTTCAGCCACAAATAATTTGTGAGCGAGTGACATGAGGAAATGAAGAATAAGATGAAAATGATATGAAAAGGAATAGAAGGAAGCAAATAAGAGAGGAGAGAGGAGCGAGAGTATAAGAATGCGGTGATTGGCGACGGCGAAAGAGTATCGACGTCGAAAAAAATCTCCTCGGTTGTTCCATGTGAAAACAATACGATTTCATAAAGTATAATATGATTATATTAAAAGGAAAACAATTACACATATGAAGAGAGAAGAGACGATTGATGGGTGATCCAACAATAGCGAAAGAAATAAAGAGAAGAACAATAAAAAGAACGAGAGAATCGTTAAAGATTGAAATGTATTCCCTTCGTACAAGGAGACGCTAAGAAAAGCGAGTTCTCTTACGCAACTCGTACTTAAATTTGCAGCGGGAGCAATGAAAAACCAAAAAAACAATGGGGGAAAAAAAAACTAAAAACCAATTATAATCGTCGTTACAGCGCAAATTCGGAAATCGTTAAAAATATTCCGAAATCATTGCGAGTCAAGAGGTTGGTGAGAAAAAAGTATATAGATATGTATTTCTTCTTCTTGAAAAACAAAAGATAATGAAAAAAAAAAGGTAAAAATGGCATAAAACTGTCTTGAAAATTGTCATCTTGGGTAAAAACAGCTGATCGGGATCGTTCTCGCCAACATCGGCATGGAAAAAACGTGTTGGACGATTCAATAAAAATAGATAAATACACGTAGTTTAAGAATGAGCGAAAAGGATTGAAAATTGAGAAAATCGTGAGCGTAGAAATTGGGAGAGCACGAAAAAATAAAAGGATTTGGAAAAACAATAATAACGGATGAGACGTTAGAAAAGAAAGGGAGAATGAGAGAGCGAAAGAGAAAGAGAGAGGGCCCGATGTCGACTTACGAATTCGTCTGCTTACAATTTTATTATTAATATTATTATCATTATCATTATTATTATTATTATTATTAAGTTATATCATTAGTTAGAGTAACAAATTTCCATCTAGGGCGTCATTTAGTGAATTTTCAGCCCGATCGAGGCTTTAATATCGACCAACGTGTGCCATTTTGAGCTCGCACCTTTTCAGAAAATACTGCGTAAGTGAAAAAAAAAGGGAAAAGAAAAAAGAGTGGAAAAAAAGGATGATGAATCGAGGGCAAAACCGATAGAGAATGAAACGTAGCCAATGATTGGCATCGAGGCGAAAAAATGTAGGAACGGAGGGAGAGAGAGATATAGAAAGATAGAGAAAGGTTTAATGTTTGATATGAGGATGCAGAGAGAACAAAAACGAGACTTTGAGCCAAGACTGCAATTCGATATCAATGAAAGTGATGAAAGATACGAAGGGAGAATCCCAATCGGACTGTAATTCTCAAATCTCCAATATCTCTCTTCTCTCTTTATCACCATTGAGAGAGCTTTGACTCATAGAAACAGAACAAAAAAAAAATAAACCAAAACAAATAAAATCCCTTCTTCAATATTCCTCGTTAATATTCAAACTCCGTTTTTTCTCGTCTACTTTGGCGATTCGTTCGTTCTCATTGTTTTCAATAGATGCGAGAATACTCGATTTTTCTTAACATCATTAATTGCATTATTCATTCATCCGGTCGTTTTAAAGAAAAAATTATAACAATTTTATCACTTCCCTTTCGAACCGTACGTTACTCGTGGCCAAATTATCTTCAGATACTTAAAAAATTTTACTCACGAAAGTTGTAATACAAACGAACGAAAAGAGAGGACGATTGAAAACATTCGGTTCAATCGAATGATCATTGGCAGAAAACTGTCGACAAACTCTCGTCTTGAAATATAATTAAAAATCATGGTGATAAATTATTAGTTAAAAGCGAGTCATTGGAAACTGTGAGTTGATCGATGTCGCGAAAGTTACGACGTTTGACAAGGGAATAAAAGCGGAGCGAATTAAGAAAACGGAAAATCGAATCACTGTACAGAACATTCTTCCATGTTACTTGTTTTTCCTGCTAATATTGTGTTTTTTGTTCTATTTGTTGTTATGCATTTGTCGCGATGGCAAAAGGCGCGATTATTTCGGTGATTCATTTTGTGTTTTGAGCTCGTGGCTGTACGCTATTCCGAATATAAATATATATTCTTTTTTTTCTCCTCTACGATTACAATTAAGTTCGAATAGGCCGATATTCTTTCCTCCTGGCGTCCAATGAAATGTAATCAGTAAAGTTCATTTTTTCGCTCGTTCAAGTTATGAACACCCATCGATAAATAAACACGTATTTGGGGATCGAAATATTCGTTCACTGGATATAGTTGCATAATAATAACTGAAAAAATAATCCAAAAATTTGTCAAAACAGCCTGTAGGTGTGCATCTAATTCTATAAAAATTAAAGGTTCGGATTGCAATACAAAAACCCGGAGACAAAATCATACTTTTCAGTAAAATCAATAAAAATTCGTCGCCAATATTCAGAATTTTTACTCAAACGGGATTCGTCCGTAGGAGCGATTTAAAAACGCTTTGACGTCATAAAGCTCGCATATAAAAAAGTGCGTCATAGGCCGGGCTGTCTTTGCATTTCCAAAGCGCGCTACCGTGTCTCTTAATCTAGAGTCGCGGTATTCTTTTCTCGAAACGTGATCGAAAAAGAGAACAGTTTTTACACAATTTTTCGACTCCCTCTAACGTGTTTTTGAGATGGAATTTTTAATAATATGCATGAATAGATTTGCGTTAAGCGAGATAATTAGACAAGTTTTTCGAAAGACGAGATTTCTAGAGGAAAATGAAAAAAAAAAGAAGATAAATCCATTCGAAGGATAATCAGCGCTCTCTGCCGTGTCTCTCTTTGCATAATGAATGTTATATACATATTGAATGTTGAATAAAAACGATGGATGAATAAATGAAGAAAAGAAATGAAAAAAAGTAATCAATTATAAAAGTCGTTGAACAAAAGAATAAAAGAGTGAGCGCAAAAAAAATCGAATTTCACATTCGCTATCAGGATTCGATTGAATAATCAAGTGGGCGAAATATTTATGATTGAATTTTTATCGAATTTACCTTCGTTATTATGACGAATCTTTCTACACGTTCGTACATCCTCCAAAATAGTGGTCACGAGTCAAGTCTCAATCTGCAATGATAAATACAAAAAATCGAAAATACAAAAAAAACTTTAAAGAAACACTTTTGCCATCGTATTATACATATAAATATTATACATAAAAAGAAAACCAACAACAACAACAACAACAACAACATAAAAACAATTCACACACATATATGTATATGTATGTGTGTGTTTGTGTATTATATAAAAAAATATATATATATAAATTATAATACTGATTAAGTTATGATTGATTATATTACAAATATACGATAATACGAGAAAATTGAAGGAAGTCAAAAAGAGACAAGCGTGAAAAGCGAGGTTAAAAAATTCGATAGAAGAGAGAGAAAAAGAAAAGGGAAAATAGTTGTTTCTACTACTCTAATTCATCGCTTCTACGTGTGATTGCTGTATAAAATAATTACTATTGATTTCCTACTATCATTATGTGTACTAGTACGCGTTACTATTACTAATTACCGTTTAAATACTGTGACTACGAAGATTGCGATATATATATGGAATATTTGCCTTGATTTTTTTTCTATCATTTAGGTTTCATTGTTGTTGCGACTATTTTATGTTTTATTTTTTGTTCTCTCTCCATTGTTATTTGTACTATTACACGATTGCCGCACGAATTTAAATTGTCTAGTAGGAGTTACATAAACGGAGAAAAACCTTTCATTTAACATGTTCATTTGTACTTGTAATGCAAAAACGAAAGGATTTTTTCATTAATTTCGTGGGTGATGAAAGTTTCGCGTTGTATTTATTGCGTTTTTAGAGTGATTAATATTGAATATTAAGAGTTAAAAAGAGAGAGAAAGAGAGAGAGAGAGAGAGAAAAAAATTAAATAAATCCGAACGAAAGCGAGAAAGAGAGAGTTAACACATCGTATTATAGTTGTTTCATACTGTACAAGTTTTTAACATTGAGAGTTATCTTGCTTAAGTGATGATGAGATCTCGTTGAAAGTCACTCGCTCTCATTCCTATCTCGTATTTATATCTAGTCTCGGGTGTTCCAACAAAATGTCCTCATTCGAATTTATTCATTGTCCTCTAACTATATATATATGAGTATATATATATACACACATACATATATCTATTTAAAGAAAAAAATAATGCTAATAACTCTACCTTCTCGAGACACCTTCAGCGAGATCTCCGCGTTCCATCGAAAATTAAAAATTTTGACAAATGAAATAAAATAACACAAAAGAAAATTAAAAAACATATATATATATAAAACAATCGGAAACTGAGAACTAAAACCTCGTGACAAGACCGTTGATTCTTAGAACGAGAAAATTTCGGTGTATTACGGTCCAAACAAAATTACGTCTTGACAAAAGAATAACAGTTTTGATAAATGATGATTAACGAAAAACATATATATTTTAACATTATTCAAATACGCGCAAATCTGCTTCACTTGTTGAACTTCGATGAGAAATTTTGAATACTCGAAAATAGGAAAGAAACACGTGGAAATTTTTAAATCGTTTAAACGTGCCTCCGGAGGACGTTAAATTTCCACAATACATTTTTCAATATCGCTGATATAAAAATTATACAGCGACCAATTTCGAAGGAGAATGATCGGTGACTGCAATCTCAAAAAATAAATAAAAAAAGCCACCTCTATGGAACATCGAAAAATGATGATTGAGGGAGAAAACGAATAACAGCTTTTCTTACATATTTATTATTCTCCACTGCCCTAATCAATGTTCATGTAAATTTATCAATAATACTGTTACTCGCTCGACTTATTATCCGATTATCACGGTACAGGAAAAACAACTTGTAAGGCATTAGACTTCAACTTTAACGTCCAAAATTCCAACTTGATTTGGTTTATCACAACTTTTCGCATGTTTTTCAATACATAAACTACAAAGTTACTTGAGACTTTGTGTTTTTGACATCTTCGGAATCGAACTGCACAAATTGGAAAAGTGTAAATATTGCGAAGGAACATTTTTATTTCGTTTCCCTCTTTGTCGGGAAGCGTCAGACTTTTTGCAGTCCAGAGTCTGTACACACGAGTTAACAGCTATTTTGACGTTTCTATTCAAATTGAGAACGTTCTAGCTATTTTTACTTTCACAAGTGAAATAAAAATCGGTACTCTCTACACAGTTCTCGAGTCAGCTTATCTCAAATGCAAATATTACGAATAATAAATATCAAAACTGAAAGAACTCAAAAATTAATGAATTCATTTTTGCGTAGGTGCGAAGAAAATTTATAAAATTTTATCAGTGAGTTGGATTTTGTGATGCAAAGTTGTTGAAAATGCTTTACATAGTTTGACTAATCGATCGACAAAAGTGTTATGATACATGAAGTGAAAATTTGCACTCACCTCTATCCGTAAAAGTCCTCTGGTGTACAGAAAGTGCCCTCCAGAGTTCGCCGAGGCATTCGAATGAAGTGCGTCAAATATGAAGAGAAAAAAGCATCGAAAAATACCAAAACAATCTCCAAATATGATCATTCTCCTTCTTTTGAAAATTCTTTTGAAAAAATAACGAAAATATTGTTGCATCAATCAACCACCGACTCAAGCAAATCGACACTATCAAAAGTCAGACATAAAATTTCATATTTCGAAAACAAATGGAAAAGTCATCGATACTGTGAAGACGGATATTTTCGAAATTTTCTCGCAATACGGAGTAACAAAAAATGAAATAAATCGAATTGAGAGAAAGGAAAAAAAAGAGTAGAAGTATGGTTCGCAATTAATGAGATACGCGCATATCGTCTTCATCCATCTCATTAAAAGAATTAATGATAAAAGAAATGAAGAATAAAAAGTAAAAAAACTATAAAACAGAAAGAAATGAAAAAAGCATTGTTTGGCCTAAAATTTACCATTCACGATTTGTGTATTTCGTATTGTACTATGTAATAAATAAAAGATAAAAGCTTATCAACGCTGATAACGGCGTTGGAGGCTTCTTCGTGCTCGGTGATTGTGAGCGCGAATAATTATAAATTAGTTAAGAGAAAAATTCAATTTTCAATTAAGAGCTGCGATCTCTGGATTATTTGGCGCAATCATTGATCGACGATCACGCCATATTTAGTCCGCCAAGCTGGATGATGATAAATAGAGGGGCGGGGGAGGGGGAGGGGGGGGAGGGAAGGAAAAGTAAATCCGTCACTTCCGGTCGCGAGTGGAAGTCGATGATTGATAGCGAAAAAATGAATAAAAAGTAATATCTCTGCTCACAAAATGTACATTACGCATATTCGCGTTTAAAATTTTTTGCGAATTTTAGACTCGATGTTCGCGACGAAGAGAGAAAAATAATGTAAAGCGACGGGGGGAAGAATGAAACAATTATCGATTAAGTCTCGTTGTATAGTAGTCATTACTTACATTGTAACTAAATGAGCTTACGATTATTTGGCAAGTTTCTCGCGATTTTATTGTGCAAATAAATATATTACGTTAAAAGGGAAAAAAACTAACCGAAAACCCGAGGCATATTTGTTTCCTATAACCGGTAGTCTTCGCTTTCGAACCGGAAATTCAGGATGTTTTTTTTTTCGTTGAATCTCGTTGGATGCGGAACAAAATTGGTGTGGGATTTTCATGGAAAATGTGCGGTGGGAATATTGGTACCGATATAAAACTGTTGAAGAATTTTCAAGCGGAAATAGGTCGGCGATTTGAAGACCATTGGCCGTAAAATTTTGCGAAACTTTCGTAATCGGAAGTAACGTGAAACTGTGAGTACTCAGTTCTGCGGTTAGTTTTTTTTTCCTCGTCTACCAGCGATGTTCCAGTTCTTCCTTTTGTTTACCGAAAGTCTTTCCACCGTCGTGATCGGAAGTCCTCCCCGATATTAAAACCGGAAATCATCCGGTTCATTCTGCCGAAGAACTATCGAAAAAATGAAGCACTGGAAAGTTTCTGATAGCATTAAAAAAACTGTCGGAACTTCGTTAGTGAAGATTAACCGCAAGTTCCGCGAGCTTTTTTCTCTTCGCGCTCACCGGAAGTCTTCCGATCGTTCTTTTTTTTTTTTTTATTTCATTTAGTTTATCGATCCTCGCGCGAATGATTCGCACTGGAATTAAGATCGCGAGAAGTACATTGCTCGTTGTTGAACTGTTTTTTTTTTTTTTTTTTTTTATATTATCTCCGGCTTTTTTGTTTTAGTTTTTTATTGTAGTTTTGTTTTTCAAGTCCCTTTTCGTACGACGTGCAGCTTCTGAAATTTTCGTACGCGCGAATATGCACCAAACATACATTCGCTCGCAGGGGACCCGCGAAGCTAAAACTTTTGAAAATTCAAGCTGAGAACCGATAATTACCAGTCGAACAATTGAATTTAAATGATAGAAAAATAACAAAAAAAAAAAGGAAAGTACGAAAAGCGGACAAATAGTTAAGAGAAATGAAAAACGGCGTACCTGGCAGGGAACTCTCTGTACCCGGAGATACTTACTGTACTTTTATTTTTCAAAAATACCAAACACACCATGTATACACGAATACAAATTAACTTTTGTCATTGCACACGAAGCAACGACCGGAAATGCTTATAAAAACGAGAATAATCATGATAATGATGACAACAATGAAGGAAAACGATACTCTACGACCTTGAACGACCGAAGCCATACGAGACTAATTATACTACACAATTCATTAAACAACGTGAGATCATAGTTTAAAAGACACAAATAAAGGTAAATCAGATTGAAGGAATGTTGGCAATTGACAGCGAAGCAAATTCACAGCAGATCCGATCGTGTGTAAAATCGAAGCTGAGCAAGATTCACCCTATTATGTAATAAGTTAGTATTTATCGTGTGAAAATAAAAGAGGCAATTTGTACGGCACTCTGTCGGTCGTTCTCAGGCACGATAAACGACGAATCTGTCTATTCCAAATATTAAGAAAAAGAAAAAAACACTCGAACGACAAAAACAAACAAGCAAGAAAGAATTTCAAATCGCCTCGCCTTTACCAGACAATTCTCATACTTCGCAATTCCGTGTTTTTTTTTTTTTTTTCCGTTGTTTAAAGAATAAACAAAAATTGCAATTTCAAAGAGGACGAATGAGCGTTGCAATTTTAGCCTTTTTTAAAATAAGATCGTAGCCACTCTCCATCACGGCTATTTCTTTCTACATAGGATTACATATAAAACGTACGTATGTACCGAATAAAATATAAAACAAAAATACTACGATAATAATAAATGATAAAAAAGAAAAAAAAAGGGAAAATAAAACAAAAAGCACACACAATAAGTTTTGCGATGAGAACAAAAAACTGAAGCTCGTTCGAAGAGAGAAAGCGAGAGAGAGAGAGAGAGAGAGAAAAATAGGAAGAACGAGAAAACAAGTACAGAACAAAATGATGAGAATGAGAGAACGGCCGTGCTCGGCTCTGCCCGCGGACGACGTAATTGCCAACTATATAATTATTAAAAAAAAAAAAAAAAAAAAAAAAACGAATGAAAGAAGAAAAAACAAACTCTCATCGGTTCAATATTACGCTATATTTATTACCATTATTATTGTTATACTGTTATTATTATTATTATTTTTATTATTCGTAACTATAATATTATTATTATTCCTACGGATATGATAAATTTACGATAAACAAATAACGATTGATTACGATTTTGTCCTAATGTTCAGAAAAATAAATATGAATCTCCATAATTGATGCTTATTGTTTAATCATTTTGCAATCCTTTCTTCTTGCCAATCCTACAACTAAATCAATGCCTTTCCTGCACTTTGTTGATTACAAGTGCTCCTCGTGTAAAACGAAATTAACAAGTTGAGGGATTTTCGTGAATTCCCTCGTTTTCTATTCAAACTTTTATTATAAACAACAAACAAATTCCACAATTTTTTGGGTACACAGTTCCTATCGATCTTATAACTAATTTTATTATCTAAAAAAAATCGCAAAATCGTTATGATTCTTCATAGATTTGTTTGTATGCTTTTAATCTACAGTTGTGTTACGTACTCGAATTATTGCACTTGAATATTATGATAAATGTTAATGCGGGTGGTCCTTCGCGTCTTAAGCTCGAAGACGAATGCATTTGGTCCGGAGTACGAAATAGTATTTTGAAACGTGTAGAAAAGGCCAGCTTCCAAGTTTCATTGGGCAGAATTTTAATTGAAATTCAAATGAACATATTTTTTTTGTAGATTATTAAAAGTTGAAATAATCATGGAAATTGCTGTTTCGTATTACGTTTGGGGGTTCAGTTTTGTACAAAAAATGAAGTACCGTCGATTCTGATTCAAAAAATTCTATGGAATAACGTTTCCAGGATTTGGAGATCAGTGTCAAACTATTAGAATTGAAAATACTCTGGCAAGTTTCCATATTTCGTGGACCACCCTTGTGATCAATCAATTATTTTGTTTTATAGTTTCTTCTCTGATTACAGCTCATTTGGAAAAACAAGAGGACAAAAACCTGGTTTATTCTTGATCGGAATTGGAATACATCGTGCCATATATTGATCGCTGTTGTTAGTTTGTATCTTTTTTCTATGATTCATGGGAATATTAATCCTAAAAAGTTAAACATTATGGGAAATTGAATTTCCACGAAAGAGAGTGAGCTCACAAATAACAACTCACTTGTTTCATTATTTTTTTTGTCAAATTTTCCTTTTTAAGGACTTTGAGGAGTGCGTCGAATTTCAACGAACTTTATTTTTTCGTTCAAATATTCTATTGTTGACGTTGCAGTTCAAGGCACGCGTTCTTACACTTTTGCTTCTAAGGGAAGAGGCTTGAATGGAACTTTACCGCGGAATCAAAGGGAAGTATGTTATTTCACTTTTTTTTACTCTATTTTTGAAAAAGACAATCATTTTTGGAATCGTACGATCAAATTTAAACATTTCTAAACAATTTCCCTGCGTAGCTTTCCGACATTGATATCGACTAACGTTGCTCCTCCGACGATTTTCCTTTTTATTGATTTCTAAAAATAACGTCTGTCGCAAAACATCTTATAAAAGTTTTAAAGTTTTTTCCGCAGCATGGTGAACCATAAAATGAAAAAATTGAAAAATATTTTGATAGAAACTTCGGAGAATTGGGGTGTAGCAAAAACATACGTTTTGCTCATTCTTATTAGAGTTTTTTGATCCTAAACGATTTAATAAAAAAAAAAAAAAAAAAAAAAGAAATCAATCAATCAATAATAGAATCGAATAAAATACAATGACTGTTCCAAATTTGATTGTCTTATTCAGGATCGAATTATCACTAAACAGAAGCACCGATGCAGACCGTTTTAAAAAATATTCTTCTTCATATTATAAAACGAGCGCACTATAACGAAAACCATTATCTCAACATGCTTGATAATACGTCGAAGTTGCAATTTTTACTTGCATTGCATTACAAAAATGTTTTTTCTAGTTTGCTTTTTTTTCATTATTTTCGCTATTTTTTGAATATCATAAATTTCGTTAGCAAAATTAAAGCAAAACGACTTAACGCTCGAAATTTACTATCAATTTCTGACAATCCAAGTAAATTAACGCTGTTATAAAAACTATAAGGAAATATAATTCGATGAAAATAGGCCGCAAAAGATCTTACTAGCCGCCTCGTAACTCATCGGCTTCGTCGCCACTTCTCCTCCTGTTTCGACCCCGCCCTACAATAAATTTCAAACAAAATAATTCAACGTAAAAATAAACATTTCTTAAATATATGCATATTCCTTTGAATAGAAAAAAACACAAAAATCTGATGCTCAAATGGTGATAAGCTTTATTCCATTCAGAAGCACGTGATAAGTGTTTATTCACGACCCATTTTTATGAGGTTAAATAAATTTTTGAACAAATCCGAGTTTTAGCGTTAAATAAGTCATCGAAGCAAGCAAATTGTTTGTATAGTTTATTGGCCCGTTGTTACTCGCGAATTTTGGAACAATTATTGAAGCCTCGGGTTAAAAATGTTTAATTGAATTCTCGCATGGAATAATCGAAGTGGCATTTATGAAAGATGTTTCCTAACTATGAAGGTATTCAAAAAAATGTGCGCTCGATTGTTTTTGGAGATCTCTTCCCGAAGAATCGCCATGAAAAATTACAAATAAATTTGAATTCGTCGAATTTTCCTCTCCGTGTTTTCCTCATTCACACTCTCTCGAAACAAAAATGAAGAAAATGCTTCAAGGATTAGTCGTTACTTGGTTGCGGATTGAAAGGATATATATTTCAATTGATTCAGGAAATTGTACAGTTTGCGCCAAAATCAATCCAGATTGCATTCACTCAATTGCAGCAATCGGCGCGTCGGTATATATAATCTTTTTTCGTTTTTTCCTTGACAGTGGTGCTCTTCATTGCCACAAAATTTAATCGTTTTATTTTTTTTTAAATATTTTCCCGAATTTAACAATGATGTTTATAACAAGAAGATCGAATATCAAATACGAAACAAATATTACATAATAAATATTGAAATACAATTTTTTAATGCTCGACTTGAAATAAAATAAAATTTTTTTCACGTGATGGATCTTTATAATCTAGACACTTTTTTGGTTGTTTCAATTTTGCTCAATGTCATTGTTTTCTCAATTCTGTTAATTCTCAATTTTCACATCCAGCGTGTACGCGTTGAAACATTCGAGGAAACAATGCCAGTCTCGGTGCCGAATAACGGAAAAACATAACGGAAAAGAAGAAAGAGAAGAAAATAATGCGATTATTTTGTTAGAGAAAGTAAACCCAATCTTTTTAGATCGCTCAGTGGTCGTATCTACATGGTATGAAAAAAAATAAAATAATTTCAACCAACTGAGCCGAAAATGTTATCTCGTATTAAAACAAAAGGTAAAAAAGCGCGTATGGCCGCTGGAATAAAAGATTTTTCTTTCACTTGTGCGAGGATTATCACAAGCTATCGCTACCTCTTCGTATTTGATTAAGACACGCCAACATCCTGATCATAAATGCGGCTGGGACGGTTATCGTGTCTTTGGTCTCTTCGAGCATCACTGCGTTTCGTTTCAATAGCTGAAAAAAAAGAAGAAAAATAAAAACAATTCAATTTCGCCCAAAGGGAACTTTGCAAAATTAATCTTTTATTTTCAAGTTTGTTCATTCAAGCCTTCAACTTTGCTTCAAAATTACGATAAATTTGATCAACGTACCGCAAAGTATTTTCCATAATCGACAATTCGCATGAGCAAAATGATCCAACTTCATTTCAGAAAATTTTTCAAACAATGAATGCAATAGGTTGGATATGAATGAGAATGCTCATACTGTTCGGGTTTCGCAACCTTTTGTGAACGAGTTCACAGAGAATATTTCAAACAACGATTCATTTTTCTCATCGTATGAAAAAATTACAATTTTTAATTTGATTTTTGTATTTTGAAGGAAATATACGATGAAAATAGGTTAATGATGTTTGTAAGTTGATTTTTCTTAAAGTTCAAAAGCTTCTGTGTTAACATTTTCAGTGATTGGAAACATATATTTCGACCCTAGTTTACAAATCTCAGAACACACTTTAAATTAATCGAAATTATAATCTACGACATACGTGTAAATAAAAACTTGGTAAACTCGAATACTTTTGTAATGATTTTCGGTTAAAAGCAAAATAACCAGAGACCTTTAAAAATCCTTATGCAAGTTGGAGTTTGTTGTAAAAAAATGGTGATCAACTCCCCATAACAGTGCGTATGAGACTTTGTGCGTAAGAAAATAGTACTGCACGTGATAAATGAGTAGATGAGAATTGAAAAATGAAGACACTCACATCCTCAGCGAATTTGGTATCGAAATTAGCTTCTTCGCTGATAGGAGCCCAAAGTTTGACATCATAGTCGATACCGGAGGTGGCAAGCATCGGAAGAAAGGGATGAGGTTGGAGGCAATTAACGACGTGTTGATCGGCCTCGAGGAGCATACAAAGTTTGGCGGTGTCTCTTTCCCAAACGAAAACGTGGCCGCAGTCGCTACCGGACATGACGTAATCGTCGCCCCAAAAATTTGCTTCTTTGATCATGGTCCTAAAGAAACTAGAGTCAAACGAGGGAAGGGCAAATGATCAGAAAAATTGGATGGGCTGATGCTAATCGGCCCAGTCCGCTCGGAGGCTTTTTTGGGACTTTTTTGGTAAGTTCTTTTGTGCATTCGTTTTTTCCCATTCTTTTTTGTGTGTGTTTGAAGACGCTGAATTGTTGTTACGGTTTGTTGGTGTTCACGTCCGCCGAAATTTCATATCGAGACGATAAAAACAACTATAAATTTCGAAGAATAAGAAATTCAAAAATAAAAATGAATAATGGTGGCCCTTAAGATTCGACGATTTCTATCGAATATTCATTCGACACGGTCGCGATATACGACGTAACTTTACGTGCAACTCTAGCAGAGAGAAGGGGCAGGGGAATCATACCTCGCATTTCGATGACCCATGTATTTTTGTTTCACGTGAAATTCCGTCATACAACTGTCCTCGTAAGTCTCCTGTCCCATCGAGTCTCGTTCCTCACCCGATTCCTTCTCTGATTCTACATCCACAGGATCGCTCACTCTGCTGAAAGGAAAACAAGTGTTTCATAACCAAAATCATCTTAATGCGAAACAATGCTCGTATACTCAATAATTCTGTTATTTTTTCGTAACAACTTTATAAGACGAATATAAATTTTACCTTCTGTCACAGCTCGTAGGATCTGCGTCTTCGTCATCGCTGTCGTTGTAAACGTCCTCGTCCGTTCCTAACACAAGATAAACCATAAATAGTACGCAATCGGAATAGGAAGAAAAATATTGTAACGAATTCTCAGCTACAAGGCTGTACTTACGTTCGTGAAGGTCGAAATCTGGATCTCTGCCTCGACTACTGCTTGGTCCTGCACTAGTGAGACCAGTATTTTGACTGCCGGAAGGACCTACAAAGTTTAAGAACTTATATGTATTGAAAAATAATCAAATTAATAGATAAATGAAAAATGAGAGTTAAAAAAGCATCTTTCTAAAACGAGTTGAGCGAATTTCAGAGTCATTTCATTTCATACATTTCTTACATGCAAAAAAAACGAAGATGAATAGTCAAGTATGAATTGTCAAGAAATCTAAACTGATTATCAGCGTTTATATTTTCGATTGTTAACAGTTACCTGGATGATAATTGTCGCGAATAACTTCATTGGCAACACCGAGCGAAATGGTAGCGCCAGTAGAGCTTTTGTCGGAGTAAGTTAAGCTGACGGCAGGCTCGCTGCCGTGTCTTTCGAGGAAACCGTGTCTCATGGTGGTCAATCTGTCCTGAAGATTTTCCATGATATTGCCTTCCCCAGGATTTTCAAGATTAGAAGTCGGCGAAGAATGGCCAAGGCTATCGTTTCTGTTGCTATCACGAGTTTCTTCGCCCCGCGAGATACTCAGCGAAGTGAACGATTGTATGGAAGTCTTGGAAGCCTCCGTTCGACTAGATTCACTTCCCATAGGAACATTATTTGTCTCGTTTCTCGTCTCCTCGGTGTCGGATTCGGTGGGTGAATTATTTACAATGTGAGATTCTTCGCTTTCGCAAAAGATCTCGTCGCTTTCTTGCGTTACAGTTTCTTCAATCTCGTTTTCGGTTGACACGTCGACGGCCAAAGCGTTGGAGGAATCCTCGCTAGGGTTACTCGCGATCGCTACTGTACTCAACTCGTCAGATTCACGGGTTTCGGCGCTGCTCGCAGCTTCAATTTCCATCGCCTGATGGGACGAAGCCTCGTTTCCGTTTGCCGATTCTGCACTCGGTTCGACGCTTTCCTCTCCGGTTGCTTGATTCTGTTGATTCTGTTGCTGTTGTTGTGGTTGTTGCGCTTGTTGCTGAGCTCCCTCGCCCTGCTGGTCGATTATCCAACCTTCGAGATTATCATCACCGCTGCCATTTAGAGCAGCACGCGTTGCAGGGTCGTTCAACATTCTGCTCAACACGTCCGTCATTCGTTGCATCAATGAAGTATGCAAAATCGGTCTTGCTTGTGCAATCTCTGTTCCGTTCAATCGTCCACCTTCACTTTCCGGACGAGCGTCCGGTCCTGTGTCTGACCAATCGCCTCTCAACCTCAAACGCCTCACTGGCTGCGGTGATCGCAACTGGTTTTTCTTGCTTTTGTTCTTCCCTGTCGAGGCATCTTTTCTCATCTGCATGCTTCCCTGATCCTGGTAGAGAGACAAAAATCCTTTCAATACAATAGCCTGATATTGATTATGATGCAGGTAAATCAACGCAAATACTCCCAAACTTTTTTTTTTTTTTTTATTATTTCATTTCTATTGAGGAAGTATCTAAAACTTTGAATCCACTGGAGCAATTTGTGCCTTTGAATTGAAACGTTAAACTGTTTTTTTGTATCAAAGTGAATTGTTATTCACCTTTATACTGAACAAGTACAGATGATCGCTGCTGTAACTGACCAAAACATCTTGGCCGTCCGGACTGTAACTCAGTGACGTTATTCTGTAGGAATTTCCCTCAAATTCGGGTACACTGAATATCGACGTTGGCCAGGCGCTTTCTCCATTATCTGCTCAACATATGGAATAGAAACATTCTGATTACAAGAAGGAAAATACGAATAAAAGATTTTTAGTACACGTTAGTCTTACCTGGATCCCTCGTTGCCAACATTCTCCTGTCGAAAGTTCTTACCGTACTGTCGGAACATCCGATAGCCACTTGATGGGGTACCAAAGGATTTACGGACAGAGCGGTCACCGCTTTTTGACACGAGATCATCACGTCCTTTTTTCAATTGCAATTTTCCAGTTAATATAAAATTCCAGTAAGTGAACACAGAATGATAACTGAAATCATATTTTTCAGAACTCACTTCTTTGCATCTTGGGGTGTTACATTTTTCTTTAACTCGCAAATCGTAGCCTCGAACTGTCCCATCTTCGCCACAACTCAAAAAACTGTGTGGCTCTCCTGGTATCGTAGCAATCTCGTAGGTGGTTCCACTGTGACACGTGAACTGATTCTGAAACGTTGCTGTTCGTCTCATGAGATCTGAAAATACACATAAATATATTTTTCTTTATATTGAATTTGACTTTTATTCAATTCGAAGAAAAAAACCTTGGCTCGAAATTACTTGGCTTCGCGAAAGAAACTACCTGAGGAATAAAATTATTTTTCATAAATATTAGACTTCAATATATTCAGTCTCTTAAATTGACAAAGTTGGAGAGAACATTCTCGTAAACGTCTATTTTCGAATACGTAATCTTGCAAATTGGAAAATATTCATTTGAATAAAACCGAATTACAAATTTTCTAATAAAAAAACTTTTTTTCCTATTCAGAAGCTTTACAATTGTGTTCATACCTGTGTAGAGTATTATACCATCCCCACTGCAGGATACAATGCGATGATCACCACTGTTTGGTAAAAATTTGGCACTAAATATATTCGCTCTATGGCTAGTTTTGTAATCGGTGAGAACCTGCAAACAGAAATGAACAATTGTGTTTGTAATATGTATTTGACTAGGAAGCTGAAAAGTCTTCATTCGCTAGCCTGAATTTTCAAGTATTTGTTCTGCGATAGTTAAAACGAGTGTTTTTTGGCTCGATTTCGAAATGAAATTTAATCATCGAAAAGTCGTGTTGTAAAAGTCTTTTGAACGTACATAAATATGTCTTTAATGAGAAAGGCATTAAGGTGTTAAGACACGGGCGTTATAGTTCGGAAGCACGAGATCCGAAATCGCTTTGGCTTAAGGAACACAATCATTCGTACATGGCCAATATACTTTCGCGTTTGAGACATCACCCACGTTGCACAATAGCTCTCGGTCAATAGTGAGTCTTACGATTACCAATATATAGTTCTAGATCTCGAGACAAAATTAGCAGCCGTAAGTAACGCACGTGGACACTTATATTTTTCTTTTTTTTATTTATTTTTTTCTTTTCATCTTCGTTTGGCAGAGACGGAGATTTTCGCCCTATCTAGGCCAATGTTAGACCTTGGCTAGAGCACAAAATACTTGCCTTGAAAAGGCCTATCATGCGTTTCGTAAATCGTAAAGATCAAGGTCCTTAATTCGTATTGTCGGAAGGAAAATCAACTAATTATATGGTAAAAGTCAACGACATTGAGGGGATTGAAATTTCCAATGAAATTTCTCTTAAATCATCGGGCTCGAAACAATTAGTAGAGATTTTTTTTGAGAAAATGTTCTGTTTGCACGTATCCAAATTCAGCTCCAGATTGGAATAAAAAAAAAATTACTAGAGATGGTTTATTGCACCAAAGATGATTTCCAAGGTTCATTGTAAAAATAACGTTGGCACAGGAATTACACGAGATCTATAAATATTACCAAAATTAAAGCAGATGACAGCCTCATTTTGTCTTATACATTGTAATTTACGGTCAGCCAATTGGCTTATCCATACATTCGATAAAAACTGCTTTGTAGAATTTAAAATTTTCTAGGAGTTTTTAGTTTGTTCCAGTCACAGGCTACAAATTTGTTTTTTTTGTTGCTGATCGCTACTCACTCTGAAATCTAATGCTCTTGACACATTGACAAGATTAGAAGCCCTAGAATCTCCACAGCATAATTTAATGCTGCGCACAACCGATAGTATCATTTCGTCGTTTTTTTACTATGCATGGAGCTTCAAAAATGTTAAGTTCTCTTTGAAAGTGCGTTACAGAATATTTCTCTTCATTATATGAATAAATGTATATATCCATGATATATAATTTTCAAATGGGAGAGCATGCAACTTTTACAAGCTCTTCGTTTTGTTTGTGATAACCATTATTCCAATACTCACAATGTCACCTATTAATCAATTACCATCAAATTTTTATTTTCAAATTATATTGTCGAATTGCTCAAAAAATTTTACATGCATTAGAAAAATGTTATTTTAATTTTCCGTTGATTTTGATTTTATATCAGAATTCTAGAACTCGTTGTACCTGATAGTTATAAGGATTTGTAAGAACAAGATGCTGATCGTCACTTCCTGACAGTATCAATGTACCACTTGCATTCCAGCAGATAGAATTGACACAGCCATTGTGCACTTTAAGTCTCTTAAGCAGCGCCATTCGCTGTATAAGTTGAAGACTTGCTGTAAAAAAAACCAAATATAGAGAGAGCAAAGAGAGAGAGATCATTTTTCCCTTAACATCATGACAGATTTAAAATATATAGATAATAACAGTTTAGAATTTTTCCAATATCACAAAGAATGAATGTCACATTCACAATACAAACAGCTTGAAGCGATTCAGAGCACATTTTTGATTTTCTTATTGAAAAAGTTTTTTGTAACGAAATATTATTTTCTTGATATTTACACTAAGAATTAACTGTCATTTTAAATCGTTTCAAAATTGAAGTCCTTCAAATTTACGTTTAAAACTATAAGGAAAAAAAGGGAGGTTGGAAAAATTCAGATCTACTTTAATTCCTTTATTACCTTTACTGCTCGTGTACAGCTTGAGCCTAGTTCTATCATCGTAGGGCTGATTGTAAATGTCATAAAAAACGCCGGATTTCGTACCCCTCATAATTGACCAAACGACGAACGTACAGCACGTTCTTTTTAATAAGGGCGAATTGCATAAAAGAGCTTTTTAACGGTGCAGCGTCTTCAAAGAGACGAATTTTCACCAGTGATAAGGAACAGAAAGACAAATAAACAAAACAGACGAAAAACAGAATCAGCTAGGATAAATGGAACACTAGGACTCGTACGTTTCTCGTGATTTATTACGATGTTTACTTTCTTTCTATGTTCGTTTGCTCCGTTTCTATTCACTGAGTATACGACACAGGATTATTTATTCAAAAGACGCCCGAATTTTGACTGAACTGAGATCTTTGTACGCGTCTTCCTGTACATTCCCGCACCATCGCGACTCGTTTACTAAAAATAAACGGTGAAATTCCGAAATACGTACGACGATGAGCAACGCACGGATGATCTCTATTTTTCTTCTCTCACTCGCTCATCACTCTCTTTGCACCAAACACAGTGACTTTCTACCGTGAAAAACAGCTGAGCGAATGTACACAATGGCATTTTGGAGCACACACAACCAGCGAAGAGCAATGCACACGTCGTGTCGTGTGCCGACACTGCCGACTGATGAGAATAAGCGACTCTAGCGCCCGAAGAAACTTCGGGAACCCACCAACCCACCAATTTTACTATACACTAACCGAATTGATCAACACTTTTATAATGATTTTAATAATCATACTATTTCACTACTATATCTTTTGTATAGAATTTATTACTACTATGAAATTCATTAAATTTTAGTATCTCCTAGTGAATAATCAGAAGATGCGAACTTTTTTACTTCTGTACACATCATTTGCCTCTAATATATTCAAATGAAGGTGTATTTCCCGCGCGTTGTGTACAAGATATACCGACCAGCGAGACTTTTAAAGGGGGTTACAATTTCACATATAAATTGAAAATCGCTCGGCATGTTTTTCGAATTGTTCTAAATCAAAATTAAAATTCTACACAAGTTGTGATTTACGGTGATTCAGGATAATGCTCTCCATGCGTTTACTTATAAGGTACGATAGATTCAACGAGAAATCATCGGACGTTTGAGAATTAAATTTCATTATTCAAACAGTTAACCTCAAATGCGGTGATTTGGAGTCTTATTTTGCATTAGATTGGTGACAAAAGTTGAACATTTCAGAAGCAATTGGCCTCATTATGCAGCCACGGCCCCGAGGTTGCATACTTCATCATTATTGTACGATTCTTCCGAATCGTCATCATCTGATTCAGATAATAACATCACGAAAAAGAAACCGAAAGCTAACCCAGTTCAGAGAGAAGAACAGAAACTCCAAGCTCAGCAAGACACTACAAACCATCTCAATAGCTTGTTAGAAAAAATGATGACGGTAAAACGGTCTATAATAAAATGGAAGAATTATTCAATCACCTTTTAATTCAATTATTCAAATATTTGAACTTCAATGCTTACGCTAATTCATTGGGTTATTTCATTGATGCAATTGTTGAAATGATATACAAAATTGGACAAATTTACTAGAAACCAAAAGTGAGCAAAACCCTGGAACCTGGATCAAGCACAACACTGGACCTTTCAGTGCCTCCCAAGAAAAAAAACATGAAACGTCCAAAAAAAAAATACGGTGAGGAAAGAGATAAAAAATACAAAGAGCATTGAAGCATTACCATTTCTTAGTATCTAATACGAGCATGATCATCGATGATATTTTGATGCTCTTATTGAATGAATATTACAAGTATTAAAAACAATAATGAAAATCTAACATACAAATTTTTCATCAATTTAAACAGAAGACTCATTACTTGGCGCAGCTAAAGAAGTTGCTACTTCTCTTGGAGGAGATGTACAGAAAACAGAGGCAGAGTTATTAAATAAACTGTCCCCTGAAAATAACAGCAAATCTGAAAAAACTTTGAATGATGCTCAAACACCACTTTCACTTAGGTTAGTGCCACAAACAAGCCTAAAATGGGTTGACAAAACGAAATTGGTTGGGGAAAGTCTAAAGAAACTGTAACGGCACAACTTTTATCGAATAGAATTTAGACATTATTGAATAGAATCTGTATATTCATTGGACAATTTAAAGTTTCAAATACTCACGTATGTGATTTTTCAGTGAATTGCTAGCAGGCATGAAAATTGATCGGGCTCCGATTGAGCCAACACCCCCAACACCTCGAATACAAAAAGTGTCACGAGCTCGGAAAGCATCAACAACATTCGAGTCCATGTCATTTGAGTTTAGAGAAAGGCCTCAATTGTCTCAGATGACAGAGTAATTATAGTTTTGATATATTTATAATAACTTTCCAATGAATACTTCAATTGGTACAATTCTCTAAAATTCTTTTGATTTAATTCAGCCATCGGACTACTGAACCTGCCAGATTGTACAATGGAAATCCTCTGTCAATTTTCCAAAAGTCAGAAAAGACAGATACATCGCTGGAAACTCCAAAACTCACGACTTGGGAAACCCTGCAGAAAAGAGAATTTGCACTCAGTTTAAGCCATCCTCCCGAAAATATATTCCAAGAAATGATATTGTGGACTGAGCAAGGCAAGCTGTGGAAATTCCCAATCGATAATGAACAAGGTATGTCACATTTTTGTGAGATAAATTCAATAATTTACATTCGAATCTAATACAAAATTGGAGATCGTATTTCGCTCATACAATATTTTTAACATTCCTTAAGGTTTAGAAGAAGAGCAGAATGTACATTTTTCGGAGCACGTTTTCATGGAGCGTCATCTTCAAGATTGGTGTCCAAGGAGAGGTCCGATACGACATTTCATGGAGTTGGTTTGCGTGGGACTTTCGAAAAATCCATACATGACCGTCAAGGAGAAAAAAGAGCATATTGCTTGGTACCGGGAATACTTTGCGAGCAAGCAAGATTTGCTAAAAGAACTAAATGCCATTGAGGCGGACATCCCACTACCATCAAAACAAATAGAAGCATAAAACTCAATTCAGTAGAATGCTTTAATACAACAGTGCTTCATTGATCATAACGCTACAATCGACAATAGAAAGCAGCATTTCGCAATACCAATAAACTTCTAGCTAATCCGAATTCACAGTGTTTTTTGATTTTTTTTTTAACGTCTATTCATAAATTCTTCATTGATTTTTCAGGTACAAACGGAATTGTAATTTTACTATCGGCAAAACGAACACAATATACGATAAAAAAAACATTCCTGTGATCGCGATGGCAAAGTGAATCGATGGATCGACTTTGTAAAACGTGTAGGACAAAAAACTTACTGTTTTTGATTATATTCGTTTATCTTTTATAATATTACGATCATGCAGCCGAAATAAATCTTGTAACAAAAAATTACTCTCGATCGGTAAAATCCTTTTTGTGTCTCCTCAAGACAACTTGTCAGAAGTGTCTTCAGATGGCGCTTTCAGTTGCAGTGGATTGACGACGACAATGCGAATATCTAGAGATTTTTAGTGATCGCAGATTTTACCTACATCTCCGGATCCTCTCACGTACGCGAATAGCAGACGGTGGATAATTTTTGCGTTACGATCGTCACGTAATAACCACAGCTGCAAAGATGATGGGCCTTTCGATAAAAGATCTTAAAAAGCACCCTTCGGTGAGTAAATGAAGAAAGAAACAAACTTATTAAGTTCCTTCCAGAATTGTGTTCTTATTTTCGAAAGGAATCTTTATTCCTTTTTTTCAGCTGGTGCCTTTATTTGCGTGTTTCGGTGTCGGAGCGTTGGGAGCGGCTTTATATGTTTTACGACTAGCTACCCGCAATCCTGACGTTTCGTGGAATCCAAAGAAAAACAGTGAACCTTGGCAGGAATATTCTAACAAACAGTACAAGGTACATTTTTTTGAACAATGTCACATTGCCTCTAATAATAATAAAGAAAAAAAACAAAAGATATTGATACAGGAGCAAGATGAGAGTCCGCTTCATAATCAGTTTCTCACTGATATATACATTTTTCGTCGCATGTAACTCATCTGTGCCAAACAATTGTAGAAAAATTGTCATAAGTTGTGTATGAATGAGGATTTATTAGTTTCGATTGAAAGGCAATATTCCCTATCGCAAGTATCTGTCTAGATGATTCCTCAGAAAACTTTCTACTTTCGCAATAAAAATTATTATTCATAATCAAAGATTTTTTTGACTGTTTCTGTTTATGAAACTATTTATTCTATTTATGGATCATGCAAAAAATTCTAAATTGTACTCGTAGATTACTTTTCCAAATTTTTTGATTTTTGGAGCATCTCCAAAAGATTTATACAACTAGGCCAAAAACATTCGATAACATTGTATTGTGAATCCAAGAAAAAATGAGAAATCATTCTTCAATTGGCATCCCCAAAGGTGATGTTATATCCCCAGTATTTTTTTGTAATCGCGTCTGCCAGATTGAAAAAAGTTATTTTTAGAATAGTTAAAAATTAGTTTGTAGATCTTGATTTTTAGAAGTTTTTCATATCAATTCCATTTCGTCTTCATACATTCATGCATTTTAAAGAGTAAGTTACTATTAATTAAATTGAAGAGCCATCAGATTTTCTATATGTACATATCTGACCAAATTATCTATGTAAACTGATTTTTTTTTTTTTTTTGAAGATGTAGAAAAAATTTTTTGTGAAGATACAATTTTTAGATAATTTTAGGTGATGAACATTTTAGGCTGTAAAATCTTGTGAAATTGCAGCCTGATATTCTTGAACCAAAAAAAGGAATGAATTGCACAGTTCTCATGAATTTTATATGAGAGAACAATTGCAGAATCGTCTCGTTGCTTAATTCTTAATTATAAATATATTATGTGTGCACAGACATTCAATAAAATTTGAATCATTGATTTCATCATTTGTTTCTCTTTCCAGTTCTACTCGACTGAGGATTACTCCAAGTTCTACAAAGAACCACCTAAATTCTAAAGCACTGGATGTTTTAGGGGCGAGCTGAATGTAGTAATAAATGGATGTTTTGTTTCAATAGATTACGCTTAACTGTGTAATTTAACCATACATAAGATATAATACTGAAATAAGTGAAATATAATATAGTAAAATTCTAACATTTGCTCAGACTTTTTAGTTTTTAAATATATTTTTGCCTCTTCCATTATCAAACAATATTGAAATAAATTCGATCTTCTGACATTACTTTGAATGATTTATTTATACAATTATTCATCGTCATCGATGCATAATTCTCCTAAGTTCATTGAGAAAAATTCGAACTATATTGTGAAGTTTTTAATATTTACCCGAGATCTTCATTAGAAATTTTAGAAAAGAGAATCAATTTGTCAGCTGTCAGTTCATGTTAGATCACATTGATCCTATTATAGAACTGTAGTTATAGAAATAAAAAGTTGAAATATCGTTCGGAATATGTAGCATTTTTAGGATATTTTTTTTTTTGAGATAAGAGCTGAGAACTATCAGTGCTATCAGCTCCACCACCACGCTTCCGAAGGTTCCAGTTACACCACCAAACACCAGAAGGCGACTGATTCGTTTGTGGTTTGTGATCACGCGAATTGTGTGTATAGTTGTGTTGTGGTTATGTTAAACCGTTAAACTCAGTCAGCCAGTGCGAATAACGGAAAAATACGATCAAGTCACGAGAAGTTTTTCTTTATCTCGCAATATCTGCATTTCGTGACAATTTATGTATTATTAATTAACGAACTCCTAATCCAAATTGACTTAAAACGCTTTCAACACAAATTCATTAACGAAAACGAAACAAAAACACATAATGGTTGCTACCTGGGAAGATTTTTACGCGAAAAACCCACCGCCTACGGATTTTGAAAAATCTGAAACCCTTATGAAAGAATTTACGCTACATCATGCAAAAAAAAACACTAAAGTTGTTCTAATTACGGTAAGGCGAATAGTGAGATTCCAATTTATCTATTGCGTAAAAAAAACTAATTGTTATTCTGTTGTTAACTAGTTGTTATTCTGTATTTAATCCAGAGTGGGGGAACGACGATACCGCTGGAACGCAATACGGTTCGTTATGTTGATAATTTTAGTGCAGGTACCAGGGGCTCCATATCAGCTGAACAATTTTTAGAATTTGGATACGCTGTTATATTTATTTACAGGTAAAAAATCTAAAGAAAGTAAAACCATAAAGGGGCCGTTCATTTATTATAAAATCTAACCCAAATTTTAATTCTTAATTATTGATAAACCTTTTAGAATAAAGTCGCTCGAGCCTTTCTCCAGACATTTTACAGGCCAGAAACTTCTTGAAATGCTTGAACCAACTGAAGTCAACCATAAAAAAACATTGTCAGGTGCATACAAAGATGGAATAACAACATTTTGAAATTAATATTCTATAAAATTCCAGTTCTTCATATTTCTGTTTGCAACAGTGAGGTCGGAATATTCGGATAAAATATGCAATGTGTTTGCAAAGTATAAAGAGGCAATAAATGAGAAAAAATTACTCCAGATCGGTTTTACCACACTTTCTGAATATCTCTGGCTTTTACGATCAGCTTGTCAAGCTCTGGCTCCTATAAAACAAATGGCAATTTTGTATTTGGCTGCTGCTGTCTCCGACTTCTATGTGCCAGTTGATGAAATGGTGATGAAAAATGAATTCCAATTCAATACATACTTTTGCATGCAGATTTACAAAAATTTATATGTCCAATAAACTCAAATGTTCAATTGACACATTAATGTAAACGGAATAATTTCCCATGTAGTCACTCCATAAGATTCCATCGAACGGTCCACCAACGATATCTTTACATTTGGCGCCAAAGATATTAACTCCTTTGGTGAGTTTGTGGGTGCCAAAAGCATTCGTAGTATCTTTCAAACTGGAGACCGACGAGAAACTTTTGATCTTGAAGGCGAGAAACGCACTCATCAATTACAAACACAATGTAGGAGGAATTAAGAAAATGTTTTTTGAAAACATAAGACCAAAAAAAATGTAAATAAGAAGAATTTTCGTTTGTTTACAGCTTGTCATAGCCAACATGCTTCAAAATCGTAAACAACAAGTCACAATAGTAGACGGCGAAAAAGATTACGTAATATCGCTTACGGACGAACAATTGAACAAGGGTGAAGAAATTGAGAAATATATCGTAATCGATTTAGCAGAAAAACATTCGAATTTCATTAGAATGGCACAAGAGCAGACGTAATTGTTGGAATTTTTAAAATACCATTCAATAACTTGTTAAAAGATTTTATGACACTGATTGGATCACGGGGACATGAGAAAAGCTTTTTAATGTTCAGTACGCATTTTGTATCAATAATTTTAATATTATATGATTATGTATATATAAACACTTTGTACAAGATATTAATTTCAAGAACATATGGAACTTTTAATCTCATATTCCTCCTTGGATTTTTTTTTGCTTTCTACTTCTTGCTCCCCAGACTAGCCAACATTCCGTTGATTTGGTCTACTAGTTTTTTGTTTGACGTCCCGCACTGAGCCAATACGAAATTTAAGGCCAAGACATCGCCCTGTTCGTGCGCTACTTGAGCAGCATCCAATAACATGCTGTGGACAAAGAATTGAAAAATTCAATGGAGATAAAGGGAAAATTAATTTATTGGTGTAAATGAGATGAAAATCGAGGAGAAACTATAATGTAATTCATATCTTCAGAGCTTTTTTCACCTTCGATCTTTGGGATTAAGACTTTAATGGCATGAAAAATTCTTTCGGAAAGCGAATTCTCGTTGCTGAAATCCTTGTGTGAAACTTACTTTAATTTTGTCAAGTATTTTACTTTCAATTCCGCCCTCACTTTTGGTAGATATTTCTTTGCTTCCATTTTGTCATATTGCAAACAAACGTCGACGAAAGGCTGTGAAAAACCACAAGTCTTAAATTGTTTAACCTACAAAATAAAACTTTTTTTTGGTTATTTCATTCGATTTATGCACCTCATAACCAATCGGTGATTTTTTGCTTTTTGAAAATTTTTCCAAATCGCTCCAAAGTCCCTTTTCTGCAAGGCATTGAATGCGTAGCCACCAGTAACGACGATCTGGTATTTTGTACTCGGAACGTAAATTATCGGCTAGTTTTGTTTCATTCAGAAGCAACAACAATCGAACTGTGTCGTGGAGAGACTTTCCGACCACGGATTCACGCAAAGTATCTTCCAACGAGCGTTGATACTTTAATAATTTTACTTGTTCGCCTGTGATCGTTGCGTTCGTTTCATACCTTCCCAACTTGAATTTTTCTTGTGCATTTTGCATAAGAGAGTCTCTTGTTTGGGTATTCTGGCATAGACGCAAAGTAATTAATACCTTTGAATTTTCTGCAGATTTCTTTTTGATGGATTCGTAATTTTTTCAAATTATTATCAACGGACGAATAATTAATAACATTATTCGAACAATAAAATTTTTATATTTTATCATGGATTCAGAAACGCAAAGATAAGAGTCAAATAAATACCTTCGGTTGATAACTTTCTCTGATATACCACAAAGCTTGAGAATAATAATCATCGTACAAAACGTGAATGTCAAGTAAAGCTTCACGATTATGATTTTGGCAGTATTTGATATACAATGACATCGCCAATGGGCAGTGTTTTATCGCCATCTACAAGAAGTTAAAATTATCAATTAGCATTATCAATTATGAATTTTTATAATTTCCATATAAACACGCATTCCCCGTCTTCTGAGTTTTACGTGGATTTTGTATTACTCAACGAATCGGTGATTTAATTGAATATAATGTAGATAAGAAAGTAGTGAGAAAATTTGTTCCATGGTTCCGTTGATAATTAGGGCCGTTGGGCCCAATTATCACCATTCTAAAACTCATAAGAGTGGAAACAAAAAACAAAGATCGTTTTTAATATTATAATTTGTCTCCGAGCATAAAAAGTTCAACACATTTACCTCAAAATTCGCAAGTGTCATATTTTTCTGCAAATAAAGTATAACAGTGTAAACTAGATCCGTATTTCCGCTTTCAACAGCCTTGTTAAGAGCAGCTTGTTCGACACCGAGTCGTAGAAGGAGCGGAACTTGCAGTTGAGCTCTTGGCTCGTAATCGATCAGCTAAAATGTCAAATTCGTAGTACATTGTCAGCTTTAAAACTGATGCATATTGACCAATGTTCTCATTAAGCGTTCTCAAATAAAAATTTACTTTTATCGCCAGTTGTTTTCTCCCATAATCAGCAGCGCGTTCAGCAATTTCGCTGTACGAAACACCAGGTGCGTATCCCAATTTGGCCGCTATTTCTTCCGCCAATTGCTCCATATCCAGCTTCACTTGTTTCACTTTGTAGCAAGCCCAGTGTGCCAAAATTCTGCTCTCACCATCGACCTCCGGAAGTTGGAGATGACGTGCTATTTGTATGCTCAAATAATAATGCCTTCGTACTACCAGTCTGTCTAGTAATACTTGATTCGTTAACACTGTCAATCTAATTTCAAATATCGGAATTTGCACGACTTTTATAAAGTATTTTGAAAATTTATGAATAAACTTTCTGCTGTCGTTCCATCACTTCTATTTCTTTTTTTATCCTTAATCGTATCATTTTGATAATTAAGCATTTGCAATGCTGAAAAAGGATACTGCGTATAAGTTAACGGAATTCCAATTGCTGGATGTCTGACCGCATTCAGTACTCTCAAAATCCTGCACATCGTAACATAATATTCCGGATTAATAGTTCTACTGAAGCCTTTACCGAATTTGGCCGCCTTGAAAAAAAAACGAAAAATTAAAACAATTTGAAGACGCATAGAAAAACATCGAATTTTTATCGAATACGTTTTTTTCAAAGAAACATTTACCCTCATCAACAGTTTTTGAGTCTCAGGATCAAACTCGTGACTGGCTGCATTCACGCAATCTGTGATGGCAACGTCGAGATTGTCCTTGACGAGATCAATGTAACTGTCAGCCTTGTGACTCCTTTTCCGAAATTGTTTCGACGCCTCCAAAAGATAGGACGCAGAATCGGTTGAATTTATACGGAATATTTTCTGAACGACGTTTGGAACTTTTTGTATCATTTCGTGGGAATTACTCGAAATTACTCGTACTCCGTCAATTTCTGTTACGAGATGAACCGGCCCGTCGTACGTGTATAAAATGAAGTCGCTGCTTCGACCAATCACCATAACGGAACCGCTCCAGCTACACACTACAGCTTCTGTTCCACACCTGAATAAAATAAATGCCAGAAGTTCAGAGAAGTTCTCCCAACGAATTCAATTCGACATCATACTGTGCCTGGAATTTCTCTTGTAGCATTAAAAATGTTGTTAAACCAACAGATTGAGTTCAAACAAGTGACAAAATTGAGTTCTCTGTCGTGAATGAAATTTCGCGTCCACTTATTGCACAGTTTTTTCCTGGAGGTAGGGATCAAAGAAAAAATAGTTCACGATTATTGTTGAATTCAGTACGAACCACACCATGTCGGATAGTGACTCTTTAACGCCCAGTTGGAATTCACAATATTTCGTTTTCAGGTCTAAAGATCCGAGGTAAACGTATCCGGTGTCACCGTAAAGTGCAATATGTTGATTATTTCCGGAAACGGCGATCGCCGTTACACTGTTAGTTTTATTTGTGAATAAATTGCTCTGAAATACAAAAGAAAAGATTTATAAATTAAATACGTCATGGACATACGTTATGGAAAAGATTAAATTAAATATATAGATGAAATCATTACAAAAGGTGTCGGGACCAGTGACTGAGTCTTATGATGTATTTGATATATTCCATCCTGATTTGATAATATAAGTTGACCTTCTCTGTCATAGCGTATGATGCACCAAGCATCGAAGGATCCTCCGAGTTCTAAAAATTAATTAAATATAAGCATAAAGGTATCAAATTATTCTGAATATTCATGGAAAATGAAGGATCAAGCAAATCTGCTCGATTCAAATGAAAGGAAAACTCAAAAAAGATTTCGCTTTTGATCCTCTCTTTAGGTTCGGAAAATTAAAAAAATGACTGAAGCTTATGCTAAAAATATTCGTGGGATACACGGAAAGTGGTATTTCCCTCCACTCACTAGACGTTTCAGGAATTTGACGAATTTTTGGTTCGGACACATTGTTAACAAGGAATACACGATTGGTAGATGTCATAACGGCAATTCCAGTCCCGCTAACCGTGGTGAAGAATTTGGCCTCAATGACTTTCGTGTTTTTTGCTTCCTGTAAAAATGGTTGTGTGGTTATGAATTTGCAGCAAATTTTTTAAAGGTTGTTTTTGTGATAATGGAAATGAAGAATGGCTAACATTGCCCATGCTGAAGGTATGCTGATAAGTTCCAAACATGTCATAAATCAGGACCATGCCATCTTCTTGTATGCACAACAATTCCTCCTGGTGGGACCAGCCCATAGCTACCAGCTGACCACTGCTCCACTAGAGAGTTAAAAGACCATTCAAGCGTTTCATCTTTACTTGATTTGCAATAACTTCACCCATAATAATGGTTTAAGAAATGTAGATGTTTTGAAAAAATGCCACGGTAGCAGCTTGCTATAAAAATATTTAAAAAAAGCCTATGTATTTTTGGATCTTTAATACTTACAGAAAATTTTGCCATAACTTTTCCAGAAGAAGAATACAGAGATATCAGAGGTTTATTAGCTCCTTGAACTTTTACGAACTTTTTGGGATTTCTAGTTACAGCGATTGAACCACCATAAGAAGAAGCCACTAGCCAATTGTTGAGTTTTACCTCATGTTGGAATGACAGCGGATAAAGCTCAAATTTCCTATAATATAATGCACATTTTTAAGAACTCATTTTGTGTGATATAACTGAAATATTTTGTTAGTTACATGATTTTATCTGTAAAAAAAACCATTTCTATTTTGTATTTAATAATATAGGTGTATTGAGAGATATGTAGTTTTTGGGTTGTACTTGTGATTAAACTAACCTAAAATATACATCTCGTCCCAGAGGAGACCAATCTGCAGTTAACATAACAGACATTGCTGTATATTTGTAGCTCGTTCGTTTATTAACAACTAATTATTAACTTGGTTTTGACATGTGTCACTGATCTGTTAAAACCACTTCTTTCTCATCTGCGTTTGACAGATCGTCCCAAACTGACCCAAACGACTGAATGTATAAGCTGTGTATAGAGTGATCTATCACTTGCGTGGTGCTTGCGTGAGTGCGAGAGAGATAGCTGCAAAATGGTTACACGTTTTACTCGGACATCCTTGATTTTATGAGAAAAATAAAAGTTACACCTTGTTCTCTAATAAAATGAGAATAACGTGTAACTCATATTTTCTTTCAAATATCAACCTACTCGGAATAAAACGTGTGCAGCAGGACTTTTACCGACTGAACAACTGATAGATCACGATAAGGTATGTATAAGTGCAACAAAGCAAAGCTTTGTGCTGTTGTACACGAAAAAGGGCGATACGTATATAGTTTTTAATATTTGATCGGTAACAAAAACTACAAATGATTTTTTTTTTCAGAAAACGACCTTTATTTTATTTCAATAATTCTTTTCCTGCAAGGCTGTTCTCTTGACCATCCGCCGTTTGAGTTAGTTTTATACGTAGTTTATACAAAATGCACCATAGAGGCGGGCCAAATTCCGCGCGCTATTGCGTATTTATACCGAAGGCACAATAGAGGCAAGTTCTGAATAAGCGCAACAAAAGAACAAAACCGTTAACGGTTCGACACAAACTTCAAATTCGTGTAATGTTTGTTAGTTTACTTCGAAAATTTGATTCGAGAAACCAACCGAGTTTTCGATATTCCTGATCAATTTTTCGTGATTGCTATAAAAAAAATAATAACTGAGTATCGAGACGATTAGAGATTGTTAAATTAAGAAATTGAATATTTTCAAGCTGTGTCGTTCACATCGATAAAAGAGAAATATCACCTTGACTGCTGTTTATTTTGATCAAACAAGACGAATTTTTCCGAGACTTGCCAAAATGTCCGGAATATTCGACTTGTTCAGTGGAACCGGAAATTCTGTAAATACGCAGTTTTCCTCGGGTAAGTTTGTTAGGTTATAGTTTCTTTTTTATTTCTTATTTTATAAAAAGTCATACAATTGAATATCGAATTTTGTTTGTTCTTTGATTATATTTTGCTTAATATTATCTACACAGGATCCACCGATCCAGCAAAGAAGTCAACCATGTCATCTTTGAATTTAGGGCCGGTGACTGGAATGACAGCAAAAAACATTGCTCTTGCTCGTCCCAAGGCTAAAGGTCTTTCCATTAGATCCAAATCGGATCTCAATGTCACCAGGTTTGGGCCCAATGGTGAACGATCACCCATCAAAAAAAGTCCTATCAAGGCACATCTCCTCAAACCTGAGATTGGACCATTCAGCAACATTTCAAAACAACTTTCTCCACGCAGCCGTGACAAAAATTCAAAGGTAATTTCCAGATGATCTTTAATCTCATGATTGGTAAAATAGTAGATAAAGATTTTTATTAGACATGCTTGGTATTTTCAAAAAAACTTAAATCCATGCTTCAGTCAAATCTCTGGTATTCATGTCCAAGGCTATCGTATGTTCAATCATTTTAATAATTGAGTTAGAAAATTTTTCCTAATTACCAGTTTCAAAGTTACGATTTTTCATCGCTAGAAAGAATTCAGGATTGTAATTCTCAACTCTTAAATGGATCTCTCAATAATTCAGTTGCAGGTCCTCAAATCAAAACAATTGAAAGCAGCATCATCAAAATTCAAATCTCCCGATAATATTATGCCTGTGGAAAAAATGCAGGCAGAGGCAAGTTTGTTCAGGAAACCGTTCACTCCGAAGCTGAACAGAAAACCGTCGCAAGTTTATCCAGAACCACAAAAATTGGCACCCTATTGCGATGACGAGAATGATCTCTGTAAGTAGTTTTACTAATTATTGGGGTATTTGTTAATTTATCTTTTTGAATATTTGGTGTTAAATGTAACTGTCATGCTCAAAGATTCCATGACTTTGAATTTGGACCGAGACTTTGTGAGATTAGTGAGCTTGTCAAGATCACCTGTAAAGCCATTTGAAGATGAGGGATTTGAATCTGGTAAGTGATGAACCTTATGAAATACACGAAATACCTATGGTGTGCGTAATAATGAATATTGAAATGTATATTCAGATCCAGAATTTATATCAGTACCACCTTGCGGAGATCGCGAAGACCGTTTTGAAGAAATTGTTAGTGACGAATCACCATCCTTGCCAAACCTGTCGGAGGACGATTTTGACGACGATTTTCTTTAATTGCCCTAAATATTTGTAGGAGTCAGAGCGACTTTAATAGTGATAACTTAATCATCATTTTTTTCCCTTTTTATAGCTTAAGTTATCGAAATGAAATTTTTCAATTATTCAGATTGAGAAATGTATCCTCCAACGTGTCATTATTATTATCATTATTATTATTATTATTATTATTATTATTATTATTATTATTATTATTATTATTATTATTATAAGTTCCTGAGATATTTTTTTGTCGTATTCTTTCTTAAAACCCAACAAGCCAGGTGCAGAAAACTTTGTTATGATATGAGTGTACAAATTATAAGTGTGCTGATTTTATCATCATATGTAATAAAGAATAAGCTTTCACTTGATTAATTTGCTTATAATTTGAATGCAGCCGGTCTCGTCCAACTGAAATAGATTTTTTCATTTGGTCACCACCATAAGGGCAATCGAAACTTATGGCGTGAATTAAATTTTTTCGAAATTGGGTGAAAAATATGCTTGATTCGGATATACGTCAGCTGTAAAAATTACGTATGTGGTAAGTAATTAAATAATAAAGTACTTTGAATAAGTACGTATGTGCACATGTATGACAATTTCTATAAAATAAAATGGGAGCGTTGGATAAAAATCAGCGTTCTTCAGCCGCTGAGTCGTTTTCATTTTTCAAATTGGGACTTCCGCCGATAAACCGGAAGCGTCAGAATCATATGTTGAATCTATGGCCTTTGCTATGGCCGTCAAGTCGATGTTTTTCACTTATTTACAGTATGATCTGACATTTTTCATTAATTTTACAGACAAACATGAAAATGTCTTAATTATTTGTGAAAATCGTTAACGAATTGATACGATAATGATCAAGATAATTATGTTTTCATCGAATTGATAATCATACGTTTCGACATAACCCCAATTAAAGTTTATCAAAGATTTTATACCACTGCAGGTGAATACATTCACTAAGTATTCATTCTATTCTGAAAGCATCACGACAAATGCCAAAAGTTAGTGTGAGCACGAGATCGATTTTTGTTAGATCAGAATATTGGGTTTAACGATTGGAAATTGGAAGATGACACCCAGTGATAAATTGAATATATCTCCAGAAGTGGCACAATTTTTATTGGCCGAAGGTGCAACTTTGGTCATTACAGATGTCCCAAAAGGTACCGATTTTGGGATTGACTTGAAATCCTGGAATACCGGACCAAACTTCAAAGGAATCAAAATGATACCGCCAGGATTTCATTTTGTTCATTACAGGTATGATTGAAGGAACTACTTAAGAGTATGGGTCTGTCAAAAAATATAGCTACTAATTTCACAATTGAATTTCTTCAACACGATCAATCTATTTTTACTGTTGCTTTGCGTGGGACTGATCCATACCTTTGAGGCATTCATTGATTTGATTCAAGAGCTTCATCATTAATAATTTTCTTATTTTCAGTCCTGTAGACAAAATGGGTGAACTTGCACCTCGAGTTGGATTTTTTCATATATTTGGAAAAAGTGAATTCGTTGCAAAACGCTGGGATTCTAAAATCGAGGATATATCCTCTGAGAGTATGCTTTTTGCTTATGTATTCATTAGTTATGAAGAATTTAGAAAATTGATTGTAAATTGTTAGAAAACAAATTGAGTTGCTGAATGGTTAATGATAGAGTTCAATAATTTGAATAAATCAGATGTGAAAGTGTAAAATAAGCATACAAAAGTCAAAAGGATCAGAGAGCTTGTCACTTTGGTTTGCTTTTCATTCAAATGGGATCGACATTCCATATTTTGATTCAAATACATCAAAGAAAATTGAACAAACTGGGGATAGAAGGGTTTGAAAGAAATCCTTCGAATCCCAGGTAAAAATTCATAAAAAAATAAAATATTTTTACTGTTGATTTCGATTTCATTGAAAACTTTATCAACAGGCGTAGATGAGGAAACATTGAAAAGGATGCGAGAGGATTTAAAAAACTTTGACAAATGTTTGGGACCATATCCTTATGATATATGGAAAAAATGGAGAGATTTGACAAACAATATTGACGCAGAGGTTGTTGAAAGGTGCAAACCATTGTGTGGGTGAGTCAGAACAGCTAAAATTAGTTGTACCGAAGGGCTGAAAATATGAGAAGTGTAAAAATTGATACATTTTATATGAAGTTATGTCCGTTCGGCTTTGGAGCTGGAGAATTGCGATGATGCTTCAAGGCCCAGAGGCACCGAAGTCGCCTACAAACGACAGCGTTGCAGTGGCCTCACTTCTGAAGCCAAAGAGGAACTTTTGCTACCGAGTTTGAAGCCAAAACCTGGTACAGAGTTAAGACTTTCTGAATTACCGGATAAAAATTATCCCGACGGTGCAACACCTGTAGAAATCACAAGGCATTCGCTGGACACCAGTTACGCTCTTGAGACAGTTTTACGAAAGCTTAAACAGTAAGAAAAATGATTTTAAACCAAAAACCCAAAACAAAAATCTGATCGAATTTTATTTGTGTCATTTGACGTTCAAGCTGTTACAACGTATTTCCATTTCTTCTCTCCTCAGGGTTGCTTTTTGATCTTTGTTTTCTTTTTTTTTCAGCCCCATAGAAATAGTGGGTGAACTGCAATTAGCCTTTGTATGTTTTCTCACCGGTCAGAGTTTGGACGCGTTCGAACACTGGAAAAAACTCATTGCGTTGATGTGCGGGGCAGACGCTGCGATAGCCCCGCGTCGTGGAATTTACATAGAACTTATCAGAGCATTAGAGACTCAATTGGAACACGTACCCGAAGATTTTCTTTGTGACATCGTCGCTAACAATAATTTCGTGTACCACAGTCTCAGAAAATTGTTTGCCAATATCGAGATTAATCCGGAAGTTGATGGCCGGCTCAAATCCGAAGCGAATCGTATGAAAGATCGTCTTACGCTTAAATTTCTGTGGGACTTTGAGGATCTGCAAGAGGAACTCGAGGATGAAGCGCCGGTTGTTGTTTCTCTAGACTAAATGTAGATGTTGTGAACTCATTGTTATAAACTTCTTTTTCTATCGTACAATAAAATGCTTAAACATGTGCACAGAAAAAAGTAGAATTGTAAGTGAATCGTTAATAATAATAAAAAATATGCTGGAAATTGAAATTTGCAAATTGCTTCCTCAAGATGGTCAAGATGGACGATGCTCAAAGCTGCTTTATGAGGTGCTATATTTTTCATTTTGGCTTCCTCATAGAGGAAGCTTTAAGCATTGTTCTAAAAGCTTGAGAAAACAATTTGTTGCTTTTAATTTTTTTTAAATAAAATTTTAATTTATTTATCGACTTTTAACCTTTCCAAATTAATTTCCAAAAAAAATTAAAGTGGATTTTTCGAAAAACTTATATTTTTGTAAAATTCCAAAAATCATAAAATTTAAACCGCTCAACCGATATTTCTCAAATTCAACACCAACCTTCCTATTATGATAATCTATTTATAAAAAAAAAAATTAGTAATAAATCTTAAAATTTCCGAAAGTTAGAGCGTCGACACCCTTTTTTTAAAAATTTCAAAACATCGTAGGATTCGTATTTTTTTTTCAAATTCTGATAAAATTATCAGAGAATGAAGAGCTTGTTCAGATTAACCTCTATGCAAAAAGGTAGCCTTGCATCGCAAATCGTTTTCGAGTTATAAGCGTTTGAATTTTGCAGTGCCATAACACACACACATCTGGACATTTTTTCTAGATATGATTTTTTGATGTTTTTGGACATTTTGAGCACATTTACATTGAAAACTGGAAAAAAAATTTTTATCGTCACATAGCTTCTCTATAAGGAAGCAAAACAAAATGCAATTGGCGTCGAATACTGTAACGCGAACTTTGTAAGTTTTTTTTATAGCACCGCATGACCTAAACCCGCATTTTAGCCACGCAAAATGTCATACGGATTATAAAATAGTATACGATACTCGTGAATTAAGCAGCTCTATTATAGCACGGCGTTTAGCACCCTCGCTATACGCTCGGGCGCCAACTTCACGCCGTGCAATAATAGGCAGCTTAAGTCACACGTATCGTAATGTACTATTTTTCATATTTCCCTGTATCTCGAACGCAAATCATATTCGCATAGTGGATGACTGGGCTTTTGACACAGCTTAAGAGTTCGGTCAAATGAATTGACAGTCCTTGTAACCGCTCCGAAATATTTGGAGTTCAACCACTCAATATAGCGTACAGGACGAGACTCGAACTTACCTATACACAAAAATAACAACAAACAAATTACTTGCGCTTCTCGCGAGTAAGTTAACTTCGACGTCCGCACCGTTCCGAAAGTAACAATTAAATGAATATCAAACTTTTGGAGCAAAAATAATGTTTCCGCCCGGGATCGAACCGGGGACCTTCCGCGTGTTAGGCGGATGTGATAACCACTACACCACGGAAACACTTGATAGATGATGATTCTAGAAAAAGTGTATAAACAAAAGACGACGTGATCGGTGTTCTGAATAAACATATTGCAATTAAGGCACTGAGGAAGTATTTTTGCCATTTCACAGTAAATAAACGGCCAAAAATCATAAAAATATTTGATCCGTTTATCGCCGTTTAGCATAGCTCCCTGGTTCCATATTTTCTAGTTTCCCTTGCAGGCCGAGGACCTGAATAAGATCTTTCGAAATAGCTCGGTACTGTTAGTTTTCCCATTGAATAAAGCGGAATGAAAAATATCAACTGATACTGATCATGATCAACCAGCCTGCGCAAGTCGGTACCGCAGATTTTCTCGGCAGGAAACTTATCAGTATTATTACTAGCGTTGATCACACTTTTAAAAAATCAGCTGATCGTGGTCAAACGCGTAACTCATCCCGGTTTTTTTTTCCCGTGCGAGTCGGGAGTTAAAAATGGTGCATCTTACGATTGCTTTGTTTTGAGTTCACAAGTGCTGTTAATCGTAGAATTATTAAGGATGTACGTGCGCGTCGTCAGTTAACAGTCTTCCCATATTTTTTTAACAATTACCTCGGTCATTAATATAAAGCAGAATATTAGTAAAAAAGCGTGATCTTCATTTTTTAAACGTAAATAATATTGAAGTTGAGTTCATTGCAGAACATTTTTCATTCCGAGTCTTTCACATGATTCGATAGAGGTTGCCGTAAGACAGTCATTCGCCAGGAGGCGGGGCACATGAAGATTCGATGTACATCGAAAAACGCTGTTGGTGCTCAACGATAGTTGGGGTTCAGTGCATTTTTTGGATTTCTCGAACTAAAGTATAATTTACGTTTTCACTGTTGCTCACCATACCGAGGTGTTTCCATTGAGATGTCTGAGTGCTATCGACAGGAGATTTTTCGCTTTCAGAAAATTGACATACCGTGTTTATCCGTAACTCGATACACTGTACATCGTCTGAAAGATCAATCGCGTGTTATTCATAAAAATAAATAACACTTCATTGGCTTTGAGCGTTCTGAGCTATGCAGTTTTTGGTAGCTTTAGCTGCTACGACGATCTGCCATATTGATGCTAACAACACCAAAGAGACGACCCCCATGCTAGCACCGACCAGTGTGTTGGGTTCCTCAGTTTTGTGTTCTTTCGCACAATCCTTTTGTGCCAGACGCATTATACTTGCGCAGAATAACATCAATGCAGTAATTATGATGAACAATATCATAATGAACGAAGTAATTCTGATGCTAGTTGCAAGACTATGGCACTTGGGAGTAACTGCCGAATGCAAGGCGGCACCAACTCCTGGTGCTTTGGTTTTTACTGCGGAATCCATGCCTGCCGATTTTTATTTCAGTTAGCTTACTATATTACAAGCCTTTTGACGCTGAGTCTGATACGAAACGGTTCGGAAATTTTAATAGCGAATTTTTACGATACACTATTTTCAGTGTGTGATTATTTTTTCAGTTAAAGGATCTCTTGATGCTTCAACACTGGCCAATTGGTCTTGTCGCACGATAGTGCAATTTCTTGCTATTTGAAAAGCGATTATACGATAAAAGAACTTGAGTATGCTCAGGCATGAATCTTGAACAGAAATTTTCGTTATGTGACTCAACTCTCTCTCAGTATTCTTCTTAATGACGAAAACCTGGAGTCAAGAACATAACAAAAGTCTGATTGGGACGAAGCGAACGACGCGAGCGCTGTTTCTAAGGCAAAATTCTTGTAATTTATTTCCGCAAATGATCCGTGGGGGTTTCTGAGATATTACGATCCACTACGGAGATCCGATGTAACTCACTATTTTTAAGGAACTACTTATCGTCGTCAGTGACTAGCGCGATTTTGTATGTTGGAGTATTGTACTGAATTTGCGATACTGCAGAAGCAAAAATGCGACTCACGTTTTTCTTATTTTCGTATTGCTATCCGAGATTGAATTGCCTACGCTAATCTTCGTAGCGTGACTCCACAAACGACGAACTGTCGTTTACGCTAACAAAGAAGAAACTGCTGATGGAATGTGCTTGCCGTGAGAGTCTATGAAGACCGTTTTTTCAAAACGTGCCTGAACCTCAGCCATGCCTCGTCGTTTCTCACCGAAGATAAACGCTTACTAATGAAAAACTGACATAAGAATATACGTAAAGCCAGAGCTGTTGCGCGAAAAGTTTCGAATCACTCGACAAGTGTGTCAGACAAAATCTCTCAGGAAACGCGACAGTGTCTTCCGACGTTGAGTAATTCGACGCTAAAGGCGAGTCGTCTTGCGTGGCTACACTCCGGATTCGGCGATTTTAACTCTACTGTACCGAAATGAGTTAAGAAAATCTCGCAATGAACCGGAGAGACTTACAAAGGAATCTCAGAGACGAAGAAGAGAGATCTCGTTAAATATTTTCATTTTATACAAGACGGAACAGCTCCTCGTCACACACAAGAAGTATTTGAGTCCATCCATAAAGTTTATGACGATCGAGTTATTGGCCTAGGATACCCACGCTTTGCTAGAGGAACAGGATTACAGTTCAGTCAAAATGCAGGAATGGAGCAACTTTCAAGGGGAAATCTGCAAACTTGAAAATAAAATGTGTAAATTATTTTGCGATCAACCTCCGACAACATTGAGAAAATAAGAGTTAAAAGTTTAAAACGCTTATAACTCGAAAACTATTGAACTGATTGAAAAAATACTTGTACCATCTCGTTTTCAGACAACAAAAATACGTAAAAAAGCACCCTATTAATTTCTGATTTCATCAGCTTCGTGACGAACGATCTGCAAAGTAAAGTCATTTTGTTACTCAAATTGTACAATAAAGTTCATTTTAACAATGATTAAGCCATTGGGGATATGATTACGAAACTCGAAAAAATCGCCTACAGTATAAATTTAATGTGGGACATGCTGGATTGGAAATGAAAGAAAAAAAATTGTATACTTTCAAAAATCTGTTTACTGTTGATGTTTTATTTTCTAATCTCTGAAGCAGTAAATTCAAAAAATATTATTATAATTAATTATTAAAGAAACAAATTTTGAAAATTTTCGAAAACAATTGGAAACGCTGTCGCTCCGGTAAAGTCGCTCTGGTAGCAACTTGTCATAACATAAATGTACTTGTCTCAGAGTCACTGCCGCGACTTGAGATTTGCGATAAAAAAATATAAGTTTTACATGTAGCCTTATTTCACATATGATTCTATTGAATGGGAAATTCTAAATGCGGGGGCACGTTTTCTAAAATGTTTTTTACAAAACTATACTCATTTCAATTTTTCCTCGTCATTTTATGCTCAAAAAACACAACATTTATAGTTTCTATTATCCTAACATTATTTTTCATAATTCGCAATTGCGATTTACTATAGCCACGTCATTTTTCGACTTCCTGTGATTGTAAACTAAAATCTTACATAAATATGAGTATTAAAAAATGTACATTTCCGCGTATATTTTCTCGGTTTGTAATAAAAAATAAAAAAAAAAAAAAAAAAAGTACAAGTCCGAAATAAAAGCTTAGCGGTTCTTTCTCATTACTGCACATCGTGAATCTACGATCGTTTTATTAGTTTTCCTACCAAGTCAAAATAATCCCGTTAAAATGTTACTGTACTATAATAAAAGTTGTAGAAAAAAATAATGTTTCCGCCCGGGATCGAACCGGGGACCTTCCGCGTGTTAGGCGGATGTGATAACCACTACACCACGGAAACATTGTTATAGAGAAAAGATCATACGACAGCCGAAATTCTCGGAATTAGAATCGTCTAGAAATGCTTTATCGTTTTGGTTTGAATTTATTCCTTTTGCATGAGCATATTTTTTGGTGGTGCAAATTGGGGCACTCGAAATTTGGATTGATTCTTAACCTCTGAGAAGTCGCGGTTATATAGGAAAAGCTTCTGCTTCTGCAATTTTTCCAACTTCTATTCTCTTCTTTTAAGTGTTACGTCCCAGTATCAAGCTGGACGCCCCTCACTTTTTCGTTTTTAACTCTCTTACTATCACAAGTATATCTCCAAATCGCCATCATCATTCGTCGATAAATAGTATATTTAAACATAGAACATATTCCAAAGAATCCAAACCACCCCAGAACACACTTTCCCTAACTCTGAGAAAACCTCTCGCGATTTTTCCTCTAATCATATCTCCGGAAAAGTCTCCCCTATATTCAAATCCAATCACCAAGACAGACCTATTTACGACCAACTTTACGACCTAAAAAACTCCCCTCTACAGCATCCAACCCCCGAAGATGCATCTTATCCTCTAACTCCGACCAAGTTAAAAATCTCTAGTTGTAAGTCAGTTAGCAGCGAACCTCCAAAAGACTAATATCGGACAACTCTCCTCATCTAAAATTCAAACTCATCTAAGAGAGCTTCGTACAATAGCTAACTCGCGATTATATCCAAACTATCTCAATTCTCAAAGTGTAATTAAGTGTAATAGTCTATCAATAAATTCATCAATATATTTTGTAGTGAACAAAATATCATCGCATACACTTATTTCGTGAAGCCTTTGACACCGCTCCGTGATTATAAATCTCTTCTAATTCAAAATCATCACAAGGTCACCTATACCTGAAAATATAACGTTTGTTATCGGCACCGCATCAGTCCCAAGGAAGACTCACCGGCAGCGGTACTCAAACGTACACTCTGCTTCTCTAAATCGGCGACTGCGCCCCATCTAATCCTCCCTCCCAGGACGTAACGAAGCATTCGGTAATCCTTTATTTTTATCGTTGCTATGGATTCCTTATATTTTTTTCTATCTGTGGGACAACTTGTATCAGAGATTTAGAATTATTTAGTATATGAATTATTGAATAGAAGTGTGGTGATGATGGAATCTCTATAAGCTCCCGTATAAAGTTTACGATTTTTCAAGTTTTTATTCTTTATTCGATAACCTGATCTGAAATTTCGCCAATCTATTCGCATGCACTTGTACTTGACTGTTATTTAAAAATCAGTTATTTGTAGAATATTCTGGTTCGTGAAAGGACTACCTTAACATGACATTTTTCATTACTTTGAAATCGAAAGAAATAGCAAGATCAACGAACTTCGTCTTCCGAAGTTTCATAATTTGTATAAATATTAAACTGCCATTTGTCCAGTCAGTGCTCAGAGCAAGTTGATGGATGTTTTGCTTTTTTCTACGTCCTGATCGTCGCTCATCAGTTTTATCGTTCGCTCGAGATGACATTGAGAAAATCTGAGAACAACGTTTTCTCGTAACTTTACATGCTTTACAAGATTCGCGATTTCAGTCGAGCGCTCTTCATAAAAATAAATATTACTTCATAAACATGGAATTTTAAGGCATTCTTTCCATCCATGGCGGGATTATGCAGACCCGAGTAGTTTTAGCTCCTACGGTATACTGCCATATTCCGAGCAAGCATGTAGCTATAATAAAGCCAAAGCTAACCCCTACAAGAATCCTTGGTATGTCACTTTTCTCCTCTTCAGTACACTTTCTCATTGCGTGGTCCATGATGATTGCCACAAACAAGCAGAGCGCAGTAAGTACGGTGAAAATTATCACCATATATCCAGAGATCTTGACCCATTTCGCAAGATTCCAGCACTGGGGAGTAACCTTCTTGATAAATTTTTCATTAGCGGATTTTGTTGACTTCTCATCTGGCATTGCGAGTGATTGATGAAAAGATTCGGAAATTTTGAGAGTGAATTTGTACAGGGTACTACTATATATACCTGCACTATTCGTGTGACGACTAAAACGGAGATCTCAGATTGCTGTTTACTTAACGTCAGCAGCCACTCCGAATCCACGGCCCGATGACTATTTCTCCGTTCAGAAACTGTCACAACTCCCTAATTCTAGATCCACCTATTTTAAAAGCGTTCTCTGCCAGACAACATGTGGCACACAACGACTGCATGCCACGGTACGCTAATACCGTCCGCACGAATTTCTATTTGGGGCTGTAAAGTAAACGTCTCACCAGGTGAAAACTATACCTCGCTATTTTAAAAGGCGTTTGTATAATGAACGAGACTCAGCACGTTTGTTGTGTGGAGTGACAACATTTTAGTCGTTCTGGGCTTTGAGCGAGACGCAAACCTACCGACTGACAGGATCTTGAGAATTGTGCCTCGTCTATTGAAGAAATCAAGAAACGTGTCAGGCAGCTGAATTCTCAATCGCGTGGGACGTTCTTCTCGACGAAACTGTGAAATACTCTTTCCGCTCGACTTTGATCGAATTCGTGTTCGTATCGTTTGAAACACGAGCACAATTCATCGTCTTCTCGGCTTGCCTGTTCGCGACTTCAGAGTTTTTCCAGTCTATCCATGTCTGTGCGCATGCGCCCCTCCCCATTCTCTCACTGGTGGAGTGCACCTGTTGCTACTTTGCGAATTTTCCTACATTCGTAGTCTAAGTGCTCCCATTGGCTGTATCTGTGCCACACATGAGGCCAGGAGAAGGAGACCCCCTCTCCATCTCCAAAAAGTGAAGAAAAAGAAGAAGAAAAAGGGGTCTAAGTCTATTAGTCAATTAGTCTACCGTCGAATACCGTGGGAAGTAGATAAAAGAAGACGAACTTGACAGCCGTCCGCGGAACCTGATAGGAGAGCTGCTTTGACAAAAATGCCTCAAAAATTCGAATTTTTTTAGTGGACTCTTAAGGGGTATGTGAAAATACAATTTTGTGTACTGTTTTTTATTGATCGAGTAATCGATTCATTCTATTATCACTTTTATTATTATGCACGAGCTATTTTTGTATATAACTATTATGTATAATGAAAAAAATTGTTAAAATGTGTGAAATAAGATTTATGCTGTGTCGCGTCTCCATTTTCGATGAGCGAGGATGAGCAATCGAGTTCCAGTGAGTCCCATTTGAGTTTAGTACTGGAATGAAAAAATTCATTTCGATTATTTCAACATACAGATATCCTTGTCGGAAAACGTAAGTTTTGTATATCCACGTATACAGCTGGGAATAATCGCTGGATCAATGATGAAATAAGGTGAAAAAAATGAAGGCTTGAAACAGGAACTTATCGTTGAGATTAAAAAATTGCGTTCAAATTTACCGGTAGGAATTCAGGAAAATCTTGTACTGGAGAATCCGGAAGTTGTTCGCCACCGGCTGGGTATTCACGGCGCACACGCTGAAATGAAATTTCAAATAAAACCGTGAACTTTTGTTGCGAGTGATTGATCAAAGATGTTCGAAAAATTGAACGAATTCTTACCGGATGAGGGTTAACAGGTCTTGGCACTGGACGAATCGGTTTGACAGGCTTCGGACCCGAAGGACGACCTGGTCTGCCTGCTTCCGTCACAACAGCCATTATTAAAATTAAGGCGAACGTGAACAGGATCATGAACCTCATGTTTGCTGAAATGATTTACAAAAATATAATTAATATTAACGAGCAGCTCCTTAACACAAAATTTCAAAAATTATTCATGTTTGACGCTATTGAAATTTTTGTTTTTTTTTTGTTTCAGAAAAACCTTGGAAAAATCCTTGATTTTTGAGCCCTTTCGACGAAAGGAAGGACGTGAAGAATGTTTGTCTAACTTTTAATCGATTCGGTTTTTCATTCGAATGAAAATTGGATTTCAACGAAGCGAAGATCGAAAAACACTTTTGACCTTTGCTGGAAATTAACTGCAAAATATTGCTTCTAGTCCAAAAAAATATAAACAATGAAACTTTTATACCTTTTGTGATATTTCTGCTGATTTCAAACTCAAAGAAGATTTGAATGTATGTGATGATAATTGAGTACGTCCATACGCTTTTATACCATCCCGGCCGGGGTCCATTTGTTTACTTTGGATTCATCGAGTCCGGGGAACCCCTCGGAACGCGTATACACATAAGATACACATGAGATAAAGAAATAGCGTGTAAATGCGTTGTAAAAAAGTTGACTCAGAGAACTCATGCGTCGGGAATCACCGCGACCTCGAATCCACGACGATGCATTCATTCGAGTTTTTTCCTTGTTTCAAAGCCACTGTACAGAGTGTCTCAATATTCGCGTTCAATCCGCAGAGCGGATAACAAACTCGAAAACTTCGTCTTCATGGATTTTTTATGGTGGTGAACGGGCGTTGGAGGCTCTCCTGCTTTCACGGTTCCTACAAAGGCTGTTTCCAAAAAAATTTTTAATCGTTTCAAAAATCGATGCCACTTGATTCGTACTAATTTTCAGTAAGACTTTTGAGACACGCTGATTAAATAATTTGTTACGACCCATCGTATACCGGTTGCAGCCGCGACGTAATTTCGATGAAAATTAACGGCTCACGGAGGAGAATTTTTGGATAAACGGATTAGTTAAATGGAGCGTGTTGATTAAAACGTTGATGATTAAACATCGTGATTTCGTCGCATGTGGCCCATCAAGGATAAAGCAACATTCTTATCGCTATCAACACTCATTTTATTTTTAATGTTTTACTTATTGAACGAGGAATTAGGGCGAAAAACGCAGAATTTTATGGCTAGGAAATGAGTTTGATAACACAAAAACTCGAGAAAATATGAAAAATCAGCCCAACTCTGACGAGCCTTACTCCAGATTTCACTCGCTAAAATAGGTGAAAATATTTTGATAACATTTTTTATGATAATGTTTTAGGTGTCGACATTCCGCATGGGATTTCGTCGCTGAAAAGTCCATGATTCCCAGATAAAAGAGCATCAAGGAGAGGGACTGAAAGTGAGGGTGGAAATGGCTTTCCATTGGGGCGTTACTTTTGTTATTCATTTATTCAAAAAATAATTGACAGCACTAATGCCTGCATTTTGAGTATTCAAATTATTCAAAACGGCATTGAAAGAGTTCACACAAAAATATTTCAGTTTCCCTCGAGCACTCGACGCATACCAATGGTTAGATCGCTCACCGCGATCGCCCAGTTGCATTTTCATGTACAAATGATCGATGTCTCGTTGATCGAGGAAACCCAGGTTTAGTGTCGTGTGTCAGACCAGAATTAGCTAGTAAAAACAGTTTTTTTAGTCAGCGTCGAATATCCCAATTGGTCTGTGAATCGGAAAACAACGATCATTGCAAAACAGTGCATCGAACATTACGAATTGACATCTTTCTGTAGATGAAGAATTCAGTGCAGAAAAATCTGGGGCCATTTTCCTACCATTTTTCGTTTCGGTTTTTGAGGCACCGAATCAAAGGCAATAGATTCTTCGTAACCAAAAATGTTGCACGAAACCTGCTTCGAGACTTGGTAACCCACAGATTACTTGATGCGTCGAATCACCATGACGGAAAAACAATTCCAAGAAGCAGATTGAAGAATATCAAATTACTGCATTTGGGGGAGCGAGTTTATGGCGAAGGAAAGTGAGAGTGGACTGGTCCTCTGAACTGGATTTCTAAAAACAGTTTTGCTTCGTTTTTTTGCCTTATCATCACAATTTTCTTTTTCGATTGTTCTTCCCAACTGTAGCATTATTTAGTTTTATTAATATTCATTCTCTTTGAATTCATTTTTTTCCTCGACACGAAAACACTTACGTTATCCCGCATAACGGTTCCCTGTAATGAGTGTTGGAAAAATAATATTTTGTTTGCAGATTCTCGTTTTTATAATATGAATAGTTTCTTTACAATATATCGTTCAGAACAGTTCCCTTTACGCTTGTTTCCTCTCGTCCTCTGTTTTACTGTGCAACTTTCTACCTACCAATCAGCGTTTTTTTGCTCTGCGTTTTACCCTTCGCGTTTTTCATACGTCACGCTCAGCAGGGTAATTTTTATTCGTGGTATTATTGAAAGCCTCATTTTTGCAGACTTTTTTTTCATGTTCTATGTCTTGAGTGATTATCTGAAGCAAATCCGAATGAAAAACCCCTTTAGATTCCGGTAGTTGTTTCAATCGTCATAGTGTTCGATCGGTCGATGGAAATATGTGTGGGTTTGTGGAAAATGTTAAGTAGTCGATACCTCTTTGTCTATTTAGAGTGAATGACTTCAACGTTCTCATTGAATCATGCCCGAAGCTTGCAACCGTCAATATTCTAGCATAGATAATTTTAAGGAATATCCAGCACGTACCGGAGTGATAAGAGTAATCGTATTGCTTACTTAGATCGTCGAATTTACATTAAAAATGACATAATATAGCAACAAGACGAATAGACACTGCTATATGAAAACTCATGAGTTCTTATCGAGTACAAAAGCTCAAGTGAAACTTTCAGTTGCGGATTACGTGAAGAGTATCAAGCACTTTTCCAGTCTGTGAATATCCGAGCTATCTAATCGCATGATAATTACTTTTAATGGTCTTGGTTACGATAGAATATGAATGAAGTAAATCTCCGAAAAATTACTGTTGCGAGCAGTTGATTGATTTCCAATTGAAAACCTGCCTGACCAGCAAGATAAAAAGCAGCTTTTTATAATCTTACTCTGATAAAATAGAAAATAAGAAAATTCCATCTTCACCGACCGCAGGTACAGTAGCGATTAAATGAAGGAATAAATGGCAGAAAAAATTGAAAGTCGCTGCAGATAAGGCGAGCTGCATTGCTATTCTCATTTTGTAAATTCACTTTCTTTCAAATCCAACGCACCGACTTCGTTCGACTGTATAACGTTAGAATGATTTGTCGGTTGTCGAATAATTTGCTCGACAGCATACACGATTGCAAAACACACTAATAACTATTAATCGTTTCGAGAAAAAAATGGTGTAAATGAATAAAAACGCTGATCAGGGAACGCAGTTTTTTATTTCCGCGAGCAATCCCAATGTCTGTTGAAAATCATCAGCATTTTTTGCCAGGTGCGCTGTCATAGAATCAAGTTTTCTTTTTTGATAATTATTCCTATGTGGAAATCGATTTTTTGTAAATCGCAAAAAGTAAATTATTGAGACACTGAATATAGAAATGAATTTTTTCGCTCACAACTCCTCCGAGTCGAGGTTCACCATTCGAAAGTACAACGCGCCTACCTACTAACCGATTATTTATGTTTTTCTCTCTCGCTCGTACTTTCACGCTTTCGCCTCTGAAGATCGGATGAAATAAGTGCCCGTGAGACGTGAGCTGAAGCTCGTGCTCTCGGCGCTCGAGGTAAAACCCACGCCGAGATGGCTCACCTACATTTCGATAGCAAGTACCGTTCAAGCAACATCCAGTGGTCCTTAACATCCTCGCTCGATGTATGAACGCGATGGAATTTCTTTCTGACAACCTGTTATTCTCCCACCATTTCGATATTTTTTCTTCGCCACGAGAAATGCTCTCAAAATCATGAACATGGAAAATTCAGGTAGTTTCCGGCATCGTAATAAAGTTGATTTTTACAAGATCGCACGGAACGTAATCGAACAAATTATTTCGAACTCTGTTGCGATGATTAAGGTAACTCCTGTACTGCATGCTAGTCAAATGAGAGCTAAATTTTAAAAGTTGGTACGGATTAAACTTACTGTTGGTTGCTATGCATGCAAGCATACTTTATTATCGTGAAAAAAAAACATTAAAAATGATAGCTTTGCAAAACCATCAAGTGATAAATGCAAACTTCCACGGTGACACATTTTCACAGGTATTTTTCAAAGAACTATCTGTATTTTTTAGCCGATTTTATTGCACCAAGTATCATTTTGTTCCTCAACTAATCCTCTGCGAATTCACCGCGTATAGATTTTTCCTTAAATTCATTCCTTCAGAAATGATTAACGAACAAGTTTTTTCGCTTAGTGAACAATTAGCTGCGACAGTGAAAGAATTAAGTTAAAAAAAAAATTATACATGGTGGATTCGCAGAGGACGAGATAAGGAACATAATGAGATCTGTTGCAATAAAATCGGTCAAAAAACGCAGACAATTCGTTGAAAAATACCAGTGAAAATGTGGCGTCGTGGAAATTTGCATTTATCAGTTGATGGTTATGCAAAACTATCGTTTTTAATATTTTTACATGTAAATAAGACATGCCCTAATACAAATCCACTAACAATGTGTTTAATCGTTACGTTAAACTTGGTCTAAAGCGTTTTGAAAATTTAGCGCTCATTTGACTATAGCATGCAGTACAGTACGGTTATACCTTAAAGAATCGACAAACCTTTTGAGGTAGAAATTTGTCACATTCGAGCCTCATTTACCAGTTGAAATCAGGAAGGAGTAATCGCTGATTAAAATTCTCTCAAAGAGAAAAGTAAGAGTAACGATAATGTTCACCTCGCTCTCGAATCGCGTACCAGCAAAGGAGTTAATTAATGGTGCTCGTTAATATGTATTCGGTCAATGAAATTTCACGTTTGCATACGCACCAGTCGAGAATTCCCATCGGCATTGTGCCAACGTCGCTCCCACGATAGCAAGGGAACGAGGAGAGTGAAAAAATAGGCTGTGCGAATAAATATCCATTGCAAATTTACCAACGACAAATGTTTGATAAGTCACATAACGAGTAGGAACCTCTCGGTGAGTCTAATAAGTTCTGGTCACAGTTTGAAGTGACGCATTACAACACTTACTCATATCTTGCGCACACGTTCGCACCAACGTTATTTCGACAAAGAAGTCACGTGCAACATTCGATCGGCAAAATATTCTGTTTCTGAATATTCCAACGAATTTTTCGTTTTCTGCGATGAATATTTTCAACCTGACTGAAGATAAATTAACGAAGGGAATAAGCTATTGACCAATCGTCCCTGTGATTTCTTACGAAAGACAAATGCTATTAGCAGGCGTGTGAATACGTACTTTCCGGTTGCACAGTATTTATCCAAAAGCATTGAACGTCAACTTGTTTCGTCCGATCGTAGTGACCGAATTTCAATTTAATCATTCCTACGATAAAAATGGTCCCGTCGGATCACACACATGAAAAATAGAATCGTGTTTTTCAGGTGTTGATCGCGGTAGGTAAAAAAAGTAGGAAAATATTTTGCCGATTTTTCGAGCAAATACATCTCGTCCGACCGCGAAATCCTTGGCCAGTATGCATGTGTGTTTTGACGTGTTTTATTTTCGTGAACGATCCCTGTCGTGGAATTCTCGTGCTGCAACGACGACTCCACGTTCTCCCGTTCCTCCTTCTATATGTTCGCAGATTTATCACTGCTTATTTATTTAAAGAAATGTGTTTTTCTCTCAAATGTAAACCCAATGTTTAACGAATCGTAACTATGCATTAGCAACGAACATGGTGGACCATACGTTCCATACTTATACCGAACTGCCGAGCGTGAAACAAAAGTCAATGGAATGGGCGTTTGGTACGACTCGGTTGCATTCTCTGTAATAACTTGGCGGCTATTCGTGCGTCTGGTCACGAGAATGGAACAAACCCGGGCATCCTTACCGTTTGATTTTCGCTTCCGCTCAATTTCGGTGTCCCTCGTTACCCTTTTTGTATTTAATTTTCATTTTTTCAATATTTTTCGAGGCCGTTGAAGATCCATGAAAAATGGAGGATCGACAGTGCGGGTTGGAAGGCTTTGGCAGTCATTTTTCATTCATTAGTTTCCAGTAGAAAACAATTTTCCAAAATTCATTTTGTTGCGTGTCCTAATGACACGTTCGTAGTGACATTACCGATCGAGGCTGCCAACATTCTTTTCAACCCTCGACGAAAACTCGACTCGAGGGGCTCGAACCACGAAGCTGAGTATCGATCCAAAAGCTAGGAAGCATGCCGCATCGTCGTTCCTGTCAGTTGAGCATAAAAAATCAATGAAAGTTACGGCGCTTTTTCATCCCAACGAATCACTGTTTTTTCAAAATCCACCGTTTTCTTGCAGAATTCTTCGTTGAACGATTTCCCCTGTTAAATTGTGGGAAAATTAAAAACGCGATAATTTTACTGCCTTATCAACTGATAAAGGTCCGGGTGGATGGTGACCTCGTCGCGTCGTGCCGAGAGGCGGTAGTAGCGTCTCTGAAATGTACGGACTGGTCGGCTGATCGGGTACGCTCCATAAACCGATATTAAAAGACAGTAACAATAGATATCGTAGACAACGAAAGATATTATTTTTGGCTGATTCATAATTAACAGTATTTTTGTAATCTTTAGTTAAATGCACAGCTTTGAGAGACGCATGCACTTCGAATCGTGAAGGCAATTAGTCCGCGTTCGTTTTCTATATCTATGGACTCTCGAGTCCCTTCACTTCTTGCATCCTTCGTCCTGGGGATGCGGGTTCTGAAGCTCAGGGCAATCTCCGTGGGGATGTGAGCTCTGTTATGTGAATAAGCATCAGGACCAGGAGCTGTTTCATTGACAAAACGGGATGTGTGTAGCTGGGAAGGTCTTTGGTTACGAGGAAACTGAATTTTGGGTGCGGTGCATCCGGCGCGATTGATTTTACCAATTTTTTTTTGTTTTTTCGTCGATCGTATCCACGACTAGTCATTTTTCAAAATACTTTTCTCTTCGTTAATTTATATCGTTTTTTTTTCAATCTGGTTTACAAAATACGTGAACGAAGCTCGGGGTGTGAGTATGGTGTGTGTTATTGCAGCGATTGAAACTGGAAGTGAGGCAAAAATAATCAAAATTTTCTTCATCGAATAATATCGACGAGAGTCGCAAAAATGGTTTTTATTTTTTTCTTTTTGCTTTGTAGCAATAATTATGAGTGAAAATCATCGAAATTTCGGTTAATCCTAAGGGAAAAACTCCCGTTTCTCGGTAGGTCTCGCTTTGCATTCGTTTTTTTTTTCTCTCGTCAGAATGAAACGAATAATAATTGGGAAAAAATAGGATTAAAATGAGAGTAGTGAGTAGTAATAAAACATAGAAAAATAGATCGATTAAATGATGGGAAAAAATTGTTATTCCATTGTATTTAGAAGTAATTTATGGTAAATGTGCGTTTATTCTTATTTATGATAAATGTGTGTATTCATTGCGTTCAAGCTCGTGGCTACGATGACGACTGGTTTAAAGTGGTGCTATTTTATAAAAGCATAACCGAGAGCTGTGCGTGCATTTTATGTATGATTGAGAATTATAGTGCAACGGTAATGCATCACGCGACGAATCCTATAATGGAAAAGCACATAAAATGATAAAAAAAAGAAAAAAAAACACGAATGGCGATCGAACGATCGCGAACGACTGCACTGGAGCTTTGATTAAGTAGCTTTATGATTATTTTTGTAGTTTGATTATTTAGACTTTGTACACTTCGTTGATGTAACGGAATAAAAGCTTTGGAAAAATCTCTGTAAAACATCACGCTCCTTACGAACTCATTGTTTGGCCTATTTTTGTACTATCAATTTGTAGCTTATTTTTATTGCAAGTTAGGAAATAATTTCGTAATCAGTATCGTTTTGTTTTTTAATTTTCTTCGAAATACATTGGCTGTAACAGAAGTAGCGTTATTTGAATCTGTCATCGATTGATGTAAGAACAATGTGACGGTGATTTATGAACTTTGTGGCAAACATTTGTAAACCTTCGTGTATAGAATTAAGAGGATGGATCAGTTGGTATATCGCAACCGTGAGTGCGAGAGAGATATTTGCAAATTTAGAAATCTAAATTCTTTGACACAGTTTGACCGATTAAAAAAAGGCTCTGTCAGTTGATTTTTGCCATCGTTCTGCGTAGGCTGACAGAGCCTTTTTTTAATCGATCAAACTGTATCAAAGAATTTCGATTTCGAAAATAACAAGTGAGGTTAGTCGACTGATCCATGCTCTTAAGCAGATCACTCTTTCAAGTTTACGTGCTCCGCTCATCTCACTCGCTCGCATTTTACTACCGTTTCGGTCTGTCTCACCATGAGCTCATTCACCTCGATCTTTGCTTCAGTAATCGAGACAACTCCACTCTTACGTGGACTTTTCTCTCTCTCTCTGTCTCTCTCCATCTTTCACTCGATCATGTTCTTTCGTCACTTGGTCAGGTCGTCAAAATAACAGGCATTTTGATGACCAAAGACCTCGTAATTTTTAGAAGCAGGTCCCATTTTTCCGTCTCGAGGACCACAGTCATAAAAATGTTGTTGTGAATCCTTGTATTTTTTGAGAATGCTCAGCCAACGCTTGATTCGCCTCGAGGATTCCCGTTAGCTTTTCTCAAAGGACATCGCATGACTAGTATTTTTGGAACGGTGTCGATTCAAGCAACGGGACCGTCTCCACGTTCGAGTGTTTCCGTATTTCTAATTTGTCTCGTTGAATGTCTCACTCTAACGTATAGCAATTATTGTAAGAGTCAAAAGTATGGCAACACTGTTAAAATAACATACCGTCGAGGAAGACCGACTTGTTGATAGTCGTTCGATTTTTTATACTAATGTCCCATCGAAACGAGAGGCGATTATAGAGCTTTTCGTGAAATATTAAAATGTCGAAATACTGACGAATCAGACATAAAAAAAGCAACAGAATCTTGAAAATGTTTCGAAAAATTGCCAGAATAAAAACGAAAATTCCATGCTATCGCGTCATTCTTAGACGTTTTCCATTTTATTTGTTTACCCGACGAATACGCAAGTCGTATAGAAATGATACCTCGAAACATTATCAACGGTTCGATCAGTACGCACAGTTTTTGACACCGAACGTGCCTGTCCAATCTCCATCGTTTGTTCGACTCATTTTCGCGCGATAAGTTTGAATGTTTCGTGTTGCATTACGCGTTGATATCATTGTCGAAGGTATTTTAAAACTGCATTCCGAAAAAGTGTTTTCAGATCCAGTTATCAATGTCATTCTCGATCTTAAGAAAGTCTTTTGTGCATCAAATTGTTTCTCTTTACTCTCGATTATTTCGCGCGGAAAAATAACGAATTGGAAAGAAAAATTTCACTTCCACGAGCATGCAAATTTTTTCATCGCATTTTAACTTACAACGTAAAAGATTTACCGGAAGTTATGACCTTCGGTGATACTCCCGGCTCAGCTTCGGAGTCCATTAAATATTGTCACCTCAAAAGACCCCAGGACTTTATGAGAGGCAAATATTGAAAGAAGATAACGTTTTATTTGTAGGGAAAGACGGATTTTAAATGGGGAGGTGAATTTCAAAATCAGTTTGCCGCTTATATTGATAGGTGTGGTCGCCTCTTCGTGGCAGCGACGCTCGATTTATTAACATTTTGAGATGAACATTAAATACTGAGAGAATCATTCTCACCTCATCAGAAGGGCAATTATTTTCGATATCGAACAGACGATTGAAAATAGTCTTTTTTTGAGATCCTACTAACGGTGAGTACGTCCATTTTTGGCACAAGTTCGATGAAAAACATCGATAAGTGATCCACTTTGGTGTATTACTTTTTTCTATTTTTCACACGAGCAGGACGATTAATCATCGCGATATTGTTCGTATTCGTAGCTCAGAAGATTCGGTTGACGTTCAATTAGCCATGACCATGAAATCGTAGCTGTAAATTCATTGAAAAAAGTACTGTTATGTAAGTGAAGCTTCTGAAATAAAATGAGAAAAAAAGAAGAAAGGGAGAGACAGAGCGCGCTGTAATTCAGTACATTTCAAGTTTATGAGTTCAATGAATTTTACGTTTTTGAGTAATCGTTTTGTTTTTTCAGTCATCGCCGAATATTTCGGGAGGAAGATCACGCATTACTTTTTTCCTCTTTTCATGGTCAAAGAAACACGATTCAAATTTATTCTCGCAATTATTAAAATTGTGTGTAACTTATTTGTTGAGATTGATCAATTTTTAATATAATGATAACGGATAAAATACTTTCGTAGTGAAATCCTCAAGCAAAACCTTCCACCGTTTGTGTCGTTATTTCTCGTTAATCTCAAATAATAAGTGCTTTTCTTTTTCCATTTCCAAGTGATTTTCACTGCTAACAAGGCTTTCTCAAGACATCAATGACATCTAAAAACATTCTATTTTCTTATTCTCGTTTTTGGCTCTTCAAAGTTGGGAGGTATTTCATTAAATCGAAATCGTCGCACAGAAAGTGTGCCTGCCACAAGAGTCTATGTATAATCCTTCAAAAAATGTGATTTTCGTTAATTGTTTTCTCGACAACTAGACGACGTTTAATCCTATAATAATTCCGAGAATAGATGCACGCTGTATATTTCTAAATTTCAACTTGGAATTTTCGATTTCCATTTGATTCGTGTAAACTTCCTCAAGCAGGGACACCGATGCAGCTCATTTATTCAAAACAATTGATGGCAATTTGTCGGGGTCTTCGATCGATGAATTCATTCAAAGTTTCATCAGAGTTGACGATCCATAGCGATGGACGATTGCACGAATAAGGTGCTGTCAGGAAAAATGGATTTTTTCGGAAGTGCGTCTAATCAAATAGGTGCGAAGCTGAAAGCGTTCCCGATAATTGAGCAATATTCCCATGAGCACACAATAGTAACTGTAGGCAGTAGTTTCGCAAAGTGCATTGTGCTCGATGCAATACTGAAATTCGCAGTAAATAGACCTCGTTGCTAAATATTTAAATTCTACAATTGCTCTATTTTGTTCATCAAAAAATGCGGGTCTTGCAAACGTTTGAAAATTTGCTGATAACGAATGAGTGAAAATTACAGTAAAAATCGATTTTCGTCGAAATATCGGAATACTTCGTTGGTCCGAAGGAATTTTCCGTTCGGGCCACTAAATTTATTTTAAGGGTAACAAATTTTTGTCGCTAAATTCGAATTTTTGATGCTCGAGAGAAATAATTTTGTTGAATACGATTGACGAAATCCCCGAACAGATTCTATTGCACCGTGTACAACGGGACAATTAAGAGAATTCAAAGTGACGAGCGAAACTGAAGTAATCATTTTAATGCTTTTGAAGCAGCGGACATGCATTGGAAGGGGTAGGGGCTCGGGAGGTTTTTTGATGCGCCTTTATGGGGAGTCCAGGTGTCTATAAGTAGGACATACGCTCTGTATCCTCAGTATTTCCTTCTAAACTCACCGTCAGTCGAGATCGTCACCTGCGAGCCGCCAGGTTTATTTCATATCGTCTTGGCTTCTCTACTCTAATCGGCAGTGCAATTATTTTCGCCAATTATTCGAGTGTTTTGCGTCGTTGCATGTTCACACGTAACCGTAAGTCGACAACAAATTTTATTCAAATTTTTTTCCCCCAATGCGCGATCTTTAAATTCAAGTTTATTTCGACAAAGTGTTTTTTTCATTTACGTAGTAACAACGCATTGAAATACGAAAATGTTAATTAGTGGAATTCAGTTCGAGGTGCGTAACGCACCGGTGAAAATAATTTTACATTTATTTTATAATTGCCGACGATCTGGAAAACTTTCTCTTGAATTTCGCGCTTCTTTCACGAGACGATTCGTGAATTCGCGATGGTTTTTCATTGAATTATTCGAGATATTCAGAGCGATGCGAAAATCAACGAATGAATTCAAAATTCCATGCGCAGTTTTACTGATAAAAGTTTGAAACGTTCGAGTGATTGCCATCCGGTTTCGCGGTTACTCTTTCCATTTTTTCCCCGAGTCCCACGAGTGTCGAGCCTTCGCCACGTCGTTGGATCCTCGATTCCGGTATTTCGAAATTTCCCACTTCCGCAATATCGTCATCGAGTTATTTTTCGCCCGACCCGGCAGTGCGAACGATTGACAAACGAAAACAAAACGAAGGAAATGAAAAAACATAAACGTTGATCGCACGGGAAATATATTGTTTTCGTAAGATAAACACCGAGCGAGTGCGAGAATCTCACGTTCGATGTACGAGCAGCTTCGCGGGAGATGAACATTGAAGACACACAAGATACCGATGTTTCTTCCGCTCGACATACTTTCCCGGCGTAACCTGCGGCTAATTTTCGATATAAAAATATTTAATTAGGTTAGCATAGACCGGCTCACCGATTAATTGAAACACTCGTTAAGGAGTTTCGGTACAAAAGTCTAAATGTTAAGAAATTGATGAAATTTGGTGATAATGTTCTTCAACATCAAGTGCGAAAACACAAATTTTTTCAAAATTTTTTTCTACTTAGTTATCGAGTAATTACGCATTAAAGCAGATTTCTTATGCCCGGAATGTATACCTATATATATGGAAACGCTATGCTTATACACGTGAACTTTAGTGATCAATTACTCGATAACTGTGTAGAAGAAAAATCTTAAAAAATTTGTATAGTCAAATTTGGCACTAAAGAATATGTTCACCAAATTTTATAAAATTCTGAACTTTTTGAATTTTTTAATTTTTTTAGCATGGGTTAGCATGGCAACATTGTATCGCCTGTACCGAAACTCCTTAAGTCAATTAGCAATCGCACAGTCCATTGAGACATACAATAATCTGGGAGCCATAGTGAATATTTTTCGAACTTATTTTCGCGTGCAGCAACCAACATTTTTTCAGTTTCATGTATTTCAACGAATCGACAGTCAAGTTCCGCTGGATTCAGCAAGCACGGGCGCTCTAAGAGCTGGAAAAAGTCATCACTGTTACGATTATTATTTTTCTTTAAAATCAATCTTTTCAGAAACTGATTTTTCAATCACTGTATACAGCATTCGAGGATCTCATCGATTCCATCGAAATTTCACAGCCAAACTGTCCGTTTGTAGAAAAACATTATAAGTTAATGAAATTTACCATAAATATGGCGTACGAAAATAAGTTCCAGTGTTGACTTGCTCCGGGACTATAAAAATTTGGTTGTTCAGAGAATTTGGTCAGCTTGTACCGAACGATTAACAAATATTCTCAAATAATGAAGCTTTCACTGTATTCGGGTTAATCTTTATCTCTCACCTATAGCGCACCTAATTGCATTCTACGCCGATTGTAGTGACCTTAAAACTTGAGCATGCGTGGATGCGCCTCGTAGTTACAGATACGGGAAACGACGAAGTTTTGGCGAACTTCGAGGCACCTGAAGTCTACGAATTCATTGAAAATACAAAATCGATGAGCAGCGTTATAGCTAATTTCCAAATGTATTGAACAAATTGAAATGAAACGTGGAAATATTCTTGCGAATACGGTTTCTTTCATGAGTCACGATCTATCAATGAAAATGGTTAACAAAAAAAATGTTTACTTGGCCGAAGAAATACGAATCGATAATTCGTTCAATTCGAATTATCGTCTTTCGTAATTTCAATTTGAGGTGAAATCTTTTCGAAATTCTTTCAAATTATCGCCAGTTTTCCGGGCCTCAAATACCAAGAAAAAATCAATCAGTTTTTTATGCTCCTCAATCTGCTCGGGTCAAATTGCGACTCTTTAAAGGTCCGCCTCATTCACTTGCTTCACATCTCATATCCACTCTCTCTTCCTCTCTTGATTTCTCTATCAGGATAAGAGCGATGCTGTAAATTCATTCGAATAATTATTAGCTACAAATTTGGCCTGTTTCTTGCATCGAAACACGTGGCGACTAATTTACATCTTAAGGAACTCTGAGGAGAGTCACGGGCTTCACAGTTCGTTGAATTGTCTCTCGCCAATGTTGACCTGAAAAACGGCATTGACCTCGATCTTGCAAAACCTGTTTATCTGCACCGTGAATTCGTCCCGTTTTCATTCGCGTTACCTCTCGTGTATGCATGGGACATTCCATGCTAGATTTATCTGTCAAATGTATACCCATTAAGCGACGCTTGAGGCGGCTCGAAAATTCCATTGTGTGATTCGCCGAACGGAAATAAATCGATCGCAGTAAAGTAATTTTCAGAGTCCGATAAAAAAGAGTGAATTCATTATATGAACGACAGAATTAGTCAATAAATAATAAGAATTATAACGAACAAAAATTTTTCGATTTTTCGAATGGAATCGTAGAATTTGTGCATTTTTTAATTATCCTTTATACCTTTGAAATAATGTTCACAGTGCTTTCAAAAAAATGGATCATTTGGAAAATGAAAATCAAAATCGTTGGCTCGCGATGAAACTGTGCCTGAAAGTTTTTGAATAAAGTCCAGTTTTTTTAAGATTTTTTAAAAATTCTTTCAATCCTCCAATTGAAAAAAAAAAAAAAAAAAAAAAAAAAAAAATTGTTTTTAATCAATCATATTCGAAGTGCAGCAAAATCGTAGATCAATTCCATTCGTTGAATTCATAGGTAAATCTGACATGGAATTCCCCGCACATATTCATATGCGGATGTATTACGCGTACGTACGAAATTTAGCCATGATTTAATCCGATATTTTACAATCAACCTTTCCATCTTAATGAATGAATATTCGTATCTAACGTTTGACCGATTTTCTCGCGCAGTCAGTGACGCTAAATACTTAATTTTCATTCGTCGAACTCGAAGAAATCTGTACTAAAAAAGATGAGACAAAAATTGCAAACTTCAAATATCTTGGCTCTTCTACCTTGATAGGTCAGTTTAAAATCGATCAAATTAAAACTCTGTTCGCGACATCTATGTGAAAAGCGATCGATCCTTTGATCGTGACACAAGCTCGATGTTATATTAATTGTGAAAGCATTATAACGTATTTCTGTGCCAATTCGATCCGATCGTTTAAACCTCCAATGCGAAAAGTTGAATTATTGGCGATTAACATCACTTGGAAGCTTCTGACACTGGAATCCTCTTCTCCGTATCCCACTTCTTTGCGTGATTGATGATCTTTTCGGAGCGTTTTTATCAGGGAACAAACATTATATCTAACGAATACGCGGTACTTTCTCCCTCGCCTTTCATCAGCAGCAGAAACCGTTTGACCTGAAACGCGATTCGATCCTCCATCGCTATTTTTTAACAGAATGGTTTCCTCTAGCCAGCTTAGATCAGTCAAAAGAATCAGGTTTCGAGAAGAGTTGAAAATGTCCAAAAATTTGATTGAACAATTGCGCCTCGTGAGACATTTCGTTACGATTTAGCAAGAATTTTTCAATCTGTTTTCCCTCTTGACGAACATCCACCGAAAATGTTGGAACGGAGTCTCAGTCGGGCGTGGTGCCTGGTGGAATAAAAACTGGAAAAATGATGGAGGAAGACGTTTGGACATTGCGCGCGTCCGAAGCCTCACAAAAGTCCCGTTCGCGGTCCAGAATCGAGTCGAAAAGCAGCGTGTACCTTTGATCCTGCTTTTGATTCGATTCTCCGTGCGTGATGGTTAAACCTCGTTACAAACGAGCCATTTTCACCGAGCCGAGAGGCTTGAAAAAACTGCTCGCGAGTAATGAGCAAAAACAAAATGTTTTAGTTGAAAAGAGTTGGCTGAAATAACAACGAATTGATTTTTTAAAACTGGAAAACATTTCGGATGAATTGACATAGTGAAAATAACGGTCCAGCGAGTCCAAAAAGGATTTTAATGGCGACGAGCACGTACCGTTTTAAGCCTTTCTCCGGTCGTCGGTCACTTCTTTCTTTACTCTTCACTACTTCACCAATATAAAGAAATTCCCGTTAGAACTCTAGTCTCGCGCGTTCAATGTCGTTTCACTTATTTGATCTCGCCGCAATGGAATCGCATACTTTAGAATCGAAAAACGAAAATCGAGTCGTTCCTTATTTACGATCAGAAATGATTTGGCTAATTTCAGTAATTCATTTCGTTTTTTTTCGGCACGTAATCATTTATGAAAAGCAATTAATTTTGTTTTCCCTGATTGATGATTCCCATCGAAGTTTCTTTCGGGCAAACTTCGTCAAGCTTGCCATCGTCCATCGCCAACGTGTGAGATTTTTTCAGCTTCGTCTCTCGCGACATCCATCCGAGTATTTCAGTCTCCATGCAAATCCTTCTGACACTTAGTCCGTCACGAGTTTGCTCGCGTCTCGTCGAATCGTTTCTTGGTCTCTCAGACCCGGTGTGATTACTTCAATCGAGCAGCGAAGGCTAGCAGCACTGTGAGCGAAACGTTACGTACTGGCGAAGTAAAATCCACAACGATCGTACGAAAACACGGGTTTTTTTTTCATTCGAATCTCCTTGATTGTTAGTAGGCAAAATGTTAAAATGAATTTTCATGCTTGGACGAAGAGAAAAGGTGAAAAATAGAGAAATTTAATGAAAATTTTTTAGATTTTACGTCCATTGAAAACTCGGATTTTTTCTCAGTCTTTAAATTGTCGATGCACGGATAATACCGCCTCGTCATCGAGGATCGTTTCAACAAATCGGCGATTAAGATGTTGCTGGATAGTGGGACTTTCACGCTAGTGCAGATTTCTAATTGAGTGTCGTATCACATTCTATCTCGTGGAAATCTGGAGTCAAATGTTGGGTTTTTTATTCATATTTTTTCATTCCTGCGGAACGAATTTCGCGAATCTCCGGTGCAGAGGAATGCAGAAATTTTCCGTTACTTAGAACTCGGCCAGTGATAATGTTCTCGAACGAGTAGTTTTATAGACAAATCAAAGGAAACTTATTTCCGTGCTTTTCGTGAGATTTTTAAGCCTCCTTGGAACAATGAATAACTCGCAACTTTCTCGTCATCGAATGGGGTCACTAATAAACTTTTTCCATTCGACCAACAGGAGAAATGATTTCTTCCCTATTAAAAATAGTTTTTCTTGTTTCGTTATGTTTTTACTATTTTTTAGATCACTTGCGACCATGAGTCCGAATATTTTTGGCAATTCGGCGACTCTTTTTTTGGAGGCTTCGCAACAGAATGTTCCTCAAGACAAGTCTCTCGCAGGATCGACTAAAACCTCGCAAGCTAAGACCGGGAAACCAAAGAATACTTCGAAATACGAATGGCAAATTGTTTGGAGAAATGTTATTGCTTTCGTTTATCTGCACGTTAGTTCCTTGTACGCTCTTTATCTCGCTTGGTACGAGATGAAGCTCTTCACATGCCTTTGGAGTAAGTCAGCCATAAAAAATTCTTTCAAATGATTTTCATATCGATCTAATAAAAAAAAAAAAATAATAGTTTTCAACTGTTCTTTTTTCTACATCAAATCCTATACAAAATGCTTCAGTATTATCATTTCAATTTCCGTCCTAAAAGTTCTTGAATTGAAAATTCACCAGAGACATCGGTAGCTGCAATTGCATCAGGAATAATGAAAAATAAATGATTTTTTCAGCTATTGGGTTGGCACTGTTTGCGGCATTAGGAATCACCGCTGGAGCACATAGATTATGGTGCCATCGATCATACAAAGCGAAATGGCCGTTGCGTTTGATACTGATGATCCTGCAGACTGTCGCTTTCCAGGTGAATAATGTCACGCATCTTTAATCGGAAGAATGTCAAGAGATATCGGTTAATTGATTGTTTGATAAAACGCATGTTCATCTCGGTAGAATCATATCTACGAGTGGGTAAGAGATCACAGAGTTCACCACAAATTCTGCGACACCGACGCCGACCCTCACAACTCGAAAAGAGGCTTCTTTTTCTCTCACATGGGATGGCTCATGCTCCGCAAGCATCCGGACGTTTTGAGCAAGGGAAAGCTCGTCGATATGAGCGATCTTGAAAAGGACCCGATCGTCGTTTGGCAAAGAAGGTAAAATGAAAATGATTTTTAAACCCGATCGAATAGATCGAATGGGAAATGATAAATCAATAATGGAATGATTTATCATTTTGTTTGATCGCATATTTGAGCTCGTATTTTGATTTGTTATCTTATCGCTAATACGAGAGTTCATCGGTTGCGTTGCGAAGGAAAACAAAAGTGTATCGTCGCATCTCATCGGACATGGCAAGCTCGTGAGATCGATCTAATCCGTTTGCACTCCTTTCTGCCAGGCTCTACGTTGTGCTCATGCCGATATTCTGTTTCCTCATTCCCACATGGGTCCCAATTTACTTTTGGAACGAAACCCCGATGTTGGCATGGTACGCAACCGTGTTTCGATACACGGTTTCGCTCAACTTGACGTGGCTGGTGAATTCTGCGGCTCACATTTACGGAATGAAACCGTACGATAAGTGAGTAGTCACGTTTTTTTATACGATTGTTGTTGTAACAAAAGGAAAATGTTCGTGCTGAAAAATTAATCGGAACAACAATACTTTGTTGCCCAATTTTGGTCACGCGCTTCGAAAGCTCACAAAACCGAATTCTTTCATTCGCCCACGTAATGTTTTGGCACCTCACGCGCGCTAATGACACGTTTCTCGTTTCCAACAGCTCGATAAGCCCGACCGATCATTTCATGGTTGCAGTCGGTGCCATGGGCGAAGGATGGCACAACTATCATCACGTATTTCCCTGGGACTACAAAGCAGCCGAGCTCGGAAATTACCGGACTAATTTGTCAACCGCATTCATCGACTTCTTCAGCTCGATCGGTTGGGCGTACGATTTGAAAACGGTGCCGGTTGAGATGATAGAAAAGAGAGCGGCGAGAACGGGGGACGGCACGAGAGTAAAGAAAGTTGAGGGCCACCACCATCACGAGCACTCGCACGAGGGTGCTATTTGGGGTTGGGGTGACAGCGACATGTCGATCGAGGACATCAAGGAGGCCCACATTATAAACAAGAGCGATTAACCGTCGCGACGAAAAGTCGCCGCACCTCGAGCGGAGAACGCGCTCAATTTTTCTACGTCGTGTGTCTTCCCCTCGAACTAAAATCGAACAAACGTCAGATGAAGAAACTTCACTTTTCGAATGAAAAAAAAAAAACAAACAAAACGAAAAGAAACAGGAAATGAAAACCAAACCTAAACTAAGAGGCTCCACAAAATGTAATAAACTTTCGAGGAGGAAGCGAGGACACGGTGATGAGATAAAAAAACATGGCATCGAAAAAGCACGTTTTCCATGGCACTGAAACGAAACGAGGAAGGATCAGGAAACGGGATACATTAGCAAACGAATATTCATTTATGGAGTGAGGCTTTTTGAAAGCAAACACTTGAAACTTTGATTAATTTATCGGAATCGTGCCACGTGCTAAATGAAAAAACAGGATAGAAGCACGCGCGCACCTTCGCGATTCTCGAGAATCGAAATACTAACAAAAACTAAGAAAATCTTCCTTACAAACTCGTTTTGTCTTCCAAAAGTGTAGAGAAAAGAATAAATGAAAAATTGGAGTTAGGCACGTGGCACAATCGTGCTTTAGTGATAGCTCGATAGCGGTTACGTATTCACGAATGTAGGGAAGGTAACGATGTTTTTAGTGCTCTCTGGTTCACGACCGAATTGCGTGATCCGAGTGGTACGTTGAAATTGTACTTGGGCTCTGAACATTCAAAATTGTATCAGCGTTAACAACGAACAATACGAGAAGAAATAAAAAGAGAGAAAGCGAATTTGACATTCAGCCAAAACAGGAAGCTCAAAGCACGTCAATCTTTCGCAGGAAATTTGTTATCAAGACTTACAACAAATCTTTTCGACCGTCACACAAACTTGGATCGATCGAAACAGTTACGAAAATCAATCTACTTGGCGCCTCATTCGAGGAGGCAAGAACTTCACTTAAATAATTAGTCGACGTCAGGAACAAACGAGGGAATGAAAATTTCGGTTCAAGCACTTACCTTCGATGAGCCTACCTTTTTATTCTTGTCCTCTCGAATCACGTCTTAACGATCAATTATACATATACTATTTACATTGTATTTATGAATAAATTATGGTTATGTACATACGTAAAGAAAACGCTTTGGAGAGTTTTATAAGATCGTTGCCTTTCGTCCCAATTTTATATTTCGTCGAATTCTACCAAGTCCACAAGTTTTTCCTTCGATGAATGATCGATGATTTTGTACCGCTGCATAGAACAGAGCGTGAAGCAACAATGTGTGTTTACATCGCACGTGATTCTTCCTCATCGATTATAAATATTCTTCCTTTTCTTTTATTTTACTTCTTCGCCTGCAAAGTTCTCGGTAAGAGCGTAGTCTATTATTTCCTTGCGCTCACTCCGAGCACGCTCTTAAATTGCAGATTTCGTGTCTAAAGAGATGAAGAAAAAAAAAAACAAATACATTTTCGCAATGCCATTACACTCGCTCGAGACTCTTATTCGAGTCCTTGAACATTTGGCTCGACACAGCTTGTCGTACCTTCTATCGTGTGCACCTTCTGCCTCGTTTCACCGTCTCTCACTCTTCTTTATCGGGGCGTTCGTGCTCATCCGACAAAGATGCGAGAAGCCTTCATACCTTATCTTCACAACGCGACGAAACGAACGAAGGATACCGATACAATTGGTCAAACGAAGCGACACGTTCAAAGACTACAAATAGCACTGAGGTGAAATCTTTCTTAAATGAAAAGACAAAATTGTTTTTCTACCTTCGAAACCATTTGTTTCGGATTCCTGCGTAAACCCCTAAGTTTTCATTGCAACAAATATTACGAAAAGAAGGAATCCAGTCGCGAAACTGGGGTTGGAAGAATTTAAAAATTTTTCGTACAAGCAGACCACGAGAAGCAGTGCCTCGAATTTGGTGGATGAAAAAATAGCGCATTAACATTTTTGCCAGATTTAAGAAAGTCCGAACGATCGATGTTGCATTCGTGAAACTCTGTCAGACGAGGAAGCTCAAACGTTCTGTCGGATTTAGCTCAGCTCGCAAAATATTTAATTGTTTACTGACTCGACCACACTCGGACAAGAATGCACCGTAAAATTGTCCTACTTCCACATTTATGTGCGATCGTTCGAGCAAACATTTTTTCATCTAACCTTCGACATTATTACTGGTGAAAAATTTTCGACGCAATATTGCTGGCGGTTATGATCTATTGCGTTATCAGTCTGGCGACGCGCAGCAATCGAAACAAATGAGAAAAAATCCGCGAGTCAGTCGGATGCACGATTGCGTCGAAAGAACAATGGAGCGGATCGATGCAGCGCGTTAATCAGATGCAATTCATTGTCACATTTTAGTGTCAAACAATCGGCTAGTTTTACGAGCTGCTACATCGAAAGTGCACTGAGCGAAGCTATCGGACTAAGGTAATTGGAAATCTTTCGTTTCTACACTGGCCACGAAATTTATAGTTGAGCTCTAGATATTTAATTGTTAAACATTCAAGCAAATACTCTGTCCAAGCACCAGCGTTATCTATCTCATAAAAATTCGTTTCAGTATGTGAACAGGAAGCTTCGTTGTGCCGCAGTTTCGTTAGCTGAGCAAAAAATTTCGGTGAATACGCGCAAAAAAATATTGAAATATTTTAACATGATCGATTCCAGCTTTCATTTTTCGGGACAGCGAGGCCCGAAACGTCACTAATTTTAGTTCAATCTTCGATTTTACCACCTCTATATAAATCTATCGTTAAAGCTAGATAAAAATTGGTTGAATTCGCTATTACGAGCTTGTCCTCTTAATTTTACATTGCTAAATAATTTAATAGCTCATTACTATTGAAGTGTTTCAGTCGTTGATTAGAAGCCATAAATAGAGATGAAATTCATGAACATTGTGCTGGATTTGCGTAAAATAATTGATGCTTCGTTAGCATTTAGTCAATGATTTCTTTCGCACGCATACGTTGAACCGCATTGATATAATTATGCATGCTCGATTCACGAGCAGTTGCAAATTAAATTTAACCCAATTAGGCGATATTCGAGCGGGCATTCATGAATCGAAACATATCGTAGGAGAGTGATACAGTAATTGGCTGCTCGTACGAGTCGGTGGAGTTTTTTTGAACCGCGAGGCTCACCTCGGCGAAGTGCGAGAGCGAGAGAGAGGTACGACGAAGCGTTCAATGAATGGTGTAATTTTAGTTTCTTCTTTTAAATAGGCCGATGGCTGTGTGCACGTTTTCACGCTTACGCTCAATTGACGTCTCGTTGCTCGAGGGTTTTTCTCGTGTATTGCCGTGCGCGGGTGTAATTGAACTATAAAACGAGACGCAAACAAGAATTTTTTCGTCATTCGAAATGTGTAGGTGGGCTACCGTGCCCTCCGGTGGGGAATACCGCGATTGAGACTATGGACGAAAACTTTCGCTCGCTGTTCAACTTCATTGTTTGTCTTCTGTGTCCACATGTCGGCGTGCAAAATCCTGAAATTTGTGTTTACATTCGCTCATTATTGTTTCAGTTTTGCAACAAAACTCGATTGATATTCGATCGATTCGCGCTCGTGTTCCAAAGTGCAGCAAGCTTCACATTTAAATAAAAATATCAATAAAAATATACTCACACGGTCCGATGGCTCGGAATGAAAAACTTCGAGGAAATATTCGCACTCGGCAAACAGTGATCTCGTGTTGACGATTTGGAAACGTTCCGGGAGGTCTTCGCAGAATGTCACTTTGTGAATTCCGTGTTCAAGCAGGTCACAGAGACGAAATCGGAGACGAAGCTTCTGGAATGTTAAAAGAATTTTTGAATAATTTTTTTCTTCAGCTTTCTCGGCGTTTTTCGGCGTGGAATGAAGCAAATGAAGCTTAAAGTTTCGTAGGATTGTCGATCATTTATGAGAGCCGAATTCAATTCGCTCATACCTCGTGATTGAAACCGCCTTCGGGCGATCTTTCGTTAGCAGCATCGGCTAACACCCTAATTTATATCAAACACGTGCGGACGTATTCAATGGGAAATTCGAGGCAGCGGAACCGGGTGCTTCCATCAACAAGGGCTGACGTGTCCGATGGTTAGTTCCTGACAAACAGAGCCAAAACACGGACGCATCAAATTGGAATACGGGACGGACCTCTTGACTTTGCAAGGTCAAACAGTCATGAGTAAGAAACTCGTAGAGTCGTTTTAACGTTTGGTAGGAGACGGAGTAGAGCAATTAAAATCAAAGAAAAAAGAGGGGCGGAGAGTACGAGAGGGAGAAAATTCAGTTGCGTTACAAGAGCAACGTGTACATTCATTGAGAGTTTCGCTCTCGTTGATCGTTCCTCCTCGATGTCGGTCCTAGAAATCGAAGTGAAAGTGTCCATTACAAAACAGAAGTTTATCGAGCATCACGACGACAAACTGATCGACCCGTTCGTGTTCTACAGTTTCAAAAATTCTTATTTTGTGATCAAATATTTCTGAGAAACGTACTGTTGTTTTTTTTTTTTTTCGTGAGTATGCGAAGGATTTTTTACCGCTTCGAAATTGCATGGCACAGAGCTACCGGCATCATTTGCAAGGTCGTTTTTATTTTACGCGAGCTATACAGTGCTAACGCTGAAAACGAGTGCTGGACTATTCTCGTATAATGACAGTTTACGATGTGTCAACTCGTTCTTTGCTTTCTGATCTCGCAGTTGTTATTTCAATCGATAAAATTATTCAGTGCATCGTACGATTTATCAGCGGTAATAATATTTAAACGAAAAGGCCCGTCAATGTTTTCTTTTTTGTTAGGAAAGGAAGTTTGTGGTTTTGTCAGTTTGTGGTTGTGGACGCGAATCGGCCTAGAAAGATTGGAAATCCGCATTGAATCGGTCTTTATTCGAAAGTGGCTTAAATTCTCTTTGCATCGAACTAAAACAGGAAAAAATTTTCACTCTGACTGGGTTCTTTATAAAATTAATTAATTCGTTGAGCTCGCGTCGCGTCGAGTGTGGACAAATTGACGTCGTCCAATCGAGAGTGATTTTCTACTTCGAGTTAAAAATTTGTTGTCATTATTTTTTTTTTTTCAATTGACGGTTTTACTTGATTGAATCCTACAAAATATTTCGTATGCAATTTCTCACTGTGCACTTTTGTTATTTTTGACAGTCAAAGTGTAAACGAAAAATTTAATTCGGTACCATTATAGAGTTTGTTGACACTCGGGACAGATTGGATCAGCACATCGTACAATTGGAATAGTTGTTTATTTTTATGTCTCATGGGAGAGACTTTCGAGGTTCTTCAGAAATGTCGTGGGTTCGGGAATAAAATGTAGCTGTGAATATTGACACACCTCTGGCATTTGTAAAAACACGTTGAAATACGATGAACGAAGGTAGAAGCTCAATAAAATTGATAGAACCAATTATTTTTCCGTTTTATGCTACTACAGATCGAGACTGAGCGGGAAAATCACGAACGTCGAGCACAGAACGAGCGCATGCGTCCTGCAGCATCGCTATGAGTGATAAGAAAGCGGGGCGAGTGACCCGCAACTACGGTCATCACGACGACAGTGACGCTACGTCCAAACGTTACAGAAGCACCAAACGGAGGCCAGTATCGCTGCTACTCGGTCTCGCATGCGGTGTGGTTGTTTTTCTTCTCATCGTTTGCTCCTGCCTCATAGCTCTTATCGTACATTTGGACGAGAAACTCAAAACGAATATCCATCATCGCTACGGTAAGAATTCTCTCCTCAATTTATTTTTTAGTTTACATACACACGGGATTTTGGAATTTCCGTGGAGCTAGAGCTGGAAAACATTATGTTTACTGTCTACACGCATCTACACGAGACCGACCGGCGCACGCGCTGTTCGCTCTCCGAACCGGTTAGAAGCGGGAACTTTTGAATAGACTTTAAGGATTTATGAATTGAAATTGATCAATTTGATTTTTTTGTAATCAACCACTTACAATAATTTGTATGAATGCAGTGTTTATAAATTTAAATATTGAAAAAAGATGGCTGTTAGTAGAAAAGTTATGGGTTTATTGGAAAATAGGTTCGATTATTGAAAAAGAAAATATCGAAACAGAAACCGGAATTTTTGATGATCACATGTGTGTAAAAGATTTGTACCACAGCATGCGTTTGGTACATGTCATTGAATTCAAAAGTTTAACAATTGTGTTACAAAGATTACAAAAATAATGATAAGTTGGTTGACTGTCAGCCTTCAAGAAACTTGCGATAGATGCGAGAAAGGAAATAAGATGTTTCGCTATTCGAGGAAATTGCTTCACTGGATCTCTAAATGTCCATTAATTGGTCAGTTAATGCTCACAAACAATATTGGGTGATGCCATTAAATTCGCTAAACATTCGATTGCCCGTTGATTTATCGTTATCGTTTTTTTGTCTTGATATACTCAGATCCTAATCGACCGCAGCAGTACGTGAAAATGGCGACGAAAAACGTTCCGTCAGATTTGAGTTTTCGTTTGCCAAAAGAAGTGAAACCCCTCCATTACGATCTTTATCTTCATCCGGATCTCGATAATGGGACGTTCCAAGGAAACGTTACGATACTGATAGACGTACTCGATCAGAGGAGTTACATAGCACTACATCAAAAAGACCTAAATATTACTTCGGCTTCTCTCAAAACTTACGATCGCGAAGTCGACTATGAAGTCCCAATCAAGGAATTCTACACGGTTGATAAACTCGAGGAACTTCTTGTCACTTTCGACAAAGATTTGCATTCTGGGCTCTATCATCTTGCTTTTGCATTCAACGGTGCACTGCAACCTGATAAAATCGTTGGCTTTTACTCCAGCAAGTACAAAGATGCTGAAAATAGAACCAGGTATGATTTCTCGATCTTTTTTGCCAATCACTTGACACAATTGATGTGCAACATCAAAACATTTATTTGCATTTCTCAAATTCTGTATGAGCATCTTCATTTGAATGCACGAATGAGAGAATTTCATTACTAGAAAATATTCATTATCCAATAAAATTATGCTTTTGGAATCATCGATTGAATAATTTAGGTACATTGCAACTTCAAAATTCGAACCCACCTATGCGAGGAGATCGTTTCCATGCTTCGACGAGCCTTCTTTCAAAGCAGAATTTTCTGTCAGATTGGTTCACCCCACAGGAGATGATTACAGTGCTTTATCCAGCATGAATATTGAAGTACGGAAAACATTTGAAAAAAAAACCAAACACTTGTGATATTTTTTAACATAAATGTTGATTGAAACTTCATTCATGCAGACAACTCACGTCGATAAACCTGCTGCAGGACTTACAACTGTTAATTTTGCTAAGAGCGTTCCAATGTCAACGTATCTGATATGTTTCATCGTGAGTGATTTCGTCGGTGTCACAGCACCTGCAAGAAACCTAGAAGGCAACACTTTCCCTATCAGTGTTTATACTGTAAGAGCACAGAAGGAGAAAGCACACTTTGCTTTAGACATTGGTGTCAAAATAATAGAGTATTACATTAAATTATTTGGAATTAATTACCCGCTGCCTAAACTTGGTGAGTTTTTATTTTTCCATGAAAATTTACGTTACACATAATATTCGAAATTTATGCTATGCTCTAAGAGTCTTATAATGATAAGAAAAGGAATGGAAAGAAAAAGCCATTGATTTAATCAATTGCTTTTGAAGATATGGCTGCGATACCTGATTTCGTTTCTGGTGCCATGGAAAATTGGGGTCTCGTCACATACAGAGAAGCAAGACTATTCTATGATAAGAAAACGAGTTCGACCTCGGACAAAGAGGGCGTTGTTCTCGTCATTGGTCACGAATTTGCTCACATGTGGTTTGGAAATTTGGGTGAGGCATTTTCTCCAAGTAGTTTTTATTATCTCGGTACATTTTTCACAACCATTATCATCTATGGACACGACGAACTATTCTTTTGGTTCAAACAGTTACAATGACCTGGTGGAATGACCTTTGGCTAAATGAAGGTTTTGCAACGTTCATGCAATACAAAAGTTCCGACGCTATTCTTCCTGATTGGGGACTGGTAATTTTTTCGATACCTTCACTCTCGAAAATCTCTTACACCGTCTCCTAGTTCAGAACTCTCAACGTTAATTTAGTTGAAAAATATGAAGCTTCATGTCGTCTCGAATAAAAAAATGACAAAAAAGAAAACCGAAAATAGCAAATTTTGGTTCCCGTTTGATTTGCATTTAAAAAGAACCTGGTCACTTAGCGATTTAGTTTCGACAATTTGCAAAGTTTCAATACTCAAAATGTTTTGACGCGAACATCTGAAGGGAAAATTCCAAACCGTAAGGGCAATAATCATCTTTGTTTTATTTCTAAACTAGAGTATGGTTTACGGTTTTTCTTGAAAATTTTTAATTCTTTGTATCATCGGCTCCATTTCCTAATTCATTGTTTCGCTGGATTTTATGTGTAGATGGATAAATTTTTACCGGATACCTTGCATCCGGTATTGATCACCGATTCAAAGTTGAGTTCTCATCCGATAGTGCAAACAGTCAGCAACCCCGACGAGATAACAGCAATTTTCGATGTTATTACTTACAACAAAGTGAGTCAGAGATCAATGAATTCTGCAATGAAAATATGAGAATGACAAACTCTCAAGAGTGATCGCATGTCGAACAAATGCATGGAAACTTATGAGTAATGCTAATTGTTTTGTTCAATATTTCAAGGGTGCATCGGTTCTTCGGATGCTGGACAACTTCATTGGATCCGATATTTTCATAGCCGGTGTATCAGCCTACCTGAACCAATTCGCATATCAAAACGCTGTAACTGCCGATCTTTTTGCAATTCTGCAAAAGGCTGTAACCAACAAAATAAACGTAACAGCGATAATGGACACGTGGACAAGACAAATGGGATATCCAGTGGTAAAAGTTGTTAGAAATGGTCTCAATTATACTCTGACGCAAAAAAGATTCTTGGCTGATCCAGAAGCGGAATATGATCCAGCGGAATCTAATTACGGGTTCGTACTCGTTGACTCGGAGATACAAAAACGTCATACCCTGATTCTTATAACTGATATTTTTGTTGATCTCATAGATACAAATGGACGATACCAATCACATACATCACAAGCAAAAATTCAACGCCCACTCACATATGGTTCGACAAAGACGCAAGCAAACGTAATTATCCATTCCTCTCACATCATTTGAATAAAGATAAAGAGTTGTTCGAATATTTCATCGTTCCAACGATTTACAGTTGAAATTAAATTGAACGAGCCCGTCGATTGGATCAAATTCAATCATAATCAAGTCGGCTACTACAGAGTGAACTATGACCTCAACGAATGGAAAACTCTCTCTGAAGTTTTGGAATCCCATCATAAGGTATCCAATACAATAATCGAATGAAATTAAGGTATCGAAATGAAGTCAAGTGAAATTTTTGAAAAGCAGTACCGTTCAATGGTGGTCGGATCTTTACGAGTTTCAGTTCTATTTCGAGAATTAGAATTCAACTGCATTTTCCTGGGGGCCAGAGTGGTGATAGATTTTGTCGCAATGTAGAATGGACAAAATTCTATAAAAATTTCATTTTCAATGTTTCTGTGCATATGATCGCGACAATATTTTTTAGGAGCCCAGACACATAAACTGAACGTATATTTTCAGAGATTTTCAGTTTCGGATAGAACTCATCTGCTGGAGGATGCTTTCAGCTTAGCTCAGGCTTCCGAGTTAGAATATAGCATGGTGATGAACATGAGCGGGTATCTTCGTTTGGAAAGAAGCTCCGTCCCTTGGAGCATTGCCGCCACGAAATTGGCAGCGATTGATAAACTTTTATCCTCGACCGATGCCACGTCGAAGTACAAGGTGAGAAATGACTTTTCTTTTTTTTGAAATTTCTTTAAAACAGGAGGTAATTGAACTGGAAAATTAACACGAAGTAAAAGTCGTTGAAATTCGACTTCCGGCTATTGTTTCAACAATAAAACTAGGAAATACACAATTGGAGATTTTTATTTTTCATAGGAATACGTGAGGAATTTGGTGGACGGTGTTTATAGGGATGTTACATGGAAAGTCGACGATTTCGAGAACCACGACATGTTGTAAGTAATGAAATATTCTTATTCCAAAATACAAAAAGAATATATTATTAATATTGGATCCGTGTACAAAAAATTGTAATCGTAAATAAATTGTTAATCGGTTTCATGATGTTTTTAGGAGCCTTCGTAAATCGATTCTAGAATTAGCATGTTCCGTTGGCCACCAAAATTGTCTCGACGAGGCAGGAAGAATTTTCAAGGCGTGGATCAACGACACGAAAGACGTTAGACCGCATCCAGACATTAGATCTTTAGTTTATTATTACGGTGAGTGTTGAAATATCATCAAATTCTTTTCCACTCGAAATTTTTTGAAAAAAAATTATAACGATCTGAAAAATACAATTTTTCTTATAAACTAACTTGAAAACAAACAAAAAATGTTTATTTGCCTTTACGAATATTTTATCGATCAATCCAGGAATGAGTCACGTCGGTGAAGAAGCCGAGTGGAATATAATGCTGCAGAAGTTCGTGGAAGAGTCGAATGCAGTCGAGAAGAATAAATTGATGAAAGGATTAGCCGGAGTTCGTTCCAGCTGGATACTAAAAAAGTGAGAAAAAAATCAATCGATTATTGAATTTGAGTAACTTTCAAAGAAACTATTTCTTCCGTGAACAAAGCGAGTGATCCTGTTCTTTGAAGCAGTAGAAAAATGATAAATTCGACTGGTTGAAATGAACAAAGATTTATAATCAATCAAAATGTTGAAAATGACAAACTGAGCTGCATTACCTAGAAATTAAATGGAGTGTTATCATAAAAAAAAAATAAAAAAAAAACGATTGAACGGACCAAAAAAACCTATTTTGTTACAGATACATCGCAATGTCCGTCGACGAGAAATACGTCAGAAACCAGGATACGTTCAGCTGCTTAATATCAATTTCGAAAAATCCTGTCGGCACCCCGCTCGTTTGGGACTGGGTGCGTGAAAATTGGGAATTTTTGGTCAACAGATACACATTGAACGATCGTTATCTCGGTCGTTTGATTCCCAGTATAACAAATAGCTTCGCGACAGATCTCAAGCTCAAAGAGATATTGGCATTTTTTGAAAAGTATCCGGAAGCAGGTTCGGGAAAAACAGCAAGAGCTACGGCTATTGAAACCGTTGGTAACAACATCAAATGGGTCCAGAAGAACAGGAAAAAATTGGAAGATTGGCTGGATACTGTTTCTCCAACGAGATTCAGTGAATAATCTATTAAAAACGAAGCCGAAAATAAGTGTATAAAAGGCCAAAGTTCTATTAAACTTTAACCAGGCTGACTCCAAATAATTGAGTAAATACTCAATAAATATTCACATTATTTCGTCTCGAAGAAACAACGAACGTCTCGAAAATGTTGTATCTCAGGCCCAGTTTGCAGTGCTGAGCAGTCTCAAGGCCAGGGCAACTCGCGACGAACAATTGTCGACCGTCAAAAATACAATAATGAACAGACTTAACGAGAATAGTTTGAAAAAAAGTGCAATTGAATATAAAAAATACAATAGAAAAAAAAATATAAAAAATACAATAGAAAAAAAAATATAAAAAATCCAATGAATAGAAAAAATAAACTCGTTGAATCGAGGGACAATAAGTTCGAACTCGAATTGTGTAAAACTTAACAATATTTTTTCATTGTAATATAAAGAAAGGTTGAGTGCTCAGTAAAAACGAGAGAAGCTCCGATCGCTTCTTACTATATTCTTCCGTTTTTATTACTGTTACATATTTCGTACCTAAGAATATTGTAAACTAATTGATTTTCAATAAACTTGACCTTGTACAGTGAATTGTTCATAGCGCTGTTTGGAGCTCTTATGCACGCCAGTTCACTTGCCACTGCGTTTACACAGGTTCATTATACAAACGTGAACGACGTACGATTCACATTAAAAAATAGTTGAAATTTGAAAAAAAAACTGAGTGAAATAACGGGAAAAATGTGCCTTATCTTCCTTCGTTGATAAGGACAGATAAGAGGAGTACAATCGCTCGCGAGAATTCAAGTTCTACCTTGCCGCGTGCAGTCGAGTTCTCACTATTTTCGTGCAATTGGTGCAATCGCTATGAAATACGCTCCGCTCACACGGCGTTTATTTACATGGTCATTTCTGCAACGACATTTGAAATGTGCTGTTTTATGGATATGTTTGTTCTCACTTATGCTCGTCGTCCTATTTCGGGATACGGTATGTGCGATTAATATTTTCGTCTTAATTATATTTATCAATTGAATTTTACAACGACGTAGATGACAGTTTTAATCAAAACGAGAATGAAACGAAAAAATGAACGTGACGAACGCGACGTTCCAATGAATCTCGTTGAATCCAGTTTTTTCTAATGTTGGCTTTGGTTTTAAAAACTTTCTAGAACAACATTGGATGCAGTAATTTTTTATCTGAACATTTTAAAATATTTTTATTTGATGAAAATGAGGGAACTAGTGAACGAAGCGAGGAAATTACAGTGCGTATTAAAAGTTTTCTCCACGGGATACACGTTAAACCACGAAAATGGATTTTCCGTTTCGTGCAGAAAATTAAATAAAAAAACATATTTTTCACCCACACGTAAGCCCGATTATTTTGAAACGAATACGCTGCAATTATCGAGTACTGGAGCAAGTTTGAGAGAACATTTATCAGTGAAACGTCGGAGGCTTTTAACCTCGAGGAGTTGCAAGCATTGAGTTGGAAAAAATCGATTAGCGAGAGCGATTAAAAGAGTATAAAGTACACGTCAGTCGTTCACTCGGGGTCGTGGCACGTCGTTTAATGTGAACGATGCAAAAGGGCCATAAGATTTTCCATTCTTCATTCGTTTCCCCATTTTCATCGAGCACAAAGCTCGACGATAAAACGAAGTTTTTCGTTTCAGTGGGCGACGAGAATCTCTAAAATTTATCGAGTACAGAACGCTCTGGACGATCTGTACGATCTCGAAATCAAATACATTGACGATCGACCACGTTCGGATGAGGATTCGTGGTTACCAGTCGCTGATCTCGACGGTCACGTCTACTCGGCTTACCTCGATACACGACCCGAAGTAATATCTCAATATTATTCGCACGAAAGTAATGCCACCGTTTGGGCAATGGTGAGAATAATAGCTATTTTACCGACAAGAATACACGAGCCGAGTGTCCAATGCACTTACAAATACCGGAACAACAGTTGCGACGATGAAAGTACGAGACGAGGAGCGACGTCGGTAAAACCGATGAAGAATAATTGGTCGCTAAAGTACTCGGCTTTTTTTGTGCTTTGTGATCTCGTCGTGCCGAGAAATTTGAATTTCGATGACCTCACGAGCGTTGACCTGCTTCCCATTTCCGTTGCAATTGGACTCGAAGATACGGAACAATTGACATTCGTCGATATACATTACCCCACGATGGGATTGAGACAACTCGACGAACCATTTTTTTTTATGGCTGTATGTGTACCCGGTACGTATACGTATAGCGTCGCAACTCTTTACGTCGCGGGGAAAGAAAAAGAAAATACGAGTGATCGGAGAAATGAGTCGTAAAATTGTTAATCAGGAAACCTATAAATTCGCCTGAACCATTCGGTCGTTTTTCGATAAAATTTTAGCCTTGACCATCGCGAAATACTTTCGTGCAATGGAAAAAAATGGTTGATATTAAATTAAAAATTTTGCGTTGACTCCCTGGAACGGGGAATGATCCAGAGCGATTGAAAATCCGCCGATTTTATGATTTTTCCAATGGTTCATGAATACGCTGAAAAAGCAATTCGTTTATTGAAGCAAATCGTTTTTGTTGCACAAAAGTTAGGCAAATCGGAAAATTTTTTAGTTGGGTTGTAAACGGTTTCAATATTCGATTGAATCATGGAATTTTTTTACAGACTCATTCACCAAGTCGCAAATATCAAGCGGTTCGTTCGTTTGATTTTGTCGACTGATTTTGGCAACAAATCGTAGTATATTTTCTCTAATAAACATTGGTTTGAATCTCACTAGTCAAACTTGCCAAACGCTAATCGTCCGGAAGAATTGGTTTGTTTCAATCGTCTGTTAGAATTATTATTGTTGAACTAATGAAATTGGAAATTTGAAAATGTATTGAGAAGGACAAAAATGTAACTGAAAATCTCAGCCCATCAGACTTTTCGTGACGATGATTCTATGAAAAAGGAAATAAAATATCGTCATCATGGTGAATCTCAATAAAAATCAACAACCCTGTTTGGAAATTTGATTTGCCAAGAAACATTCACAAAAGCACATTCGAGGGAGCATCAAATAATAGGAATTTTTTTCCACCAGTTCTCCATCACTCGTTCAACCGACCTCTTGATCTGGTAGAATTCGTAGAATACTATCAGCAATTAAGAGTGAAGCACTTTACATTTTACAACGCCTCAATAACCTCGGAAGTGTCACGTGTGCTGGAGTACTACGTGAAGAATAATTTGGCGACGGTGCTCAAGTGGCAGCTTCCTTCGCAGTACGTTTACGAAAGAACTTTGAGACACGAAGGCCTCTTCGCCAGCATCAACGACTGCCTGTACAGGAATACTTTCCACGAGAATTTCGAGTACATCGGAGTATTTGGAAGTGACGATTTTCTTGTGCCAAAAAAACACGAAAATTTAGAGAAGCTCATCGAGTTCCTCGACCCGTACCACAGCGAGGATGGTCGATACGCGTCTTTCGTCTTTAGGAATATTTTCTTCTACACCATGTACGAGGATGATCGCTCCAATCAGAGTCCCAGTAAGTTCGTTACGCGCCGGTCAGACGCGCTCATCGTGGCGTTTGATAGTTTTTCGATTTCCCCGATTCATCGTCGATTCGTGGGTGATTGATAATCGAAATAAAAAGTAGGATCGCGCTTTCAGGAACTCCATATTTATATACTCAGGCGAAAACTTGGGCCCTGAAAGAAGCCAACGAGGCAGGTGATCGGAGTCGTTACGTTGTCCGGGGTCGTGATGTCGTTGAGATTGGAAATAACCAAGTTGTCGAGCTGCGTCAGGGTTCTCGGAGTCACGAGAAACGTAAGTTCAATAATTGCAGTAATATCGTTACAGTCGTTTATTGATCTGGATGGACCGTAAATCGTAACTTTGGCTCATTCGAATGAGAAATATCTTCAAAATTCCAATGAAAAGTATTGAAACTCGGATCTTGTGTTGTCAGCGTTCGAAGAAATTGTGGTCCCACCGGAAGTGGCACTTTCCCATCAGTACGCACCCTGCGACGCTGAAGAGACCGGATGCTATCTGAAGCCGATCACGATCGACAGGACAGCACAGAGATTGGTGAAAAATCTAGGTGCCAAAGTTTCTTCGGTGTGCAATGATATTTTTGGCAGTGCTGGATGCCCATTTGTGAAAAAGCAAACTGTCCTTTGAGAATGTACGATTCAGCAAAACCGGAAGTAACCCCCACCTTCGAAGGACCATCGAGTTGTCATTTTAAAACGAATTCTCAAATACTTCTTATGGCATAATTCTGCTATTCGTGCAGTTGAGATTATTCTCATAATTTTACTAATCTAACAAAACTCGATCGTTTCCATCGAATTTCGACTCTTTTCTGCAGACAAAATACCTGCATTAGAGCCCTGTCTCAGCATCTTAATTTTTCATGGTGAGCACCGAAACGGAAACACGGAAACCAATACTTGGATGTGTGTTCGAAATCATATTTTGTCATTCCCCGACTACTTTTATGAGGTTTTCCACTAAAATACTGATAAAGGAGCATGAAAAGCGACTGAAGATAGAGAAACAGTTGTACCTTCTAGATTGATAAAAAAACAAAAAATTATCAAGGTTTGTACATGCAGGCAGATGGAAACTTTTTTGTTGACAGAGTTCAAAAAATGGGGATTACTCTGCACAACGAATTCTTTCCCATAATTTATTTTTCGTCTGAATATATTGTTGGCGAAAATCCCTACCGAAACTAATGGTTGTATGAGATTATCCAGAAATTTCAAAAAACTCAAAATATCTTGTAATATAGTGGTGGGTTGTGATATTTTGAAAATCAAACGATTGAAACGTCTACTGATTTGATAAGAAATATTTTTTTACAAAGACATTTTACATATGGAGTGAAAGTTGGAGGATTGCAAGTATGAGAGTAGAATTTGAAGGAAATTAAATGAGAAAAGAAAATTGGGAAACTCATGAATTTTCGAGAGACAAGATTTGCGTGTTGTATCAATAAAAAGTGTTTGTAGAAGCTGCGAGGAACTTTCTCATCGGTTATTAGAAAGGGGAAAGCCTTGTTTTTTCTCCCCGCACATTCATTAATGTACGTGTGTTGATGTCGAGAGAGAAAAAGGTTGCGAATGTGTTGTAATTGAATTATGCTAATTCATGAAAGTCGAGGAGTATCGATGTCTCAACAAAGTTTCATCGTTTTCGTTTAGTCTTGCTTCAACTGAAACAAAGTTGTGCTTTTCCTCGTGGCCGATTTTCATCAAATGTACGCTGATACTTCAAATTACTTTCACATACGATGATGGCGTTATTTAAAACGAGAGATCTTTTTTCCATGCAAAAGGAGGGAGAGAAAAATGCTTTGGAACTTTTTATCACACATAACTGATATTCGAGTATTTTTAAAATCCTCAACTTTTCTATGCGATCTGATGAAATTAGGATACGAAATATAATAATTGACGTTAAACTGGAAATATTTAAAGTTTGTATGGTCGTATTCGACATAAGATGTGTACGTAGCGTTTGACTAACTATGGCAATCACCCAAAGTTTGAAAGTAAGTCGAAATCACGAGTCCAACGAAAATCTTGCCAATACTTGGCAGCAAAACGCTGCTGCGTGCCTGCAGTTATAAAATTTATGAGGTTTTCTTCTGTGAGTGAATTGTTGACTGAAATAAATCGAAAAATTTCTATTTATTGATACATTTGGTACTTGAGTACTAAAAAATATTCACCCAGGAAATTTCAAGAATAATTTTTTACATTCTTAAGGGCCATAGCACACCCCGAAATAAATGTGATGAAAACCCATCAAGGTTAATATACAACTCCAAAAATACCTTTGGAACATCCTTTTATAGACAGACCCTGGTAAAGCATAGCGAGTAAGAGAATCCATTTGCGAAAAGTTGGAACTCTTTGTTCTTTCTATAAGACCTTAATCATCTTCTCGTCTACGAAGAGGATTAAGTGAAGCTAATATTGTGGATTGAGGAGAAGATTGAAGAAAACGATTGTCAGAGTCACACGAGAATGAGGATCAGCTGAGGTATTATTTCTAGTCGATAGATATGAGTATCGAATAACTGCTGCCAATTACTTAATCAATAAGCCAACACAATTCCTCGTGGAGCACACGAAAGTCCTGGAGTCCTGGTGACTAATATAAAGGAGAGACTCATCGATCGACTTCATTTTGTCTCGGCACACCTTAAGGCAGTTGTTCACCATTCTTGAATTACAGATTCACAGTAATTTATAGAATAATTTATAAATTCATATTGACGTTCCTGAGGCGTGTGAATGAGCTTAAAGTTTATACTCAAACCTGATAATAGATCATGCAGAATTTGCCGTAGGGCGAGTGCTTAAAGTATGTTATGGGACTCTCCTGTGAAGCAGTATTTCGAGTTTGGCTCCGTTGCCTCAGGTGATTAAATGATTGTCTCGAATATACGAGGCTCTGTTACGTACAACGTATCATATAGAAGATCGAGTTGCCTCGATCTAACGGTAAGTCGATCAAGTTGAAGACGGCATTCCGTGATACGCTCATTTTCTCGTGTGGCCAAGTCGAACCTTTTGAATCTTTTCAAATTTGTATCAAGCTCTTTGGCTAGATCATTTTTTAAAGCAAGCAACAATGTCGAGCACTGCAGAGAGTTTTCGTGCCAAGACGTTTTTGCGATGCCTCCGTTTGAAAATTGCAAAGTGCACTCTGGTCGAGATTGATAAAGTCTGATGAACGTCTCGATGAATTAGACGTTACGAAACCGAGACTTCGCACTTCACTCACGTAAGCAGGTAGAGTCGTGCCGATATGCGGGTTCGAGCGGCCACAGACCGATCCGATTAATACTTTCAATTTAGTTTCACTCGATCAGAACCGCTGCCAAAAATTATCACCTGCTATTTTCTTAGATGAAGTTTCGGAGCGAAAGAGAGGAAGAGAGAGAGAGAGAGTTCATAGTTGAAGGTCATTTTTTGGCAGTCGGGCGGACAACCAATTATAATCGTCTGCCATGCAATCGTAAAAATGTCTCGTCTCCAATCATCTCAATTAATCCATACATCCTTTTCCGTCGTATGTTACTAAAAGTATGCGACTTTTTTTGACTGAAGTTACGTGCCGAACGAGCGAAGACTGGCCTCACGATGGGAGCACGATTTCGAACCATATTTTCAAACGTTCCAACTTGACACTTCGAAGAGAATTTTATTGCAGAATATCCGTGTCTTCTGTAAAAGTCTCGGTCGACCCACCATTTCTGTGATAATTAAGGAGGGTGGATCACGAAATCAAAATAATCAAAATTTGATAAAATTTGGTGATAAGAGTCTTTGGCATCAAGTATACAAATACAATTTTTTTCAAATTTTTTTATCACCTGATTATCGAATAATTGAGCGTTAAATCGAAATTCTCAAGCACGAGATGTATGTAAACTCTATGCTTATACACGTGAACTTTAGTGTTCGATAACTCGAGAGCTATGTCGTAGAAAAATCTAAAAAAATGCATGTTGTCTTGTATATTTTTAAAGAATACATTTACCAAATTTTATGAATTTCTTCATTTTTTTAACATGGTTTAGAATGGCAACATTGTATCGTCGCGATCCAGCCTCCTTAATAACGAACTTTAGTAGCTCACAAAAAAGTCGTAAGGAAACTCCTTTTTTCTTCTGTTCTTCTGGTCTATTCTAATCTACAATTGGCCTCCTTATTTCGATGAAAAGAAAAGCAACAATGTTGATTTTGAAAATTAAATGACTCGTCGAGGACGAGCGACCGAATTCCGACCAAGTTCCGTTCTATTGGCGAATTTTGTTCGAACCGTTGGTCGAAAATGATTTTCTTTGTGCAATCAAGAGAAATGAGGAAGAGATGAAGTTGCGAACGCAACGCGTTGGTTCGAGGGAAACCCGGTAAAAATCGATGTTGCCAATAGATTTTATCCACCGTCGTCGGAACGTGTGTGGATGCGTCGACACGTACAGGCGATTCAATGAAACTAAGAAAACTTTTCACTAATGCAATGGGACAAGCAAAGTTCTGCGTGGCAGCCTGCAGTTTTTTACGATCGAGTGAGCTGTTGATAAATGGAAACTCGCCATATTTCGAGCTCGAGAAGAGCTCAACGAGAATTTAATGTCGGAACGAAAACCATTGGCATATTGAGAATCTCCGAAATTTCGCAATCTAACAACGAATCGAACGAGCTCCCCGTTCTTATCGCGTGCTCGACGGTATTCCTTGCATTTTCTATCAGTGATGTAGAACACGGAAAGCAGGAGACCAGAGAGCTCGGAAGAAGCACCGACTGGAGAAAGAACATTATGGATCGAAAGGTCTTGACAACGTATGTATAAGCAATTTACATGCTACGTTTGAAAGTACATTTGTCCCGGAGTATCTTGCATCGTCAACATTTTACAAATTCTTGTAAATGGAACCGAAGACCGAACGCGTATCTGGAACGAGTTTCCACATTGGAATTTCGTTTTTCCTCGTATTTTCGTACTCCCAGGTTCGTCTCGCTTGGAACGTTCGCACTTTTTACAGGAACATATTCATCGTCGTTTTACCACACGCAAATCACAGTTTGGTCTACGCGACTCGATCATACCTCGATAACTATTCGCTACCGAGGTACGATGATATGAAATTTGAAAATTTGAAAATTTCTACTAAACTCAAAAATCTGCGTCAACGTTTCTCGGAAAATTTTCAATTTGATGCTGCTTCGAGCTCTCGTGGTATCGATTTGTGTAAAAATTCGTATTTCTATCCAATTGAATAGAGATTGCTTTCAATAGAGATATTCAAACCCGGAGATGATTCGCAGTGGGGATCATATTTTACAATGGAGAGATTTGACAACAGGATCGTTCATGAACAGAGATTATTATCCATAGATTTATTTTCAATAGAGATATTTATGAAAAATGATTTATTGGATGTGGGAAATGGTGCGGGCAGTTGACGGGGACTTTTATACTTTTGACAATTTTTCATAATGAGTGAACCGTTTCCACGATTTCCGGGGCTTAGAAATGCGAGGGGAGCGTTTTAGAATTTTTTGTGGATTTTGACTCAAGCGACATGAGATGTTTTCTGGGGGAATCCTTTTGCAAAGTGATAAAAAAAAAATCCTTTCTTCCCCCGCTTTGTTTGGGGATTTTGTATTCCCGGTTAGATTCGTTACCGGGACAACTCGCTGGGGGAAGAATGCACTCGTGTCAATTCCGTTCCCAGCGTCGCGTAACCGGAGAAGGGCCGAAATTGCGGCGGAACAGTTTTCCTAAGTGCGTACTAGCAGGGACCGAAATTGACTAGGACGAGGAGATTAATTCCCGAGATTACACGACCCTTTGACGACACAAACATGTGCGGCTCGACTCGTTAGAGCTTCACGAAGCGATCCCGAACGAGAAAGTATATCGCCAAAGTTTGATCCTCTTTTTGGAACGCCCTCGAGGCAGGCGGTGAGATTGAGGTCAAGGATTGATATACATCGACAATTGTTATATGCTTTTTTACAATTTTCATACATTCTTGTCACTGCTCGGGACGATCTAACGACGATTTATGTGCCCTCACATTTATTAATGAATTTCCTTTCGCTTGCATGCTAAATTCGAGTGTAAGGACGCCTCCTCAGTTTTAGCGATTTCGAATAAAGCGCTAGAATAACGGCTTTGGAGATTAATGGGCTTCGATTATGAATCAGCTCGCTTTTAAAATTGATTATTATCAGTTCCTAATCGCATCAATTCGTTCGTTAACTTGTGTAGAGGAATTATTGGGCATTGAATTCAACAAATATCCAGTAAATGGTGTCGAAACTGTATCGTTTGTCTCATCAGACTTCATTTGTGCCGTGCTTTTCGAAGCGTGCTCAATTCCCGACTGTATATTGTAACTTGGCTAATATTGACCGACTCTGAACGACGATTCAGCCGATAAGCCGCAAGCAACTTTCCATAGACGATAATACTTTATTAGAATTATTGATTCAGGTCGATTGAAAGTGAAACACGTTCGATTCTGGAGAGAAATTATAACGAAATCTCACATCTGGCGGGGCGATAATGAGGTTCCTCGTTTTCATTGAAAGCTCCAATTTTGAGCAGTTCGTTAGCGTTCGTTTGATGAAATACGAGTTTCGCTACGACGTAGGTTCATAAGCAGCCGCGCTGAGGAAATATTGATTTTCGTAGAACGCCGTTCCTCGAACCCGTCGTTCGCAACGTCAGTCCCGAAAAGAAATTTCGAGCAGTTAATAAAGTTTGAGAAGTTGTATAGAAATGCGTTACGGTGAGTCGGAAATTGAGAACTCTCGACGACTTGATAGAATACAAAAACGGATGTGCGATGGAAGCAGGATGAATCGAGTCTCTCAGATGATTTATTTTTCAACATTTTTTCATAACTCATAATAACAAAAGCGATTATAAGAACATTGTGCCTCAATATTCACATTATTTTTGAATATCTGTTAAAGTTTCGGCTATCCTTGCTCTCGTCGCGTGGAACGTGATTTGTTTCACCGGTAAAACAACCGCGGCAAAGTTCAACCGGACACAAATCGAGAAAAAACGAGCTCTCAATTGGGTTGCTCGATCTGCCAACCAGTTTTCTTTCGACCAATTCCAGGTAAGGTTTTACGTATTGATGGCAATTCTTTCAACTAGGAATCGTAAAAAATATTTGAAAACAAATGTTGAAAGCCTTTTAGTGAGTATAAAGCGCTTACGTCATGGTTTCAGGAATTTCAATGCTTTTAATCTTGATTTCTTATATACAATTTGATCAACTCTTCCTGAGTACTGGGATCACAAACATCCAATTTTTACTTGACTGAATCGTGAACATTTTTCAATCGGTTTGTTCATTTGATAATAAATCATTTGGAAAGAGTTGCGCGAATGATTTTCACTTTTTGTCGCAGCGACTTTTCCACAATGTATCTGGCAACGTTGTTTTCGCTTCCTGCGAATCTTTCATTTCGCTTTCGATGGCACCATATGGATCCCAGAGAAATGCTTTACAAGAATTGCGCACGAATGACCCACTTCCAGCTGATCCTGTCGACAGGCAACTCGGATTGGAGGCTCTCGTTGAGAAAATCGATGTGAGGTGGCACTACAGACTAACGAAAGTTGAACAAGGAATACAGCAGCAAACAATAATATTCGTTTGCATGAACGATTCAAAAAGAAACGAGACGACGATCATTTTTGGTTTTGTTCCAGAGCTACAAAAGTCCCAACTTCGATTGGGCCAAAAAGGTTTTCCATCGCGTGGATTCCGAGACGGGAGCCGAACTCAGAGTCGCGATGAAAGATCATTATTTACATGCCGAATCGCAAGGTCTTGATTTCAATAACTCAACCGAAGCCAGTGGAGTCATCGATGAATGGGTGGAAACTACTACTCGAGATCGCACCTCTAATCTCGTTAAATCTGGTAAATGAAAAACGATTCATCTTCGCTCGTTTACGTTCATCTGTTTAATAATTATCGATAATTTTTCGCTGACAGGCTCATGAAAAACTTGCCTTGTTAAATGTACACCGATGTTTTAATATTCAACGAAATATTTCAATATTCACTGAATATGAGAAACACGATTGTAAAGCAATTTCCTTTGGTTTCGAATTCTATCCGGTGCTCATTTATCTATTTTTCTAGATTCAACGAAACATCTGATCCCTAAATAAATTTTAGTTTTATGAACGATTTATCAAAATATTTATTTACGAAAAAAAAACATCAATTTTCGTCACCAGATGATTTAACAGCTGACGTGTCTGCGGTTCTTGTCAATGCCGTTTACTTCAAGGGTGTCTGGTTCAGACCATTCACCCCTACAGGTGACGATGTTTTCCACGTCAACAGCTCGAAGCAAATCAAGATTCCGTTCATGAGAAAACTCGACTTTTTCGAGTACGGCGAATTGCCCAGAGTCGATGCTGAGTTCATCAGAATACCGTACGAGGTAAGCACGCGTTCAAGCGACCGGAAGAATCAAGTATACCGAGATTTTCGATTCGATTACTCCCTCATTAGATTTTTAATGAGAAAAAAATCCGAAGCACTTATTTTCAGTGCAGAATTGATCTGAACGTTTCTTCCGGATGCAGGTTTATTAGGATCGATTTTGAAGTTGTATTTTAACTATTATTTACGAATCGAAAATGATCAATCGAACATCAAAGTGAAGAATAGCACCGTTAATTTTGCTCTTACGAAAATATGCGTCGTCGTCGTCGTTTCCCAGATCAATGGCTCGGAAAATGAAATCAGCATGTTCATCATACTTCCGAAACTGGTGGATGGAATTGCAGAGCTGGAAAGAAAAATAAAAAAAGTCAAAATAGCTCAGCTTCTCCGTGGTAAACTACAAGAGATATTGCTCTCCATGCCAAAATTCACTATTAAGAATGAAATCTCGATCGACGAACCCTTGAAAAATGTGAGCCTCGTGGAACTGATAAAATCTTCAACCTTTCATGGAGGAGAAAAAAACCAGGAAAATCGTTCATTTATTTCTTATTTTCACAGGCACAGTTCATCGATATGTTTACGAGCGTCACTGGCCGTTCGCAAGCTTCGAACGTATCGTCTCAGAGGCTTAGTAAGTTCGTACAGAAAGTCGTCATCGAAGTGGACGAGAAATCAGGTACGATTTTCCAGGGATCACGAAGCTCATTTCGTACATGAAACTTTCCATTGATCGGCGTCACGATGCGGAGCTTCCATGGAATATAATTTTTTAATTTTATACAAAGTTCCACGCACCCACTTGAATATTCCATGAAAAATGACATTGATTCTCGTGTCAGTAATTAGAGACGGTCCATGAAAAATCCAAACAATTTTTTGTTGCCAGGTTTCCGAGGCATAAATGCGAGTCCTCTACCAGGAACGCCGAAATTATCAATAAACCATCCGTTCATTTTCATCGTCGCAACAACGAGCGGGATTCCTGTAATTCTCTTCACCGCTCGCTACACTGGCTCTGATTATGAAAATGTATGAATAATTTTTTCCATATATTTCATTTTCTCGAACGGAACGTACATTTTATTTGAATTTAAAAAATATCCATTAATTTAATTAGAGTGGAGGTTCTCGGGGGATGGACCAAAAATGAGAGAAAGTACAATTTTTTTTCCCCACGTTTTTATAGTTCGGGTGAAAATAATTTTTTGAGCAATGGTCTTTTCTTCGACGAAAGTTACAATCTCCATTGTGTCAATAATTCAAAATATTGACACTAATTGCCAATTAAATATGGATTAATTGGTGCGAGGTTCGTATTAAAAATTGACAACGTACGGTCGGGGGTCGACGTTCGTAGGTAATTAACCCGTTAAATCGGCAATTAGTGAAGCGCAGAAGCGTTCGCGGGGATGACGAAAGTCTCCGAAATTTGAGCGGACCTGAAAGCTACGCGTTATTTTCTGTTTTCAAAATTCAACAGCATTTCACCGCGTGATATCGAAACCCAAGAAAACGGTCATTGTATAAAAAAAAATTTCACCCCTCGGAGCGAACTGGATGAAAAAAAAATATTGCAGTTTCACGCAAGCGTTTTTCATTCATTATCAGCACGCTATATTCTTATCAGGGGGAGTTTTCACTGGAAAAGTATCGCACTCGATGCATCAAGGATCAAGGATAATTCGTGCTATACATATGAAGCAAAGCCAGAGATTGCGTGGATAATAAATCTCGGACGAGCCTGCCATAAAATGTTTAATAAAAACATTTTAACGTGTTCTCTCGCACTGTGCGTGCACCCACGTATACATTCCCTGAGGATAAATGTTCCTGAATAAAGTAGTAGCGCGCAGTGTCGAGTGGCGTCGGTATGATAAAGTCCGTAATTCCCATTCCCATAAGTCAACGTTTTCATACATGCGCACAATCCTGTTCACAGGGTTGCTCGTAAAGTTCGCTATACCTTCAAAATTCGATGTACACGCATACCATTTCAACCCCGATCAGAGGAGGCTTGACCCTCAAACGTACACGTGTTTTTGCGCTACTTCAACTCGATCTTTTGACAGCTGTTCATGCGTGGGGTTCGATTAGACCCGAAGGAATCATCGATTCGTTCGTATCTTTGAGATTTCATCATTTCAGGCTGGATGACAGGGAATGGAAAAAAGATTTTTTACGTTACGAACGTAAACGCGGTTGCGAGTGACAGGATGAATAAGCGAGAGGAATTTTATCTTCGTGTAGAATCTTCGGGATGTGGAGAAAAGCTCGCTTGGTTCAACGGAAGTCGACGAACGACTCGAACTCCAAATAACGTATGTGGATCAAGTGATTGGGATCCAATAAAGTCTTTTTTGTATGCATAGAAATATGATTTTATCGCATATTTATGTACGTCGCGTTTCCTGTGACATTCGCGCATTAATTCGCGGACTCGCGTTTTTCCGAAAATCGATCGTGTTTATCGCTTCGTCGGGAGAGACTTCGATTTCCCATCGGCAGTAAGTGTACGCGAGGAATTCAACCGGAATAATTCACGAGAACCGCAGCGCGCGCGATGTTCGAGTACTTCGAGAGAGAGAGAGAGAGAGAGAGAGGGAGAGCGCAGGTGGAACAAAGTAGAGGGCTGTTTGGGCTTGGGACGAAGAGGACGATGGAAAAAAATCGATTTCATATGGCATCGCAAAGGGATGGGGGTGCGAGGATATTCCTGAGTTGAAGCAACGATCGGAAACCGGAATCACAAATATGTGGTCGCACATGTTACGCGGAGGCCCATAATCCACAGGTGCGAGATGGAGCAAGGGGGCGAGGTGTGAGGAAGGGCGAGGGGATGGAATTTGGCAGGTTTCTGCATGCCTGAATGGCTCATTGGCGCAATGCAGTGAAGCAACAAATTTCGAACAATCGTTGAGCTTCGATTTCGCCCAGATCTTCGCGTTCGCTCCGCGTCAACTGGAGCGGAAAGTAAGGAGAAATTGACCGCGGCAGCGATCGTCGCGGCGAATCTTTGTACCACGTTTTACGATCGCAATATTTTAAAAACAATCTTTTCCCAGCGCGCTACCGATCGAAGAATCGTGGAGCTGACAAACCGATTTACTCCTATTGTTCAAACGTTCGCGGTACTAGCAGGAAAAGCCAATTTGCGATGGGACGCAGTCCCTACCAGATTCTTAGGGGCAAATCAACTTATCCTCCCCCCGGGACAGTCGACCTTAACAAGGGAAAAGCCCCGCGTCCTGAAACAGAGTTGGCTGACACACATGTCTCTCCTCCGACTGGACAGCGTGCTTTGTTTATGGCCTTTTAAAATCCGAGGGACCCGACTCCAGGAAAAAAGGAAACTGAGGTATTTCCATTTATTTTTTCTCCCTGCGCGACGTTTTATTTTGTCTTTTCTCATACGAAGGAACGAACGAAGTAACGAAAAGTGACTTGGCCTCCTCGAGGGAGCAGTCAATTCCGTTGTATATCCCGGCACACAGATAAGATATCGTCAACATTTTCACCAGACAAACGAGTGTCTATATAAATAGTATATTATACGATTACCGTGTGCTATGGGTTACTCGACGTACGATCAAGTGCCTTTGGCGTACGAAGTTATGAGGACAAATTTGCCTGGTAAAGCGCGATGCTGCGAACGAACGACGCGGAAGATTAAAGGGCGCTTTCCTCTCGTTGTTTCCGGAGCCTTTATAAACCCTTTCATCGAATCACAAGGGCTAAGTAGAGGACGACAGGATACTCTGACAATCAGTTCATGTCACGTGGTTATTCGACACGGCCGCGAGATAGCTTAGCTATTTTACGAGGGAACGTAAGGGTCGGTGAAGTAGGTAAGCCACATCCCAACAGTTATTTCCGTTTCTTCTCAGGAAAAAGAAGGCGAGCAAGAGCCAAGGTTAACGATCGCGGGCCAGACAAAAAAGGGCGTTTGAAATGGTGAGGGTGAAGGGGAAGATAACTGGGATGGGGAAAAGTATATTTGACGGAGAGGAAGATGTATAAATTGGAGAAGGAAAGAGAGCACTTGGTTAAATAAGAGGCCTCTTCGATCTCATTGGCTGTGTCGTAACTCTTTTTCATTTTCTTTTTGGTCTCGTACCAACGACAAACGTGTTTGGAAAAAAATTGATCTATTTGACCCGATTGGCGGAGCCAAGCCCTCGCGGACCTTCCCCGAAAATCAACTACGCAACCCTTTCGCTTTTTGTCGTCGATAACATGAAAGTGAGACGAGCAGAGGGCCGTCGCGATAAGTGGAGACCCATTGGACAGGGGGGAGAAAAAACACGAGTTCATAAGCGGCGCAGTGACCCAGTTGAGCTCTTCGCCCCACTCTCCATCGACTTCCGATCGCTGCTGGAACTTTCACACGTTCCTTCACAAAACCAATAATAATCCTTTTATTTGCGATCGCATCTCGTTCACCATGATGGTTTGAGGAATAAAAAGAATTCCATGCTCCCTCGGAGGGTCTTCGTGAAGCTAACGCATGCACGGGGAACGGGAAAATTTATTTTGCATTCGGTTGTGTTAAAAAAAACCTCATTCTTGTTTTTTACGTTCGTTTCGTCGCGTTCTTTCGGGTCTTGATTTTTGTGCGTAACTGTCATCACGTTTTCTGTTCAGGACCTTGACATCAGGCTTTTTCAAAACATTTTTGTCGGTTTTTTATGACTTTGACGTTTCCACCCTCCCTTCCCTTTCACCCCGTCAATATTACAGCTCGCTTCATTATTCGATAAAAGCGAAAGCTGGAGAGAAAAGGGGAGAAGAAAATCAAGCTCCAGATATCACTCGACCTTTTCACCTTTTGTTTTATCAGAGCGGAAAAAAAACTTGGAAATATTTCGTTTATACGTCGCTCTATTTTCAGACGTTACCGTTTAAAGATGCCATCACGTATTATTGTACTGCGCATTCAAGACGGTAAATGTTTCTCTCGTATCTCGTGTTTGCCAGCAAATACTTTGGCTTGCCTTGATGAGACGATAGTGTGCCCAGATGGCCTCTTCCATACCAGATGAGCCAGTGACACGTGTGTATTGTTGATTCGAAGGCCCGTGCCCAGTAACCCGGAGCTCGAAATAACCAATAAGAGGAAGAAGTATAGTACGTGGAGCAAGAAAAAAATTCATTTCCGCGGGAGCTTCCGGAACAATGGAATAAATGGAAAAGAATTTTTATGAAGCGATCCGCTTACGCGGAGGTTTATCTAAATTCCCAAGGGATTGTTGCGTCCCCGATGCGAAGACAAAAAAGTTGCCACGAGACTTACGATCTCCTTTTCAAAAGGTCAATACCAAATTATTGGCCGGTTGAACGGTGCCTGGAGTAAAGTTGATTGAATCAGTGAAGCGGAGATGAGACCGATGACAGAAGCTGACAAGGAGCGGTGTGTTCTTGAGTGCACGTGCGTCCAGTTTAGTAATTCTTCGTCGTGATGAGTCAAGAATCGTGACAGCGGACGGAGCCAAGTGTACGCTTCGATTATTCAAAAAACATGTCAACGTCGTCGACAGTAAAAATCATCAGCCGCCAGCACGTTAACATTGACGAAGCGCTGCGTATACGTAAAAAATACGAAAATTGGTATTCGCACACGCGGTAAATTTGACACATGCGTTCTCTCTGCTCGCCCGGCCCGGTGCGGTAATTAAGGGGATTGCGAACAAGTTAGTGCCGCTTAATTAATAACGCTCGAGCCATTCGTGCCCCCGAATGAACACGCGATGCCAACTTCGTGTATTTGGATGCATGGAAATACGTCGAATATACGAATGGTGATCCGATCAAATGGCCCGAGAACGGCACAAACGCTGGACAGCTCGCCCCTTTCGCCAATAAATGCGTTCGCGCGAATCAATTTTCCTAGAATATATTTTTAAATTAATTGGTCTCCGCGCTCATTTCCCTCGTTCTTCGACCGAGATATTTTGAGTTATTACCGGGGCTCGTGCGCGCGCAAAAGGTGAGACGATTTTTTGTTATTCGAAACTTTATTGCCGGGGCATCACAAATTTTTATCATTACAACAATCTTCTTTGATTTGCGGGTTCGAAAAATCGCTTTCGTTATATTTATCGCTTCAGAGCGCGCAACAATCATTTTTTTGCCGAATTTATTTTTCATTGCTACACCGAAATTCTCATTGCTCGATGTCGTAGTTATTTTCTCGTGATCCTCATGCGCTTAAAGAATGCAAAGAATGCCCCCGTTCTTTTTGGCGCGCTGACTTCTTCCCTTTTCGGTAGGGCCACTACCATTTCTGGTAAAGAGCTGTTCACGCGATCCTGCAACTCGATGCAAAGTCCCCTTTCTCGGGAAGAGTTCGATCGCGATTCACACCAAACCAGAATTCCCTGCACTCTCGCTCTGTGAAGCAACGTCCAGGGTACGGCGTTCTCCGCCATCGGCGAACCGGTATTTCATCTCCTCCGCGGTGCCCTCCGCAACGTATGCACGTGTCGAAGTGGATTTATGTTAAAATCGGGTGGATATCACCACGTGCGATACTTTAAGGACCGAGACGACGTGTCGTAAGTTCGAACGTGAAAGAATGCTCCAAAGAACGCCCCATCGATTATCAAAATTCTTCGAACTTTCCTCCCCCCTCTCCCTTCAGCCATTAAAAATAACGAACGTCCTCCGACGTTTCGATATCGTTAGTTACACTAATTAACGCTTTGAATCTTCGCTGCGAAGGAAAGTACAACGAAAAACGTATTTTCTGTAATTCTGTATTCTGTACAGTTATTCACGCCCCAAATTGAAATATTTCATATTTTCGATAATATTACCGTAACTTCTATGACTTGAGGAAACTCAAAATTTTACGAGGGTTACAAACCAAGTGGACAAATCCTTGAAATAAGTCGAGAAAACAACTCTTATATATTATAACAGTGCGTAGCTAGTTTTTCACTCGAGTACGTGGAAACGAAAGTTACGCAGGGTCGCCCGAGTCCCACTCGTTCAGTCATAACTTCTGCTTGGCGTGGTGTGGGGGCCAGTAAAACTTGCAGAAAATTCGAGGGCCCTTGAGACAGAATAGCAGCGGCGGACCTGTCACGCATAATTGTCCCCCTTTGAGCCATGGATTTTCGTGTACATCGCCTTAATTACTAATCTAATTAGGCTCGTAGAATTTTCGAGACGATTATAAAATAACGTCGGATTATTTTCACGAAAGAAACAAGTAAGAATGTAGAATCACTTTGAGAATAATACGGAGAGTGATAAAGATTCAAAAGTTGTTACGAAGTTTCATGTGGCGTGATAGTTTCACAAATAAAGCTTTCGAAAAAGATCGTAAGCTCGAATGCGGTGGCCGTGTGTATATCTTCGAGAAAATGGAGAGAGATAAAAAGAAAGCCAGATGTAGGAGACGAGGAAACATTCCTTTCGAGATTCCTGCTAAGACTTCTTTTTATTGCAACACTTAATGACCCCAACTTGCTATAATTCCGGACCCTCGTTAGTACTCTTTTTCTGTATAGACTGCTCCTGCGCATTCATATAATACTTGACATAAATGTTGTTTGTACAATATACCAAGTCTCGTGAAAGTAAACACGGATTGCTGGTGTCGCTTTATTCATTGTAGCGATGGAAGTGAGTAGTTATTCAATTCAACAGTCGTTGGTATTGCTCATCTTCAAGAATCCTCAACCACGTTGACTCCTGGCCAAAAATAACATTGAACAGAGCTCATTGTGAGAAGCAGTCCATATGTTCGTGTTTAGATTTATAATAAAAATGAACTGCAGAGAAATTCTGACGAATTTGTGTCATTTATGTTCGGTGTATTCCGTCGAATAATGATTCAGCGAAAAACGTCCGTTTTTCTTTAAAAACAAATCGAATTATGTGATAAGGGGAATATCGCACTCTCTCGATACGCGCAATGAAATTCGAGGGATGTCCGCAAGTACGAGGGGACGAAAAAACGAGTCGTCCACAGAGAGCCTACGAAAGAAACGATCGAGGCCATGCGATGAGACCGTGATGCTGGTATTCCGAAATTCGATCATTTCACACTCTGCGAGCTGAGAATTTCACGTTAATATAAGCTCGTTCACGTGGGCGAGACTGAAAAAAGTTGGTGAAATGTGGGTAGAGAAATGGAAGACGAAAAATAATATCGAAATGGCGAGCAGAGATGGAGACAAAAATGGAAGAACGAGGGGAGGAGAGAGAGACGAATAATTGATGTATACTCCAGGAGGCGGCAGGTGGCAATTACCGAGCAAGAGTTATGCATGAGCAAGAAACATCGCTTCGTTTAAGATTCTTAAATCGGTTACCGCGCGTAGACTGAAATGAAATTAAGTGAAATTGAGATTAGAACGGCTCGGTGAAACCGTCCCTCGCGTCCCTCGTCACTCTGCAATTAAACATTTTTCGGCCAATAAATATGTCGTAAATTACAAATAAAAGTTATAATTTCAACTGAATTATTCTTCTTTACTTCTACGAGTGACTAAGCCTGTCAGACATTTTCTTAAGTCGACTTTAAAACCGGGTAAGAAAACCAGTTCTCGAGGCTCGTCCAGATTCTCACAGAAATGAACTTTCTTGTTGTTTCGAGTTCCTGTTCGTGAGGCCTGAACCAGGAAACTTTTTGAGAAATTCATAAAAATCCATTCGAAATAACCTTTTTAGAAATCTCATCCGTTCAATTTTAACGAAACGACGTTGCAAGAAAGTATTTTTTTTTTTTAATCTTTTATACCTGCTGCTTTGACTTGAAAAGAAATTGAAAATACATATATGTCGCTTCATCTCTGCTCTTTAAAAGCAAAAGCACCGCGCTCGAGCTACCGTACGATGTTTTACATGACAGCAAAAAGTTCATGCGAGTTACATCAAAATTCGGACACTAAATTATCCACTCGCAGAGAAAGCTCCGCTCGCTTTTATTCGCTGTGAGTTCCGCACTCGCTCCCCTCGGGCGGACGATATTATCTGCGTGCGTATCGAGATTACAGCATGCACCGTCGTCTCACGGAGACCCATTGGCAATTCATACACGAGTATCAAATTCCTGTCGCAGCAATTGGCGATATGATTAATTCTAGGCTATTTATATAATCAAGCAATTCATTCACAAATTAAATTAAGGGCGGGGTAAGCGTCAATTCGATGAAAAAACGTAATGATGACATCATAATATAATATATATGATCAAGATTTCGTGAACTTTTTAAAACTGAAAAAAGTTGTTCACCGCGGTGAACAGTGTAAATCGAAATATACTCGATCGATCCTTTCGAAATTTGGCGTGTACAATTTTGCGCTTATACAATTAGCCAGATATTTGCGAGAGCTTTTTTCCAAATTTTTGATAATTATTAATTTTAAAATAACAAATGAGCTCATTTTTTAGGCGAAGGTCGCAGTGTTTTCACTTCCGAGGGTCACAAAAAATGCGAAATATCGGAAAAAAAATTCTCACGAAGATTCCTGATCAATTGTGTAAGGAGTGCCGTAGTACTGTTGATGTAATATGATGTCACAATCAATGAAATTGATGATTATTAGCTGTAGCCTTTAAAAAAATCTTAAAATTGGGCCTTTTTTTGATCGAATCGACGATACCCCGCCCTTAAAATATACGCACGTCGAGTATTTATTATTGATCAGATCGGCGCACGGGAACGATGATATTCCATTGCAATTGACTTTGAAAGTAGACTTTTTTTCGTTGTAACGAAAGTACTGGAAAAACCAGAATTTTCCGTAGATTTTTGAAGCCTCGTTTTGTTTGAGGTAGATCATGCTCATAGGATCATATTTTATAAGTGTCTAAGTTGGGTCGATATTTACTTCCTAATTAAACATCTCATCACTCTAAATTAATGTCAGAGTTATTAATTCAAAATTGTAAATAAATTTTTTTAATTTTTTTTTTTTTTTTTGACGAATGAAATTACAAACCATTAATTAATCGAGGATCCATCATTGACAGAACCCAAAATTTCATTCGTCCCTAGCTAAAATCCTATATTGTTTAAAGCAAAAATCGTTTTAGAGAACGCAGAGGGAAAACACGAAGGGAAATGAATCAATAAAAAAGTGTTAATAAAAAGACAGAAGGCTGTAACAGGAATGGGCCAAGCCAAGACTAAGAAACAAAATACCGAAATAAGCAAATGTGAGGTTATCCGTGCTCATTTTAACAATTTCGTTCAATCTTTAAAATGTGCTTATCTTATTTATTACCAGCAAGACAATCGTCTCGAATTTTTTCCCAGACCTTTATTATACACTCCATTGTTATTGTGTACTTTTTCATAAACTTCGTAAGAAGCGTTCATTCGTAATACGAAAAGATAAACGATTTTTTACCCGTAGTCCCTTACCCTTGCGTGTCTTCCTTCATACTTATTAAACACGTTTATCTGAATAACCAATAAGACGAACCCTGTAAAATTTGATATGCAATGCAGTTTGTGTATAAACTATAACTTGAAGATAAAAAACGATTTCAATTTGAGTTTTAAGTCGCATACAATAAAACTCAGTTTTCAGGTGTCTACTGCTGGCTAAAAACCGTTTCGTCCAACGCTTGTCTGTTCACGTTCGTTTTCATAATAGGCAAAGTGGGGCCAATTAATTTTTTTTGCATTGGGGTCCGATAAGGCTAGTTAACGCTACTGAAGTCAGTCGACTACCCATTTAAACTCTGTCTAAATTTTAAGACTTTCTTAAGAAAATCGTTTCGTCCATGAACTACCTTAAGTTGCATTGACAGGAGTTGAAGGAGGGAAACTAGTTCTGTCATTTGTTTTCCCACGGGTTTAAACCACCGCGGTAGATCGCTTGGAACTGTTTTTGTTTAATGAGCAAACAGAATCCTGATGACGAGGGGTACTATTGGATAGAAAAAGTTGTCTGGGTGCGAGCTTTGACATCCCTAATGCTATTGGATTCATATAACTAGGTCAGATAAATAGCGATGGTGTTTGATTGCGAGAGAATTGAGTGTGCGTGGGCCGGCGTGAGGCTAAAGTTGCGTGAAAGGTGCGAGAGTGCACCGAGTCGTTTGAACGTGAGGACGAAGAAGAATTTCATGAGCCCAGCAAAGCCCTGTCGCTGAAACACGCACAAGCAGTCAGAGGCTCGCCCACCAGATGACAAAAAAGTTACGGTACGCGGAGAGAAGAAGATTCGTGACCTCTTTTCGACCCTGAATCGGAACGAGGCCTGTTAGTGAAAAAAAACGTACGACTCGAGACGTTTATTTTTCTCGCAACGTCGAGAAAGTAGCGTGGAAATAAGCGAAAATGCCATTCAACAAAGTACTGACGACCGGAAACTTCCATAACGAACACAATAATTTTATTGCAGTCTCGTTGAAATGTAAACAACGCGGAAGGGTGAGGAAAAAATTCAAATGATACTCGACTCGAGACGCTCCGGATTCTGGAATTTTTCAACGTCGTCTAAATTAATTATGTACCGACTGGGCGATTGAACACTTTATTTCGACGAAGTCAGGGTCAGCTTCAGTACGAATAAAGTCATCTCAGAAAAATTCCACTCGTCTCGTGGATGTGGCCGCGGTGAAAGACGAAAATTGCATGAAAATAGGAGCAGAAAATCGTTCCTCTTCTTCTTTTTCTTCGTGGCACACGAGCAGACACATTTTAATATAAACATACCAGAGCGGAAATGCTGGATAATAGTGCGATTTGGCGAGTCTGTAGACTCTCGCTTCTGCGATGTTTGACGATGATTCGCCCGCGCTGGCGCGAACCACCCACCATATCCGTTACCCTCTCCTGTTTTTCTCTCCATGATTTAGTCGCTATGTCACGAAGAGGACGAGAGAGCGCGGTTAGTTCGAGGGTGAAACAATCCACCCTGGGCAAATCGCACTCGACGTTTACCTCTGACAGCCACCGAACTTTTGAAGCCTCACTATCGCGGGCTCGTTATTAATGTTTCGTCTCGTATTATTCACTGATTCTTAACGCGCGAGTCGATCCTCGCATGTATGCGCGGAGTTTTGTTTCTATTTTTTTACAACGTTTTTGACAACGCTGTTGAAATGTGATACCGAATTTGGAACGGATCACTGCGCCGTTCTCGAGTGATTTTTCATCAAAATTTGTTAATAAAAAATAAACTTTTGTGTGAAGTAAACGGAGAAATTTTTGGTGAAAAGTGTGCGTCGAGCGCGCCCCTGTTATCGAGGTACAAAAAGTAATTTTATTGTCGAACTCCTTTGACGTGATCGTAGCAACGATCCTGTCACGATGCTCGAAATTTTGAACCGGTTTGGAGCCCAAACCGTCAAAAATCAAGGACGGACGATGCCGTAGAATTTTTCCACTTTCTTTTGCAATTTCAACATTGTTTTTTTTAAATTTTTGGGTTTTTTTGGCGAATAGTGTTTGCTCCGGAATTTGCGAGTTCCTGAATCGCTGTAGAATTCGGTGCTCGTTATCGTTTCAGCGCTATGGCCGTGCGTGCAACAGGTGACAAAATGCAAATGGATTTGATGAGCAGAAACGGTAAAAAAAGTGGAAATATCATCATCAGAGGCAATTAAGAAATATCGGAAATTCGAATATTGTTTTAGTGCCGGAATTCAGTCCGTGATCTATGCACAATCGTTTCATCAGCAAAAGTACAACATTTTTCACGTCTCCGCGTAATAAATCATACGCGGATGCAACAGGTGCGGTTGACTGTTATTCGTGGGAATAATGCAGCTGGGAAATGCACTTTTCCGCACAGACTTTGTTGCCCTTTCGAGCATGCAGTGATCGATGCTGAAAATTTGTGATTGATGGGTTCGATACGTATAAGAAAAGTGGTCGTTCGGTCTTGCGTTGCGATAACGATCATTCGGAAAGTACGAATAATAATTTACAAACCGCCAAACTATCAAAAATATAAATGTGAACACATTTGCAACAAGCGCAGCGTTCCATTTCGTTTGTCACACCTACGAAGCAGTCATTTGAACGTATCGATGAATCAACATTCCGAAAAACATTCCCTTAAAAAATCGTAAAATATTTTAAAAATCGTAGCAGACAACTTTCGTTGAAAAAATCGTCTGGAAACTGTATTTTCTCAACGAATGGAGAAGCTCGCAAAAAATCGAGGGGGAAATTAGAGGCGAAAGATCGATGATCGCGATTAAGGCAGGTGCGGCTGGAAACTAGCGATACGGGTTTCTCCAACAGGCCCCCCCCCCCCCCCGCAGTACCTGGAAACTTCATTCTTGATAGCAATTCCTTTAGTGGATTAAAACACCGACGTATGTGAAAGTGACAGCGTCGATGAAACGAGATTGCACGATAAAACGCGATGAGCAATAGGGCTCATCGCGTACTCTCCTATCTCAACTAGGATAAGCACATTTTTCGGTGGCCTTTTTTTCAAGCGTTTACTCACTCAACATTATAAATAGGGATGGACGCACATGCATACAGATGTAGAACTTATCTTCGAGGTGCGGGACGCCGAAAACGAGAAAATAGTGGTGTGTACCTGTCCCCGATATTCGATCTTTGGAAACGGAAGCAGAAAACTTTTCATTCGTCGTTTCGCGCGGGGGGCATAGGAATACAACGATGTTGCGATTCTTTGGAAACTTTTACGCAGATGAAATGTCATTCTCTTACCAAAAAATTGTGAATAATCAAAAAAAATGTAGTTTTTATAGTCATCGATGCACTACAATTTCGGTCAGAATTCTCTTCGCTCTCCACGAACTTCTCTTTTGTGCTCGATAAGTTTTTTTTTCGATTTATGTATATCAGTACACAAATAACGAACGAAATATGATTTACCGTACACCATTTTTAGGGTGGAGTGCAAATTGTCGTTATCCCCGAAGAGAGCGATTACGAACTCCATTTTCAGGTCACGTCCCGTTGGAGCAGGGCTCGCTTGAGTTATGTTTTGTGGAAGATCGTTGAAAATGTGCGATCAAGAGATAGAGACTCTCGCAGATACAAAAATGAATTATATATTTAATTTTATAGATGAGAAAACCCACACGAAAATAAGGCACGCATCAGCCATACATAAAGGCTGAAAGCCAATTTTTCCAATGGATGTAAAGTTTCCATTAATTAGCGATCGTGTTTTGCTTTTTCGCTTTCCACCGAATTCAACAGAACAAGAAGTGAAAAAAAATATTTCAATTATGAATGAAGGAATTTTTTCAATAATTAATTAGTAATCATCGAAGCTTATGAAAAAGCCTTTTTCCCATCACATTTCGCCTGATATTTCGAACAAAAGTATCATTCCACTCAATTATTTCTCGTGCCCAAAGAACTAAATTAGACCATTTATAGCGATGACGTCGTACGACAACCGATCAACATAAAAGAACGACGCTGATGCGGGCTCTGATCAGAATATTCGTACACGCTTTTCGAATAATCTTTCTGTGAAATTGTTTCTAGAATCTACACTAAAATATTTCTAACTCCCCAACTGGAATCATTCGAATTTTGGTAGCTCAAAATTAAAAATTCAAATGCTTATTCTGCAAGTGAATAAAATATCAGATATTCTGATTCTGATACCAACCTGTGTCGGTATTTAATTAGAGGAATTATGGAAGTGCATAATTAATGAGCTTCCGTTCATGATAGATACCAATTGCGAGAGCGATTGCTTTTTCCGTTATTTATATATCTCAATAGAACGCAACCCTGCGAGAAATGTTTATTTACCTTGATTCAATTATGTTTGACTTTATTATTTATGAATAATTAATAAATAAAAAATAATTGTACTCGAGCAAATGTTGGAACGAAATTCCATGTTACGTAATGAATCCGGGCGATAAACCGTCGTGTATAAATGCTTATGGCGATGTCATATTATATCAACTGCTCGTCGTATATTCACGATTATTTCAAGCACGTGGGAGTACGAGATCGTTATGAGTTTATGACTAATACAAAGTCGCCAAGCGTCTACATACCGAACTCATATCATCCACACTTGTCAGTAATTATGAAATCTCGTTTCTTTTATACACACACAGCATCCTCGATTCTTAAATAATTGGCGATAATAATATCACGTGAAAAATGTATGCGTTATCACGCTCGCGGAGTCAGGAATCCTATCAAATATTTCACGGATTACGGTACGATTATTTTCATACTCGAAAGCGTTGAACGCGACTATTTGTGTTGGGAAACCGAAGCACAGTTTTTTTATTTTTTTTTTTTAGCATGTTTCGTGGTTGTTTTATTCGGAAATTTCATCCATCAGATAATTGCTCATTTCCGGACTAAAAAAATCATTTTCCATATTTTTGTATACGTTGAAAAAAGTTTTTTTCGATTTGACAATTTTTCGAAATAAAATTATCTGTCATTTTGTACGGAGAATAATGACCGAAACGTCACGATTTATCGTAGGTCGCGCAGCGAAAAATCGTGAAGGAATTTAATTGCTTTCTCAAAGTCTATGAGTAGAAAAAATTTATCGTTATTATTATGAGAGGCATTAATAACACTGACATTGGAAAGAAGACGAGTGAATTTTTGCCTTTTCATTTTCAGGCAAATCGGCAAAATACTCGCATATCATATTCGCGGATTCGATTTTTTTTCCACTGAGGAATTTATTCGCGGGCCCCTTCTTGTGATGAAATGATAAAAAAAAACGTGAAAATAAGTAAAAAATTGAGTGGCCTCATGGACAAAAGATGAAAAAACTAGTTTACAGTGTGTGTATCAGGTGGAAAGAATCAGCGAGAATTGTCAAAGGAATTGGAGCTGCTGAACATTAGCACAAAGTACAATGACAGCGCATCGAAATTGAATTTTCATGAAAAAGAGTTGGCTCCGCAAATTTAACGAGCTTCAAAGAAACGAGAAGCGAGAACACCGAGTGTTGGATAATTTCTAAATCATTCCAACTTGACCCGCTGAAGGACACTTAAATTAATTATAATAAATATAAAATGACATTCCATTGGGCATGATTGATCGCGCGCAGATTGAATTACGCACAATTGACATTGAACAGAATTTTATCTCGGACAAAGGGAATAACGCGACAAGTAAAACGACATTTCGGGCCATGGAAGCCCAACGGTAATACAATTCGTCTGATCAGTTAATCGGAGAAATTCTGCAGTGTGTGCTTCGATCGATTCCACCTAACTACAGCTACATTTATATACGCAACGAACCAAAGAGAGGGGGAAGCCGAAAAGAAAGAGAAGACAGTTTCGAAATAAAAGCCAATGTAGCCCGTCCGCTCGAATCTCCCAACTTCTCCCAAGAGACGAGAGAATATTTACCACCTTGTAGAAGAGGGAGAGAGAAACCGGGCAAATATACCGGCAGATCCGACGAGCCTCCTCGTTCGCGCCCTAGTCGAACGGAGACGCGATCGCGACGAAGGACCGCGCGAGACGTAAGGAGGCTGCGACAGCTGACCACGTTTCCCAGTGATATTACACCGGTTCTTTATCCCATTGAACAATAGTGATATGCGGATATTTACGTTTATACTATTGAATTATCCGGCCCGGCAAAGATCGTCGCGTTGATTTAAAAGCCTAATTAATGTACTCGAATAATTCGAACGTTATTCCCGCGATAAAAGAACAAGCTTGACCGAACGAGTGATTGAAAAAGTTTCTTGCCAAGTTTCCGAGTGTTTAGCAATCTTTCAAAAAGTAGCTTTAATACAAAGATACAAAAACAAAAGAAATTTAATAAGAATGAAAAAAAAAATGAGTGATCGAATGATCGAAACGTCGATGATCCGTGCACAAAGTTCATCGAGCAGAGATTTACCATCGTGAATAAAACAAAGTTAGTTATGTGCGTTCCAAAATATATTTCATTGCAAAAATAATTGAAAAAAGCACTGGCCGTTCTTCGAAATACTTTCCGCCAGAAACGCGTGTAACGACGAAGCCTGAAAGAGCGCTCGACAGTATAAAAATCACTGTCATCAAGCCGGCCTTCGGAGTTTCTTGACAGATTGTGATTCGCAGATAATGGGATTAGTAAACTTGCGGGAGTTGAAGGAACATATTTTTAAAATTAGAGTACCAAAAATAGAGGGGTCGTTGGAAGTTAAGAAAAAAGAAGAAGAAGAAGAGCCGCAGAAAAATATCGAGTTGCCTGCAGTGTCGAGACCCCTCGAACCGCGGGATACGAAATCCCGTTATTGGCCGACGAAACTTGTAGGAGGCAAATAATTTAGAAAAAGCGTACAAAAGCGACGGGGATATCGCGGGAAGAATCTTCAGAAAATTACAGCGTTGGATAAGAACTTGGTATTTTTGGCTAACGCAGTATTTTCTTTCTGAGAATAATTTGAAAAATAAAGTCACAAATACAAAAGTGGAGCGTGCGCGCACGTGCGGATCGAAGACTTCAAAACTCACTCGAAAATCGTTGGTAGCGGAAGTGACAAGTGCGAAGGACGTGACAACGGCAGCGTGCTTACCAGCCGAAATATTTTGTCGTGGGATTACCACGACATCGGCATTATTCCTTCGGCGATAAATCTCAAACGGTTTGAAAAGAAGGATCGCTCGAGGGGAAACGCGAAGCGGCGAATTTGGATAATTTTAAGGAGCTTCCCGAGGCGCCTGCACGGTTTCGCGCCGTGCCGTCAAATCCTCCATTCTTTTCTCTTTCAACCTAAGCCGTTATCCAACATCTCGTTCTGTTTTATGTATTCATGGATTATACCTGAACTCCATACATGCATCATTGGCACAAAAAAAAATCTGCTAAAACATCGATCGAGTGGATTTCTCGCGGGAATTTCGTAGCGAGGAGTTGGAGTAAGAAAAGTTTAAGGATGAAACTCACGAAAAAAATATGGATACAGGGATGATGCATGGAGCCGAAGGAATTTGCATGTGAAGTGCGCGGATCCGTCGAGACAAACGCCGTTGTGCCAAGGACCGCAGTTTCCATTTCCCACTCTCTCATCTCCCAGCGTCTCGTTGGAACCTCTAAAAAATTCGCCCCAACTTTTGGATTGTCACAAACGAAGAAAGAGCTTTGGATATGACAAGCTGAAACTGAATTCAAAATAGCTTTTGCCGTGTTCGACGCTCGACGTTTGAGGCCCTGCTCGCGTAGGCGAATCGTAGAGATAAAAAGAAACGTAGAAAAACAAACGCGACAGAAATATTCGAGTGAATAATCCGGTGGTCGGGCGATGGGAGGCTTTTTTCACACGTGCATAAAGTGGCAGATTTTTTCACCGCTTCGCCTTTCTCCAAGTGTTTGAGAACACATAAATATTTATTAGCAAACGTCTATTCGCGAGTCCACTTATACGCGTACGATGCAGGATATAGAATTTTCGTTTTATTGGACGAGACTGAGTGAGGTCAATTTGGAATCGTACGAGGAGACAGACTCAACGGAAAAGGCATGACCCCTCCCAGCGAATGAATTACTGTGTGTGTCTCTGTTAAAGCACGTGCATCGAAGGAACACGCGGTGACGGAGCTGCGTTGTGATGCTCGTTTACACCGCGAGAGATCGAGGGAGTTCATTGTGCAAAGGCGCGAGTATACACGGCCTCAAGAGCGAGCCTAATTTACGTGGACATTTTGGAGAATATAGTGGGATGATAAAGTGGGGATGTTCGTCGTAAAAAACAAATTTAACATGATTATTCGTGCGAGGTGTGGAGTGCATTAAGACTGTCCGAAGTTTATGCCGGAAATAAAGTTCAGCGAAATCCGAAACAACGAAATTCGCGACGTTTATTCAAATTGGAGGGAAATTGGTTGATGAAAGAGCGCTCCGAAAGTCTGAGATTCGTCAGTGTAACGAGTGGCATCAGTGCGGCTTGATATTCCTCAAAAAATACGAAACGGTCAATTTCGTGTTTGTTTTCCGACCGATCATTTGCCAAGTGCAACTGTTTTCTTTCGAAAAAACATGATCGAGGGCAGCGCCGCAATGCCAGAAATCGTGCAAGTGGACGATACGATCAGGGACGCGCGAGGCGATCGATCGACGATCGATATTTTTCCGTTTGCCGTTACAAACTCACTGGAAGCAGGAGGTTCGAGGTTGCAGGAAAATTACACGGCTGCGATGAACGCTTTATTGACGAGCGAATCCTCAACGGCAGTCGTCAATCAGCAACGCGATTCCCTATACATCGTGGTGCCCATTACAGTCATCTACGTACTTATTTTTTTCACCGGCCTCATCGGCAACGTCTCCACTTGTGTCGTTATCGCTCGGAACCGATCGATGCACACGGCGACCAATTACTATCTCTTCAGTCTCGCCATATCCGATCTGCTGCTCCTCATATCCGGCCTACCGCCGGAAATGTATTTCATTTGGTCTCACTTTCCATACGTATTTGGTGAGATATTCTGCATCATACAGAGCTTCGCTGCTGAAACCTCGGCCAATGCGACTGTCCTCACTATCACAGCTTTCACCGTCGAGAGGTTTGTAATCATCTTTTTTCAAGAGTATCGAACGAAATTGTTGCTCGAGTCGGTGCTGATGGCGCTCACCCTGTTGAAAATTTAATAAATAAACCAATCGAATAAGGAAAATCGTAAAAAATTGGGTCGAACATTTGGAGAAAACCGATCCAAAAGTCGATTTTTATTATCATCACTCTGGCGTCAAACTTGCTCATTCGTGATAAAAATTCATCGCGATACTCTGAGAAAAAAAGTCATTGGAACAACGAAATGTGTCGTTACGGGGTGCCAATGAAATATTTGATCATCACAAGGTTAAACATATGATTATATGAATAAAATAGTTTTAAATCAAACTGCGGATTCACTCTCTGCAAAAACATTGCAGTTAAATGAAGAAAACTCTTCCAATAACATCAATTGCTATTGAATCAACCATTTTTTTTCTCAGTGTAGAGCCTTCAATGATTTCGCTTTTACAATCGAGGTCCATTCGTCATTCCGAGTCCAGAGTTCTAGCTCCTAACGTGAAGCAATTTCAATAGATTTTCATTCGTTTTTATACCGATGGTATGATCCTCCCCTGACGGCCATTGGCTGTGTTTTCTTCGAGATTTTATGCATTACTTTAACTTTCGTGTTTCTGAGAATATAAAAGTGATGTTTTTCAAAAATCGTGCTTTCTTCTCGATACACGCATCGTCTATTGATGCCCGAAAAAAATATGACTATCGGGGGAGGATAATAAATTGGAAGCCGGTCGATCTTGAGGAATTTCTTCCAAATAAAAGCGGCATCAATCTTCCTTCCTGTTTTCTGAGTCTTGTCAACGCGGACCCTTCAAACCAATATTTACGTGAAAGGGGTTGTGATTGGAGGAAATCGAGTTTTGTTACCCTCGTGTTAGACTTTATATCAGCGTGGATTGAAACAGTAAAAAATGCGGATTTACGCGTGCCTGGAAAAATCTAAAAATGCTGAGTTCCAAATAAGAATCGCAGGTTAACGAAAATATCGTCGAGTCATGAAGAATTTCGTCGATTCAGCAAATCCCTCCTCACTGCAAACTCATTATAAATTGTGGGATATCTTGCGTTACACTAATCCTGAATTTTCTCCTTTCCACAGATACGTGGCAATTTGTCATCCTTTCCTCTCTCACACAATGTCGAAGCTTTCGAGGGCGGTGAAATACGTAATTCTGATCTGGCTGCTGGCACTCTGTCTCGCGATACCCCAAGCCATACAATTTGGCGTTGTTTTCATTCGGGATGAGAATGGCACGGCTGTGCCAGGGACGGACACGTGTTCGAGAAAGTGGGTTATCATTCAGCACGCTTTCGAGATATCGACGATACTATTTTTCGTCGCACCGATGACCATTATAACCGTTCTTTACGTCTTGATCGGTATCAAACTCCGGAGATCGAGGTTGCTCACTTCCGCGAGGAGGAACCAACCCGTGGGGAGCGGGACTAACCGCTCGGAGTACGGAAGGGGACGGTGCGCCTCCCAGAGAAACGTTATAAGAATGCTAGGTAAGCTCGAAGTACATTTTGATGTTGGGGCCGTTTTGCGAAAATGCGATACGATCGGTCGACCGGTGTCCGCGTCATATTTCCCCGGGCAACATTGTTTTATCTCCCACTCAAATAATTGTTTCATTTTTCGATATTCGTTGGCCATTTTTCCGGCTGAATTTTCCGTATCGGTTCGCACTCGAGGGGAGTTTCATAAAATTCCGAAGACACGAAAGGCCTAGAAGATTAATTAAAAAGAATTTCCAGCTGTCGAGGATGACGATGAATTATTTGAAATAATCGGATTCAGATTCCCGCGGAATTTATCTTTCCACAGCGTCTAAAGCACCCAATCGGTGTCTCGGCTTAAAAAATCTCATTCAGAGTCTCTACGAGCAAAGGTCAGCAGCTCCAGAGTCGATCTCCTCCGTTTGCGAATGCTCAGAATTCCTCGAAGATTTCTCAAATTAGTATCAGGCTCGTGTTAAATCGAGCGTAAAAACGTGCCGCGAGGTACACAGTCGGAAAACGAGTGCAGGATTTTCGTGTGGCTGCTCGTTAAAGATAAAGATAAGCTGAACGAGAGAAGTTACGTTGAATCCCGCGGGCTGTGTAATCGATTGCTTCTGAAATTGTGTAGCAGCGAAACGCAGACGCACTCAGGCACACACGCACACGTACAGCCGAGCCACTGAAATAAGCTGCACACTCGATAATGAGCGCACGAGTGTAAGACTGGCTCGGAAGATATTCGATGGCATAACTAACCTGGCATACTTTAATCACGTTACTTTGTGAGCTTTTCATTACGTCGAATCGTTTTTTTCACTCGGAACGAACGCACGGTTCGTGCTAAATTATTCTGCTCCTTCGAAACGATAAAGGGCGATGAGAAGTCGAAAAGTTTTCGGTCGGCAGGTAAAAACGTTTCACATCCCTCGCACACACACGTACGAAAAAAAAAAAACGAAGGAAAAAGCGTAACTCGAAGAATTCGCGGGCGTAAATCAACACAGTCAAGCCCTTTTCTCTCCTCACTGGTTATGCATAACTTCAAAATATGTGTACTATACTTTTCACCTATACATATTGCATGAGGAGGCGTTAAAGCTCAATGGAGACGTTATCCAGGCCGGGTATTGCATATAAAATATTATGTGTGTACCTCAGACACTCGTCCACTTGTACGCTCAATTTTTTTCCTTTCGACAAAAAAGAAGGTGAATATAAATCGTAAATTTTGAAACATAAATGCGCGGCTGCTTCTCGTTGATCTTGAACGCCTGAATTGTGTATTCTTCTTCGTATCTTTTTCTAGAGCTTCACGTTTTTTTGTGTCGTTTGAAGGAACAGGCGCTTTTAATGATGCTCGGGAATATAGCTTTTAATTATGAATCGCATGATTCGGTAGAAAATTCGAATGGAGGTTTTTTCAATCCTCTCATGCAGCCTCGTAAAATGTAGACTTCACAGCTGCTGGTCAAAGTTATGTAAAAACCACTTCGATTCTTTTTCAATCAGGCATAAACGTATGAGCAAATTCGAGCGATTGAGGCGGGGCGATCGATCCATGGGACGGAGAATCGTGCACTTTGTTATTATTTGTTTATTGTATTTTCAACGATTGCACTGTTTTTTTGCACAGGTTGAAAATGAAATTTGGTTGGAATCTTGAAATTTTTTACACGTCCGACTGAATATCCTGTCAAATAATATTTTACCGTTTCAACTAGATTCCGTTACAGTGGAAATAAAATGCGCGGGCAGACCAATATTTGTTGAATACGCGCAGCTGGATAAATTGACATTGCGACGGAACTCGATTTCACCATGAAAAATGCGAAAACTCACAGTAAAACTTGCTACGATTACACGGATTGCCAGTGGCTACATTTTCGCTGAATGATACTTAGTGCTGACACGTTTATCCAGTCTTTCTCGCGCGCATATAAACGTGGCAATTCATAGGCAAGAGGGTTACCAAAAGCGGCAAGGAGAAAATATCGGAAGTATCGCTCTGGCGCCGCCGCATGGCTTGTGACGAATCGGGCTCAAGCTTCATGCGAAAATCCTCAAGGAAAACACGAATAAATTTCATCAGCAACTTGTTAATATTCACGCGAGGGAACAAACGTTATCAAACTCCAGCGATCACGGAGAGACTTTTATAGCAAAAATTACTATGTTTTTATGGTAACGTCGGACCATATCGATATTATAGTAATAATCGCTACAGAGGGGGTCAAATAATGGAAAAGTTTGGGGAACCATTACCACAGTCCATAGTAAATAACGCGCTGTACTATATAAAAAATGAACACCGAGCGAATTTCGATTAAAAACATAGTAAATAATGAAATGATTTGATGAAAATTTAGGAGATACCATAGCAATGGTTTCTCTGTGCTATACGAAAAATTGCATAGTTTCGTATTTTCCTTCGTACCGCACTGAATTTTGCTCAATACCATAGCAAAATTCATGCGCCCACCAATTATAAGAGGCGTTGCGAGTATAAACATGAAAATTAACTAGTGGCACATAGTAAAATTTCAGGCAATCGCTTCGTTCATAAACGGACTTTGTCAAGTAATTCTTTGTCGAAAAGAAAATTTACTTTTTTTTGGACGGTGCGACTCAACGATTAAAAAATTTTCGACATTTCACCAACTTGTCCGGTCCAATTGATCAATTTTTAACATTTCACCAAAGACACGAGTGATATTCGGATATCGATACATCGTTCGATGCAAGAATATTCACAGACCTAAATTTTGCCTGTCGGACATAATAGAATGGCGATATACAACAGCGCTGCTACAAAGCATAGCAAATTGTTCTATTGTATTCATCCGAAATATTCGTATAAAAGTCTCTCCGTGGACGTACGATCGCCGTTCGGGCTTCTGTGAGTTGACGGCTTTGAGGAAAAGCAGTATCCGGAACTCCATTTTCCATCGGATTTATGGTGACCGCGAAATGGCGAATTTCACTGACAACACTCCGCGGATGAGCATCGAACTTAGTTTTTCGTATTGAGGATGCCGAAGTGCTAAAAATTTGCAAACTGATATCGACGTTCTAGCTTCGACAATTGTTCTTCTCTATTCACCGCCGGTTTCCTGATGTATCCGAAGCACACGAGTGACTCGGTGATCGAGGAAGTACGAAAATAAGTGGCAAGTACGTGTTATAAAAATTTTAATGTCGATACACTCGAAGCTAGCCCAGAAGATAATGTACGAAAATAACGTACCAGTAAAAAAAGAATACTCTCCAATCAGATTCAGCCGGATGTCTGAGCGGACGGTGGTCAGGAAAGTAAAAAAATGCGTCAACCGGTTTCGGGGTATTGATCATCTCGATAGAGAAGGAAAAAAATGAAATCTCGTGAATGTTTAGTGGTCCGAGAGAGAGCAAGTATTTTGGCTTTTTCAGAGAGGCGACATCGAAAAAGCGAGGCAAATGAGTTGTGACTAAAATGTAAATTCCATCTGAAAGATAGCGATCTCTATTGATCCTTGACGTGTTAAATATCTCAAGAGATAACTCGATATCTGAAGACGAAAGAGGGAATTAAGATTGAATAATAACAGTAGTTTTTATTCGACAAAAACGTTTTAACGATTTGGCTCTCATCGCGAGTGTGTCTTCCTTAATGAACGAGAGAGAAAGAGAGGAGTTGATTTCATCATTTTCGAGAATGCGTTAAAGACGAATATTTTAACGAAGCAATTTATGATTCGAAGAGAAAAAAACTATCGATATTTTCCATCAGTTGCTTAACGCGAGAGTAAACATATTTATTTCGACCAATCGTTGTAATTTAATTCGTCGATATGAATTATTAATTTATTATCAAAGGGCTCCCTGGATTCGTCTTTAATGGCGAGAATTAATAGTCTCTCAGCTCGTGAGAAAAAAAACTTGTTTCATGAAAAAATGAAAGAAGAAGAAGAAGAACAAAGAGTTTCGAGGGGGATTGCAAGTTCGTGTCTGGGGTGTGTCACGAAATCTAATCACTGGCAGGAAATGAATGCGTTGGTGCGGGTATGACATCTTCCGAAGTTTTCTTCTCCTTGACAACGTGCCTGATGAGCTTTATTCGCTGATCCAGGGCTCGCTATGATCAATCTTATTAAATCCCTTCTTACATATCAATGTATAAATATCAATGAGATTCCTCCGGATCCTTCATTTCGTACGAGCGAACCCGCACATCGATTCTCATTCTCCCAATTCATTTCGTTGGCCCGAGGAGCTGGCAGGAAGTCACTCCTTCTAATTGAAATCGAGATATATTTCGAGAGTTCAAAAACTCGCAGTGTTTTTTATTCGGATCCACGAATAAATAGACTTATTTTTTGAGGAATGCTATTAGGGACGGCACGAAGAGTCTTCGTCGAGTAATATCATTTCAGGCTTGTGTATCCAGTCGTAAATTTAATTTTCATCAAATTTTACGATTCCCACACGCTGTGTAATAAAATACGTTGTCGCGCGAGACTCCGACGCGCGAGCACTATCGTTCTATCAAATGGTATGATCCCGGTAAGTGAAAATATTTTGAAAAAATCTTCTCGCGACTAGTCACAAACATCGAGTGGATTCGTTATTTATGTGTCCGACCTCACGCTGCAAATGTGGGTGGCGGAGTGGGGATTGTTTTTTTTTAATTCTGTCAAATGAACATTCGTAGTGGATTACAAATTAGGAATAATATTTTTGTGGAGCTATGTCATTATGTCACTGTCCGTGATGAATTAGTGAGCGAAGAGTTTTCATCTTCGATCAGAAAATTATTAGATCTCAAAATGGAAACTCCAGCAGTTTTGGATTCATTCGATTCTCAAATTCGTCCCTGAAGGAAAGGTTCCTACACGACGATGAGACTTGCACAATTTTTCGTCGATTTTTTTCGAATCGTCACAGCATCCATCGTCGAAGAAAATATGGAATAGTTATTCGGATGTGAAATATTTTTGGCTGAACTTAGAGAAACAATTTTTTCTACATCGCTTCGATTAGAGAGAACTCAGAGGACAGATTTTTCTGAACGTTTTCTGATTCGTTTTATTTACGACGAAACACAGTATAGAGAATCAGGATCCGTGAAGACGCATAAATTTTCAGTTTTACGGGTCACTCTTCAAACTCGATGGTCGTGACGCTTAGTATACGAAATTCGTATACTCTTATGAAATCCGAACGAATTGAAGAAAACGCTGCACGACGACATCGAATGCTACGACATTTTACGATTTTTTCGTCCAACGGTGAAATGATTCTCTCAGATGACCCAATTTCGCCGTCGTTTATTTTTTATTCTTTAATAAATTCACATTATTGAAGGAGTTTGGGGGAGGTAAAAAACGCTGTTCTTCTCAATCCAATTCGAAACTTGTAATACCGCAATTGTTTGGATTCCCAAGAAAATTCCCATCTACACCTCGATGCTGAATATTCAATTCGATCGCCCCAATCCCGTTGAGAATGATGGGAACGGTTACCGACAAAATTGGAAGAAGAAACACAATTATATTTCGTCTGGAATCCTTTACGGCTCGAAACACTCTCAGTTGTTCCAACGGTGCTCGATTTTTTCCGAGCTTTTATACGGACCTTCAAGTCAGCCATGAAAAAAAGCGAGATTCATTTTTCCTTCATGTTTTGCATAACGATCTCGCGAAGGGTGGTTCAGTCTCTTGGAATGAATATGTAATAACGGCGTCGTAAAAGGTGAGAAAAATTAGGGCTTTCACTCACTCGCAGATTCCTTTGAAAAGCACTTTTTTAATCACGAGATCTTTCAAACTCAATGGGAAAGTAAATGTTTTATGAAAAAAACGCGTGTTGTCGAGCCTGCTTATGAAATCGCGATTGGCGTGAACGGAGCGAGGTGCATTATTCACCTCGTTTCCTTTTCTTATTCCCTCAGGTTTGTAAAACCCTGCTGCGGGTCTTTTGGAGCGACGAAAATTCGCTCAAAATTCCCATTACAGTTCCCACCTCGCGTACGAAATTCCCATTGAAGCACTGCCGAATAAGATTTCGAGACGAAATCTCTTGCCTCAGTTGACACCTGATGAGGCACCGCGCGATGAGCTCCCAGCGCAGAGGGATGAAAAAACTCATGGGAAAATGAAGCATGCATTTATAAAAATATGAAGAACAAAATCCATTATTAAAAACTTGCACCCTTCGAATAGGAGAAGGAAGAATTGATCGTACCTGCTCGAGAATCACGATCGACTTTTTGATCTACTACGTGACCATGTTATTTGAGAACACGTCGCGCAGTCACGCATAATTCATCTCTTCATTGATTTTAACCGGTAAAGTAGAAGAAAAAGTGGAGAACGGATGCCCGCTCGTATATCCGGAGGCTAAAAAAAAGTTGCATCCCTGCTCGCCTTTCGCTACTCTAATTGAAACGTGGGAACACACGGGGGGAAAACTTCCGTCACAAAGTCGAACGCTGATAGAAAATTCCTCTTGATACCACGAATCGTTTAATTAAATCCTTCTAGAGTTCCTCCCCCGTATGCCAACTAGCTCGCAAGTCTCTCAGTGTCGATAGACAGGGATAAGTAGGAAAGAAGTTCACTTTCATTTCGACGACGAAGCTGATCGAATGGAACGAAAATCACAGCGAATCGAGTCCAGTCATCGAAATCTTTGTTAAGCCGATTCGAGCGATCGTTGAAACTCGTTTGCACAAAAAAACAGTTTTATCGATCGTTTTTTTAAGGAGGTAGATTATCGTTGGATGATTGCGAATTCTATGGGTTGCTCCGTTTAAAAAGTTGAAAAAGACTTTTGAAAATAACTCGTTATAAAGAAAATTTGAGTTTTTCAATACCAAGAATTCTGAGTGTGTTCGTAAAATCAGAATCCACGATGTGAATCATGTAGAAATTCATGGAACTCTGAGAATAAATAACTTTGGGAATACCAAGAGAAAATAATTTTTCTCACTAATGACAGAGATTGGAGAGTTTCCTTGAAAAAATAATCAACTTTATGTTCCGGAAAACCGTATCAGGGAATTCGTTTCTCCAAACTTGGATTTCCCATACGAATTCAGTGATCTCGGTATTAAAATCGGTAATTGAATCAACACAGTACGTGTGGCAAAATGGTCTCTGAGCAAATCTTCGAATCCGACGAACTTTATTTCACTTCAATTCGTTGAAACGTTTTCATTGAAACGAGAAATGTAAAATGGAGTCTGGAGACCACTGAAATATTGCAGAGAGTGCTTGTCCCTTCGAAAATTTGTTTTCCCAACTTATTTCCTGTGCGAATGACAGTGTCACGAAGTCGCACTGTCACAGAGCGCTTTCTGTGTATTCGGCAACGACGAAAAAATCGATACCCCATTGAATCGTTAGGAGCGAAGACTGTCGTACTTAAGAAGCATCTGTTTCCAAATGTCTTTTCTCAGAGACGCTATAGATCTGAGGGAAAATTACAGTAACGAAAACCCATAGCGCACACGTATCTCAACGAGACCTGGAATTATGCCAGGAGTGTCTCAAATCCGAGACTCGGGGAGGGCCGAATTCGTCAGATATTGACATCTCCGAAGACGATTCCTAGGGTCACGTAACGAAGTTTAGCAACGTCGTATAACCCAGGAATAACTTTGTTCGGAGTTTAATGTTTTTTTAACTTTTCTCGATGGTCGTCCTCGCTTTCGTCGTCTCGACAAAGTAAATAATGCGTGACACGAGTAAGTATTTTTTCTCGGCCGGAGAACATATTTTGTAAAATTGAACGCAGTCAACGATTGAAGTTCGTCCTGGAGGTTGTTGTATGGACAATCGAAAGCAGCGCGAGAACGACGATTTCATTGGTAAATAGTTTGTTAGTGAATCAGCAAAAATGTAGATATTTGGTAGATTTATTTTTCGCATTTAATCCGGATTTACTTATCTCCCGAGCGCGCGCACCCAAAGTCAAATTAAATTTCTGGGAAAGCCGCTCGTGATCGCAGGCGCCTCCGATAAACCAGAAGTCTCATATTTATTTGTTTTTACGAATTCATAAAATCCACATGCAACGAGAAGAATCATGCGCATGAACATAGCCCGCATAGTTGCACGACGGCATGCATGTTCGAGCCACCAGAGACGTCGGATGATCCTGATTGAATACATTTTATCTCGAACTCGCTCTCTTCTGACTTCGCCAAATGTTTTTTCAACGAGTTTTCAATGGGAGAAGAATCCAGCGAACGCTGTGGACCTCGAACCTTGTTGATCGGTGCTCCATTATAAAGGATTAACATTTGTCAGGGACCTTGACGAGTTCCAGGCTGATGAATTGATGACGAAATAAAATCTGTCTGGCTATTCTGCGAACCTCGTAAACGCAAACTTCCACCTTTCAACCTACTAAAGTGAAACGGTTCATCGCTAATCTCGGCTCGGAAATGAAGTTTGTAAGGATTTTGCCTGGCATTTGCGGACAGCCGCGCACGAGAACTTTTTATTGCTCGCTCCAATTTGTATTCAAGATGTGCCCTGGAGCATTAATTTCTCGTAAAACTTTTTGAATTCCGCGCGCGGCCCTCGCCCGAGAGTCCATCTCCAAAGCGCGCCCGCACCCCCGCAAGGATTTCCAGACAAATAACTCCACGCATTCGTAAACGCGAGGCCGAGATTACCTGCGAAGAAATACAAATATCCGCAACAAAGTGTTTGCACTCGTTTGAGAAAAAAAATCAGTTCAAACTATTTTCCGAATATGACCGCGTGTTCTCTGTGCATCGGGGCCGCACCGCGTACGAGCTCCGTCCCACTCTTCAATCGATACTCACTCCCCCTGCGAGAATGTCGTAAACATCGCGAAACAGCGATTAATCGAGGGGGTATGAAAATATCGTACTCGGATCTTCGATCCTCCTGGGCCGATTCCCCGGCGGGTCCAGGATGCCGTATAATATCGCATAAAAATTGCAAAGTATACTATCAAAACGCAGGAGCGGTATGAAGGAGAAAAAGGTGGAAAATAACGTGGACGAAACGAGCTTGGATAAAGCCTAACGAAAAAGACGAAGCTTCGGATCCATTCGTTACGTCCGTTCCAGGTTTTTGGGCACCTGGCACGCTGCCAAAACGAATCTTCATCGGTGATAGCACGTGTATATGGATAATAGGAGTCAGCGGAGTGGGTGACACGGCGAATTTCGCGGCGACGTTCGCCCCGATGGGGAGAATGAAAAGTGCCTTTGTCCAAATATCCAATGACATTTGCCCGTCCATTTTCCCCAGGGGGGGGGGAAGAGGGAAAAGCGAAAAACGGGAAGAGCGGATACTCGATTGCTCGACTCACTTTCTTCATTTTCCTTCGACACGTAATCACAAAATTCTCGATTTATGAAACTCACGGTGCAAGTACTTTTTCCCAGAGATAAAATCCGCTCGTTTTTCTGTTTATCTATTCCTCGTGCGAACCCTAGTTTCCTCAACAATATTGATAATCCATTTTGCTTGCTTCATAAATATATGGATGTGAAGATATAGCGCAAGCTCGCGCACTTGCCGTATGAAAATAAAAATAAGATCAAAGTTAGTTAAATATGGCGATGGCAGCAAATCCTGCAGCGCCCAGTGTCCAAAACTTTTCGCTTACTCGCCTTATCTCCGACTACCCCAAGTACTCGGAATGTGCATTAATTTGATATAAATGCAATGTACGTCGGAGGAAATGCAGCGGAAAATCCAAGTACGTTTATAATTCAAGTTGGCAGGCTCTTTCCATTCATTTCCATTAATGATACGTTCGATATTTCTAGCTCGCTGCGGTGGCGTCTGCAGTGTGCTGCATTAAAATATGTTTTTACGACTGTTTTCATCAATTTCAATAGTTTTTTTAAATATTATCATATTGAATGGAAGACTGCGTGAAAGGCTGTTACATATTCTGGCCTCCAGATTTTTTGGCCTCCAGATGAAATAACAGAGAAATAAACGTAATCCGGTTAACACGAAAATTTCTCGTGTGGATGATTTTTGAAAAAAGTGACTAACATTCGAACGCTGCGATGGAAATGCTTGACTTTTATAATGCTGTGATATTTGGAAAACATGAATTTACAAAGGTTCGCGTCTGCTCCAACCAACTTCGAAACTATTTCGACGCGTCGAATTATTTCAACGCTCGAAAGGTGCGCCGTAGATCATTCTCGAAGACTGTTTTCAAACGGAAGGAACTTTAGGTCGGCACAGGAACCCAGGAACGCGAGACAGATGGCCTAAACACGGTGGAACAATGAATTCTCAGGTTTCACCACAGGTTCAACACACGAGTCCTATTCTCATGAGAAACAATCGGCTGAATTCGCGCAATTTATTGTACTGTGGAACACACCGACGCGATTCCGTGACGCTTTCAGGAACGCGGCTTTCCTCCCTCGCAACCCGTGCCCGTCGAGTCTTGAAATTATTGCTTAATCTACGCAAACTCCTCCATCGAGTAACACACGCCGATCCACGTCACCGGCCCCATCTCACACACTTGTCTTAATTTGGACTTTAAGCTCGTCGTACCGAGCTTGCTTTCAATTTACCTTGAACTTCGCCCAATTTACCTTCTCACTAAATGAACAGCCTTTCCCTCCATTTAATCAAACATTAACGTACATCAAAAGATGTTGATTGAGGTTCCGTGAACGGTTCAATTTCATTTCGATCAAGCTTCGAGAGTTCGTGATATTTTTTCTTACTCTGCATTCCTAGAGACTGCTACGGAGCTACCGATCCACCGCACGCACCATTTTCTTTCGAAAATTCATTTATATTTATCATTTTTCATACTCAACATCGTACTGCTTGTTTTTTAAGGCCACTTTTCGACGCTGAGAGAAAAATATTCGATTTTATCTCAAAATGGCGATCGATTTAGTTTGTTCGATAAAAGGAGCGTCGAGTCCACCATATTTTTGTCCAACTGAATGAGAGTTCGATCGTTCAGGAAGAAAGCAAGAGAAATAAAGATTTCTTTGTCCAGTGCACAATTCACCAACACCAACGTGTAACGAAGTTACTTCTCTTTCTGGTAATCACAAATGAATCGCGGGCAGGCATGGATCATTAGCATAAGCAACACGGCGTGCTCGCGATCTCATTTTCCCTCGAACCATATTTCATCTTCAAACGAAATTCTTATTTACATACCGAGTTGTATTTATTTGGTTGACCATTTTTCGTTTCTCTGGAAGCGTAAAAGTGGATTACTCTCCATCGAGTCGTCTATTATTAGAGAGGCGGCGGTGGCTCTCTAAACACAGTAAATCCTGATTCGCTGATTTACCTCGAAGCGTGTACGAACGATAAAAGTAGATTCAAAAGGGATTCGAGCATTTTCGTATAATTGTAAATGCCGCGGGGGTTCGCGCCCGCGCAAGACGACGCCCGATGAAAGCGTCGTAATGAATCAGTCTGTAAAAGTTATTTCATTTTCTTCCGTCTCATGCGCGCAGCACCCGAAGAAACATGTGGCGGGAGAGGAGGAACCGAGACTTTTATTGCTGTTCGCAGAGTAAATTGAAGCAAATTGCGAAAGAAGTATTAACGAGCGGCACGACCTCGTTAAAACGGAAGACTCGTTCACATTTGTTGCGATTTTATGCCCATTGCGATTCGTTCGGCGACACTATTCGTGTCTTTCAAAGTCATCGTCCGAATCCCCAATAACGCCCGGAACGATTCGAAGCCCAATCTGCGATTTTTATTGAATAACCGTAATTCTAAACGCTTTCAATGTCGCCAAGGTTTTCGTCCTGCTTTAAAAATCTGATGGATATTGATTTAAATCGATAGGAGCCCATGGAAATTCAAGCAGAATTAATGGCTCAATAGGAGAGCGATACGTTCTCTGGTTCGAAGTCAATCGGTACGAATGGCTTCGATTAAGCTTTATCATCAACCGGGATGGGCTGGAACGAACCTATTAATGGGAGTACTCAATAGGAATAATGCATATTGACGGTGCCGAGTGTCTCTATTCAAGAGAATTACGACGCATTTTCAAATGAAATTCTAAATCGCTAGGTGCGTGACTGGTCGATCAGGATGTGCGGGAAAATCCGTATGAAATAGAACGCCCAACCCGTCGAACTGACGAGCTCGCAATTTAATTTTGTGACGAAAATTTTTGGGTTATTGGCACTAACATTCTAACTTTGTTTCCAGTCGCTGTTGTCGTCGCGTTTTTCATATGCTGGGCACCGTTCCACGCTCAAAGGCTCTTGGCAGTTTACGCACAGAGCAGCGAAGAAGAATCCCAAGCAGCTCTGAGCACGGTTTACACAGTCTTGACATACGTTTCCGGGGTGTTTTACTACCTATCGACGACTGTTAATCCGCTTCTCTACAACATAATGTCGAACAAGTTTCGCGAAGCATTCAAGGTAAATTGGAACGTTGCGAAGAGCTTTTAAAGAACTAATGAAATTCGCTTCTGCTCGTTGAGTATCTCGATTACGGCGTTTGCAAAAACTCGCTAAGCTAACTAGACGCTATTTTGTGCTTCACGCTCCAATTTCAAATCGCTTCGATGCACGAATACCGAAATTTTATTAAGAAATTACGGAATCGCGCTTGTATGTTTATTTGTGAGATAAACCGCATTGAGCTTTGACATTTTTTTAACGAATGATTAACAGGCCCTCGTGTGTTCAACAGAGTATGCTGTCGGAACATTGCGGAAGTAGAAGATCGTTGCAGACGAAAGACATGCGACGACAAACGTACAGCAGCCTATCGCGTTACGGAAAGTCGACGTTCAAACGAGCCGTTGACAGAAATTCAGCATCGCTCTCAGCGAGCGAAGAAATTCAGAAGCTTCCTACGGTTACGCGTACCGACGTCGGCCTGCAACGCTCTCTCCTCCGCAATTACGAGTCTTCTCCCCTCGTCAATGATCAATCGAGGCTCAATCTCGTTCCTGGAAACAGCAACGAGTCCCGGAAAGAATACCAACGATCGAACGGTCGGGGGAGCAATAACAGATCGGCGACACCTTCCTCTGAGCCAAGCAGTCAAATCTCCAGTCCAATCGTATCACGCGAGGTGAAAAACCTCAATTTGTCCAACAGGAACGACGTCGGAGTTCCTCGTTACTTGAGCAAGAGTCATCGACCAGTTTTGAAAACCGTCACTTTAGGCAAGTCTGCAAATTCGCTGATTTGTTTTTCACCAATTGCTCATCCAGATGCAATGAATTTTGTAGATTACGGAGCAGCCGTCAAGTCGTTTGCACACGTGCTGCAAGTTTGTTTGAAAATCTTGGCAATAGCTCAGTATTAGAATTAGCAAATATTTAAAATTTTTCGTCTCCAATCAGCTTCTGTTGGCTTTATGATTTTCGGGGGCCTCGAATCCTCTACTTCGTGTTAAAGCCGTCGCTCCGGTTGCTTATCTCAGAGGCGAGGGGTTCCCGAAAACTATCATTGAAAATAAGCTCGAGTGACGAGTATTTCGCCGGAACTAATCCACTCGTTTTGACATTGACGCAGGTCTCATAGCCGAGAGATTGCGCTTCGGTACGAGAAGTTTATTCGCGAATCAACGCCAAAGACCAACGAATCAAGAGGATCAGGCGCAACAGCAGCGATCGAATCAAGGGGCGATCAACGCGAGGACGGAAGTTCCACCGCGAATTATCCCCAAATTCCAGTCTCAACCGAGCATCGAGAGTGCAAACACGATAAGCAACTCGAGTCTGCAGGACCTCGGGGAAACGGAATTCACCGGATCGGAGCTCGCGAATTACATGGGCGAGCTGAACTTTGATCTCGTTACTTGACAAGTTACAAAGTTGTGATTCGTCGATTACAGAGACATCAATGTGAATTCCATGGTCCGTGAGAGCCCGTCCAACTTCACCACCACTTTCGTCCAATCTTCAGTATACTTAAGAACTTTAAAACAAGCATATGAACAAAAAAATCAATGTCGATTTGATCGTAGAGAGAAAGAGGGAGAAAGAAAAAACAATAATAAAAGCCCAAGAAGACTCTGCCTCTTCGGGCTTTCTCGGTGAAAAAGTCTCTCCCTGCACGAGAGACAACCTCGAGATTACATTAATGCATGTGTAACTGCTCAGTGAGTCAAGCTGCTCGAGTACAAAACTCCATAAACACTGAGGATCAATCGAACTTCAATAAACTGAACACAAATTGAACATTGTTTAGCGATTCGAAGATTCAACTAAACACCGTTTAACCATTGATTCGTCAAAGGCAAGTAGCATTCCCAAAACACTCGTTTTTCGAGATAAATTGTGATTAATTAGATCCTGTGATTAAAAGAATAACAACCGCACGAGATTTGTTTTAGTTGTTACGTTAGCTGAAAACGACTCCACTACGAGTGAATTATTATTTAATATACTTATAAAAAGATCGTTTATAATAAGTAATAATAATTATATTAATCATCATTACTATTATATTATTGCCAGAATTTAGATGTTTCCAATAAATGCACTCGAGAAATAGAGACTTTTTCAATCGTTATTGTTCGATCACATTATTGTTTCGTGCCAATAATTCAATCAACGTCTATTCTATACACTGTACCATAATGTTCGTGTTTTTTTTTAAGAGTTTGAAAAAACTTGAATCATATTAATGTACTGTGCGGAAAAGTTTCAATGAATTATTAAAGCATCGTCGTTAGTTTAATCGGTGATATTAATTCTTCGTTACTATTCTTCATGGATCGAATTCGTGCAAATTTTATTGAACGCCTTGGAATAATTATTTTGGATTGACAGCGCCTACTCGACATGCTCGCCACGTTCTCTGGCGGTATTTCCTGACACTATTTTTTACTGCACTGATATCAAGGGAAAAAACGTTGATTTCCTTTTTCCAGTGTAAAATAATGAAAATCGAACAGATTGTCCTTCTGTTTTTAGAGATTTGGAGGTCATTGAAATGGACACTTTGGAATTTCTCAGTCTTCCTTGGCTCATCCCATTTGTGGGCAGATTTTCATTGGAAATATTTCAAAAACATACTGAAATAGTGAAAAATCGATTTCTCTAATTTGACGCAAGAGTCCTCAAGGTTTCCATTGAGTTGGCACACAACATTTTTTTACAGAAGACAGTCATCCATTGGATTACGATAACCTTGTGTGAGAGTAACTCAAGAATTTTCCTACCTCAATTCTAAGTTTTCCAGCTTTTTTTTTTTGTATTGAGTGGAGAATGAAAAACTATCAGAAAAAAATAAACTCAAAATTCAAACGCTGCTCATGAACTTGTGTGTATAGTGTATTTTGACGTGAAAAAATTACAAGAACAAGCGAAAATATACGGTACTCTTTCCTTCATTGGATCAAGAGCTAAGCAAATTTCGTGTGTGTAAGAAGTATAAAGTACAAAATCGAGGGTTGTTAAATTTCGTATGAGGCTTTCATAATGTGTGTTGTAATTTAGAAATCAGTCTTCGGGCGTTTTTCGATGTAAGCTTTGATGCCCGGATTAGCGTAGATCTTCTCGACGAGTTTCTTCAACTCAGGATGATCCTTGGCGAAGTCGTGACCGAGAACGTGGCTGAAATAGCCATAAAAACCTGCAAAAAGGATGTCCGCGTAGGAAGCCTGAAAAAACAGCGTCCATGAAGCGATATTTCTCACAGTGATGAGAAGAGAAAGATTGTCGATCTGACGTGATAATGTAAATCGTTCAAAGCGGTAGCATGGAAAGGAGAAACATTTCCGGGGCTTTTCAAGTTACCTTTCCACCAACGAAATAGCCGCCGTTTTTCTTCACTTGGGCGTTGAAATTGTCGAGGCAAACTGGAAGTTTTTGGAAAGCAACGTCCTTCAGTTTTGCCTTGAATGCGGGATCCTTTTCCCAGAAGTAGGTTGACAAAGCTATTAAAAGAAGAGGCGAGTATTAAAAATTCAAAGTTGACGCGAATAACGTGCGATTTTCACTATCTTTCGTATTTTGGTATTATAATCGGAACAGTTGAAGTGTGAGAAAGGAAATTTAGTATTTCGAGGCAGGTCGACTCGCACTTAAAAATTTACACGCATAATTGGCCTTTGTATATTCACAAACGTTCTGAAAGTTTGCTCCATCAATCGTCTTGTCATTGCTCCACGCGAAACCATAAAATTACTCCAATACTGAGGCCTTTTTTTATTTTGCACGTGCACTCGAGAAATGCTTAGGGAATGTACTGAATGTTATTATAGTGCTGAATCGTTGTATACCTATTCTCAGATCATCGATACTATCAGCAGCAGCGTCGACCTCCAGAGCCTCGAGGTCGTCTTTGCCATACAGATTGAATTTCTTAGCCAGATAACGTCCGATTGCCTTGGACTGATGGTATTTCTTGCCATCGATCTCCAACACCGGCACTTGGCCCATTGGCATATCTAGGGCAGGGCATTAATAAACAACGTGTAATTAACACCAATTTTGCGTTAGTTTTTTTTCAGATTATCGAGGCTCGTTGGAGAGTGTCTCGATCATGAATTCCATCGCATTCTTCTTGTTGTATGACACGATTCCAGAATAATTCACTGAAGTCTATAGAAATGTGAATTGCAGAAATTTTAATGCACATTGCAGGCGGCGAGTTAACCGGATTGTTTTTCCACTTATATTGAGTCATCGATTGTTGGAAATAATTTTCATTTTATCATTGTTTGTAGAGGATATTTTTGAAAAATTTACTTTCCAAACGATCATTTATCAGGTTGATTTAACGTACTTGGCTTTTGTTTGGGCCATTCTTCGAAACTTAGACGAACATCTTCGAACTTAGCGCCTCCGTAACTCAGCATGAATCTGATTGGTTCACCCAGCCCGGTGATGTTGAAGTAGGTCAGTTTGTAGCTCGACATGTTTTTTGCTTGTGCCTGTAATAATAATTCGCAAAAATGACTAGATTTCATCCTGGAAAATCGAACATTAGGGAATAGTGAAAACGAGACGCGGTCGTTATGATATAGTTTACAGAAATCGAATACGATCAGCAGGAACTTCAATGCCTCTGCGGTACAGACAAAATTTTGTAACCGAGACCCCAATACGTGGTTTCTTCAAATTCGAGAAAGCTAATTACTGATACTTTTGGGTAAAGGACCAATTTCGAACCCTGGAGTCCCTCCCTCGTTTCTCATTTCCGGTGTAAACCTAAACGCTGGAATAAAAATTGAGCCTAATCTTTTTTCGAGGGCTTCAAAATACTTATTTCTGGAAACAAGTTTGACATTTTCGTAAGAGATGAAATCCCCTTTCTCCGCGGGCTAGTGGGGGAGAAACATTTACAGAGCGTTTTCAACCGTAGAATGTCACTATTTTGGAGATAGAAAAGCCTCGAATCCACACTGTTAAAAAAATTTTTTTCAAACAAGTAACTTTTTTTTAATGCAAATAAATGAATTATTTGTATATTATCTAGTAATTCATTATTGTTTCCATGTAAATATGTTTTTGACATAAATTTAATATTTTTATAAAAACAAATATAAATTTCTTAAAAATAATGGACCGTTAATAGACGAGATTGCACGTTCACTACAAACAATGCGTCAATTTAATTCGGCTGACTAAATAAAAATTTCGACAGAGCTTTCGAATTTTTGCAGCCAAAGTATGTTTTGTTCGAAATGAAAAAAATGTACAATCTTAATTTAGAAAGTAATTTGTTTCTTCTTCCTGGAATACAAATTTTTTCGATTAAAGTTTTTTATTTTTATACCGAAGAGTAATGTGATTGCTGGAATAAAAGTCAATTACTTGTTTCAAGTACGTTGCGTGTTTCCAATGGAAAATATTGCATATTTCTCATGAGTAATTTCCATGTATGTCATCAAAATAAAATATTGCCACCAAAAATATTATTTATTTACCACGAAAATATATTATTTGCTATTGGTAGCAATTCTGTATTTAATTTAAATAACGGTATTTAGTTTCAAGAACCTTTATTATAACGACTAATCAATAACTGCCAAAAAAATGATTTATTGGACGTAAAATATTTTTTTATCCAACCCAAATGAAAATATTTTAGTAGCCAATGAATTTCCCTCAAATAATTTGAATTACTTGGAAAAAGAATTTTTTTTTAACAGTGCAGCGAATTTTGAAAGTCATTTGTAAGCTCTTTTCCTCAGGCATGCTAATCTGCTCTGTTATAAAACTGACCGAACAACGATTTTTGGAAAGAGTGAATGTCAAAGAGAAGTTTCATTCGCGGTGGGTTTGGCCTCCAAGGCCACCCGAGTCAAGTTCACAGGCTCCGACGTTCGAAATAGTCGAAATTTCGCGTCAAGGAATATTCCACTGACATATTGTGGAAGCAAAATCTGATTTTTTGACAATTCCGAACTTGTTCTCACGAATTTTTGACAGTTTTATGTACTTATTTATTTTTCTTTTTCAACAACCTGTTCCAAATTGAATTAAGAATATTTAAAAAAAGCATTGGAAAATGAGATTAATACAAAAATACAAAAACAAAGACTGCTATTCAATTTTGTTACACACCAAAGATAACGGCTCGACTCATGCATGAACGTGTCACGCACACTTACGATAAAACTGCGTTTCTCATGTTATGTAATTACCATGCACGATAAAAACTCATTTTATTTTCTAAACAGAGGGTATCGTGCAGCAAAGACGCGGTTATTTAGCACGATGACACCGGTTTGCTTGCACGATGATAAAACTTCGACAAAGTGAACAAACTGAAACAAAAGAGTTGAAAATTCATAAACCGAGTTCCATAAAAGAACAAACTAATCTACAATGGCTAAACATTCAGAAAACAGACTTCTTCATCTCAGTTTTTCCAAAGGAAAATCCTTCAAATAACTGCGAGGAGGAAAATACCGCTTTACGATTCCAATTGATGAAAAAAACGAATTTCTCGAATAATTTCAATTCGTTGAATGATAAAAAAACTTTTCATCAAACTCAGTCGAGTTTGGTCCATTAAGCAATTACCCGAATGCATTATTCGGTCCAAAAGTGTCGTTACGAGTTGGAAATTTATTGAAAAAGTTGATCAAAAAGATGCAAACACTACTTCGTTACCGGCCTCAATGAAGATTCCACGCGAAAAACGATTTCGATTCTTCAAAAAACCAAATACGATCGAAACTCGTAAAAAAACCGAAAAAACGCTGCTTTTATACAGAAAATAAAAGAAGGATTATTACTCAAGATTTCTGTGAAAACACGTACCGTGTGCGACTGTCGACGGGAAGTGGAACACTGCTCGATGCGAGCTCGCAGAGTTACTTATTATTGTGTCAGAAAGGTCGGTTATTACATGATCTACTAATCGCACAGTACCGCATCCCCTCTTTTCCTCACGAACACTGTTACAAAAATACACTTTGCAGCGTGCCTCCAGTCGAGCTGGACGAATGTTTGTGTACGCGATATCCACGAGCGCTGTTCGATGTATCACACCGTTCAGTGAAGAGAAATATGTAGTTAAAATTAATTAAAAACACGCACAGTCGATGTACGTGTATCGACTAATTTGCTGACGTGTGATGAGTTTCGAATTGTGTCTGTATACGATCTTTACGAGTACATTTTTACGCTGAGTATCAGCCACTTTATCACTCATCGTTGGCTCTAACGATTCCCTTGGCAGTACTGATTCATTTGATGATAATGATTCGTGAAAGAGAACTAAAAAGTTCAATATGATACGGTATGATGTTGGTTCATTTATTTTTAGCTTCGTTAGGCTCGTTTTTTTATGTGTGACTGTAAAAACTTGCGAGCACAATTCAAAGGCTCTTCTGCACATTGTTTGAATTATATTACATATAATATTGGTTTCAATTAAATTTTATTTTTTGTCGATGGCAAAAAACCATTTTCTAAGGTCAAAGAGCACGCTCTCGGATTTGGACAGTTTTCAAATTACTCTGACGAAAAATGTTCGTTTGTGCGAGTGTTTTTTTATCAACGGAATAAAAAATGTTCATGCAGTTTAAAGTTGAATCGTTTTTAGTATAAAAAAATGGATAAACCTACTGAATTTTTGCTGCCCTTTAAACAAAGTAAAATAAAAAGGCTCCGACGTCGTCCTACAATAATGTCCCTTTTGCATGAATGAATTCCCAATGAACTGCAATAGTTTCACAATCTTTGATTCCTTTACAAGTAAAAATGAAAAGGAATGAGTCTAAATGACACTAAAATTTGTACACGTATTCGATATCTAGAAAAACAATTTTTATTCTGACTGCACAGAGTTTGAGTCACGCTGTAAAAGGAATAAGCTCTTATTCAATATCAGCAATGACTTGCAGTTATCAAAATAAACGAATTGTTATACAGATGGAAAGTGAATAATCTTCTGAGCTCAAAAGTTTGTTCGAATATAAATAATCTACGTTGGCATATTCTTGTATAGAGATTTATAACATTCCAACAGGTATCTGCGCGTATTTACAGTCGTCAAGGTCTCCATCCATTCCCCAACGATATAGGACTCGCTTATCCTCGCGCTGACACACCGCAAACGACACGTAACTTCGTAGAAGTTATTATCATTGTTAGTTTTCATGATATAACTGGATTCTACACTTAGTAACAAGGAGTGATGTTTACGTGTCGATCGCTGGCAGCATATCGATTACGAAGCCACTTAAACCAAATCCATATCAATAGCAATTCTCTTATATCTGAAAAATCGAATGATTTTTATCGAGTCGAAAAGGACTTAGCAAATTTCATTACACTTGGTCAGAGTTTGGATCATCAAAGTCACGAAACTCAATGATGAATTTAGTTTTGTAAAAAACGTGAGAGGGCTAATGTACTTTTGTTCCAATATTTCGATAATTTGTTTTCTTTTTTTGAGTATTCTTCTGAATAAATTGACAGTTGGAATATTTCTATAAGCGATTGGAGAACAATAAGGAGAAACGTAAGTGCTTGGGAACTTGCACAGACTTTTCGAACTCTCCGTCTCACAGGAAGGTTACGCTGAGATGGGAAAATTCTTTATTTTCAGTCTGAAATGAGTATTTTATTAAAATGCAAAATACAACGATATATTGTAATTCCGAACGAACTATTCGCCTATTCGATTGATATTATGAAATTTATAAGAATATATTTGATTGAAATGCAATAAGAAATAGTAGGCTGAACGTTCGTCGATCCGGTGCTCTGTTCCTTTGATTCTTCAACAGTCAGACTTGGGGCGTTTCTCCACCCACGCTTTGATGCTAGGAAGTTGGAGAACTTTTTTAACCAAGGCTTGGAGATTCTCGTGTTTCTCGGTGATGTCGAACTTGGTCATGAAATTGATGTAGTCGAGAAGAGCGACAAAAGTTAAATCGGCCCAAGTCAATTTACCGCCGACGAGATAACCACCGTTTTTCTTTACTTGAGCATCCAAGCGTTCGGTGTAAAAGGGGATTATCTCTTTGGTCAGAGGCCCGTATTTGCTCTCCTTTATCTCCTCGTTCGCCTCGTAGTGATAAGCACCGATTTCTGCGGAGAATTCAAAACATTTTGTGTTTCAACTCGTCATTGAATAACTTTTGGACAGTTTTGGTCAGTTTTAAAAGTCACTCACTCGAACGCAAATCATGAATCGTATCGACGGTAGCGTCGATCTCGAGATTTTCCCAGTCATCCTTGCCAGCAAGGCCGTGCAGCTTTGCCAAATAGCGGCAAATTGCCGCAGACTGATGAATCTTCTTACCATCCACTTCGAGAACTGGTACTTGGCCGAATGGCATTTCTGTTATGAACAAATAAATAATATTTTTTTCCATTTTTATTACGATGAATCTTTTATTCTTTGTGAGTTGCGACTAAATTCATAGCAAATTCGATTTTTTGTTATGAAATTTAGGAAAGAAACAAAATCACATTGTACTGCTCAAATGAAAACTTTAACATGATGTTGCAAAAATATAAGAGTTCAATATAACAATCAATTTCAACCTCAAAAATAATGATACACGTTTCATCAACTGAAATAATAATGAATCAATATCGTGAATACGATGTAAAAGGAATGTATATAAGTCTTCATCTTACACCTGCTTTAATCTGTTTGCCTGATGATAATCCTCTTAAAAATGCTGGACAAACGATCGACAAAACATGAAGAGAAGAATAGAAATAGTGATGGTAAATTTATCGATAAAAAAATCATTTGATAAAACAGAAGCAGCAACATCGATTGTTCATTCATATAGTTGCTTTGAATCAACACCATTGTTCATCCTCGGAACAGTACTTGATTGTAAAACTCAAAGACCCAATATTATTTTGCTACCATCGAGGGTTGCACACTTTGAGTTGTCAGTAAAATTCAATTTTCATAATTTTCTGCAAAATACTGCAAAAATATACCTATTAAAACTTTTTTTAAGAAAGTAAATCATTTTTTTTCAACAATCGTGGACAAAGTCATCAGAGTCAAACAAAAACTAAGTGAGCTGGACTAGCCATGATTTCAACTCAATACTTTAGCCCAAAAATTGAACGAATTTTTTATTCACAGTTGATCAACAAGAAACTCGTCGAGGCTGATCACTCCAAAGTTCATTTTTTCCAAAGTTTTGTTCAATTTCTTTTCTTTTGTTAAATAATCTGTAGAAAGAAAATAGTCAATAAAAATAAAGTATATCTGTGAAGCACCTCTCAAATTGACTGAAATTTTTTTCTCATACTTTCATGATGACAGCGATCGCTGTGAATTTTTCTACCATCAAGGGTAACTCTATGTGACGAAGATCAGATAGTTCTCAAGTGAAATATCTGATTCTGATCAATGCTATAACATGATATTAACTCACCAGGTTTTAATTTTGGCCAATCGTTGCGGTCAAATCGGTCATCTTCATATTCCACACCGGCGTGAGCGAAGATGAAACGAATTGGCTCTGCAAGAGCTTTTACAGGGAAATAAGTCAGCTTGTAGCTTGGCATTTTCCCTGCAATCACATATACGTGCGTTGTTTTAAGTAATGATTTATGACTTTCAGTCGCGCTGTTCATGGTGCAATTTTTTCAGCCTTAAATTTTTTTCCTTATATGATTGTTCATAAACTAATTTTATAAGTTTTTATTTTTTCACTATGAAGGACAAATATTTTCAATGAATTGAATAATGTGCTCTAATTTTTATCGAAGCTAAAATTTTTTTTTATTCTGGATCATACTTGATCACTCAATGCACTGTAATCAAATACAATGCATTTTTTAAAACAAAAAATAAATTATCATCGACAGTAGAAATTTACAGTGATTGTGCATTTTTTTGTTATTTCTATTTGTTTTGTGTTGAGCTCAAATACTCAGTTACTTTGGGGAAAACAAAACAAATTATTTAATTTATCATTATTGATGGTGAATACAGGAAACTGGTTACACAACCATGAGCATGAGAGGCGAAGGAGCAAAGTGACTCTTACATCACGATTTCCCGCATGAGTCAGCATTATTCGCTTACATTTCAGGACAGTTGATCGACCGATTGTACGAAAGTTAAAAATTAAAATGAAGACAGATGCACTTTTACAATCAAATGTCTATATATATTGTGATAAAAGTTTGGGCCTCTTATAACTTCTCGTGAGTTAGCATTTTTTCCTAATAGAACTAATCTTATCACTATTTTGATAAGAGTGAACAAACAAGGTAGTTATAGGTTTTAAGTACGAGCCCGTTGTCACCAGGCGAATCAAAACCATCTTAAATGAAACATATTTACATTTTTTTCACAAAATTTAAGCAGTAACAATTGAGAATTTAATTTTCTTTTTTCAACATGAATAAAGCAAATATAGTACTTTAACGTAGTGATATTTTTTGGATCAACGGGAAAAAATCCATTTTTTTGACGCATTTACTCGTCTTCCTGGAATATTTTGAATCTCGCTACAGTCGATAAAAAAACAACATTGTGCGAAAATAGAGACGAGAGAAAATAGAGAGATATCATTGACAGATGCAAACATAGCTATCTTCAGATATATTGTTACCGACAAAGATTCGTGAATACTTGAAAACAAGAGAAGTAGGAAGACCGCACGAGAAACATAAGATCATCGAGCTTCGTTTGGAACAACGCAATATGCGGGGTGAAGGCGCGTTCACGGAGTCACTATTTGTTATTTGGGCTACAAAAACTAAGAATACCATTTAATATTTTGGATCTTTGAAAACGCTGTTGTTGACGTGTTGACAAGTGCGCAATACACGGTTTAATACACATTTAATATTTTGGATCTTTGAAAACGCTGTTGTTGACGTGTTGACAAGTGCGCAATACACGGTTTGACCGTGGTCACCTTGGTACGCAGCGATGGAGTGGCATTTTTGTTATGATTTCCCTGGGAAGTTCTCCTAAATGATCTTTATTGAACGTTTTCAAGAAGCCCTAATCATAAATTTCCCCTTAAAAATGTAAATTTAACCGAACCGTGTCATATACGATGCATTTTAAACGATATGATTAAGCATTGCCCCCCCAATTAATTAGTTCGAATGAGTGCAGGGTAGGTTTAGGATCTAATTTGATTAGAGTTTGCTACATTACTTTCCAGGCGTTTCTCCAAATGATATACATGGAAATGCTCATAAATCGAGGCGTACATTGTCACCGGGCAACCGGTCGGCAACAATGAATATATAAGTGATCCAGATTTGAAGCATGAGAATTGATATAAAATGGGCGTTCTTACAACCGGTACTTATACGATAGTTGCAACAGTAATATGAGAGAAAAATAGTAATTAAGTTACACTACAACAATAGACGAAATTATTGTGATAAATATTTGTCACTTACGTCTGTGAGATGATCAAGAAAACGATATTGAATGTGGAAGTAACGAAGTTGCTATGCCGGCGAGCTGCAAGCTTCAACAATTTTATTATGCCGGATTTGCCGGAAGAGAGAAGAGAGTCAAGAGATGCGAGATGCCAGTTGGAGTGGCGGGGATAAACCATTGGAGAAAACTTGTGTCGAGTTTCGAAACCATAAATTGACGGTTATTATGCTATAACGATCTGTTTTACCGATTGAAAGTATCTCATTTTACCATTATATGATACTACTGAACTCTACTATTACCGGTTACTGGAACGGTAATGAAACGGAAATTGAACTGAGTTTGAACTGCGTCAGAGAAAAACGGCCATAAGCGTTTGTAAGCGTTGCTGATTCTGGGTACATTCTGCTTGGACGCTGCTGACAAGGATATATGTAAAAAATATCGAGGTGTCAAATTTTTCATGAATTTGAAATATTTAATAGAGTTGATCACGCTGCATCGTCTGACAAAAGAAAAAGGTACTTAGCCGATGGTTAAAAAGAAATATTTAAGAATTAAAGCCGCATTTAAATCCGTGTCATTTGTACCGGAAGTTGACAAAATCGAACTAAAATGATAAAAAAGTGTATGAATCGTTGTCAACGCACGGCCAAAAAAAAAATTTTTAGAAACTTCAAAGTTTTATCGATTTTTTCAACTTAACTTTTGACGTTTCATGCCAGTTTTCTCCAACGTTAATCTGAGTTTAAACTCGGTTCATGCTATCTCGAAACTACATGAAAAAAATTGAACTGAGTTTGAACCGCGTCGGAGAAAACGACCATCAGCGGCGTTCTGTAGTTAGTACGTCCGCTATATCGAACATGTAATTTGATTGGCTCGCTTGTGCTTGACCACAGTTATCAAATTGGATATTAATTTTATTAAAAATCGTAAATTATGATTCAAAATGACATAGTTTTTATATTAAAAATTATAAAATGCAAACAAAAATGATTTCCCATTGACATTTTAACATAAGACATAACCTTAAAAAATAAATAGATGTACTGCGGAATTGATCTTACATACATCCTTATGGCCGTTCTCTTCGACGCGGTTCAAACTCAGTTCAATTTTTTTTTATATAGTTTCGAGATAGGATGAACCGAGTTTAAACTCAGATTAACGTTGGAGAAAACGGGCATAAAACGTGTTCGATTTGAAGTGAACGCGGTGACGCTGGTTGCGTTCACGTCATGTTCGACTTGGTGCGATTACAAATTGGCGGAACCAACAAGTGATCTTGTTCTTTTTCAATTACTCGACGAAATAAAACTGGATTCATCGAAAAGTGAAGACAGCGAAACCAGCAGTAGTACGATGACAGAGATAACAGACTAACGATTCTCTCGGTGGATGCGTTCAACCACTTGAACGTCGGGAGCGTTGAGAACACAATTCTAAACGCACCCATCTAAACGCTTGTAGCGTTTACAACGCCAAGTCAAACGCAAAATAGCGCTATTAACGCTATCAGCGTTCAAGTAGAATGCACTCTCTGTTTCTTTTGGCGGTCTTGTGACGTTTTTTTAATGCGTTTTTTTGTTTAAAAATCCTATGTATTTTAAACGGAAGACTTTAACCCCCGCGGTCGAGGGTTAAGCATTGTTTCTGATATGTAATCTGAAAAAATGACAGTATTACTTTTTATGTATTTCGAACCGATTTAGGGGGCGGAAGGGGTAAAATAAATTTTGAGCCCAAATAACGACCACTCCAATGTATAAAATAAAAATTGAACTTCCTAACAATCACGACTGCCAAGTTCATGCTCGAAATGCGGTGAAAGTTCATTGATAATTTTATTATTATCATCACTTCATTGTTGTAAGACTTATATAATTGTTGATGAAAATAATTTAAAAGCTGTCTGATCACACGTTTTTTATCTTATGATTTATAGCTAAATAAATAGAAAAAAAGAAATACATTATGCAAGACAGCCTTTAAAATTTGTTGACAGTGACAAAATTATTTTAGAAGATTCATCATCCCATGGAACATTAACACTTTCTGCTATGTAAGCAAAAAAAAATGTTTCGCTTCGTGATTTTTGAGAAAAAATAAAATAAAATCGAAAGTGACTTGGGCACTATCTACATTTTTTTTAAATCTGGAATTTTGCGAAATTACTTTTCTTTGATGTACTAACAACCATTTTCGATGGAGCTCCGAAAAAAAAATATTGATTTCGTTTATTTTCATTTTTCGGAGTACAGGCAACACTAAAAATTTCTGAAAACAGTTTTTCACGTCTTGGCTAAATTCTTTGATATTTGTAAAAATGCGCTCAGGCTATAATATGCTACGCGGAAAATTTCTTAAATCGAGTGTTTTCAGACGTATTGCTATGACATCGATTACCTTTTTTTTGACACCACAGAAATGGCCCCCTCACGCGGTCGCTACACTGTTGACAGCTGCCACGGGTTTAGAATGATATAATCTAACGTTTCAATACAGTTTTCCTAAAATATAGATATACTTCGCCGTTGTATGGTCGTCAACGGTGTATCTATATATATTGGAGGCAAATGACACGATGGAGAATCGCCCTGTGTCATACTGAAACCCTCTAGCCAAGGCCGTATGACTATCACACATGATTTTAGTCATGGGTTTTCTAGCTATGGAGACAAGTGGCGCGGGGGGGGGGGGGGGGGGGGGAAGTCCCAAAAAAGATAGGTCTGGAGTGGATGAGGCGAAAAAAATGGTTTTAGATTCAGTAGGTTAATAGCTATAGCACATACCATAGGATTTTTTTTTTTTAATGACCAAATGACGGCCATTTTTCGAAAAAAGCACTTTTTTTTTAAATACTTCAACTGAAAATTTCAAAAATCGTATGATATGCGCTATAGCCATAGCAATGAAGAACATGCGGTAAAATTTTGGTAAGTATCGACTCGACAGTCTGGGATATTTTATCAACAAGCTATTCGCAAACATCATTTTGAGAAAAGCGCTCACATGCATGGCTATATAAATAAACGTCGTCCAAGTACTTGCGGATGGAAGACGACTTATGAAAATTCAATCCGCAAACGGCAAATTTCCTTAAAATTGCTAATTGGTAATGGAATTTATCATTTTCTTGGAATCTGAAAGTCTTGTTCAAAATCGTCGGCACGACAAGAAACTCCAGTGTCTTCTGCGATAGCCGCCTCGGAGGACTCTTTTTACCTCTATATACTTTGAATTGTATCGTAGTGCGTGCCCGGTTCACATAATTGGTATATTGTACCTCTTTCTGGTGCAATTAAAATAAGTGCTTTAATTGCTTTTTCGGGGTGTAGTCACGCAACGGAAGACGTTATTGTTTCCGTAGGTGTTTTGAAGGAATTAATGAATTTTGAGTTTTCTTAATTCGAAGGTAAGTCATATACATCTCCCGGTTGCTCCTTGGGTGTCAAAAGGTATATGTCTGCCGTTGCACAGACGCCAGGTATTTGATAGAAGACCGGCAATCATTAACCGCGTTACTCAGTGCCAGACATTTATAACAAAGGGACGCCTTTAGCTATTACTACCTTGAATTCTGGGTATCGATAAATGTTCCGTTACAAATAACACACGAAGAACCATCTTTTGTTGATTCATCCCCGGCGTTCTCTCAGGCCGAAGGATCGATCCTTCTATATAAATATGAATTTGCTGCGTACTTCGCAAAGTCGACTCTTCATTTAAAAACGAAAAGATTATTGCGAGTATATACTAAGGGTGTGCGAATATTCGAACTTACAATTATTCGAGACGAATCGAATCGAATTATGCGATTCGAATCGAATTTGAATAGTTCGAATTTGAAAAATTCGAATTTCTTCATAAATTGAGTGCTCAACTATCAAACTGAAATATATTCATTCCTTGTGAATTTTGAAAAATATTCAACAATGTTTAAAAAAAATTATTTTCCTTTTCCAGTAATAGGGTATTGGACCTTTTATTTTGAAAACTCTTTTAAAGTAATCCTGAGATCGTAATAAGCCAGTAGAAATGAACCAGTAAATCGAATTATTTCATTGAAAGACGAATTATTAATTGAAATGTCTTAAATTTGTCTTAAATAACAAAATATTGTAATACAAATCATTCTTCAAATAATGATTGAAAATTATAGGGGAGAGTAAGCCAAAGCGGAACACTCCCCCGAAAATTTAGAACATTTTTTGCTCCATTGGAAATCTGCAAAATTTCGTTATTCAGCTGAAAACATGCTTCAAAAACTCAAAGTTGGAGGAAAAAAATTTGTTTTTTAATTAATTTTTTTTTTTAATTAATAAATTGAATTATCAGCTCAAGATAAGCCGTGAAATAGTTACGATCATTGAAATGATCCAATATATTTGATATTTATACAATTTTATCTCGTTTACGATAACTTTCATGGTACTCTTATGGAAGAACGTGGGGCAAGAGGACACCATAAGCAGTTAAACTAGTGTCGGTTTATATACGTTTTGTCAACTATTACTGTATTAAGGATGTTTGGTACAAAAATCTAAATAATTAGAAATTGATCAAATTTGGTGATAATGTTCTTCAACATCAAATGCAAAAACACAATTTTTTTCAAAATTTTCTTCTGCTTAGTTATCGAGTAATTACGCATCAAAGCAGATTTCTTATGCCCGGAATGTATATACCTGTTTCTCATATCCTATAAAAAAAAAAAATTATCGGACAAAGTGGACTCCCTCTCGAAAAAAAGGATCTTTTGAAGATTTTGATTAATTTTCTCAGATGTGTGGTGAAATTAAATAAAATTTGAATTTTATTTAAAAAACGGGGCAAAAGTGGCCTTTTCTTTGTGCGAAAAAATTTTTATGTCCACTTTGCCCCATTTTTTTTACTTATTTTGAATATTGTTAAAAGTTCTTCGTTTCTTCACGTTCTATTTGAACGGAACTTCGTTGAAAATATTAAAACGATAATGTGGACGTTTTTTTTTGTATCCACTTTGCCTAATTTTTGAATTTATTTTGAATTTTGCTGAAAGTTCTTCCTTTCTTGACGTTCTATTTCAATAGTACTTGGTTGAAATTTATGAAACGAAATTGATCAATGGAAGAAGAACAAACGCACTGTTCTCATCACATTCATTTTCGTCTGAAATGTGGAAAAAAAAATAGTATAACTAAAATAATTCAGATTAAAATTTGTGTCAGAATCCACGATTGAATTCTTCGATGGAGATCGAAATGGGATCAGCTCATTCGAAGACGCTAGGAGGAACAACTGCTATTGTTTTATTGAACAAACATCATTTTCCATGGTATTACCAAAAAAGCAAAAAAGTTGTAATTTTTCTTACTTTCAGGTATGTATCCTTGAAAAATAAGAGTAACATGAAGTTACCGTATTATATATAATGAGATTATAAGTACAAATATCACATAAATATGGTAGATGTATCCATATTTTCTATGATAATAACTATTTCACGGCTTATCTTGAGGTCTTGAGCTGATAATTCAATTTATTGATTGAAAAAAAACTCAATTAAAAAAAAAAAAAAATTCGACACCTAATTTTGAGTATTATTGTAGCATGTTTTTTGCGGAAAAACGAAATTTTGCAGATTTTCAATGGAGAAAAAAAAGGTTCTAAATTTTCGGGGGAATGTTCCGCTTTGCCCGCCTGTTCCACTTTGCCCTACTCTCCCCTATATTTTTTTTAGCAATTACATGGAGTTTTTAATTTATAGCTCTTAAGAAATTCGGTTTATCCGAATTTGACAGATTCGATATTAAAACAAATACTCTAATTAATACAACCGAGGAACAAAAATTTTCATCGATATATCCATAATTGTTGTTTATTTGGCAATAAAGAAAAATCATTGGAATAGTTCGAATTATTCGAATGATTCGAGCCATATGAATAGTTCGAATAATTCGAATATTCGGTTTGAATTTCGAATCGAATATCATTATTCGATTCGATTCGATTCGAATGTTATTCGCACACTCCTAGGATATACCTGCGTCGCGATACGGGTAAAGATTACCGGTACCTGCGATTTATGACCTCAACAAAAAGTTTCGGCTGTAAAAGTTATTAATAACCACCTCATCGAACAATAGTCTCACATGGAAACCCCGTTTAATCCTTCCCGATTTGGTCGTTTTCTCCGACACGGTTCTAACTCAGTTCAATTTTTTTCATATAGTTTCGAGACAGGATGAACCGAGTTTGAACTCAGATTAACGTTGGAGAAAGCGGGCATTACGCGCGCGCGCGTCCAAATGAAACGCACTCCTGGTGGTAAGTTCAGAACTAATTTGAGGGGGGATTTTTCGAGGACGTAGGACTGTAGGACGCTGGACGCTGGACGCTTGACTACGTACCAGTACGAGTACGCCAGTGTCGTCAGACTCGTCAGTACGTATCAGTTTTCTGCGGCGTGTAGACTCTTTCGCTCTAGTCTCCCTGTTTAGTTCATAACCTAATATTGGTGTACAAAATGGCTGAGGGAAAGTCACGTCGTGTTGCCCAAACAGAAGATTTATCAAACGTCGAATTCGAAACGAGCGAAGATGTTGAAGTTATTCCAACTTTCGATAATATGGGACTTCGGGACGAGCTTCTACGAGGAATTTATGCTTACGGTATTTTTATTTAATATCATTCTTAAATATTCGACATCATTTTCGCGGCATAACCTTACTTTTCACGACTCTAATGACACTAAAACAAATTTGCTTTCAATGTATTTTAATTTTTTACTTCATTCAAATGAATTTTATCAACTTTTTTTTCTTTAATTAGGCTTCGAAAAACCATCAGCGATACAGCAAAGATCGATAAAACCGATAATGAAAGGACGCGACGTTATAGCCCAAGCACAATCCGGTACCGGAAAAACCGCCACATTCTCCATCTCAATATTGCAATCCTTGGATACGCAAGTACGAGAAACTCAAGTTTTGATTCTTTCACCCACTCGTGAGTTGGCTGTCCAGATTCAAAAGGTTATTCTTGCTCTGGGAGATTTTATGAACGTACAGTGCCATGCCTGCATCGGTGGAACAAATCTTGGTGAAGACATAAGGAAGCTCGACTATGGACAACATGTGGTTTCTGGTACACCGGGAAGAGTTTTCGGTAAGTGATTTTTTTTCTATTCAATAGAAGCGAAATCCGCTTGGACATACTTTTTGTAAAAATCATTTAACAAAAATTTGTAATATTGTCAAAGGCCGAACTTGTTGGATTGCTGTCCTGTCATGATATAACTGCTTTATAGTTTTCATTACGCATTGTTATGGCATTCAGTACATTTGAGTTAATTCATTTTTTCAGACATGATCAAAAGACGTGTTTTGAGAACACGAGCAATCAAAATGTTGGTTCTTGACGAATCGGACGAAATGCTCAACAAAGGATTCAAAGAGCAGATTTACGACGTTTACAGATACTTACCACCGGCGACCCAAGTAGTTCTTGTGTCAGCTACTCTGCCACATGAAATTCTTGAGATGACGAGTAAATTCATGACCGATCCCATTCGTATTTTGGTTAAACGGTAAGCTGGTTGATCATAAATTGATTGTTATCAATGATTTACATTTGTGCTTCAAATCATTAGAATTTAAATCTCCAGTAATGTATAAATGAGAATGAGTTGAATTTGCAATCCATAGAAACCATTATTTTCAAAAAAGTCATGTTTAAATTCAAAACTTTAAATTACGATACCATCGCGCAGTATTGCTAGATAGTAATATTGTTTTTATTTCCAGTGATGAATTGACGCTCGAAGGAATAAAACAATTCTTCGTCGCCGTTGAACGCGAAGAATGGAAGTTCGACACGCTCTGCGATCTCTACGACACCCTGACGATAACGCAGGCCGTAATATTTTGCAACACCAAGCGCAAAGTCGATTGGCTCACAGAAAAAATGCGCGAAGCCAATTTCACCGTCTGCTCGATGCACGGTGATATGCCACAAAAAGAACGAGACAATATTATGAAAGAATTCCGTTCTGGACAAAGGTAAGGAAAAACTCACTTTTCGTACCGTAATCGACCTTTAAACTTTTTTTTCCAATTTTCACATACAGCGAAGATTTGAATTCATATTCACTGTCCTTTTTCTCATGTTTACAGTCGGGTTTTGATAACGACGGACGTTTGGGCAAGAGGAATCGACGTTCAACAAGTATCGCTCGTGATAAATTACGATTTGCCAAACAACCGTGAGTTGTATATTCACAGAATAGGTAGATCGGGTCGATTCGGAAGAAAGGGTGTATCCATTAATTTTGTAAAGACTGACGATATCCGAATTCTCCGTGATATTGAGCAGTATTATTCAACGCAAATCGACGAAATGCCGATGAACGTCGCCGATTTAATCTAAATAGCTCGAGTTATTGAAATATTTAAGTAAGATAATATGCAAAAGAATAACAAACGACCGAAACTGTATAATAAAATTTGAAATCTTTATTCAAAAAAGTTCGAAAAGAACTACGTTTAAGTTTTTTAGCTAAGTTATTTAGCCTTCTAAGTTATTTAGCTAAAGCAATATCGATTGCGCAACAATCTTATTAAATGAAGTTTTGTTCATTGAACGATGCAGTGATAACAAATTCACTGAAGCGATGTAATTGTTTCGTGGGAGGTAGATTTAATTGAGATTTAATTAAAGTAAAGAGATTAATAATAAAAAAAAAACGTCTTACGACTGTGTCATTCTTCAGCGTAAACTGAAGTTGCCTACTTTGCTTCCCAATTTGAGAATATAATTATGAACACTCAAAATATGCACATTTTGAATTCGAAATATTTTTACGAGAAGAAATTAAAATATAAATTTTCGAGTTAATTTTGCTGTGAACGATACGAAGGGGCGCAAGCGCTTTGGCAATGAAATGTTGAAGGGTCGCTCAGTCTGCATAACAGCCGTGTTGTGTAGTGAGTGAAAAAAATCAATACCTACCCCCGTGGCTCCAGCGCTGTTCAGAGCAAAATCTCTATTATTATCTTTGAATGGTTTTGTTTTTGATTGAGGCTTTTTATGAAATTTAGTCGATAAAATATTGTTTAATTGTAATTTCTTTTCGATAATTCTCTATAATTTAACTCTGTGAAACAAACAAGGTTCACGGTCATTTTAAATATGGAAAAAGTTAACAAAACGTGATCGTCTGGAGGTTAAAGCAGCGTTTAAAAGAAATTTCGAAAGTGTTTCAAAAAATGAGGCAAAAAGAAGTGGATTCGTGGCTGGAAAGCAGCTCCAGCGTTCTTTTTGTAAAAAAATATTAATATTCGCGAAAAAAGTAGAATTCTTTGTGGAGAGTGATGGAGAAAGAAAAATTTCGTAAACATTGCTCGGCCAAAATTTGTTCACCGAGACAAGGAAAAGGCAGAAAATCTTAGGAAATCTACATTATACCACGTTGAAAGTTTTATATTGAAATCGTCGAAAATATTTCGAGATTAGTCGAAAAATCCACCCCGAAGACAATGGAAAATCAACAAGATGACAACACGATGAGAAGAGGTCAACCTTTGCGAAGGTTTCAGAATGACTACAACAAAGATAATCACAATCAACCTCGTGAGTATCAAGCTCAACGAAGCTGACTGAGTTTCGAAGTTTTTGTTGCAAGGAAACTCACAGTTCCTCAACATCCAGCTCCATTTTTCTAAAAGATCACTAATAGATAAAAAAAAATGTCTTGTGAGTTCGAGATTCAGTAACTTCATCTTAGTTGATTCATTTTGAACGGGATTAAAAATTGTCAAATATTTGAGAATCGTTTGAAAAAAGATTTTTACATTCAACAACAAACATTCCTCTTCTAGAGAAACCTTAAATCCCTGCACATTGAATTATTTTGTTAGACATTCAAGCACCGAAATTGGAAAACATGCAGCAGCAACAACTGTACGTGTCTCCGCGTGCGAGTGTACGAATTGCTTGTTATTTGATGTCGGGTGTACTCATGACTATGGAAGTCGAGAGAAGTACAACCTCACAACAAATATTGAATATCGTACAATGCGAAAGTGAGCTGGGCCTTTCGAGAACGCCTCCGATAATCAGTCAACCGGTATTCGCGTTATGGCTCTGTTGTTCCCAATTGGAAGTGCAGTTGCGACCGGATCATCGACCCCTGGAGTTGGCAGCGAAGTGGTCAGGCCTCGTCAAGAAATATGGCTCCCAAGATGGTCCGGACGACGAAGAACCATTGTTGTATTTTAGAAGAAATGTTTTTCTGTCACGACGCGAGGAAGAGCAAGTGAAGGACCCCAAAACTCTCGAGTTACTTTATGCTGAGGCGAGGCACAACGTGCTCGAAGGTAAATATCAAAATCACACCCAAATGATCAATCAAAAAAATTCTAAGACAGTGAAATGCTTTTGGGTTCTCAATTCGCTTACGCTATCTGGATTTATCGATTAATTTCATTTCGTTACTTGATATAATAAATCATACACTGAACAATTGAATTTTGTATTAAAAAAAAAAACGTAATTTTTCGATTTTTTTCCAGGCAGATATCCATGCGAGGGGCAAGCACGTTATGCGAGCTTAGGGGCGCTACAGGCTCGAATAGAATTGGGACCTTACAATCCACAAACTCACACGTTAGCCTACTTTCGAAAACATCGAGCCAGATTTTTGCCTCATCATTACAATTCACCTAGTTTGCTGCTCGGTCTGGGTCTTGGTCTGGGCCTTGTCGGTGGCAAAGGTGCACCGGAAGCGAGACTTCTCGAACAGTACAAACGGATACCCAATCACTCGGGGACTAATCCGAACACGCGAAAACTTGTAAGAAAGTATATCGAATTTTGTTGGGGTCTACCGACCTATGGAGCAGCTTTTTTTCAAGGCCAGATCGAGCGACCAGTCCGTGGACTCGCCTCGTGGATCACTAATCGAGATTTATCGGTACTCATAGCTATAAATACAACGGGTGTTTACATTGTTGATGATATGCATTGTGTAAGTAATTTTTTTTTCTACGCTATTTATGATTTTTTTGAAAATCGAAAAGAAATGTATAAAAAACAGCGACGAAGAAATTTAGAATCATTTTCACAATATTTTCGATCACAATTTACTGAAATTCATTCTTGGCATCATTAATGAGATGGCTTTTTTCCATAGAGTCTGTTGTTAGGATTAAAATACTGTGAGCTTAGCTGGGAAATGGCGAAACCATCGGATGAAAGGAATCCCGATTGTCTGCCTTGCCTGTTTCTCCAATTTCCGGTTCGTGAAAACGGTGCTCGAGTTTACAAAATACTTCAAGTCTTTTCCAGACAAGTGAGTTCAAGCGAAGAGAGTGCATATTGTGACAGCATTTTTGCGATTTTTATATTAAACATTCCTTCAATTTCAGGCAATAATGATGGATACCCTCATTTCCGGTTTCGCGGAGGAAAGTCGCAACAGTGAAGTTAATCCCGAACCGACCAATCAAAATAATAAAACTGAAAATTCCGTTATTACGAACGTTGGCAGTTGGACTAACAAACTCAGTAAATTCACTCTCGCAACGTTCGATGATCAGGGTAAATATTGCCATTTTGCAAAAACAAAACTTTACATTCAGTAAAACAATTATTTTTTTTTTTTTTTCGAAAATCATACAATTATTGACTGTGAAAGACTGTGGTAAAATTTCATTCTCGAATATCATCAATTTTCGGTTCGAAGCGACTGCGAAGCAAAAATCTGAGTCGTCTGAATTCAAATTGTTTCAGGACGTTGTATCGGACAAATGGGCTCTTGGTCCTTTCAATGAATCACGAGTAATTAAGTCGACGAAAAACAAAAAAATCTTAGGATTACTTAGGATTAAAGTGAATGGTGATATCGAGCAAAGGACTGTTCTTGCCCGGAAATAAGTGTATTTTCATTCGAAACGAAACAATACCTGACTGATAAAAAAAAAACTTTGGTACATTTTTAGGTCTTTCAAAGAAAAGAAAAAAAAGAAAAAAAAACGTTTGCGGTATCTGCACTCAGTCGAAAAACGCTACAAGTCGTTCGTCAGCTTTGAGTGTCATCAACATTTTACGATATCGCTCCGGGGCCAATTCGCAATGGCGCTGCAGTCGTACATCAAGAGTATGCAGACGGAAATTTATGTCGTTCGTTAGACTCAACAATTCTTCTTCCTCTTCCCTCGTTTTGCCTTCCGACTGCAAACGAGAATGAAACGTCAATGAGAAATAACGCAACAGTAGTTTGTTGCTTTTTGAACATATTTTTCTTGATTCTTACGTTTTTTGTGCTACAACGAAATTTTGTTCAATTGAAATTTCACTTGAGAAAAAAAATCGCAGAGATTTTGAACTACGACAATCACTGCAATTGTATTGCGGAAAACGGGAAAATTCGATCGATTCATACAGTAAACGATTCAAACAACTTGAAAATTGGGGCTTTCATTACCTGAGTCAACCAATTTTGTACTTGATTCAATTCCTTGGTACACTCGTCCATCATCCTCAACATGTGGTTGGCGCGATCGACGAACAATTTTTTCAAATCGTTCAAACACTCGTTTCGTACGTAAGTAGCTTGTGCTTTTGTCAATTCTGGTGGATTCCCAAGACGTGCCATGTAAGGGCCCAAATAATCCGCTTCCACCTCCACTTCTTTTTCACTCTGAGCCTTTAATAGTTGTTCCTGTGAAGACGGTGTCGCCGTCGGAGCAAAGTTTCCAATCATAAACTCGTTAAGGCACTGTTTGCTTTTGCATTCCGAAAAATGAGTAGCAGAATCATTTTTTTTGCACGATTATTGAATTTTAATTTTTATATTTCATTGCGAAGCTGTCGAATCGTAAACTTTTTTTAAATTGGTGAGCAAGATATTTCGAGATCTACTCAACTAATTTTGACGAAATTCATGGGCATACCTGGGCCAACATCTTGGCTTTTGCTTCTTCATTACGATTTCTGTCGAAAAACGAAACCAACAATTTTGGCATTATGTATTCACTGCTCTTTTTCTTCAAAAATGTTGTAATCTCGATTTCGGCGTCTCTTACGAGGATCAAACATTCGCTTTCTTCTTTCAGTTGTTTTTTCAGCTCGTAGTAGATCGACAATTGTTTCTCCGGGGCTGCTAGAGGATCCGGCTGGGATTTGATATTTTCAAAAATTTTTAACAGAATTACAACTACAGTGACGAACATTTTTCATCCAGAAATTATGACGTTGCGAGGAAAATATTTAATTATTAAAATTTTGATATTCGATGTTTAAGTATCACGAGTTTTGAGTGTACAATTTTGCAATATAATTACGTTGTATCCATAGATCAAATCAGGATTGAAAATTGGATGTTCACCACTCTCGGTCGTTGACGGTTTAATGAATCTCTTAGTGGCTCTGGTGACACGATTTTTCTCGTAGTGATAATGGAGCCTTATTTCATTTTTCGATATATAAAAATCTCTTATAGCCACGTCCTTAGACGCTGGAATATTATCGTTTCTGTTATACTTTTCGATGATCCTCTAGAGAGATGAAACTTTTTAGAATTTTACAAAATCAATTCCCCAGTGCATAAAAATCACATCGAGAATAAAAAGATTGTTGAACAAACAGAATTTTTGTTGGGCCATCAAGTTTAGGCGAACAAAAAAAATCGTCAACTCAACAAAAATCTAGTGTAGCCAACTCTCAATTGGCTGGCTTAAATTTATTTTTTCTCTCCACAACAAAACCTGTCAAATCGACAAAAGTTAAGAATCAATAAATTCCATTTCGATCCCCAAAGTTTGTTGATCCAGCAAAACTTTTGGTTGAAGCAACAAATTTCTGTTTGACTCAATGCATTCTTATAATTTTTTATTACCGATACAATTCTGTCGTGTGGACCACCATCCTCGTCCTTGGAATATTCAACATGCCTGGTACATAAATTCCATTAATTCACTGAATCCTGATTCTTTAAGTTTATTACAAACCGCGAATGCGGGATTCAAACGGTTTGACGATCGAAAACTTTGAATAACGTTACCGATAGTACAGAAAATCTTTACGGCCGATGTAATGCTGGGTCAGATGAAACGGATCCATTTCAATTTTTGACAAACCATCGGGTCGTATGGAATGGAAAAAATGTAGCGTTCTTTCTTCGTCTAGTCTGTCACGCCCATTCGTTAAATAACGATGTTCTGTTGAGATTCATTTGACGTGATAATTCGATCGCTAGATGAAAATTTTGAGGAGAATCGAGATCGATGCTAATTCATTGTACAGATTTATAATGACAAAAAGGATATGGAATTGAATCGTTCAATTGAGGACTAATTGTTTTGAAAATTTTTTGACTTTTGATCGAATAGTCTATCCAGGGCTTGCCAAAATACCTTTTCATAGTCTTTGCCGACGATTTGTGCCATATTTCATTCAGCAAACGTTTAAAATCGTATATTTTTTAAAACGCTTTCGAAAAAAAGGATTTTAAACAATCAAGTGACATTGATGGCACGAGCCTGAGGCTTTTTAGGGAATTTTCATTAAAAAATCGGAACTCGATAAAATGATCGGATCCGTTGAAATTATTGGATCAAAATGCAGCAAAATGCAGCTGCTTTAAAATACTAGAAATCGAATAATTGTTATTGGTTCAGCGATTCGATCACTCAATCGAGGAATATGGCTGCAAGCGAAATGAATTCAAAGGGTTTTACCTATACAGGCGTCCGTGCGGCCTCGTTTGTAGGAATCCACCGCGGCACAAGTTTCACTATATTTTTTGGATCCTATGAGCATATCAGCCCTGTTGGAAAACTTTTCTTCGACTTGGACAGGAAACTTGTACTCGTAGTCCTCGTAAATCGTAATTTTTCTAACGAGACCATCCATCTGGACATACGGAGCGTAGAAATCCACTCTCGTCTTTTTGAAATAGACAGTTTTTGTTCCATTGGGATAACGACGCTCAAAATCTGGTGGATTGACAATGGGAACGGCGTTAGAAACTATTTATGCGAATGATTTGGAGCACAAGCTTCCAAGGAGTAATTATTTGGCATTTCGATGACTGGGAGAAAAGAATTTTTCACGGAGCAGTAAAAAATGAGCGAAATAAATGCTGAAATTGGACTGTGGCTTACCCAAACTGTCTATTTCGATATTTTCGACGTAAGAAAGCGGCATTTCGAGGTGTTTTTTTTGCTGAAGAAAAACGTCTTCGTCAACGTCTTCGTCTTCGTTGGTCCAAGGTATGAGCCCGGACTCACAGGGCAGCAGGCGTTCCCACTTATCCGTGTTGCTCAAATCCCAATCGAGGTCGGAGCAGCCATTTTCGCAAGTTTGCATATTGACCCAGTAATTTTTGTCATTCCAAAGGCTTTCAATACCATGATAGAGAAGCTTCGTTTCCGGATTGTCGGGAAAATAATGGAAGCCGGAATTAGGTTCGACGAAAAAGGCCTTTTCGATTTCGTCTCCACGTGGGCCGCCGACTTCCGGTAGAACTAAAACCCACGCGTGTATTCTGTTGCCCCAAAAATCATCCGGAAGTGGTCGTTCCTGTTCCTGTTGAGAAAATCCGGAGGATTTTTTCCATCGGCCCCGAGGAGAAAAAAGCATTTGCACGTTTTGAGACGTCGACGATTCTTACGTACGAGGAGCATCTGAGCACGTTCTTGTTCCAGTTTTTCCAGTTCCTCTTGAACCTTTTTCGCCTCCCTAGCCTCGAGTTCTATGAGAAGCTGACTTCGAAAGTCGGGCGGACTTTTCAATTTGTATTTGGGCGTTTCAACCGGCTCCAAATCTGCTTGAGATGTTTTCTCTTCCTCCAAGTACGGACACGTCCGCATTCTCGTGTCGCAGAACACTTGTTCTCGAGAGGCGTATCCGCTGACGACGAAAGCGTTGTAACCCTTTCCCAAAAGTAAGCTGACCAACAAAGTAGCGAACTCGAAATCGTGAGCCCTTTGAAAAGTCATCGACCATGTTGGAGAGCGGAGGATCGTGGGCTGGAAAAATGCAAAGAGTGAAAAGAGGTGAGGAAATGAAATCGCAGGAGAAAGGGACTGAAACGCCTCGAGGGATACAAATTATGAATTTTCTCTCATCCTAAAATCCTGCCTTCCCGTCACACCCGTCCCATTTTCTCATCGACGACCGGTCAAAAGATCTCAGCTCACAGACCAGATAGAGACTTATTCCTTTGCCACGAAACGGAGAATTCTGTTTTATCGATTAATGTAAAAGAAAAAATCTGCGCCCAAGCCCGGAGACGTTAACACCGAATTCTAGAGATGTCTCTACCACTTTGAAGCTTCCTTGAGCCGGTGTATTCGTGTATACAAACATAGGTACGGGGAGCAGAAAATTTTCAAGAGTGGGAGAAGAAAGAGCATAACAATAATAATCTGTAAATACACGAGTATTAAACGCTCCTGCGAGAAACCTATATTCGCAAACGCGACCACGTGCGGCTGTTTGGAGCGTAGTACTACGTCCCGCATATACAATCTTGACCTACGACTCGGGCGCTTTTCATCTCTTCATTTTTCTTTCCTTTCCTCCCATATTTTATCGTTACTTTCGTTGCTTTAGCATATTGAATAGACGCTTCGGATTTCGCTCTTTCGTCGTTTCGGGCGTTTGAATTCGTCTCTTTTGGCTGTCATATTCATTGCGAAGACGAGCGCATCGTGGAGGGGGACGAAGCAAAGTGCATATTTGGAAAGAGGGATAAAATTTTGATGAACTATATTTATCGAAAAGTGTTGACGACCGAGATATGAAAAGACGCAGAAAAATGAAATTGTGAGCTCCCTGATAGGATGCAGCAACGATGTTGGATAGACAAACGTTTGCGTGGTAAAAAACGTAATTAATTTCTATCTGAGCGAAGAAAATGGAGGTTAAAAAATGTTTTTGAAGCAGCTCCCCTCGGGTGTGGGGGATGGGCGCGAGCTCGTGATTTCAAGAGGCGAGGTGAATTTTCTTCGGGCTTTTGCTCGCAATTTTCCGTAATAGGAGCATCGCGCACGGAGATAGAGAGCGAACGGAGCTCACGCGAAAAGAGCTTCGCACACAAGCTCCGGCGCGCGCGGTCGCACACAGAGGAGTCTGCAACGGAGGTCTCCGCGTCTTCTCCGCTCCGAGTCCTTGCTTCTTCATCTTTTTTCTCCGGCTCGTATTTTTTGTCGGTCCCGCTCGCTCGTTTTTTCGTCTCTTTTCTCGCGAAAAACACGTAACGCGGGTGAGCATAGGGCGCAGTCGGGGGTGCGGAGAGATGGCCAGTGGGTGGCGAGTCTTGTTCCCTTGTTCCCTTTTGGCGAAGCGAGGGAGAATGAGGGAGAATCCTCCTCCTCGAACCCCTTGCCCGGTGCTATATGGCCCGCGCTACGTATATATTCCCTATGTGTGTGAGCATTTATACGTACACACAGAGAAAGAGAGAGACGCGCGCGCACACACTCGTGCACGAGCACATAATAGCCATCGTACACCGCGCTCGCGTCACCCTCATTCCGTGCGACCCCTTCGACCGTCACCCACGTGGGACGAAGTCGAGGGGGTGTGAGGGAGCAGACAGCGCGCGGAGATACCGCCGCTCTCCCATCGTCGTCGGCGTCGTCGTCGTCGTCGTCGTCGTCGTTGCCGCGGCCGCCGACGCGGCAGCTGCGCTCAGTGGTTCTCAATCAATTCGCAAGAAAATCCATTTTTTCACGATTTCTTTTAACAAACGAATCGAATGAATTTTTCACGATGATCGCGACGAAAACATCGTTGCGAGTAATTCGTCGTTTTCCTGTGGATTTTCCCTGGGTTTAGAGAAAACATTTCCGGAGTTTTGAGCCGAGGCGAACCGCTTTGGTGGATCGGGCTCGATGTCGAAAAATTCGCGTCAATAAATATCTTTGTTCGCTTCGTTATTGGGATCGAAAAATCATTGTTTTCCCAAGTTCTTTCTCATTCGATTGATCGAGGAATTGCGTCAACGAACGAAGTAACTCGGATCGAAATTTCAATGTTAATTCAAGGGGTGTGCAGTTATCGAAATATCTTTCGGCGTCGTTTTGCTCCGCAGGAGCAAAGAATAAGTATGAAAAATGGGAAGACGGAGAATTTCAACGATCCAAAGTCGTCCGCGCAAACCCTCGTCAAATAAAAAGCCGCCCCAAACCATATCAGCGATAAAAAACGAACGAAGGCTACTGGGGGAGAGAACCTCCCTTCCAGTGACCTTGACATCTTTCGGAGAGCGAAGCAGAAGAAAAAACGAAAATATTTCGCAGACCGGAGCAAGCTTGTCGAGGTAACTTATTCCATAAAACTCCAAAATCTATATAATTTCCGTAATTATAATTCCACGAGGGCGCACAGCAATTAATATTTCCTCCAAAAGGAGGCACTCGATGCCAAAATTTCCAAGTAATTTGAAAAACAGTGAAAAACCACGATAAACATCAGAATCACGTCGCACTTTGTGCTCCGACGATCTCGCAATTATCGCCCAATCGCCATAATCATTAGCAAAAAGTAATAGCTGCGCAAAGCAGCCCCATATACAAATGAGAACTCGGCAATATTTCGTGCACGCAAACCCTCAAAGCCCCCCGGAATATTTAGCCTCACAGAGCAAATGATTTCTCAGTTGCGTTTTGTATTAAAGTCGGACTAATTTACGAAGAGGAGGAAAAGCATCGGCGGCGATCTACGGGGGAATATGCGCACCGCTATTCGGGGTCCGCGCCCTGCGAAGAGCGGCTTAGCTAGGAGAACTCTCCGCGTACCTAGTACCCGGTATTACCGAGCTAAAATACATGGCTATATGTTATCATGCAGATATAGCCAAGTCCCCTTGGCCTATGTACGTCGTTTCTGCTCCCCCGTCCCAACATAGGTGTGTTTCTCGCACGAGAGAACGTTACGTGCGATCGTTCGGGTGTTCGCTTTTCCGTTGGTTTGAGAGAGACAGAGATCGCTGTACATAAGCCTCGGGGCACATAAACGCGCGCGGCGGCGGTGGCGGCCGCTGCTGCTGGCCCGTGTGTACTATACGCGAGAGCACCGCACAGCACGGTCGCGAGATCGAAAGGGGCCGCGAGGGAGGAACGAGGGAGAGGGAGAGAGAGATCGCGAGGAGGATCGAGCGAGGGGGAGAGAGAAAATCCAAGGGAAGTACACGAAACCCACACATCTGTAGATGGGTCGAGCCGCAGGACTCGCTCCGTACACATGAAGCATACTAAATTACACATACGCGGCTCTGAGTTTGTGTATCCACGAGGCTGTGTACGCGTGTGGATGTGACGAGAGATGGGATGGAAGTGAGTGAGAGAGAGAGAGAGAGATGGAGAAATGCGGACAGGCTCGTCCAGAGAGCCAGAGCTCGCATATACTCGCAAAAATCCGAGGATAACGTATATAAACTCGTACAAAATCCACAAGGTGCGAAAACGTTGAACCTTTTTCTGCTTTCGTTACCTTTACCGTTTGAAAAAGTTGCCAACGGGAAATACATTTTTTTTAATACACCCTCGCGATTCTCGCGTGCGAATGCGCGCAGAGATAAAACATGTGAAAGGTAAGAATGATTAATGTGGTCGAGCGAGTATGGGGGCTGGGCTCTTTGCCAATGGAGCTAAGACTCAATGTGGCTGATCGATCATCATTGATCGCTTGGCGAGTGGCCACCCGAATGAGGAGAGGCGCGCTAATGCTGCGGGATAATCGTACAGAAAATCGAACAATCAAAACTCTGGCTTCGATCCCATCGTTTTTGGAGTTATTTTTAATGAGGAAATTGTGTACGCGCGTGAACTCGAGTTTTCGTAATACGCATGCTAATATGTTTTCTCGCATAGCTGTATCCACAGGATTTGCGTGTCGCGTCTACATCGCTGTGTCTGTATGCGTGCATGATCTGCATGCGATGTTCGGAAAAACCCGGCGGGCGTTCGCGACGAGAACGGCCGACGGCTTCGTTTAACGGACGATTTGCCACTTTACTCATGATTGCTCGGCCGATCGTTGTCCCTCTCTCTCTCTCTCTCTCTCTCTCTCCCTCGCTCTCGCGGTCTCTCACGCTCCCTAATTCCCTATCCCAGCGGGGCGAGTGAAAAACGGGGGGCGAAGGGACCGAGGGGGAAGGGATCGGTCGACGCGAAAGCAACTCACGCGGACGCGACTGCGGCTCCTCGGGCTAGCGGCCGCGGTCGATCGTTATGAATATACTATACATATGCGGTCTGCTATGGATATGTGCAGCGTGTACCTATTCACTGACACATGATGTATGTGTATTAACTGTCATATGTATATGGACAAAGAGAAAACTATTAGAAAACGCGAAATAGCGAACTCCGCTGGTTTGGCTCGCTGGGTAGAACGATCCGTTGAAACTTTAATCCAGCAACGCATTTTCAGCTCCGCGTCGATGGATATTCAGTCGAATGAATAATCTGATATCTTGGCGGAGGAAAAGTCGAGGCAAGACATTTCTTCGAGCGGAGCTGTTGAGTTCGTGGTTTTGGGTCCGTGGGATTCGAAATTTTTCACGTTAATACGCGGTGATTAATGGAAATTGTCTGGAGTCGGGGATAGCGACGTTTGAGAGGAATTTTCATGTCAATCGCGGAGCTGCATTTTCAGTGGTTGCTTCGAAAAATCAGATGAATAAGGGGGGAGAGAGAGCGGCATGACTCTCAGCAGTTTTTGCGCGCTCAGAAAGCCTCGGACGCAATGTGCTCGCGACAGAGCTCGAGCTTTCAACGAGGAACGTCGCAGGTAACAACAATGCGTGAAAAACGAGAAAAAATTGTAATAATAAGTATGTACGAACGAAAAACACGAGAGCCGGAGGACAGAAGAGGGCGGGTGGGAGAGCGGAAGAGCGGAAGGGTAAAACGAAAGGGAGCAGGCTGCTGCGGAAAAGAGCGAGAATCCTCGCGAGCCCCGCAGCTTCCCACACGGTGGGAAGAGTCGAGAGATGCTGTGCGGAGAAGAAGAGGAAGAGGAGAGCGAACGGATGCTCGAGCACAGGAGGGCGAGCCGCGAGCAAGAGATTGAACGAGAGAGCAACGGATAGACACAGATATACCTCCAAATACACGTCCATAAACGCACGTGTGTTCATCCCTATACGTGTATTTGCTTAGATCGATTCATACACACGTGCATTCGGCCGTACATGCGCTCCTCGCATGCACATATGTGCGTGTGGGAAACGATGTATGTGGGAGTAAAAACGAGCGATATATATGCGATGCAAACAACTGGCAAAGGGATACAGAGAGTGTACAGTCGGTTGGAAACCCTTATCGAAATCGTGATTCACCCGACATTCTCCGGAGACCCCCTAACCTATTAACATCCATATCACAATAACAGATGTATATATATCACGAGCGCTGCTACATTCTCGACTGGTGCGGTTCCGTTTTCCCATCATATATGCTGCTTTCGCACTCTATTGCTATATTCAGCCCGTTACTCATCGGTGGCGTGCTGCTCTTCAACCCCTTCGCAACTCCAGAAACTTCACGTCTTTCGTTTACCTGCCTCAACGAATCGCCCCACGAAAATTTTTACGACTAGTTATTGTACTGAAAAACCATTGCTTCTCGCGTGGCATTCTTCCTTTCGTTGACAGTTTCCTCGGAATTTGCCTTCTCGGCGCGACTTGTTACGGTTACGAGGTAACTCATAGCTCATGCAATTCTATCACGTGGATCGAAAAAGTTCGATTATCATCGGCAGCTTGACGGACTGGCCGGATTTGTAAGGATGCAGTGAGAAATCAGATTTTTTGGGATTCTGTGCTCATTTGTCTTCCAGGATAAAGTGAATTAGACTCAAAATTTCACTAGATATGCACTTGCGAGCGAACCCTCACAGTCGATAGTTCACATTGTCCGCATTTTTACGGAGGACTCATGACGACGAGCAATATCTTGAATATCAATAATCCTTGATACAGTTTACCTGAAAAACGAGAATCTCGCAAGGTCTCTCATATGTATACACATACAAATATGCTGGAGAGCGATAAGATGGTAGTAGGAAGTAAGACGCGAAATGGCAATGGTTATCAAAGGTATCTGGGACGATAAAACGAAAGGGAGGAAGAGGTCTATGGGGGATTTCCGTGGAACGAAGTCCAGTGCACGATGTGCACTCTGTTTTGCAGAAATAAGGGCAACACACGATGCGACCGTAGCGAAATGTACGGATACGACGACAACGCGAGTGAAGCACGGGAGGAGATGGACGAAGAGAGTAAAAGAGAGAGAGAGTGAGTGGATACGGGAGATGGCGAAAGAAAGAGATGAAGAGAGAGAAACGAGAGAAGGAAGCTTGGCTGGAGGGTCGAAAGAGGACGCGATGCAATGTTTGCTAGGACTTTCCATCTCGCTCCCTCGCACGAGAACTGACAAAGATGCATACAGTCGAGAGACGAAGATGGACGGAGACTCGGAGCTCTGGTGTCCACGTATATGTGTATATCTAGAGGTACGTTATAGAGAGCGGTTCGTAGAACGTCGAGGTAGCGTTACAGAGCAGCAGAGAGTAAAGGGGATGGCGCGAGGGTGGATGGCTACGAAGAGCACGAGCATATATAGGGAGAAGCGAGGGACCATGAAGAGACCGAGTGAGCCAGGGAGAAAGGAGGAGCGGGAGGGTGGTCCTCTCGCTGATTACGTCGCAGGATAGCCGGGCGCGAGGACGCCGTTGCTGCTGCTGCTGCTGCTGCTGCTGCTGCGACGTGGTCGAGGTCGTCGGTCTATACTATGCTTCGCTAGGTATACACATATATATGCTGGCTTTGCTTGGCTCTGGTTATACCGTTTTCCGTTGGTATAGAGCACACGAAGCAGTCGAGAGAGAGAGAGAGAGAGAGAGAGGAGAGAGAGAACAAGCCGGGGTTGTGCGCTCTCGCGAATATATCCGCAATGTCCTACCAAACCCTCGTTCTCTTGGCTCTTCTCTTGTCCTATACATCTCCTCCTTCTCTTCTCCTCGCTCACTATCTTCATGCTTCTCTCTACCTCTCCCTGGGTCTCTACGATGCTGCTGGTTGCTGGTTGCAGCATGCATGCCTGCCTGCCTGACTGGTAGATGCCTCGGGCCTCACTCCTATCCGCTTGCCTCTCTAGCCAACGAGGCCTGTTGCCCTCAGCTAGACTACCAAGACCGATGCTATACCTAGCCTTCCAGAATACCCTCTCTCCTACAAATCTATGCGTGTTTAATCTCCTTTTTATCTAAATAAATATACGTACGTACGTTGAGGAATTTACTGTCAACGAAAAGGCCACGAGCCTCGAATATACTCCTAATGATTTGAGTGCAGTGACGAAACGCTCGTCGGACTTTTCATGCCATTTTTCTCTCCAGCTCGCAAGAAAGTTTGGAAAAATTGTTTCGACTCTTCCCTTCTGCTTTTTTATTTGATATGTTTTTCGTTTGATGAGAGATTTCCGAGCTTTGCTGATCGAAGAATATGAAATTTGCGAGGTTTTTTCAACCGTGTAGGAAGTCATACTTTGTGTAAAATGTTTTAATTTAATCGATTCAATGGTCCTTTACGCTCTTTCATGAAAATTGTCAATCAACGAATTCACTCAAGTCCAGTTATATCGGAATACCGAAAGTGATTTAACGATGAACGAAAAGCTGATCTTCGCACTATGTGCATATGCACATATTTTTTCACTCAATTCTCTGGCATAAAATTCCATCTCTTATCCCCGTCTCAGTCCACTCGAATTGAGCCAAGTGAAGCTCGATCGAAACTATCGTTCTCAAGATCACTGAATCTCAATCTACAGTCAGAATTTTTGGTTTTTCGCGGAATGATAATTACGTCAGTTATCAACACAAAGAATCCAACGTCCCGGAAATTCGATGACGAGGTCACCGGATTCTAGAATGGCTTTTTCTTGCAGTAACAGTGACCATCCTCGTTGCCCACAACGAGTAACCATTCGAATTATTATACAGTCATAGGACCCTGCCACGCGTGTACCATTTTCTTTCGATAGTTCTCAGAATATCTGCCTGTAACGATTCAGGATTCAGGTCTGATTGTGTGCCAAGCTTTTTGAGTTCCATCCTGCGAATGGATAACTTTATCTCTTTTATTTCGTCACGCGGATGACTAATTGTAGATTTAACTTGAAGAATATTTTTTAAAATAAGTTTATGAGAGAAGAAAATTAAGTCCGACTATTTCGATTACAGTGATGAGCTGTGTCTGTAATAAAAGTTGAGCGCCATGCTATACGTTGTCAAAAATAGTTGAATCCGGCATCTCTCGTTGATGAGAGCATTCTATATCGTTGCAGTGGAATCCCTTCGCCATCATGTCTATTCGAAGAAAGGGTTTAGGCTAAGATGTTCAAATGTAAAATCACGCTTCACTCAAGAGAGGAAACAAAAGTTCGTATTCCTCGTAAGAGCGAAGGTGATAAGAAGTCTCGAAAGCGTGAATGCGTCAGCGAGGAACATTCGGCCCGTGGCCATCTGCCGGAAGGCATAAGAAGAACTTGGCTCCACGCCGACTGATTTCGATTAGGCGAGGTGTGAAAGATTCTGCGTTTGATTCCTCAAACGAAGGTGCGAAGATTTTTATTATTCGAAAGCAACAAAAGCACGAATGAGAGTAACCGAATCAACATGCACTTTCCTACATCAGAGGATTTATCGAAGAAGCAAGCAACGTGAAACTTTAACCGGCTAAAAACCGAGTAACACCGCCATTGAAAATTCAAACGATCCAACATTTTTGGTGCGTGCACACAGTGTCGTTGAACGTAAGAAGTAGACGTGCGACTAGAGTTGGAGCTCTCGACAAGTAACCCTCCATGCGAAACGCGACGAAAAGTAAGAGAGGCGGCGCCAAGTAACCGAGGCATGTCTAAAATCTTGCGACATACGCCTTATGAAAATAGCAAAGCAGTATACGTCGAATGCTCGATATACGTAGGTGATGCTCTCGCGGTGTAAAGGGATGTACAAGAGAAGACCGGCGGTGTACGACAGGCTGTGCTGCTGGGCTTGCAGAGGTTAGGATAGTGGCAGAGCAGAGAGAACGCCGAGAGGATATAGGATAGGGCATTGCATAGAGAATATAGACGAAGAGAAAGACAGAGAGAGAGAGAGAGAGAGAGAGAGAACGAGAGGAAGGAGATGAAGGACGAAGAGAAGAGAGTGAGGATAGCGGAGGATATAGGATAGTAAAGAGGAGGAGGAGGTTGGGTGAGTTGGAGGATAGAATGGGGTATGGCAGAATAGGATAGGATAGGGATAGGATAGAGGGTGGCTGGTTTGGTAGCCACCGACCACCCTCTTTGCCACCCTAACGTTTCCCAACCCTCATCCCATTTTCCGACTGCCTTCCTCTTGTACATATACTCGTATATATACGTATATGCATGCATATGCATATATCTCGCTCAGACTTGTGTCCATCGCGTCCTTTGGTTCCTCACTGCTGTATGTACCGTTCTCCACCTACACTATATTCGTATATATCCGTGTGTGTGTGCGCGCGTGTGTGTGTGTACGTGTGTATGCACATAGAGCATCGGGGTAAGTATTCTCAGAGTCCCTTGCGCGTTCTCTCTGTGTCGTAGCCATCGCTATATAACAGCAGGGGAGCTTCGCGTATAGATAGATCTATAGACGCGAGTCTCTCCCAACACCCACCGAGTACTTGGAGGATGGAAAGAGGGTGGAGGTTAGTTAGGGGTGGTATATTGACGGCCGGTGTCGCGAGAGGACCTCTATACTTAGTGCCAGGGAAGCAACGCATTTCCAAAGGCGTCGGCCATCCTTTACACACGATTCTATCCTCTCCTCTATATACGTACGCCCTCCTTTAAATATATATCGATATACCTGTAACACGCACCTCGTCTCTTGGCGAAAGCGCCCTCTTCTTGTACACCTCAAGAACACTATTATAGGGAACGACGCCCTCGGCATCGCTCACTCACTGACCGAGCATTGCATTACACAGCGTCTACGAAAGCCATCTCTCTGGGTACGGGCACAGAGGAAAGGCAAGTTTTCATTGAACCGATGCTATTTTTTTGGACCAGGACTCGCTCGATTCCATCGTTTTTTCGTTCAATTGTCCCTGATATACCAAATCATTTTCGTGCTTTTTGTACAGGCGCTCCGCGAGACTGGGAACGAAATTTCTTTTGCTGAACGAAATCCGTGAAGCCCAATCCCCGTGAACAATGATTTTTTGTCAGCTCGCGAAATTACTTTGTTGCCCTCATCTTACTGGACATTTTGGCTGAAAGGATCGAAATTTGCTTTTATCGACGTTCGTTTCTGTGCATAAGTTGTGGCATCGTTGTCACCAGACAAAATTACCGATTCAATGCCCTCGAATATATCTTAGAAATCACACGATCTTGCAGTCCCATCCCACTTTTCTCACCATCAAACCATCCCGTACCGTGCAACATCGCCACACCATAAACCACCGTATCACAGGATACAACATCAACAACACCCACAACATTATATCGCAATATACAACATCATCACAAACGTACATAATTTATCACACTTTTGGCATCATCACAAGGTTCACCATCAATTTCACAGCGCTGTTGTACGGTGTGATAGAATGAATGGTTTTACATGAATTTTTATGTACGAGTTCATGACTGTGAACTTTCGTTCAAGTAGAAGCCAGGGCAAAGGAGTTCATGAAAATTGGCGATTTTTTTATTCAGATTTTCTTATTTTTTCAATATTGAGTAAACCGCCAATGAATTTTCCAATCATAATTGAAGAGAACTAGACTGTTCAACTTCAACTTGACGCAATATTTTGTCAAGTCCGTTTTGTCCCGAACCCTTTTAAAAAGTAAATAATCGATAAAATAATTTTCGATATATATGAATAAATTGAAACTGTGGAAAAAAAATCCCAAATTCTTTGGAGGCATTTTATGTCCTCCCGGAAAAATAGACTTTTCGAGAAACTACGAAAAATCAAGTGTCGATTGATTCACACTTCGTGGTTATCGATGGCGAGGAATAGACGAAGTTTGTCAAAGCTATGATTTTGGTGCTAAATTTGTTTATGTGGCACCGTCAAAAATTTTTGAGGTTGAGCTTGAAATATTGAAGTTTCGTAACGCTCGTGCAGCATCAATTTGGTTGTAACAAAATATTGAAGTACAATGACGAATGATTCGGTGACGAGTTTTTAGTTGAATGCGGAACCGCGACGATTAATTGAATCCGATTCGATAAAAATCTTGAAATCAGTGAAACAGATTTGCCGTCGTCAATTTATCGGCGGTCTCGCTTAAATCGTGCGCCGATTCGTTGGCCCATACGTAAAAGGTGTGAAAGCTACAATTTTCTTGGTCCCGATCGTTCGCCTCCGTTTTCCTCATGCTTCAAATAAAGGCGAATCTTTTCGCTGACCGTGAGCAGTTGTTCTAATTAAAGGGGGATCGGGAACAGGAATCGATCGAGTGGGAACGGGCAGCGCAATCGGCAAGAATGTTGCGCGAGAGCACGACTGTTCCCGAAATGAAAGAGAAAAAAAAAAAAAAAAAAAAAACGGAGGAGAAAGAGAGGCAAGTAAAAGGAACAAAAATAAGACTTTCATTCCGCGCAGTATATATTTCTCGACGCGATAGTTCTCAGCACCGAGAGAAGTATAGCCATAAAAAAAGGGAAAGAAAAAAGGCGTAAAAGAACACCACGGAGAAAAAAAGAGAGAGAGAAAAAAAAGAAAAGTGCCCGGTGGAGGAAAATCGCGTCCGATCGATCGTGCCCGTTTTCACGTTCCAAATGAGGATAGAGCAAAAACGGTTGAAGGAACGAAGTGGATGTGCTCGAGAGAAAGAGGAAGAAGAGAGTGGCAGAGGGAGATGGAGAAGAAAAGCTGAGAGAAAATTCGCGGTGTCGAGGAATCGCGAGCAACGCCAGTCTGCAGTTTGGCTCCTGTGTGCTTTTCCCCAGTGTATATACATATACATACGCACGTGTATAGATATGTATATCCCCGTATCTGACTACCTATATAAATACATGTATATACGAGTATATGTTGACCGCCGCGGAAAACCCGGAGGAGGAAAATCGTACGATCGATCTGCCTTCGGTCTTCAGGTCCGAAACGTACGAGGGTGAGGAACAGGAAAGTGGAGGAGCGAGCACCGACGCAAAGGGGGAAGCGAGATCGCATCACGAGCGTGTGCAGTGTGGCCTCACGTGCACACTTCGTGGCTTCCATGTCTGCGTGAGCGCGGGGGTGGCCGGTGGGGCCTTAAGGGACATCCACACTGTTAATTTTGGCGAATATTTGCCATTCTATAATTCTGTATAATTTTCCTTCGAGAGTAATCAGAGGTACGAGTCGGGACGAGTGTACAGGTGAAAACGTTTACAGGTATAAAAACAATTTGTGCGTAAAATTTCTCCATCTCTCTGTTCCTGCCACGGACGACTTCTTGCGTCTCGAAAAAGCGTCGTTCTCGCAGCTCCATCGGAAAGCGCAATTCTAATTATCGCGTCGACGAGGGCGCGGAGGAACAAACTTTCTGGATCGAAACTTGGGTTCTGGAAAGAGGAACGACGCATTTGGGATTTCGGGTTTCCTTTTGAAAGATTTTGTCCCACACTCCGAAAGCTTCATCTCGACGAAATAAAAAACTGAAATTTCTGCTCGCGGTGTGAGGAAAGCTTAGAGATTCTGCGGGATGGACAGGATGAAGTATACATGCATGTATATATATATACTCACGTACGAGCACACCGAAAATCTTATGAGGCTGGGCTTCTCGCTAACTACCTACTATCTCGTCTCTGAGCCCGAGGGCCCTGAAAACGCTCTACGTTACGCCTCGCGGGGACCCATTTCGCGCTGGCACTACTATATTCTCACTCGCTCTCCCTCTATCTCTCTCCATCTCGTTTTCGCGCTTAGTCGTCGTCGCAGGAACGTAACTATCGTTGCCACGGTCCCCGCAGGTCGACGTCCTCGTCGAATATCGCGCGCACGTATATGTACGTGTATACTTTGGTAGCTCCTCGCGCGCGCACGATCCGGGCAATTACACCGACTTCGAAAAGGGGGAAAATTAAGGAGGAGCGTGTATACATTTGAAAGAAAGGAACCACGAGGATTCGCGCGGGTTCTTCGTGAGCTTTGTTCGTCGGTTAAACGAGCTCGAATTTCGTTGCGATTATTCTGGGAATAATAATGGAATATTTATTTCGGCGTTTTTCATATTTGTGCGATTTAAATGCTGGGCATGAACAGCCAGAAATTGCGTTGCGGAGATATCGTTCAATTTTTTATTCTTCGCAAGTCGATTCGTGTGTAGGGTCATAGCAGATTGGGAATTCGAGTTTTCGCTCTCGCAACCGGATCTCAGCTTCGCTCTTCGTCCATTCCTTCTCCGAAGCATTCCCTCAATTTCTCTTCACCGCTATCTCCAAATGTCATAATCGTTTTTTTCTCTGCCGCCCCCCCCCTCCCCCCCCCCGCCCCTACTCTCTGTTGTCTTCCACTCGAATTAATATTTCATTCTGCGGTCTTGAAGAGATGGACCGCGACCTTGACGGAAGACGCCCCGGCGCGGGATTCTAAATATTCCTTTTTTCCTCTTCTTTTGTTTTTTATTCCGCGAACACCAAGGCGCGGAGGAGCGTCGCCTTCGTGGATTCTCGCACGCGAGAAACTAACTCGCCGACGCATTGCTTCGCACGTTTTCGCGGCTTTTCGAGACGGAAATGCCGCTCATGCTTTTCGCATATGAAGGATATATTTACCGGAATAAAAATTCGTATAGGTTATCTCACTAAGTTGAGCAGAATGACGCTCTCGTCCGGGTCACTCGGGCTCCGCTCGAGGATCGCTCACGAGAGGTCCGAATCCTTACCGAATTGTCTCGTTCGTATTTTCGTAGAAACTGGAAACATCCGTTCTCGTAAGCGTAGAAGAGAGAGAGAGAGAGAGAGAGAGACGCGGCGAGGATTTTTTCCGTTCGGTATTTTGTCGAAGAATGAAGCGTGAAGCACGTCGCGCGCGAGGATGCGGCGGGCGATTTTCGTTGATGGGCGAAGCCGGTCGAGGGCGATCCCGACGGTTCGACCTCGCGGAGCCCCCGGAACCTCCGATTCTTCCCCTCCTCCACGGGGCATCAACAGCGAGATGTATATAACAGCAGCGGTGGAAACTTAAGCACTGCGGTGCCACATCCTCGTCCCTTGCGAGGGAATAAAAAGGAGCGAGAGAGCGAGAGAGAAAATTCTTCGACAAACAGGGGGTAAAAGGAAGAGAGGGACGCACACGCCGATGCTGCTTTCCGCCGCGGTCGTCTGTTGTGCCCTTTCAAAGTTAAGAGGAGCCCTTCCAGGAATCGGCTCGCGCCGTTTTTCGACTACGGCCGGCCGCCTCCTTTGGCCATCATGCAGGTTTTATCTTACTTTTTCTCTCCTTCTTTTTTTCTCTCGTTCTAGCCGTGATCTGGACAAGAAAGATGAGCTCCGGATGGAGGAAACGCGTGGCTCGTCCGGAACGTACGTTTCTCGACACGCTCGCCCGCGTACGTTTACAGCGCGCCGCATCTCGAGACAAATGTCGGATGTCCCAAAAAACGAGTAAATCACGCGAAAGCAATTCGAACGAAGAGAAATAAGCGGCGGCGTTTCAGAGTCGTAATCGCACAGTTATTTCAAGATTTCGACAATCTAATCGATCAGACTTCGTGTAATCAGCTCGAAAAACCGAATGCATGATTGAGAAGAATCGGGGCAATTCTGCATGAAATAACATTCCCACGTGTGTCCGTAGACGGTCCTGCCGCACCGCGCAGACTTCATTTACGTCGGAGACGAGCGGGACTTATCGGCGAAAACCGCCGTTCTAGTCCTCGAGGCCACGCGCTGTTGCACAATCTCTTACGTATCTACGTATACGTGAAGAATATTCGCGGAGAAAATCAGTCCGAATAATTCCAAGGCCGCGTTTATAATACGCAGTCGGTTCGCCCTCAAGGATTTGCGGATTCCAAATTCGGCACTCGCGAGACTTCGCTCCTTCGCTCTTCCTCTCGCGCTCGCTCGAGCCAGAAATTTATGCCGCCACGGAAGTAGCCCCGAGCAAGGATTCCGCGGGGTGTGTATCGGTAAATCCAAGAGGATCGGAGCAATGTATGTGTGCGACGACGCGGTGAGCGACGCGAGACGCAGCCTTTGAAAGAGCAACGCGCGCGCAATGCCAGCAGGTAAGATTTCTACCGAAGGTGTACAAAACGATAAAAAAAGAAAAAACTTATCGAACGCGAAACCTGTTTTCCATAATTGTTTACGAACCGACACGCGTTCCCGCAATCTCGAGTCTCCGGACGCAATTTCAGGTCCTAGATAAGCCTAAGAATTCGAGAAAATGGAGCGAACCGCAGAGTTCCGGGTGGTCTGCAGCGCCCCGATGTTTTCGTAGCTCTCACGAGAGTTATCGACCGCAGCAGCTGCGAGTTTTCATAATTTTCATAAAAACAGGCCTCGACTTTAACAACGATCACCCGTTATTGGGATCGAATAAACGCTAAACGTCGAGGAGGCACGAGCGTTTTTCACGATTCGAGAATTCGAGACGATCTAGCCGGGAGAAAAGTCGAGCAGTAGAGCCGAATGCTGCTCCAGTGTGGCATTACCATTATTATAAGTTGATGTGACGTGACGTAATGGGAGTTAGAGCCGTATGAATGGGCATAGAGCAACAAGTTGCCACTAAAAACTGGGAGTGAGTTCGTGAGTCGAGTTCTGCTGCTCGTTACACCTCTATATGTAGTTCTTCCTTCCCTGCGCTATACACTTTCGTCCTATATATCCTCAGCCCTCCCTTCCGCCCCTGCTTTCTCCTTCTCCTTCCCTTCGCTTCCCTTCCCCGAGCCTTTGCCTCATCCTCCTTGCCCTGCAGCCCGTTATAAACCCTACGGCCTTTAAAGTATTCTTTTTAAAGCCGAGCTATCCTAACGGACGTCATCCGAGCGTTTTCCCGCTCATTTACAACCTCCATTTTTTCATTGTTTCTTCCATTTCGTATCGTTACTTTTTCAGGATATCTGACGAATCGTTATTTCTATATACGTTGGAGGTCGTCGCAGAGCTCGAGATCGAAGATGGCGACTCACAAACTTCGGGAGATTCATTAAATCGAATCGTTTCACCGCCGTAAACGCATTCGCAAATTTCGTAAGAAATTTGTTTTCCTTTTATTGCAGCTGCTTCACACTTGGTTAGCTTGGGCTTGCCATAAATTCAGCAAGTCCGAAGGCACCTGGGCACTTTTATCCTTTCTCGTGTGAATGATCCCAGAAGTCACGCGGTCATCGGAATCTCATGGAAATTAGGATAAAACGAGAACGTTTCTACGTTCATTGTTCTCTCGAGCGTTTTTTGTTCGGATGGTATCTATGAGAACGATAAACCTTGAGACCCTAAAGCGGCTAAGTTGAAATTGCATTGAACTTGGCCTCGATTGAAAGTTGCCGTGAAACTGTCGAGAAAGAGAGAGAGAGCGCGCGGGGGAGAGGGACGGCGCGTGGGGGGAAAATACATTCAGTGAAGGTATTCGGCTCAGTTTATACGACGATGCTCCTCATTCGATGGAAACACGTGTTTTCCACTCACTACTATATTTCTACGAGTTCCTTCCTTTCTCTCTCTCGGCTCCTCCCTTTGCCAGTCCCTCCGTTTTACCATCTCTGTATTTCTCTCTTTCTCTTTTACTCTCGCGAAAACTACGTCATGGACTGACGTCAAATGCAAAACATTGCTCACGACTTCATAACCCACGTGGCGCTGAATTACGACTCATGGGATTCGCATTCGTCATATAAATGCACATATTCATAGCACGAAACTTTTCATCCTACCGATAAAACTCCACCTTTTTTACTGTCCCATTCCTATGACAATATGCACGAAAATGCTATTATTAGTTCGCCATTGTGCACCACATTCGGAATATCATGAGTAATTTCAGATTTATGATTTTCTGACGCAAACCCTTTTTTTGAGGTCACCCGGACGACCTCAAATATTCCGCACTTTCCCTGGATGTCTTCTAGTTCGTAAAACTTTTGAATAAAATCTGACAACGAAGCGTAACATCAGCACCATCCGAACAATCCATTGACCACAATTTCCGCGACATTAAAACTCTACACTGAAGCCAACGAATCATTAATTTTCGTGACAAGTATATATGTTCGGAACTTCGTGTCATACTTCTCCATCGAGAGAGCCCTTCAACTCCACTCACTGAACAATGAGTCCAAAGCTTCGAATCCTCGTTAATTACCAATTAGATATTTTCCGCGATATTATTTTCATCGCTCCGTTGTTCTCCCTCCACGAAATCCACGTTTCGTTCGTTTCCATATTTCATCGTTCTAAAAGCCTTTTCCTACCTCATTAGTTATTCAATATTATGAAAAGCAAAGAAATAATAAGCCCGAAACTTTATAGATGCTTCATCGCGAAACCTCGCATAGTACGCTGCGAATGAAACGACGTTTTCATACTTTATACAATAAATATGTGTATATCTCTATATATTGCGAAATACACACAACTATAGATTAAATATGTAGTTATATAGCCATATAGTTATGTATGCAAGGCGTCAGCGAGGACGCCCACGTTTCTCGTTCCACGGGCAATGTGCTCCTGACGATCCCCCGCGTCCGAGTGCGAGTCCCCTCACGAATCGATGCCGTCTACCCTGTCTGCCTACGCGAGCGTGTGCGCTCTGCCGTAGCAGAGCGAGTGGTCGAGATCGCGGCACGGTATGAGTCCGAGCACTCTCGACTTGCGATTATCCGCGTTGTATCAAAGAACTGCTATTATTCTATGAATATATATATGCGCGCGGACGGGCGTTCGAGCCTTGGAAGCAGTCCAAATGAATTGAAATAATGGACAGAAGAAAATTCGACATTTTTTATGGAAGAAAATGGTCAACATTTATTTGATGCGAATTATTCGCAATATGGCTCGGTGGACCAAATTGAAAAATTGGATAAAATTATTTGATTTTTCAATCGAGAATTCTACGAGAAGTGAAAAGCTTTTGGAGTTTTGGTACATTTTCTTGCGAAACGGTGCTCAATATCCGCGCGGAGACGCGGCAGCGTCTGGACGCTGAGCATTAGAAAGATAGTTTCCGAACGACAGGCTCGACGCGTATCTGGACTCGGGATTGGGCCAATTTCTTCACTTTTGAACTCAGAGTCGTCGCTGTTGGAAGGCTTATCAAGGAAAATGAAACTTCCTCGACACGTCACCAAGCGCTAATTATTTTGCTTACAAATATTTACGAAATGAATTGGAGCGGGTAAGATTGCCGGGAGAAAACGAGGTCGGAAATATTTGGGTGCTTCAAAGATAGGCGATTTTTCGTTTCGAACTAGTCGATTTCGAGCTTCATTTGAATCCCTCCAATTCCAAATGATCATAATTCGCGTCTTAGTTCGAATCTGTTCGCCACGTTTTTAGTCACGAAGCCTCCGATTCGCGAGAAATTTAGCGAAGTTATTCGGTCGTCATTAACGTAAGAAACGAGGGCAACGCTTCGATTATGTCAATCAACGCAAGTGACGATAACCAAGATTTTCGTCGCCGGTTCGATTTAGAACACCCTGTGCATGGCGTCCGCTGGTTTTTTTTCGAGACTCCGAGTCGGTGCCATTTCGGCACGACAGCTCCGTGCGATATCTTCAATGTCGAGGCGAGTGTTTCTCGCTCTGTTCTCTTAGGCAATGGACAATCTCTCGCGGGCGATCGCGACCCTCGCGAGGACCGCGCGCTCCGCGTTCTACGTCATTTGCTCGCTCCGCCTGCGGGCCATTGCTATGCATGTATATGTATATATAAACGGACAGTATATTTTTTTTCCTTTTCTCGTCTCACTCCAGGCAATCGCGGCGAATTCTCCGAAATTATTCGACGGTTGAGAGCCTCGCGGTGGAAGCAACTGCGCGCCGCGAGGCAAACTAATTCGCGCTTCGAAGAAACGAGCGTTTATGAAACATGGAACGCGAAGCGAAAAACAGGAGCCAGCGGGATCGTTGATATTCGCAGTGCAATTTAGGTGAAGCATTTAATACAGTGAGCCAAAAATCATCGTAAGGTTCAACCGAAACGATTCGGTAGCATCGAGAGGCTTTTTTCGCCGCGAATCCAACCGCGTAATACACAGCGAAACTTGAGAAAGGTTTCCTCACGCGTCCGGTCACGACAGAAGTGTGTACTTCGCGCACATACACGCAAGATATTTTACGGCTGTGCATGTGCTCGCCGATAGCATTGCGTGTGGAACGTACGCGTATATACGTGTAAGCGAGAAGGAACATCCCGCGACAGGTCACGAGAGAGTCTTCCGCTCCGTTAGCTCGTTTCTAATTGATGTGCCTGCTGCCGCGAGGGGCTCTGCTCCTCAAAAACCAACAAAGAACGGAGTATTCCGTACGTGCTGGGGATCCGAGGACCGTTTGTCATTGGACAGAAGTGTTTGCGTCCGAAAATCATGGAAAACAATCGACTCTCCGCGAGGCGGCGGGTGGCGGTTGTACGAGGGTTTCTTATCGATTCGAGCTTGCGGTGATTATCGACGAAAGAGTGAGATTAGAGTGGAGAAGGGATAGGAAACTGCTGAAGCCATTTTCCAACTGTACAATAACTAACGAGCATGTGTAAAAAAAGGGCTTTTTTCAAGGGTCGAGGCTTCATCCGAGCGGAGCGCGCATGCACGTTATTACTGCGCGGAGGTGCACACGTGGCCGCGTGCTCGCAGTTTTTATAATCCGTCCACGCGTTCGTACGAGTGTCGCGGTGTCGTTGGCAGAAGAAAAAAACGAATAGAGAGATGCGGACGCGCCAAAGTGCGGCGGACAATCGAGGGAGGGAGGGAAAGAGAGAGAGAGAGGAAAGGAGATTAAAAACGGAGAATTGGCGAGGGCGAATCTGAGGCGAAAAAGGAGCGAATATGGAGGGGATGAAATGAAGTCGCACAGTAAATATTTCACGAACGAGAAGGGGAACGATACAAGCGAGTTTTTACACAGGCGTTCGTGTGAATCGTACAAGTTTAACGAGAATATCGAGCTGCGCCAGTTTTATTCCATATGCGGTACGAGTAACAAGTGGTGGAAGGAAAAATCTCCGCATTTAATCTCGCAATGAAACTTCATTAGAATCGACGACTTTGCTATGCTCAGTGGAAAACTTTTCTGGAGCTTCCAAGCCGAGTTTTCCATCACTGCAGAGCTCAGCGAAACGCGTAGACGAACGCGGCTTGACAGGCGAGACAAAAGCCCCGAAAAAAGTTGGACGAAGGGCGTAGACGAGGCGAGCGAATCGCGAACGGCGAGTACCCGCCGAGCAATAACAGTTTTGCGAGGAGAGCGTTAGCGCGACTGTACGTTACTTAAACTCGTGACCGGAAACGGGGTACCGGTCAAGCCGGAACTCGCCGATTTCGTTCGCTCGTGTACACCCGCGCGTAGTGTATTGGAACACGTCTCACGCTCGCGACGACACTTACATATCCATGCACGTATATCGAGAGGGAGGGAGCAGAAGAATAAAGACCGAAACACGAAAACATCCATTATCCTTAGGGAAAAAAGTTCATTCGTTCGTCAGCCAACAAAAGTGTTAGCCCCGCTAACAAAACTCCACGATACAAATCGACTTTTTTGTTTTCACGCAGACTAAAAGTGTACGTCCATTCGCGTCGATCCATCAACCGTGGCAGCTGTTGAATGCCTGGAATTAAATGCTGGAAAAATTCTATCGAAAGCCCATATGCGTTGAAAGTTAAGGGATCGCGAATACGGGCAGTCGATTATGCATCTACATTACAAAGTTATGCATACAGATAGGCGGATATACTCGGACACCATCGCTAGGACCTAGATGGGCTTACCGGCCCGTACCAAGAGAGACACAGAAAGAGCGAGACGGATGCATAGCCGCAGAGTATAGAGTGCCATTTACTCTCCCTCTTTCTCAGCGTCTCTCGGTCTCTCTACACGCGCACACGAGTTCTCTTCCTCTCCAGCATTTCCCGTTCGTTCGGGTACACGCCTATGGATAGATGTATCGATGGATTCGTATGTCTATATATACGCGAATGTTCGTCAATGTGTAACTGGATACAGGTTATATATCTATATGCATAGAGAGAGAGAGAGAGAGAGAGAGAGAGAGAGAGAGGCAAGCATCTGTGCGTGCGGCGAACGGGCCGATAGGGATTTACGAGCGGTTTCGGGCAATCGCGAATAGAGATTAGGCCGGTAATTAACTATGGATCTGGTCGCTCGGTCTCTGCAGCAGAAACGCCGAGAGCAGCCGTAGCACCATCGCGCACGTAGGGAGAACCGTTGAGTTCGTGGACCTAGGAGGCTAGGCTAGTTTCAGCCGAGTGTCTACGTGTATATAGGAGGGCGTGCATGTACTACGTGTGTATACTATATGGTGAGAGTCGCGAGAGCCCAGCAGTCGCGGCTTTGGCTTCCTTTACATGAGCATCCCGTGTACATGGGAGCCCCGGAGAGTCTGCAATGCCTGCTCCTCGCCGCTTGCAAGCCTCCCTCGTTTGCTCTTGCGATTCTCTTCTCCTCTCCCTCCCTCCCTCTTGCTCCCTGTGTCTCACCGCTCTCTCGACTCACCGCTACATATTAAACTATTTATATGTAGGGGCTTGCATGTACGCGCGGACGTGAGTGCGCCAGTGTGCGTGTGCGCGCGCGAGGGTATGTACGGAACGCTCTCCTGGCTCGGCTATATTCTTGTGTGCCTTCCAAGAGACGCGACAGCGAAGAGCAGACTCGAGAGGGAGAGCGAGCGAAAAGAGAGCCACCCTTACTCGTCGAGGCTGCATGCTCCGCATAAGAACAGAGACGGAGATGCCGAGCGAGCGAGCAGCGCGTTTTACGTCCGAGGCGCCGCCGCCGCGTGTATTTTCCGCGCTCTCGCGAGACTCCTCGCCCGCTGCTCTGCCGCAGCGTGAAAGTGAGGGAGAACCCTCGGCCTCGTAACTATATACACGTGTGCGAACGTACGAGCTTGGGTTTCTCCTCGTTTCGGTGCGCGGATGGGTCTCTCTTTTTCTCCCTATATACCTTACCATCCGTTCACCAATATATCTATATGTACCTCGACGTATATTGGCAGCCAAGGGTATACATACCGAGCGCCCCAAAAGGCAGACGTGCATTGCATAGATCCGGACAAGAGACATTCGCAGTCCTCCGCCGCGTCCTCATCCTCACGCAAATTATTCTCAGAGGCCTTAAACCATCCCCCGCGCCGCGGTCCCTTATTCTCGAGCCTATATAGCGATGCTACTGCAATTATCCCATACTCTTCAATACCCTGGACTCGCTCCGAGTGATCCACGATTCTTAGCACTCTGAGCGTGCTGCTTAAGTGGAGGCGAAAGAGTCCAAACCGTGCTGGTCGCTGCGTGGACTTGGATCGAAACTGGGTATGAGATGGACGAACGTCTTCAATATTTCGTCTCCTTCGACGATATATCAACGCTTTTTCTTTCATCGATCACTTCGACAAGGTGCACGGTTCGTTGTACGCAATTATCGGGATTATCCGTTGACTCGCGTAGGAACGAAAAGTTTCATTAGAGTCGCGGCATTGGATTCTGCGATTCTGAATTCAAAGCGCCGACTGCTCCAACTGCGACGTCCTGTATATCCATGCCCGCGCGCTCCTACGTCTGGATATAGATTGGACATTGCTAACGAGAAAGAATATGTATAAAAGCAGCCAGAAAGCACGAGTTTTCTAGCACTTTCATTACGCCCCGGCCGGAAATTTCGGACGTTCCGCACGAGGAAAAGGTGAAAAAGAGGGAGGAGTGCTCGGTAAAGGCAAAGCGCGCGCGGTCAAAGACCGTCGGATAAAGAAAGAAATATGAGCGTGAAAAGAGAAGAGAGACGGCAGGTAACGACGAAAAACGGGATGAGAGGAAGAGAGGAAGGACGAGAAGAGGGTGAGAAATGGCGTACAATGAAACGGTGCTTTCTGAGGACGCAGGAACGTTCTCGCACCGGTCCACATCGACATCCTCTCCGCGTACAGAATAATCATAACAACAATAATAACAATACTCCCTCGCGATGGGCGACAGCAGATTCTCGCGCGGATTTTTCTTCAGGAGAAACGTCGTGCGTTCCATGTCCCTCCCCTCTCCGTCCTCTCCTGCTTCTTCTTCGTCTTATTTCTTCATTCATTCATGGAGCAAGAACTCTCGGCTGCTGGGCTTTCGGAGGAATCGGTAAAATTGAAAGAGCGAGAAAGATCGATGGAGAGGGGAAAAAGAGCGCACGGTAGTTTCGCCTTCGACAATCGGGACGCAGAGAAAGAACCGAGAGAGCCCTTTAAAACCTGTATCGACGGAATTCACGTGACGTCGATAGAGTCGAAGAAGAAAAAAGGGCGAACCGAAAACTCATCCCTCGGGAGAGTGTGCACTACGTATGTTATACGTCACAGAACAAAAAGCCGCTCGTGACACACGCTTGCAGCGTATATCAGGGCAAACCCTCGCGGAACGCTCGAGTATTTCTCTTCCTCCTTCCCTTTTTCCGCAATTCAACTTCGCAGAGATTCACTCATGATCGAGCCATGATACGCGAGTGGTATTCGAGCGCATCGATTTCGTGACAAAATCATTAAAACGAAACTCAAGTAATTGGAATATAATTTATGGGCGCTGATGATTGCCTCCGATTGTTTTAACCAACGTAACACCTGAAGAGCTGCTTTTTTCGTGCAATCTTTTTCGGAGCATACGAAGAACGATTCTGAAATACGAAGTACGAAATCGACGCAGAGAGAGAAAGAGAGAGAGAGAGAGAGAGAAAGACTTTGAAAATGTATTTTTCCTTTCCTCTTTACAGGAAAGACAAATTGCATTTGTTATTGCATCATTTTTAGTTGTCCCAAGTTCTCATGTGCTGGAAGAATGAACCGAAAAGCCTACGAGCATTTCGTCCGGAATCCACGCTTTTCAACGTTCCACGTCGCTCCGAGTCACGCGATAATTGGAGGCTAAAATTTTTGAATCGCCTTGTACAGCGTTGCGTCGGATCGCGATAGATATAACCCGCGAGAGCCTCTCCTCTCTCTCTCTCTCTCTTTCTCTCTCGGACTCTATGTCTCGCGAGGTCTCGTCGTTCCGCCTCGATACCGACCCGATACACGTACAACTCGGGGACCGGCGGGCAGGCGAACCCGAGCAGGCGGCAGGCAGCCAGAGACCGAGACTCGCACCCGCCAGCCTGCAGGCTGCAGCAACTCTACGTCGTAGCCTGTGAAACTTTCGGAGCGAGAAGAGAAGCGCCGAGCTTTCTCTCTGTCTCTCTCTCTCTTTTTCTTTCTCGCATGCTAGCGAGATGGGGGAGAACTGCGAACGCGAGAGCCTCTCTGCGCGCGATCAATTTTCTCTCTTTCCTTCTCTCTCTCTCTCTCTCTCTCTTTCTCTTTCATTTCTGTGCTCCCTCAAAGTTTCACGCAGCCACGCAATCTAACCAACCAGTATTATATACGCGACACGACATATTATCGCTGCGCAAATATATGCCAGCGCACCTTCTTTGGAATTCGGAACTCGGATCGAGGCGAGCGAACTGAGAAAAGGAAGCTGCTCAATTAGATCGAAGCGACGGATGCGCGTACACTCGAGGCGAACTAGTGGCCAAGTTTTGGCTGATTTCATATTCGCGCACGGACTCGATCGAGGAAATATTGCATTTGTTTTTGAGAGCGAGATTTTGTGAGCCGTGCAACAGGAAGAACTGCAGTTTCCTCGATTCGTTGCTGCTTCCGAGCCGATTTACGATCGTGCATCGATACGAAACTTTGTAACTCGAGTAAGCAAAGTAACGCGGGTGAATTCGATTAATCGATTCGTGCCCTCGACGCTATCACTTCCCGGTAATCGCGTGAGTTAAACTGTTCCAGCGATACCGACACATTTTAATGTTCTTTTGTGAGCTCCTCCCGTCCCAACTTTCGAGCAGAGCCAACAGATTGCTCTGGTCAGAGCGTGAGCGTGGAGAAAATTGAGTTCGCGCGCCTCTTAATTCAATATCGCATCCCATCAACTTTGATATTAAGTGCGCGTCGTTTAACAGATTGCGAGTTTACGGATCGTTTGTATACAACAAGTATCTCGGTAATATTTTAGAAAGTTGAGTACGATTCAGCCGCGTGTTTACTCGCGCCTCAACCGACACACCGAGGAAAATCAAAGTCAGAGTAATCAGAGACGCGACAATTAAAATTTGAAGGGACTATTGATTCGTGCAAAAAAGGGATGATTTTTCATTCGATTTACGTGCTCGCACAGAAATCGTCGTCTACGGCAAAAGTTTTCGAGTCAAAGCTCGTCGCAACCGCAAGATTCGCGTGGTCGCGACTCGCATGAGGCATAAGTAAAAAAAAACAAAAAATATCGCACGAACGTATAGAGATTCTCTTCTTTCCGGTGTAATTTACGCGTCAATATCTTCGGTGGGCAATTGATTATACATAAATATATATATATAGAGACGGAGGCATGGGAATGTCGGTGTGTGAGTATTCTACATAAGTTTTTATCTCGCTCTACCGAGAGATATATAAAGAGGGTCGTAAAGGGAGACAAGAAGAGAGCAGATAAGGCGAGTCCACGCGCGGTCGCGTCTTGACTCTCGCGTCTCGTCTCTTCGTCCTCTATATCTCGAGAGGACTTTTGGGACGCTATGTATATGACGCGGGTTTCGCGCGAGCGCCTCTCTCGCGTCGTAGAGGTTCCGCGAGATGGGTCGGATACACGTGAGAGAGATGGGGACGGAGAAAAAGGAGAGAGGAGAGAGGATAGCAGTTGAGAGGCGAGACGGGCGTGTTCGTTGGTTCGTTGTGCTGCTGGCTCTCTGGGGCTCTTTATGTAGCACATAGACGTTGCCCTGGCGTTCGTTCGTTGCCGCGGCTCTCTCGCTCAGCGTGTGACGCTCAAATTACCTCCGTTCTTTCTCTCTCTCTCTCTCGCTCTCGCTCTTCGTCTTTTTCTCGGTGCTCTTGCTCGCTCTATCGTTGTGTGCTGAGCGCGCGCCACCCTGTCGTCCCCCTTTTTCGCCAGGCCAGAGAGAGTAAGAGAGAAAGTGTGTGAGCGTGTGCGTCTATGTGTGCGTGTGTACGTGTCTCCCTCACGACCCTCCTCCACCTTTTACTCCTCCCGCGCGCCCTCTGCTTGTCCGTTCGCCTCGGCGCGCCTCTACGACGTCGGCTCTCTACGGCTCTCTTCTCTCCGATTCTCTCTCTCTCTCTCTCTCTCTCTCGGGCGCGCTTTCCCTCTTGTGTCGGTCTTTCTCTTTCTCTTCTCTTCAATTCTCTTGCTCTCCCGCTGCTGCTATGTGAGAGCGTCCGCGCTACGCCACCCCACGCGCGCTACATAACACGCTAGAGGAGAGCCTCTCTCGCTGTGCGGCTCTGAAAACGCGGCCAGCAGCAGCAGCAGCAGACAGGCACCGCGGGTCACCGCCTTCCCTCGTCCGTACACTTCCATCTCTCTCTTTCTCTCTCTCTCTCTCTTTCGATGGTCTCCTGCGCCTCCCACACCTCCTGGGCTATGTGCGCGCCTCACCCTCGCTCTCCTTCGCCTCCCACTTCGCCTCTTCCTTCTCCACGTTTTCCACTGTTCCGACACTATGCCCCCTCGACCTTTCGCGATTTTCTGTCTCTCTCGAGCTTCCTTACTCTCCCATCTTACTCCTCAAAATGTCATCCCTCTTCCTCTCCTTCTCTCTCTTTTCTCCTTTCTCACCCAACTCGGCGCGCTTCTCGCTCTTCTAAACATCGCCCTCGCGCTTTTCTATCGACCTCTCCTCCCCACACTCCCCCCCCCCCCCCCCCCGCCCGCCCCGTCCCGCTCCTGATGCTCTCCCGTCTAAATTTCACTCCTTCTCTCACTTATTTCGACCAGTCTCTACTACTCTACTCCAAATTTTGCCTTCCTCGATTTTCTGTCCAACTCCCCACTCCCCCAGGCTTCCGTTTTCGCCATCTTCTCTCTAAATTTCATTTCGTCTCTCTCATTCATCACGCTTCCTTCTCAATCTCGGCTTCTTCCTCTCTCTCTCTCTTCTAAATCCCCCCCCCCCTGCCCTGCTGCCGGTTACCCATCCTCGCCCTTCTTTTCTCACAATTTCCTCTCTCCCTCTCTTCTTATCCGTCTTTTGCTCTCCTCTCGTCTTCGACTAACTTCTCAACTACACGCCGTTGTCGCGAATTCATTCCCCCTCCTTGGGCAACCACTGGATTGACGCGAAACAAAGAAAAGAGAGAGCAAGAATTTTCCCTCGTATTTTGCCGCGGAGATCCCTTCTTATTGCGCACCGACGAATCTCCCTCGCGGTTCCTCCGCGTACACGCACGTGATGTCCTTTCCCCTCTGCCTCGCCATCCCCGAGCGCTTACGGCCTCTCTCCCAACTCCGCACCGTCCCGGACGACTCACCCCAGCTTTCGCACACGCATATTCCTCGTGACGCGTACACGAGCACATTGGCCAACGCAGCTCCTTTGTTATTAGTCCTTGGTTTACCACCCTAAATTCACTCGCGCGACCGCGCCACGTTCCGCGCGTCCTCACCGAAAACGAACGGATTTCGGCAAAAGCTTCAACTCCCCTGCTCAATCCCACACTCGCAGGACGCGGGGACTTCCCGTCCCGACGAAACTCACGAAAACTAACGTTTCACGGAATATCCTGGAAAGCTAACGCACATCCCGGAGTTTCGTGACTCGCACTGACAATTAAAAATCCGGTCGTCCAACTGCGAGCCCGGTTTTGTTGGACGAACTGTGCTGGGAATCCATCTCTTTTTCGCAAATGCGCCGAGTGATTTAGTTTTTCGAACGAATCCTGGGAAAATTCCTAACTGATGAGCCCGCATTGAATGAGAATAATCTCGCTCGAACGCTCGGAATCGCATTGGCTCACGCATAGTACTTTTTCGTTGTATTGTTGAAACATATATTTTTGTTTCAATCGCAATTATGAAATACGGTGAAAAGTTATCGACTTCGTGGACAAACTCATCAATTTTTTAGCACGCTTTTCCCGTTGGTCTAAACCGGATTCATTTCGGTCAATGATATTAGCGTTAATCAGCGTAATCTCGGCCGAATATCTGCTCCGACAGGATCAACATGAAATGCGTCGGGTCATAACTTCGTCGTTAAAAAACTTTTGACTTTTAAATGCGGTGTCAGTCTTTCGTTTCGGAACCAGGAATCCATTCCCTCAAAAGGTGTTTGAGCATTCAGTTTTCTCATTTTTCCCCTCCGTTAACGCGATTCGTTTGGGATATTTATAGTCGACAATTTTCACGCGAAAGGTTTGTAGCGATGTCGCCGAGCGGTGCGAGTCTCATAGAATCACAAACGGCCTCGTTTGTTTTATACGAAAAAAGCAGACACCGAGAACACCTCTCTACGTGTTGTGCGCGCCTCCTTATTATTTTTATCTCGTTTTTCTTCTAAGCGACATCAAAAGTCACGGAACCGTACGAAAATCCGTTCAACCGCGATGCCTCGTGTTCCACCGGTATTTACCGAAGAAAAGCATCGATCACGTCGCGAATTATGCCAGAGAAATAAGGAATTAATGGGCTCCGAGGGGCCTTCGTACAGTCCAATGAAAGCGCCTTCAAAAAATGCTCTTTTTTTCTCCCCAAAAATTCATAATTCATTTGCACCCCGGCAACGAGTGCGTTGAGTGAACGGCACAAAATCTTGACTGCGAAACGAATGCTCCTATGCACGGATTCCGCTACTGGAAGTCCAACCGAAATATTTGTCGCAGCAAAAGCACGAATTTTACTCAACGACTGAGCGAACATTGATAAACTCATTGATTCCCACTTTATCCCGTATCATTTTAAGCGCGAACAAGTACAACATAAGCGAGCCATCTATCAAGTGAACCGGCCACGAATTACAAACTTTCAGCAAGTCATACTCGACCATCACAGTTATTATACGTACATTATAACACTGTAAAACATGACGAAGCGGAATGCCATCATTCTCCGGCACGGTCCGAGTTACCGGGCGACTTATCGAGAACTCGCTCGCGCGCGAGCCTGCCTCTGCTGCAACTCTCGTTTCGCTTGTACTTTTCACCGAGACGAGAATGCGCGACGATTACCGCCACGGTGATACGCGCGTATGTTGAATAAAGTCGTGACAAATCGGCCAGATCCCAACGATTCGTGTCCAAGTGCATTTGTATACGAGTTGCCACGTGCGCAGGCGGACGGTGCAGCATGCATCATCTTTCCACCGTTCCCCGTTTCATTCGTAATTACCCTTTTGAACTTCTCGTCGTTCACGCATGCCTTGATTCAACGAAAGCTCAGAGTACCTTGGAGTCCAATGACGAATGATTATTATCGAAATTTCGCAACTCGAGTTCGTTTTTTCTTTCCCTTTAAAAACGTCCATACAAAATAGAGTATTTTACATCACGTAAGAAAAATACATTTTTATGATAGATTTCGTAAAAAGTAAACGAGAAACGTCAATATTTATTCATAAAAATGTAAAATTTTATAACTCAATTTTAAAAATCGTCCCTTTTCATCTGCTTTTCAAGTGTCTACAACGCCATTCCTCATATTGAATTCCAACGTGACGTCACTCCGATCGATAGTAAACAAGCTAAGATTTTTATCCTGCGCTTTTTGTTGTTTTGAAATTTTACATGTTATTATCACGTTTGTAGGCTTTTATCATTTATTTTATTAAAATCGCATCATGGAAGAGGGCTTTATGAAAGCAGAAAGTACAAATCAATCAATATTAAATACGTCGATGATGCCGATGAATCCACAATTTTTGTGGCGTTTTTACACTTGCTTCATTGCATTCTTTTGCAATGCATTGCTTCATGCAAATTTTGTTACTTGGTCTTTCGGAATCGTATTATTTACCGACGCGGCGTGACGTCCCAAACCAAAACAGCGCAGCGGCTAGCGTTTCCGCGCGAAAATTCAAAACCATAAAAATAAGTTAGCAACGTCTTATAAAATGAAAATGCAAATTTTACCGGTTTTAATAGAGTTCTTTGAAGAATCGTTCAGCAGCAACATCGAAGATCTTTCAGTCCCGGGAGCGAAATATTTTCAGTGAACCGATGAATCCCGAGGACTGGGTGATCGGGGGATGTTCCGCGTGAGAGCGATACGTCGCGAAGCGCTAATCTTGAAGGATGAAGATCCAAATGAGTGGTCCCCCGAGGATGTAAAATCCGTATAAATAGAATCAATCGAGAGGAAAACGCGATCGAGATTGGGTGCGCGTGCGTTGCGTCAATAGTCGATATATAAACATAGAAGTAACAGTTCTCGAGTATACTTATGAAGCATAGCTGGCATTGCGTGTTTGGTGTGTGCTGCACAGCACACAATATGCACGCGTCGTGTCAATGGGTAGGGTCAATACATGGAGGAATAAATATAAAGTTCATGTGCGCGAAATTCACGTGTCCTTGGTGCGGTGCGGGGCGGCGAGGACACGCGCAAAATCGGCGGTCTGTACAATCTATTTTCCTCTCTTTCTGTTATTCTCTTTATTTTCTTCTCTTCTATTTCTCTCCGCTCGTGTGGCTCTGCTATGTGTATATGAATATAAGTGCGTACGTCCCCGGCGCGGGCGAGGGAGTGTGAAATAACGCGAGGTGATGGCGCAGAGGACAAAGGGTCCGCGGGCGCTATATGCGTACTTGCTTGAAAAAGGGGGATACAAAACAGGGGGCGCTGACACACGGGCAGAAAATCATGGATGTGAGACGAGGCGTGTGTACGGGGGGCGTGGTGGGGTCTGAAAAGTGCGAGAGTGAATCGCGGTGCGCGGGGGGACGCAAAAGGAAAGAGAGAGAGAGCGAGGGAGAGAGAGAGCGAGAGCGCGGAGGCACGGGAATTGGCGAGGAGAAGCCGCGAAAAGGAGCGGCGCGGAGGACGCGAAAGCGGCGACGAAGTCGTTCAACGTTCGCGAGAGATCGCGAGGACCAAAAGTAGGGGGAGAAAAACGAGCTGAAGAAGGCCGGGACACATGCGAGAAAGGAGCATATTTATATATGCATATTCATATGCGTGCATGGAACGAGAATACGAGCGCGACGACGCTCGCGAAAACCAGCGGAAGAAAGAGAGGTAGAGAGAGGAAGGGCCGAGGGGCAGAGGGGGAAAGAAAGTACAAACGGTGCAACGGGAGAACATGGAAAACCGAATAATAAGAGGGAGGGGAAGGGTGGCGTATTAAACAACCGCGTGCTCGCGGGTGCGTCATTACTTACGTATGTATGGGACTAAGAAATAGTATACGAGAGATAGAAAAACATACTGGAACGAAGAGAGAGAGAGAGAGAGAGGGAGAAAAAGAGCGAAAATGAAGAAGGGAGGCGAGAGAGACAAGCTGCGCCGAGCGCGCGAACGCGAACGCGTGTGGATTTCGTATCACACGCACGCATACAAACCCACACTATAATATACGCATCTGTACATATGCAACCACACGCACATAAGTACTCCGTTCAATGTTGGGTGAGTCACGCATCGCGCGAGCTTCCTGCTGCCGTTGGTGTGTTCTCTCGGACTCTGGTTATATGCTGATGATCCTCTCCTCTCTCTCTCTCTCTCTCTCTCTCTCTCCCTCTCTTTCTCTTTTTCTCATCGCGTCGCGAAAGAACAACGTCGGTTATAGTCCCCCCCCCCTCCCCCCGTCGCCCTTACCCTCCCCCCATACCCGCTTCTCTACCCTATCGACGAGTCTCGCGAGCTTCGGACTCCGCGGCTCTTCTCTCCGTGAACCCTTTTGTGTCCGATGCGCTGCTGCTCCTGCTGCTGCTGCTGCTGCTGCTTTCTATATACACGCTTATGTACCGACACACGCTTATATACTCACACGTATGTAGGTTCAGTCAGAGCGACGCGGATGGACGCGAACAAGCGGATGGATGGACAGACGAACGGACGGTATCCGAGCTCGTCACCCGCAGGGTTAAGGGTCTTCTAAAGAGGATGCCTCCAACGTTCCCTCGGCTCGACCCCACCCCACCCACCACGGCACTCTATCCTACGCTCTCATATTCCTCCGTCATTCTATACTCCACGATTCTCTTTCGCCCATCGCGTCCGCATTTACTCGCGTATCTTCACGTGTATATAGAACCCCGGGTACGGAGACTACACGCCTAGTCTCCGTCTAATATTTTCTGAAGGTGCGTCCTCCTCCTCCACGGACCTCCCGCACTCCCGTCTCGTACTCTCAAATTCTTTTGCTCCCTTGGCATTTTAAAATTCTCCGCTTTTGTTTGCTATTCTCCTACCTCTAGGAACAGGCGCATGTGCACTGAAATAAATGGGGTTTCTCCATACCCGCGGGGTCGGAAGTGATTCGATACGATGATTTTTGTTTCGAGGACTTTTTTGGTTTTTTCCGATTGCTCAGGGCTGAACGTTAACGGAGGGGCGGTTGGTTGGATAATGTCGAAAATCGGAGGAGCGCGAGAAACCTATTCGGGGCGCGGGCTGGTCTGATCGACGCGGGCTATTGATACGAGGAATTCGAGCGAATTCGATAGTAATGAATAACCGCAACGATGCTATCGGGGCCGCGGATTAACTCGTTCGGTGTTGATCGCAGTGAGTGATATTGTCATTTGCATGCCGTGGAGTCCATCCGTTCGCACGAGGTTTTTGAAGGAAATCGACTTTTTAATGGAACGATGGAATTTTTATTGGTTTCTTATCGATTTCGATGTTTTTGTAAATGCTAGAACTCGAGACGAGAGACTCAACGAGCGAGTTCGCGACGTATTTCGTACGAAGGGTAAATTCATACGAATTTAACGCTGTGCGTTAATATCGATTGGAATCTACCCACCCAAATAGTTGTTTGGCGCGTCTGACGAGTCGAAAAAAGCGAGCGAAACGAGAAAGAGAGAGAAAAGAGGGAGCAGAGGAAAAAACGCGAATTACACGTGCTCGTTCGGTCGGCAAGCTTTCGAACGAGTGTGCAAACGAGAAAGACCAACGAACCGTCCCGTCACGTTATAATCCGAGGTATTGAAAGTTATACTCAAGACCATATACTTTGTCTCGCTCATCCGCCTTCTTATTCGCGTCATCGTAACTTTGCTCGTCCCGGCTTCTCCTCCGGATGGAAGCGCGACCGCGCGAGGATTCCTCAGTCACTGCGGGATCTAATCTTATTTTTTTATTCATCCTTTTTCTCTCGGCGTTCGGCCGCTTCGAGATTAGTCATCGTTCGACGCTATTAAAATCCAACGGTCAGTTTTGAGTGAGCGGCTCAACGGAGAAAATAGTGTAGCGAATAATCGGAGAATTTTCAAGAATTTCCAAGGAAAAACTCTATGGCACGTCAAGAAAAAAGCTCCAGCCCGGCATCGAGTAGCGAAAAAAAAAGCAATAATGTCAACGCACGTTCGGGAGCAAAATACGCGGAAAGAAAATGCGCGAACGGATCGGGTCGAAGTCTTGACGAAGAAAATAAGTCCCTCTGGCGGAGCACGTGTGCGGGGAAAAATTTTCCCGCGGAGCAGATGTACGCATTCGCGTGCGTACATTCATTAAATCAACATCTCGATTTTTCGCGGGGCGCAGGGCCAACAACACAGAAGTGCATGGAGCGCGCGGTTATATATTTGTTGTGAGCGAGCTGGTTCTCGACACCCTCTGCACCCCTCGATATTCTCCGGCGCGCGGTATAACGAGAGCGATCAGTGATCGTCGGGACCCGCGGAGAACAAGCGAGTCGAGCCGCCGGGAGAGAAGAAGGTAGAATAAAAAGAAGGGAGCGCGGCGCGGCGAGGGAGAGCGAACTCCACAAAAAAGAGGAAGAGTGATCGAGATCGGGAGCGAGAGCGACAAATCGTTCGAGAGGAAGAAAGAGAAGAAAAAAGTAGCGAGGGACGGGGAGAGAGGGAAAGAGAGAGGCGGAGAGAACAGAACGTGGAGAAGAGGCAGGCGCGCACAGCGTGTATAGCATGCGGGTCTCGCGAATTGAGTGGAAGTGTCGCGCACGCATATATACCAGGGACCAGCTGCTGCTGCTGCTGCCGCTGTTACTGCTGGGACTCCGCTCTTCGCTTCTCTTCTCGTTTCCCCTCTTTCCTTTCCTCCTCCTTGCTCCGCGTACCATCGCGAGAGCTCTTTCTCGTTGTGCATGCACCGTGTGTGCAGCAGCAACACGAGTGCAACGTGCACCCAGAGGGCTCGCCGAAGCATCGAGACCAGCAGCGACGCGTTTCTCACAAAGGCGAGCCCTCCATCCACCAATATCTATATACACACATTTAAGCGGACATACGTGTGAAACTATCCGGGGCTTTCGACTACGAATACACTTGTGTGTATACGTGGATATTGCTATCCAAAGTATATATCTAGCATGTGTACCGTATCTACGTATCATGCGCATCGGTATGACAATGTATTTTTCGTTATACATGTGCTGTCGACGTGTAAACATTGAAAATTCCCTTTCCCCGTTCTCCGATTCGCAAAAAACTGCTGAAAACTCCTTGAGGACTTTTGGAGTGAGCTCCGAGGAATGAGCTCGTTGAAAATACCCTTGGAAGAGTTCCGAGCCGACGTTTGGCGTGTTGCGTGTCAAAATTAAGGGGGAGAGAATTCTCATTAGTCCGGTTCTAGCCCAGTCGTTGGTGGCAACAACCGAACGCATCTGATTCGCAGTTTATTTTTCCTGCTGAATTCGAGTTCATCGGGCAGGGTGAATTCGACCGAGTTTTCGCTCGAGTCGAACCTTTGGGGATTTCTGTACGATTTTTTGACCGACGCGAAATTATTATTCTTCTAACCCAAGGACGCATGGGAGAGACTGTGAACGAAATCTCGATTGGTTCGTTTTCGTTGAAACTGATGACACGACGACTTTTTACATGAAAAGTAAACGGAACTGCGAAAATGAAAGTTTTTTCGTGGACGTTGCGCACCAACGCAGCAATTATACTAACATCGTAGTAGAGGAACGCGTAAAAAGAGTTTACCGAGAAAATTCAGGAATTCGTACCCTCCAAAAAGGCAAGAGCCTCGAGAAAAATTTTCAATTATTTCTCTCGGAAAATCACAACGAAAATTGTTTCCGTTGCAAATGTCAATGAGAAAATCGCACAATTGTGAATAAAACGTGACAATTCGTGAAAAAGGGAAAAACGAAACTTCTCCATTCGTTATCACGATCAAAACAAGATCTCTGTGAATTAGCCCAATGCGTCTGTACACGCGACGCGTTTTTGTCTGAGACGTCCGCGCGTCCTAATGTTCGAAGGCTTTTATATAAGCGCGTGACCCTGCACGAGGAGTGCTGAAAAAGAGATTCGGTTATCGGCACCCGTATAAATCAACGAACACACGTAGATACGAGAGAGCTGAATATCGATTAATGCCGAAGCGGAGGGGCGTAAATAACATCGCTTCGTGTATTAAAACGCACTTTATGTTTTTTTTTCTTCGCGGCAGCAATGAAAATACAAATACGCATACTAAACGAGCACACTAATGCATAAAATATGGCGACAGAGTTGAGCGAACGCGGGAGTTTCCGCTCTAACTATATATACGAGGACGAAGAACGCCCGCGGTTTCACCGCGCGGAACGTGCAAATGTGTATTTGCATGTGTACGTGCGCGTGTCGCCGTATTTGTGTGTATTCTCAGCGTAGAAAAGTTGTGCTCGGGACTATCGGGACCCGCGGTCGGGGTTCCCGGGTCCGCGTATACCTGGGTCTTTCCTCCGTACCTCCCAGGATCTTCCGTTCCTCTTCCCTCGAGCACCCATAAATACACACGGAGCTTCGCTCCGCGTTCATTTCTCTTGCTCGGCTCTCTTATTTTCTCCGATTCCCCACTTTCCCCGCTGACCGCCCAGCTCCGGAGTAAGCATATTTCTCGCGTCCCGGCTAACTTTTTCACGAGTTCGTCGCGGTTGCTTCGGCCAGGAGTACTAGAGGGGAGCGTGCGTTTAGGGAAAATAAATGTCAAGTTTCTTCGACTGACTTCCGCGTATTGTGTGGGAGTCGAGGGGAAAATCGTGAAAGCGGAGAGGCTGGGCTCGACGCAGATGGGACTGCGGAGTGCCCAGTTTTCTTCTAAGTTGAGCTTCGACGTGATTTTTCATTCACTTTGGCTCGATCGATCAGCGCAGAGCTGTTGCAACAGTTTTTGCAATTCGCTTCATATACATAGAGGAACGGATTTTGACACGCGTCAATTCGCAGCGCACATGCGAGTTCGCACGGGATCGTCGCTTCGTAGGAAATACGTAACATGTGCCGTAACAGAACTCTCACGGGTTCCCGCGAGGCCCCGGAACCTATCGGACTCCCTCACGCGTGCTCGCATACATGTAGACGCGTTAATAACGATCGTCGCGGAGTCGGAGCGCCCATTCGTGTTGGCCCGCGTGTATGCGCGAGAGCCAATACACACGGGCAGGCGTAATTCCGGCGAAACGACGGGACGACGAAGACGACGTAGGAGCAAAAGAACGGCGAGAACCGCGACGGGCGAACCGCGCTTCGCGGGCGTGTATAACGCGCGGTCCGGGCTCGCGGACCCTCACATCCTGTCTATGACAGGATGGCTGATGGCCGACTGGGCTCTCTCTCTCTCTCTCTCTTGCTTCGTCTCTCTTTCGCGATATGCGAGCCATGCTTCCCTCGATAACTTTGTCTCTTCTCCTGCTCTTTCGAACCGTTCCGCACCTTTCGTCTCTCTCTCTTTCGATCTCTTTTGCGAGCGCTTTCTCTCTCTCTCTCTCCCTCTCGCGGTCTCTGCCTTCGCACTTTCCTCTTTTTCGTCTCTCCCTCGCGCTCTTCGGTCGCCTCGAACGCCCGCCTGCCTTCTGCCCGTCTCACGGGGGCCTGTTACTCTTAACTGGCATTTTTTCCCTCCCCCCACCCTCCTCGGCTCCCCCCGCCGCCCTCTGTCTTTTTCCCCGCTCTCTTCTCCTTTTTTATTCTTTTCTTCTTCTTCTTCATTCGCTTCGCGGTTCAGCCGCACCCGGTCAACACATCGTCCGCCGTATATCGAGATGCATCGAGGCATATTCGTACACGCTCGGCGAAGCATCCATGCTCGTGGGGAACATGCCCTTCTTCTCGGTGAACGACATCACTATTGACTTATTCACCTATCTTCGTAGTTCACCCGATTCTCGAGCAGCGATCGAAAAGATGTTTCACAGCCTCACATTTCGGGCTCAGGAAAAAAGGGGTGGAGAAATTACGAAAATAATTAGCAGATCACGCAACGTGCATTGGGTAAGGTGAATCCGAAATTTCGAGATTCAGGAAAACAAGAATATGTAGAGAACAAAAAAACGGGAGACCGGTATACACTCGTCGGGGGCACGGTTAGTTCCACTTTAAAAGAGTTTGCCGACGGCGGATCGCGTATCTCCCGACACTGTAAAACGCCCCGAAAAGTCAGTGCTGCTTTTTTCATTGTTGCGAGACAAGGCTCGGTGAATAAGAGAGAAATAAATGTTGAACCGCGCTTCCGGTCGCGACAGTCGTGAAAAAGAGGGAAAGAGAGAGAGGGAGAGTGGCGAGGAAAGGTGAAGAAAATTGTATTGCCAAGGCTGAGTGAAATGCGCACCGTATACGCAGGCCGGCGAGTTTCGATGTTTTTGCGGCAAAGTAAAAGAGCGAATTGAGCGGGGTGCTGGGGCTGAGGAATAACTGCGAGAAAAGAGTGCACCGCTCCGAGATAAACCTCCAAAGTCATGTGTATCCATATACATTTATCTTTATAAATATATACACATTTATATATACGAGATATAACGCGGCTGAGGAAAGTGAGAGCGTTTTCATGGCGGGCATTCATACATAGTCTGAGCAAGCTCTCGGGCTACGTAACTACTGTGGCACTGTTGGATAGAAGGGGGAGGGGAAGCGGGCAGGCGGCCGGGGGAGGAGAAGGAGAAGCCCGGAGTCAGGGAGGAGGAGGAGGAGGAGAGGGAAGTATGAGGGAGGCTCGCACAAAGTGGGTCAGTGTCGCGGGAACTTGAAAAGTTCGCTTCCGTAATACGAGTGAGAGAAAGAGAAGGAGGAATGTTGGGGGACGGAGAGGGACGGAAGGCGTACTGCAAAGTCGCTCGACCGCATTTATGGGTCAGCGATCGGTAAAACAGAGAGAAAGAGAGCAAGAGAGAGGGAGGGAGAGATAAAGGAGCGTAGTAAATAGAAAGAGCGAGAAACGAGGAACGAAATATATCGTTGAAGTTGTATGTATAAATGTACGGAAGGGTGGAACAGGCGGAGAAAGAGAGAGGGAGAGAGAAAGATATTTGTAGCGGAGAGGCTGTGCGCGTGACTCACCGAGATAGTTGGATCAGTCGGGAGAGTTTGTATGGTACGTGTGTTTCGTGGCTGGACCGTTAAATCCCGGTACTTTACTCCAAATCCTTCCAGCCTCTGTGTCTTTCCCGCTTGCCCCTTTCGCCTCTCTTTCTCCGGCTCTCTTTACATTTCTCTCCATCCCTGTGTGTGAATGATCCTTTCTCGTTACATGTATCTTTGCTTTAACCCTGCCGCAAAATCGCATTTTCAACCCTTCCTGGATACCCATCCCTCAACCCCTCTTCAAAACGACTTTACAAGAAACACGAGTCTTGCTCCCTCATTCCTAATTCCTACAACACACTTTGAACGTTAACTTTGCTACGTTCGCGCGCCAGTCGACAACCAGGCTAAAAGTCAGCTCTTCGAAATTCATGGCCCGGTGATCGAACCTTCTCCATTGGCATAAAATCATTATGGCATTCTCGCCGCTAAACTTATTTAATATATTGACGTGACTTTTGGTAATCATTGGTGTGATTAACTTGAAAATAATCGTTGTGCAGAATACGAAATAAATTCAAAAACGATTGAAAATAGAAATACGTCAATGCCGTCAATGTTGGTGTCACAAAGCGACATATTTTTGGTCCCTCTTAAAAAAATTCGCATCAAGTTCCATGCTGCGGGAAAGGAGCCAAGAGTTTTTTCATCAGGTTTTCTAGCGAGTCACGTACGAGAGGATTTCGAAAAATCTGACGATAAAATCTCGAAGAAATGTGAAAAAATAGAGGAATGTAAACCGATGATTTTTGCTTCGCGCATCTACGTCCTTTCCTCCCGGACGAAAGAGACTCCGCGAGTTCGGTGTTAGCTTGCTCGAGGGTCGCGGCTCGGCCCCGCGGGAGGACGAGGAGAAGGACGAAGTTGAAGGGTGGCAAAGTAGGTGGAGAAGCTTGTACATATACGAAGAGGGAGAGTCGGGGGGCTGTGAGACACGTGGAATAAAAGTGCGGAGTGTATATGGAGAGTTGCGAGGTAGGGCAAATAAGGGACCGTGAGAAGATGGGAAGCGAGAGAAACAGAGGGAAAGAGAGAGGGCGAAAACGCGGTGTTGGCTGTGAGGAAGTGGTTTGGGAGGTTAGCAAGCGAGCGAGGCAGAAGGATGCAGGGGAGCGAGCGTGCGAGAGAGCCTGATAAACCGGCGGGGGTTGGAGGGTGTGCAGAGGGAAGCAGAAACGAGCCTGGCAGCAAGAAGGAGAGGGTGGGCTTGCAAGGACGCAGATAGGGCAGACCGTTATTTAGCTGGCCGCGCGGGCGTCCCTTCGCGACCTAACTCACCCCATTCCAACCTCCTTGAACCACCCACCCGAGCTGTACACTCGCCTCACTCGCACCAAACGACGCTCCTCCGGACGCCCTCGCTCTCGCGCTTTCTACCTCTATCCCCCGTACATATATACAACATCCCATCTATATACCTATACATGTGTATGTATTACATTGCGCTGCTGGCGTTACTGCTGCGTCTAACTTGCCCCCTCTGGCCATCTCGTCGTTTCACCCTCCGGACCATCAACCTACCCCTGAATCCTACCGTGTCGCGTCCTTCCGAGCTCTCGCTGCCCTCCGTGTGTTTGTGTGTCTCTATATTCTACACGTGTGAACCTCCCCCGATGTACACGTACGAATGCCACGACTGTGTGTGTATTTTCACTAAGTTCTCCCCATGCCGGAGCTCCTCGGTTCTGCGGACCAACGCTGAGGTACATTTGGATCTTCGTGCATATAATATTCCTCGCGCTCCTTCCGTGTGCGTTGAAGCTCTGCCCAAAACCACCTATACGTGCGGACTCTTCCGGCGATGATAAAATCTTGAAATTTTCAACATTTTTATCGAGTCCCGATTTACAAGCTTGTACCAAACTCGTTTGTCTCTTCGAGTTGCTCGATTCGCAGTATCCCTTGGATCTGTGCGCTCACTTTCGTTGGTGATGCATGCGGCGAACGAGCAACGTTTTGGGTATACGACGAGTTTTCGCTTGGGATCGTCGCACCACTTTTGTCGAATAATGACACAGTTTTTCACAGAACTGATCGTACCTGGTAAAATTCATGTTTGTATAGCTGATTCATTGCCTTCCCCAACTTTCCTCCCACAGCCCAGTTGTGCTTTTTGTTTCCGACTGCACACGCCGGCAAAAGTGTGTCGCTGCGACAACGAAATCATTGATATCGCACTTTTTTCTTGTCGACCGCTTGCACGGTCGATAAAGTTTGTCGAGCCAAACGGAAACGAATTGGTCAAAGAGAATTTCGGCAGGGAAAAGACTTTTCTGGGTGGCTTTTTCCTCTTTATTCAAATTCCTTCCGTTGTTACGAGTACAAAATGTACTCGGAGATTTGATTTCGAGTGAAATTTGAAATCTTGGAAACGCTGCAAAATCGCGTAAGTCGACTCGACGTTTTTCGAAACCTCACATCCTAGAAAGCTCTCGTACTGAAAGAACTCAATTATTTTAAACGAATGAAAACATTTCTTTGCACTGATTCGTTCAACTGGAAACCCCCTTTTTCACTTTAAATAATTAGATTCTCGTTTCTTTCGTGTTCGAAAGGACGCGAAGAAAGTATCCAGGCCTAGAAAAAACTGCAAAGTGCATCTTGTCGTTTGTCGATAATTGATAAATTCTGTCGGTAACTTGAGTTTCAATTCTCCACTTCGCAGAGAGAATCTCCGCAGCACCCCTCATCCCGTTGTCTTTTCATCGCATTTCAACGATCTTTTCGCTTTGAAAGGGATAGCCCATGTAATTACATTTTTCGCATTCCGTATAGTGGATTTTCGACTTCATCGAATACAGAAGTGTGTTTTCCCTAACGTGCGGGCGCATTTCCTGATGACGTATGTGCCGACTCAATATACTCGGTATAGCGACCCAGTTTTTACTCGTTTTTAGAAAAAATCCCTCCAGCTGTTCACCTGTCGCATCCGGACACTGTGCGTTACACCAGATTCCTTTATTTACATTATTTTCATCGGAATACATTCGTTGCAGAAACAGAGAGATAAGAGAGACAACAGACACTTTTCGTGGGCTCACATTGTCGAGTGGTTTAAATAAGCAACAGAATGAAAGTTCAAATTATTACAGGTATAATCGGGGATGAGTGAAAGCTTTTCGTTCCCTGAAAATATTCAGCGTTGTTCTGTGTTCAATTTTAATTACACAATGGAGCTCTCGACTGTCGGTATGTTAAGTGGAAATGAAGATTTCTTAATAATTTAGAGTTTTTTTTTTTCATTTGCTCAATTCACTGTTGATCTTACGTAAACAGATTGATCATCGAATGCGAATATACTTCGTCGAGGTAAGCCAAATGCAAAAGTTCCGAGCTTGTTTTTCGTCCGTTCGATATTTTAAAAACAGAATAATTTCGTTCCACCGGCAAATATTAGTTGTCCGTGATGCAGCGTATGAAATATAAGGGACGAAGAGTAACACTGAAGAATAATGAACGAGACGAAAGGGCAAAAGAGACGACTCGAACAAAATCCCCAGCTAATTAGAGCGTCGCCTGGCCGCGTGGGTGCTGGTTCCGAAAAGTCCACCCGTGCTTTCGACACGCCAGAGCTTTCATCTTCTCGACAAAAGTCAGTAGTCACATCTCGAAGAGCGATAGCTCGAAAAAAACATTTGCCTGAAGCATCCTCGTCGTTTGTCAAATTCGAGTGCAACGGCGTATGGAAAAAATTTTCAGCATACCGATCGATCCAAAGATCTTTCCAGATCTTCAAGAGCCAATAAACCGAAGACCACAAGGGCAGAAAAATCTATCGCGAACTGCGTCCGCAGAGAAAGCACATTTTTACGAGCGACCTACTTTTCTGCTCACTCTCAAAAGACGATAATAACGAATTGAAGAATTTCCTTCATCTTGCGCCATACGTCTATGAACACAGATTTCGCTATGCACCTAATATATCGTATATTCGTTAACCCTAAGGACGAAACTAGCGATCGATACTCGTCTATGTACGTCGAACTGCCGCGTGTACGTGGCGAGCTATAGATCCACCATTCGCTACAGTTCCTTATTCAGACACTAATATACATGCGCATATACACGTATGTATTTAGACGTAGGAAATACATGTTTGAGAGCCAAAGTACCTGTTTGCCCAGCAGCGGTCGGGCGAGCAGAGAAAAACTTTATATTGCCGGACTTTGGCATAATCTCGGATAATTGACGGAACTCTCCCCTCCCCAGAGCAGTGGATCGAGGTATAAATATGTATAGACGCGAGTGAATATATGTTCTCGCGAGCTGTTAAAGCTGAGTAGAGTGAGCGATGCGGGGGCAGGAGTAGATCGCGTGGGAGGGTGTATTCGAGGCTTTTTGTTTCGCGATCGAACCGCCGGTACTTCTGCGAGCTGTTGTTGTTTAGTTGCTAGTCGTGGATGTATATAGATTTGTACTTAATGCGGTAGGAGGTTGAACTTTTAGGGAGAGCAGAGCACCTGCAGTTCCGCTTTGCAAATTTTCCCAACGCCCGATTCGCACCCCGCAGCCCGCTTGTTTCTCGGGGCGCTTCAACCACTTCCGGTCCTCGTGCACACACGCTTTCGTATTTAACCGCGCGGCTGTCGGCTTCGACGATTGCCCAATTACCAAAAGAACTATTACGAGAACCCGACCGAGCAAACTCCATTATTCGCTGAAAAACAATTTCCTTCAAACGATTTTTCCGTTTCGCTCTCTTATTCCTTTTTTCTTTCTTTCGCGCTCGCCACGTCCTCTCGTTCCCCACTGACGTTTTCGATTTATGAGTGGTTCATCGAACTTTCTATCAATTCCATTGTTTCCTCGGCCCGCTTGTTCTTCGGCGTAAGTTTTCCCGCTCGATGGACCGGCACGAAAGACTTCTCTATTTTCGCTTCATTTTTTCGCGAAAACCTAAACTAATCTCCGCGTCATCGAGCTCAATGGTCGACCGATGTGGAGCTTTTCAAAGTCACTTCACCCCCCTCGAGCTCATCAAGGTTTCTCCATCTCGAACCATCGATATACTTTCTTACATATCTTCAAATAACTTCGCGCTCTCGATCGCGTCACCGTTTACTCATTATATATTTGTTTTTTCTTCTTCTTTTCCCAACGGCAGAGCGCGTTGGACAAAATCTCTCGCGATTTCCGGGTTAGACGCGGCTTAGCCGCGGGAAAACAGGACGGAGCAGCGACAGGGAGGAAGGGTCGATGCGCAAAAGAGCAGCATAACAGGGTATACGTAGGAGAGCCCGGGAAAACGAGGGTTAAGTATGAGAAACGAGGGAGAGGGATCGATTTTGGGGCGAATTTTCGCTGCGGAGAAAGCCCTCCAGGGTTAGGGCTTTTTCTATCTACCGCTACATTGCTACATTATGTATACATATATATATACATACACGAGCGTAGACACACAGATATATAAATACGACGTACGTGTTCGCCCTTTTCCTCTATTTGGGCGCAGGTAAAAGCGCCGCGAGGGACGCGAAACGCTCGCACACGCGGCGTCTTGCTGGGTACGAGAAAAGCGAGTTCGTTGAGCGAGCAGGAAAGGAGAAGAAAAAATACGAAGTTATATATGTGCACATGCATTTCGAATGGAGCCTGCTCTTCGGTCCTGAGGGCGGAACCAGAAACGACCATGACCGAATAAACATGCGGGGGGGCGCGCGGAGAAAAAGACTCGGAACGCAAGACTTTTGCGGGCTGTGAAATACAAATCCTTACCAACTGCTGCTGGTCTTCTAGTTTTTTCACTGCATTTTCCAACAAACTTTCGACACCTTTTCATCCAACGCGATATTACGTTGTATCTGCGCGAACCTTCTCAATACTCGTCCTCCGGGTCTGAGCGAACGGAGCATTGAAAGCTACTCGAATGATGAGTTATTTGAGAAGGATGATCACGGAGCTGCTGGGATCGGGAGAAAAGATTTGAAACGTGATGGAAGATATCCGATGGGAAAACGTGTCCTTGGAGAACTTGAGATTCTTGTCTCAGGATTGTTCGGCACATTTCAGTCGATCTCACGCGCCATAGTTCGGAGATTACGTATCGATTATTTAGCGTCAACTCGAATTTCGATCGCGAGAACGCACGAGCAAGTGGGCTAAAAATGTTGAAAATCGTAGCGGCTTTAGCTCGCACGAAAACCAGTTTTCGGGAGTTCGAAATTAGAAGGCAGAAATTTATGAAATCGGTGAGAGAGTCTATAGGAAATTGGGAGAAATGAGTTTTCCAGAAACCGATAACTTTCTTAGCGGCGCCCCCCGCATCTCGATTGAATTTAATCTGAAACAAGAGCGCTCGAATACACCTACGGATCGGGATCCTGTGAAAGTTCTTTGAAAAAGAGATTCTCAGAATTGAATATGGCTCGAGCTCAACTAATCGCTGTCCCTGTGAGAACACGAGGCGAACCAAGAGAGAGGGCGAGGACGAAACGGGGATGAGAGAAAAAGGGAAGGAGCAGCGAGGCTGGAAACTCGGAAAGATCTCCCGGTGCGCGCACGAATCGCGAGATTGCGGGGTTATCCGACTATATATACGAGGGATCGTTGCCGCCGCTGCTCCTGCTGCTGCTGCTGCTGCTGCTGCAGGGAAGAAACGAACGCGTGAAAAAGGAAAAGAGGGTAAGAGGAGACGGTTTCTTGGGATGGGCGTACGTGCGTGGCGATCCCTCACGTTCGCTCTGAGCTATTCCGATATGCGTGCGCACACATTTACGTACTTTCGGATCTACCCTCCACCTCGGCCCCCTCGGGGCGCACAGTACGTGTACAGGCCGTTCCACGCGTACAATGAGTTCATTGATGGCCGCGAGGCTTATTTATCCACCCTTTTAAATCCTCTTCATTGGACGCCATTACGAAAAAAAAGCGGTCAAGTGTTGGACCACCCATTGGAGTTGAATATCAAAGCAAGTTATATTTCGCATCGAATGCAAATGTAGCTTTTCCCCCGTTTTTTAGTCTCGAGAACTGACAGAAGCATTTGTAGCTCGTTATTTCCAAAATATTTTCTTCTCAATTTATGCCAAGCAAAAATTCACTTATCATGGAAAATAATCTCACAAATATGCTTCTTTTTCTATACATATATTTGTGAGATACTTTCCGTTAACCCCCCGGTAAGCCAGTCGCGCTTACGCACAGCGGGTTCGCTTTTTGTGCCCGATGCGGAGAGAGCTCGAGAATAAAAACTGCACAAACTTGAACGGGCCCGAGAGTGAAACGTTTTTTTCACACTCCTCTCTCGCCTTATCGATTCTCCAACTTTTGTTTCTCTCCAACATTAACTTGGTCCCTCATTATATGATCGTCTCGTCGGTATATGTTTGTCCCCCTCCGCATCCGCTAGTGTTTCGCTCAGAGGACTTAATCCCCCCGAGTCGGAAAGGTGGTGGAATTAAATTGTCGACATTTTTATCATCTCCGTAAACAGCTGTACAGTACGACAACTATTTTGGAAGAAACATTTGAAACGCGTATAGAAAAATTACTGGGGGATCCGTTTTCAAATTTACTTTCCAGGGACTGAGGTTTTTTTGCTCGGGCAGGACCATATCGCGTCGTGTGCCGTCGACTCGAGAGCAGCAGTTCCAGCACAACGGAAAACCGGAAATCTCCAATTGGCCATCGATACGTCTATCGGACCGGTCGGAGGATCTTCACTTCCGGCCTAACCGGATGTCACCCTCTCTCAAATATTTCTCGATACGCGATCGAGCTTGAACGCGGGGGATCCGAAAAATCAACAAACGCAAGCGGTCGCTCAATCACGTTATTTCACAGCTCCGCGCGTACGACGGAGCAACAGTGATAATTCGGGGTAATCGGGGATTAAAATCATCTCGATAATAAAAGTGACTAAAGTTCGTTCACGAACGCGCCACGCCCGCGTTTTCTTCGAGCCGAGCAAATTTTCTTCGTCTCTCTCGCAGTGTTGGAAAATTTTCTAGCTTTTCGAGCTCACAAATGCCCCCGCGTTCTTCCGTTGTGTGCGCGTCAGAAGGAGAGGCGAGGATTCGGTGGCAACATGGAAGAGGAATTAGCATCGCGGCCAGGGCTTTTGACTCATCGGCTCGGTTATTCGGAGCCCACTTTCGTCGGACGACCCCCGTGTACACACGCACCATCCCCCTTTCTCGTCATTCCGTTTGCCGGGCCCTAAAACCCGGCTTTTCGTCCGCCGTCGAACGCGTCACGGACCGCCCGCTGCTCGCTACACAGATATAGGTGGTGCTCGAAAAATCCGAAACGCGAACGAGGGGGAGAGAGCGAGCGCAGCGGTGTGAGAGACGAGAGAATAGAGAAAGGGAGACGGAGACGTCTGCGTGAGCAAATAATCGCGAGACGGCGACGTCGCATAACGGTGTTGGGACAAACCCGGCGGATTGTCACCGGAAAATCTTTTCGTACCGAGCAATAAGAATAAAATTCGTGTCGCATGTCCACGGGGCATTACTAATGCGGAGCTTCTCCCCGCCCCTGCTTCTCTTCCTCGCTTTTATTTGCTTGCTTAATTATCTCGGAAGTACGACATTTTAAGGACGAAGTAGCTCGCTCAATTTTTCCCAAATCCCTAATTGTCTCGTCGTCTTATCATCCCAACGATCGAAATGCATTCGAGTCATTCAAATTCCGACGTTCGTGAATATCGATTGCTGGCTTCAGCGATGCGGCTTCGCGCATCGTTCAATGCGAGTCGATTATCCTTTTTGTAAAACAATGGCGATTCGACGCCATTAAGATCGTCAATCGCAGCTGCAACATTAAATAACGAATGACAATTTTCAAAACTCGGCTTGACTCATTTCGAATTTTGTACATTCACGATTGAAAAGTGCGTTATTCCTAATACACGAGAGTTACGGCAGCGTCTCGAGGCAAGCACATATATATTCGGTCCATGTCATGTGCGCCTGTCGGAAGTGCGCCGGAGATTACTCTTCCGCGGTCTCAATAAAATATGAGGAAGCAGCTCTCAACAGTTTTTTTTTCACGGTTGCAGGTCGATTTTTCGAATTTTAACCATCTGCTTCTGCGGCGCAGTCGGGGTCTGTGAAAGTTTAAAGGTCCAATGGGCATTTAAATCAGACCCGAAATCTCGAAAGAAGTAAAAGTTGTGCAAAAATTCAGTGGGAAAATGTATTTTTTCGACGAAAAATTGCATTCGTTCGGCGCCATCAATTTCCCCTCGTTTCCAACAACTTATCAATAACCGGACGAGAATTCCCACAAAGGTCGTCGCGTATTTGTCGAAAAAAGGAAGTTGAAGGCAGCTGTTGTGTAAGAGAAGGAAAAGAGAAAATTGAGGACGATGCGGAGACGGTTTACGCGGCGAAAAGCGTCGTCAACGGAGATGCGCGTATTTCATTGCGGGTGTCATCCTGCGAGCGTGAATAAGGCAAAAGCGTGGTTGTAAACGGTTGCCGAGGGGTCGTGAAAGGGGGCTCAGAGCGAAGAGCGGTGTGCGGAGGATCGACGGAACGGGGGGCCTAACGACGCGAAGCGAATATACGACGGGGGGTGGGGAGAAACGAGGGAAGAAAGATTCACGAAGCGCGAGGGGGCGAGGTTGGAAAGTCCCAAACAGACATTTTGCCAGATTAGGATGAGGCCGCGGTGCGAGGTCGGATTCCCGCTTTTCGGTTATATACCTAGAAAGCGGTCAAAAGCGCTGAAATAGCTCGGCTTATGTATACAGTTATATAGATGCGATAATGCTCTCGTGCGGGAAGGAGCTCAATTTGCCAACTAAACCGAACGCTTTTACGCCCTTTTCCATCTTCGCGTTGCGAGACCGATGCACAACTTGTGAAGGAAAAACGCGCGTTTGCCATTCCTTCTTGGTTGTACATAACCGCCCCCATTCACAGTTGGACTCGTCTTCGAGTCCGCGTCCTCGCTACAGGCAACCCAAAAGATATACAACCCTCTTATAAACGCGTGTATACAAATGTATATCTGTGGCCAACACGCTATATACGAGAGTAGACATTCTCCTCGATTTTATAAACGGTGGAATGTTTGGCGACTCTTTGTTCACGTATTACAACCGTCGGTGAATCGCACCCCGGCCGAGGGTATACGCGCTACATTCGTTCAGCCCTCAATGACGAAGCTCGGATCTCGCGCGAGGGGCTAATGACAGCTGACCCTCTTTTTTTTTTAATCGAGTCATATATGAATATCGTTTCATTGTGATTCTATTGAAGCTCCAAAACGCCTCTCGTCGAATGAATTCTATTGAAGAAGATCTCCGAGGTCAAAGGAGGGAGTCGAGGAACAACGATCGCGATAGAAAAAAAATGTTGAGTTTCGATTTTATCGCAATTTTTCTCGTTTTTATTGAGTTACGAGAAAGGGCTAGACTCGGAGGGAAAACTTTCTCGGGTAAATATATCGATAATTTAATGCCAATAAATCATCAATTAGAAGACGGTTGAATACAAGTGAAATGATGCCCGGCGAATACAGTTTTTCCCGCAAGATTTCGCGGGCTTCGCACGTCGGCGAGAAGCCCGAATTTGCCGTAGTTCGCGGATGAGCTCTCCTCGGATGCGGAAGCCAGAGAGCAAGTTTTTTTCCTCGACACACAGCATTAGGAGGGTGCGAGGGCGAGAAATAGTGTGTACGTACGCGAGGGGTAAAAATATATTTCCTCGTAACGCGAGGGTGAGTTGTGCTCTCGCGTTTGCCCCGCGCGCTCTCTCCCTTTATTTTCGTCCTTGTCACGAGTCCCCCGTCCCCTGACGCTAGAGACAATAAGTATAGGACATCAAACCCTATCCTTCTTATATTGCACTCTCATGCCCTCTCTTTCGTAGTTGTTTACCCGCGCTTTTTTCTACTCTTTCCGCGTACTCCTTCGATTTTCTCTCTCCGTCTGTGTTTTCTTCCCACTCCCCGTTTTTTTATTTCTATTAATCTCTCTCCGTCTTTCTTTTTCTCTATATTTTTTCTCGTCGTCCTACGTTATTCCTCCTCCTGCTCACTCTCTCCCTCTCTCTCCTCTTTCTTTATTGCTTCCCCTCACTTTTCATGTACCTTCGGCGGCTGGCTTGCCGGGGAAAGCAAACGACAATTGGCGACGTCGCCGTAGCAGCGCGAAGCTGCTCTCTTCTCGCTAAACGAGCTCGCGGACGCCAGCGAGCAAACGAACCCTCGTTTTCGGCTCTGAGACGCAGAAACCTTCCGCACCAATGGTAACCACTCCGCATGGATACTTCTACACAGTCGCATGTATACCTGCAGATATTTCTGTGTAAAGAGCTTCGGCGTACATACAAATATACTCGCCGCCGTGTCCGTCTATATACACGTATATATGCATAGCATACACGCCAGAGCGAAAGGCCCAACGAACGTTGCCAAGACCGCCCGTTGGGAACCGGGGAAAAATTATCGCCGGGGAGTTCTCCGAGCTGTGGAGAAGATCGCGCGCGCGCCCGCCACGCCTGTACATTTGCCACGGCGCGCGGCGTCACTCTTTTTCGTTTTATACTACGAATTCAGCACGAATATATGTACTTTAACGATGAGGCTCGGCGTGTGTATAAAAAGTGAGGAAACGAGGGTCACTCGGCACACTATTGTGTCGAATTTCCTCATTTTCCATCCACTTTTATATTCTCTACCCTCGAGTTGTTTCACCGGCAGCGTGTTTTTATTGGCTCTTCCTACGTACGCGCGGATCAGGCGCTTTAAGATTTTTCTATAAATGTGTGCGCTGAAATGCTTTTTGCACGGGCGGGAAGAAAAAATTGTTAAATTCGAGAGACTTTTGCATTGGCTGAGGCTACGCGATGAAATTTCTTGATTCAACAACTATTTTGTTGATCCAACGATGTTTTCGTAGCTGCGCGAGTATGGGGCTCTTTCCAGTCAGCGAATTAAGTGGTCGAATGAATCAAACTCTTGTCGAGTTAACAGATTTTATGTTGTGCGCCATGATTCGTTGAACGAAGATTTTTTTGAGCCAACGAATTTATTCTCACTCGCTTCCTGTGCACCGTTGCTCGCGCAATGCGCGCATAGTTTTAGGATGCGCATGACTCCGTGAGTCGCCATATCAAGGGCCGATTGCATCATGAATTGATCTACTCGCCATTCATTCATAGGCGATTCTACAGATCACAGATACGACGATTCGAGATTGCTTCGTCGTGTCGAAAATCATGATTGTTGCGTAACGTTCGAACTTGCTGTTGGATCATTTCGTAAAATAATTTATGCATTCGCATATACACCGAAAGTCATTTCTGCCAATGATTTGTTTCGTTAAATTGAGCTTAAAATGGTCAATATTAGTCTCATGAAGCCCGATTTCCCCTTAATATATTCCAGGTCCGAGTTCCCTCGGCTATATAGCGACACATCGTTGTAAAAGAAGGATCGTGTATACGTTATTATAATCGAGGAAAAAGAGACGATTGTATTTCGTGACTGTCGGGAATTCGCTGTTGGGGGGCTTCACTCGGCTCGCAAACTTTACCGGCTAAAAGTATTTTACCACCAATTGAACCCGGGCGTATTCGGGACAAGACAATTAAAAGTGTAGCTGTATCCGGAGGTCTCTCTCTCTCTCGTATGCAGGGTGCTACTTTGAAAGCGTCTTTTTCGCCACTTATTTATGACAGGCAACGTATTACTCCAATGAAATCATCGAGGGTTGTCATTCCTCGTGAGATAAAACTTGGCCGAACATCATTTTTCGTGTCTCCTTAAAACCCCGGCCCTCGTGAGTCCAAATTTTTTTTTGCCTCTTAAAGTAGCCACAGAAAGAAACGAGGAGTGGAAGCGTGCAGTGGGGGGGAGGAGCAGAAGAAGGGTTGACATGCGGTAAAATTTGGGCAGTCAATGATTTCCCAAACTTTGCACAACGATAAACAATTACCGTGTGCTCAAAATAACTCATTTTCCTAAACTTATTCTCCAGTCCCAATCCTCGACGATAGTACTTGAAAACAAAAAGTATTTTTCGACACGACAGGAATCAGGTTACATAAATCCCCGAGTTGTTCCATCGGACAGTGCAGATCCTTAATTAGAGTTGCTATTTTCGCATGAAAACGACGAGTCCAAGGAAGACGCAGGAGAAAGTTTCTTCTTCTAATTTCTCCCTTGCATGCTTCTGTACGAAATAGCAAAGAGTATATAAATAACCTCAAAGGAAATGTGAGAAAACGGATTTATAAAGGTAATTATGAGAGGCGAGTTCGGGGAAAAAAGAGATCCTTTCGAGTGCCTGAATCGGTACATAAAAGTCGATAGGGGCAATAGACGTAGAGAAAAGACGAGGAAGGGCGAGGGGGGAGGAAGTGAGAGAGAGAGAGAGAAACCGACACAGAATTTCTATCTTACCGGATACCCTATTTTCCCCCTTCGTTGCGCTATATATACAGATATATAAATTCCAAATGGTACGTATATAAATATACACTAGCCTTAGCAGAGTCCAAAAGATTGTCTGAAAGCGACGTATCTCCTTACTTTTATTTTCAAACATCGATCAGTACGAGTACATGAGAATCGTGATCCGGTCCCTATATCTATAGAGATGCCTCGTAACAGTCGATACTGAAAAGCAAAATGTTGCACAAAGTATACGTGTATAGATTCTCTAGAATAAAAAAAATAAAAAAAAAATAAAAAAAAATAAAGTAAGAATGAAGGCCATTCGAGGATTTTCTTTTTGCACGGAGGGAAAAACGTTGCACTCTCAGTTAGTAGTGCAGTGGAACAGCTTTTCTACTCGATCGAAGTATCTCTGCTTTACTTTATTAGATATAAATCGAGAAATTAAGAGGGAAAGGTAAACACTTTATTTTCAGAGAATCGAAAGCCTGTTGCGTACGTTATCTCGAGGATGATCGATTGAAAGCGAAAATATCTCGGTGCAGAGGTTTTTTTCGATTGTTCAAGCCGAGCGGCAGGAAACATTTGCAGCTCTGTTCTGAGTGATAATGACGTAAAATCTCAGTAAAATGTACATGCAGACAGTTTGTAGCAGTACAATCTTGATTCGAATAATAGTGAACAGTAATTTGATAGTGAAATTATCCAAACTGGTTCGCGAGGGTTTTATAAAGTATTCTACAGGAAAATTCGTTTTACTCGATAGAGGGAGTAGCGTAGGTATAAATAGAAGAGTTTCGCCGCTTCCTACAGCGTCCGGCTGCGCGAGTTGTTGTAGAAAACTCGCCGCGGGGGTGGATTTCATCCCCTTTATTTTTCGCTTTTTTCCTCTCCGGCGCAGCGCCGCCGAACGAGGACGTTCGGATTCTCTCATCACTCCTTCAACCCTCATTCTCCTTGCACGCTTAAATTTTTTCCGGCACGTTTTCCCGTGCGATTTTACCTCTCTCTCAATCTCCCTTTTACGAAGCTTTGTACACACGGCGCGTCACGAGGACTTTAGCCTGCGCCACCCGCCGTGCACGAGAACGACGATAGAGACTGCAAATCGCGCGCTCAGGCTTCGGCTACTTTTGGCCCAGTCGAGACACACTTCCAATAAACTCGTGTCTACTCTCTTCCTCTCGCACACCATCTTTTTCCCTCTTTTTCTTTCTCTCACTCCCCGCGTCCCACCCCGCCACCGAACGACGTGAGAGCGCGAAAACTTCGTCGATACATACGGGGGAGGAGGGCAAGAAGGGCTCCAATAGCGATGAGAAATAAACGAGGGAGAAGTCTCAACTTTCCGATATATCTACACCACTGTATATGTGTGTACAATTTTATAGAACATGGATTACACAATATTGTATGTACACGAAGTGTACGTAAACGTCTATGTATATACATGAGGGATAATCTCTACGTACATCTGTAGCATGCATTCAGATAACGATGCGACAAGAGAAAAAAGATGTGTTTTCCTCGTTGTCACGAAACTCATTATCAATTTACTGAGAGAGTATTTGAGACGTTTAGTATAGATCTGTGACAGTTAACGAATTGTTTGATAGTGTGTCGGGATTTCGTTGTTTTTTGTTCCTCAGGTAGTTCATGCACGAAACGATTTTCTTAAGAAAATCTTGAAATTTAGACAGAGTTCAAATGGGTAGACTGACACGCATAGCAAATTTTAAAGGGTTCGACTTATTATTGGTTATTGAGATGAAAGTGTTTGAATGTCAAGAAAAATGCACAGGGAGTGTGGGTAAAAAATCATTCATTTTTCCACATAACGAATGAACGCTTCTCACGAAGTTTACGAAAAAGTGCACAACAACGATTAAGGGCATAATGAAGGTTTGGGGAAAAATTCGAGACGATTGTCTTACTAGTAATAAAGATATATTACGTTAACTATGCTTATTTCAGCATTTTGTTTCTTCTTGGCTTGGCCCATTGCTGTCACAGCCTGCTTCCGTCTTATTATTAATACTTTTTTCTTAATCCATTTCCCTTTGCGTTGTCCAATGCGATTTTTTTACATAAAAAACTATAGTATTCGATGATGGATTTCCGATTAATAAATGGCTTATTGTATAATTTCATTCGCCAAACGATGAGTAGAAAAAATTTGTTTACAATTTCGAATTAATAATTCTTACATTAATTCAAAGTGAATATATATCTTCAATTAGGGAGTAAAACTCAATCCAATTTAGACACCCATGAAATACGATCCTTCGGGCATGGTCTACCTTAAGAAAGAACAATGAACAATGTTAGGTTCGTCCGAAATCAAAAGTATTAATGCACATCGTACAAAAATTATGCGGAATCTTTTGAATAAATAAAAAAACATTGAACATGCTTTTTTTTTTTTATTCTGGAAACACTCGACTGGCAAATCGACGGAATGCATGTGGAATTCCTGTTATATCGAGTAATGAAAATATTGTTTCCAAGTCCTTCGAATTTGACAGGAAATTCGTCACTCATTTAATTCTGAGTGAGCAACACGTGTTAGGAGTTTGAGCTATTATTTTAGGGGTGGTTAAATTCGTTGATCGTTTAAGCCTCCACTGGTCTATATAATCTGAACGTATATACATATATTCTGTTAAAAGTCCTGGTTAGGGCATGTTTTGAACCCCTCAATGGTGTATGAATTAGCAAACTTTTGTCAGTAAATGTACCGTACATACATGTATACATTAAACACACTTGAAGCAGGCTCCCTACATTGCGAGGGTGTCGCTTCCCTCGACACTTTTTATTGAAGTTGAAACTCCTTCTATTCTTTATATATCGAGTGTTCTAGTGGGCGATTCTGGTTCCAACTAGAAATACATGTTATGTCAACGAGTGCATTATACGACCCCCTGATAAGTCAACGCTTTATAAATGGATTTTCGGTTGAACGACAGATAAGCGTAACCCCAGTCGGGCCGACCACGCTAACTCGACTCTTCATTTATCAAGTACATCATCATCCTCGTAATATCAATCACTCGTTTGACAAATTGTTATGAATATATTAACGTAAAATTGGATATTTCGAAAGCTGCTCTCAAAGCATCGGAACTTTGGAGCTCCTTCGATGGACTCGCCGCGCCACCAGATTTTTACTTCTCAATCAGTTTTTTTCGGTGAAAACGGTTTGAAAATTGGAGATAATCGTTATGCGTTTATTTCTCTTAAAAATAACGATCAGATTTATCTAAGAAATTCTGCTCCCGTTCCTTCTTCGTACGCACACCAAATTTCTATTCTCCACGAGTTACATCGACTTTGCTGGCTGTTGCAAAATTGAATCTGATACATCGCCCGAGGTATATCGTAAAGGACTGGACACGAAACTACGAATTCAATGCGAAGCGTTACTCATCGAGTTATCGCTTCCCTCCGCACGACCCTTGCACAGATCGGGGCCCAGGGTACTGTTGACAAGCGACAGCGATGATCCCAGAACCTGGACGTGCTTCTATTTTCATACAACAAACCTCGATCCTCGTTACTTGTTTTGAGAAAATTTACAAATTTTCTCCTCGATATGTTTCAGCTCGTGCAGCAAAGCACCGAGAAAACCTGACGGAGGAGCGGGAATATGGTGAACGAAGTATAAATCTACACATATTTATGCCCGCGGTAGTGTATGATGAAAACGGAGAGTGTGAGGAAAAGTATGATGAATGAGAAAGGAAAGCTGTAAAAAGAGGAAGAACTGCGTAACCCACAGAAAATGCCTGGAATAAAATACTGGAAACTGATACGTCGATACTCTTCATCCAGATAATTGAATATTCAAGGACACGATACGAATCGATAGATTTATGTGTAAGGAGAGACAAAATTTTCAGGATGATAACTCTCGTCGCCTGAGCGCGGAGGTCGAACGAGAAGTGATTTCAACAGTTGCACGACAATTTGGTGATAACGAGAACAGAATTTATAGCAGGATAACAACTGTTCGGTGAGCGGCTCGATTCTTCACAACTTCGCTCCGAAATGTCTTTGCTCCTAGAAGTACATCAACAGCGAGCGTCCACTCTCGTGTCGTTGACGATCTCTCTGGAAATTTCAGTGGATAAAGTGTGCATTCTGAATATTACTGCAAACGTGCATCGCCGCGGCCTTTTTATCGCCGGGTTCTCAGCGAGTAAAGCTGCAGTTGTGCACTTGTTGCAAAGTGACAACTCGGTTTTTCACAGGAGCTTCTCCGTAACAACGCGTCGCTTAAAACCCCCTGCAGGACCGAGTTGTTGCAAAGTTTATCTGTGAAAAGTAGAGTCGTCACATCGCTGCCGTTTCACGGATCTGGCATTGCAGTTGTTCCCAACAACGAGGAAATCTCGCTTCCAAAATCTCGAAATTTAGGGCTCTGGATAAAGTCTCGTATCCTTGAAGCAACTACTCCCGTGTCATATTCCAGTGACCCTGTTCCTTGAAATACGTGCTTACAAACCATTCTCAAAACTACTGTGAAGTACAATTTTTTCTTAGTAGTACAAAGTTGTTTGGAGCGTACTTTAAGGTCATGAGAAACTGTTATGAATCGTTGGAGTTGAAAAGTCGACGCGAGTGAAGTTCAGGGGAGTGAGAAATCGACTAGTTTTGCTAGAATCTTCACTGAACACGATCAGGATTCAGGAGAAGAATATTTTAAACGATTTACAGAGAAGCACAACGACTCACTTACATTCGTGAGGTCAATAAAGCTCGATTGGTAGAAGCATTGTCTGCTCCAAAGCATAAAATACTTTAGCGAGTTGAACCGGGTCGAAATACCTCGAGCCGCACGGTGCGACTCTGACGTTTTTTCCCCGTTAAATTTATCAGCTTTATTTCGATGAGAAAAACCTCGACGATCGATCTCCCCACCCACGCTCGCTTCGTATCCGAAACTTTTCGATGAATTCGACGAAAATTCAGTCAATGTGCCAAAACCCGAGGAGGGAGAAAAATGGAGAGCTAAAGCGGTTAACCTCCGTTCTCGGAAATGCCTATATAGACTGTGGCGATCAAAGCGACTTTTATGGAATTTACCGGTACACGTACCCCTTGAAAGTACAATAATAGCGATCCTCTCCCGGGTTAATAACTTCATCACTTGCAGTTCCGTCACTCTCTCTCTCTCTCTCTCTCTCTCTCTCTTGCTCTTACACGCTGCCCTATTTGAATCTGGCAGCCCTTGTGGGGCAGCTCTCCTCACCATATTTGTAACTAAGCCCACCCCTTGTACCTGGAGCAGGTATGGCCATGTTAAAACCTTTAACACACCGGCGAAATTCACGTACACGCGAGTAAATACACGAATACGTATTGCCAGTGCTAAGCAACGTGCTCTTCCTGGGTTATACCACTTCAACTAAATTCAACACGCAAACGTTTCCACGTGCTCACGTACGTGTAGCACACGGAGGTATACGTGAGTCCGTCGTTGGTGTATACCCTTACGTATTCAGCGAAGTACACCTCGATAGGGTTGGATATACCCTGTGGCATGTAACTATATATCGTGCATGGTTCTCGCAGGGATATGCCATGCCCCGTTTTCTCCATCCGCGAGTTAACTATCGTGGTGGCGAGAGAAACGCGGAAGGGTGGAGAGGAGAGGAGAGGAGAGAAGGAGGAGAAAGCAAGCAAGAGAGTAGTGAGCCCTGGGGGTGCACAGAGGCAGCGTTGGTGGCGAGAGAACGTTGCCGCTCTACCAGGCGAGCCAGCACGTTGCTGCGCTTCTGCTTTTGCTTCTGGCCCTTCTCCCGTCCTCCTCCGCTTCGTCCTTATCCGGCTCACTGTGTAGCCTGAGCCCGTAGCGTACCAGCGAGTTTTCTCTCTTATTCCCTTTGCCTCTCGCTCTCTCGATCCTTTTGGCTGTGCTCTAATGTTATATATCGTCCAATGTACGGTACATTTCAGGTGAAGTGTGACGGCTTTTGGAGGCACGTTTACTTTTAAGAAGACCGCGAAGAAGAGTAATCATTGCTGATGCTCGATCGAAAGAAGTTGAGTAGAGGAAACTCCGCTTCGAATATAATGTTGAAAGAAGCTGCTTCCATTACACAGCGTTGAGCGAACCGCGCATCCGAGTGCTACGTCGCCGAGGTTGACTTCCGCGGAACTTGTAATTCCCGTAAAGAGCTATGCTTCTTTTATCCGGAATCCGACACGAGATTATTTCGTGCGGAATCCACTTTACAAGTGTCCTACCAAACGAAAAGGCGTTTGATCAAGGGGAATCTGGGTCCTGGAGTCGGCGGATGAGGCCCTTTCGTTTGGCTCCGCGTTCCCGCACACACGCGCACATAGACGCGACGTGTGTACGCGCCACGGAGTAGAGAATAGTGCTGCTCTTGGAAAGCGCGCTCAGTTGGTCGTCGTGTGTCTGCAGCTATGTATTTACACCGAGGTGGGTTTCTCTACGGTCGTCCGCGCGGTATACCTCTCCCTAGTACATTACATAGAGCGAAGAGTGAGAGAAAGAGAGGAGGCGCAGCCACAGCCTTGTGGAAGGACGAGAACGGACGCGAGAGAGAGAAGTAGGAGGAGGAGGAGGAGAGAGGGTGTATGGTGAAGTAGAAAAGGGGGTGGTATGGGTATGGGGTGGAGGGTATAGAGAACGAGCGTTGAGGCAGAGCGAGAGCGCAAGAGCTGGATTGGCTTCGGCGAGGACGGGGTTGTGCGGGACGGAGAGCAAGAGAGCCTCACCGGAGGGTGAGGTTTCGACGTTCGCGCGCTACCTTTAGATCTATATATACGAGTATACAACATCTCTACCTCTCTCTCTCTCTATATATATACGCGCGTATGTATTTTCGCATCTATATATAACGGGACGAAGAGAACCCGTGGAGAAGCTTGAGAGGTATGGAGCGGAAGAGAGAGAAAGTAGGAAATTGGCAAAGTAAGACAGAGAGGAGCGGAGAGGGCCGTGCGCGAGAGCCGTTCGTTTTCGCTCCTCTCCTTCCCTCCTCCGCCGGTTTCTCTCGACACATAGCGCGCGGACGTGCAAGCACATCGCGCTCTTTCCTTTTCCTTTCTTTCTCCCTCTCACGCCTCGATAACGTTCACGCTGTGCACGCGAGGAGACTGAGACGGAGAACATCGAGGTCCGTGAGAGCGAAGTTCTCTCGTGAGCTGCTGCTGCTGCTGTTGCTGCGAGAGAGCCCACACGGACTAAGGGATGGGGATGGGGGCTCGGGAGGGTGAGAGACCGGTGTGAGTATTCGTCTGTACGTATAGATCGAGAGGCGTGTATAAGTGTGTACACTAACCTAGCGAGAAGAAGGCCGGCGAGGGTTGCGCGACGAGAGAGACGCGAAGGGGGAGGGCTAGGAGACAGCTGCAGGCCATGCGAGGGTCCGTCGTCGTCGTCGTCGCCGCCGACGACGACGACGACGGCGGCCAGAGAGCACGAGGCCTGTGTGCCCGTTTACTGCGGAATATACACGGACCCACTACCACCAGGCATTACTTCTCTTCGCGCTCTCTCTCTCTCTCTTTCTCCCTCTATTCGTGACGCGTTAGCACTAGCCAGAGCCATAGCCATCTAGCAACGAACACACAGGCTCTTGCTCTCCCTGCTGGCCTCTGGCTCCCTGTGGCCACCATCATCGCCGTATATTCTACCCCTATCTCACTCGCACTCAATCGTTCTCTTCCTCGCCCCTTACACCATCGCGCGCCGCTGGACTCATTCGCACAGCACACGTGCAATCCCCCTTTCGAGCGCGCGTTCGCGTTCGCGCTACCTCTCCCTTTGCTCTACTGCGTTTACTTCCCTGTACGTGTGTACATGCACGTATATGCGTATCTGTATGCGCGCTTTCCTGTAGCACTTTGAAAATATATACGCTCGCGATAGCACCGCGTACGAGCTTAAATTCAGCTCCTGTGTGTACGTGTGATTCCGGCTAGGACTGCCTTAAAATGGCTCACGATTGGCGCGCACGATTCGCGCACACGCGTTACCGCCTTCGCGATAGTATTTCGTATCATGTGTACTTGGAGATATACTCAACAAGAATTTCACAATACTCGATACCAAGGATTCCCAACTTTATCCAAACTTTCGAGCACAGAAAAAGTAGCACACGAGTCCAGCAACTCCCGTGGGCTCAGAAATCATAGCAGTTTGGAAAGAAAGTTATTCCCCAACGAGGGCCCAATATACAACCGATCCTTGTAGGCCAAAACGCACACGAAACTCTTCAGCAACTTCCCCGATACTTTTCCGAAGATCCGGAGTCCCCCGATCCGTATACAGGATGAATCGGGGCTTCGAGCAGATCGTTTCGCGGCTAAACCGGAGCCTGCGATGCGAAAATGAAATGTATCTCTGTAAATATTGTTCCGGACGATGCTTACGGATGGGAGATCGAAACGAAGCTATTTTATACATTTTTCGTGGATTCTTTTCGCGGGAGTATTTGATAACGAAGAAACGACGATTAAAAGCTGCATGAAACTTTCTACACGTATATAACTCCGCAGACATTATTCTCAACGTGAGAATATACATTTATGTACAACGCGTATGCTGGGTAGGAGAGTAGCTAGGAGCTCGACGTGTTTCTCGTCGACCCGCTGGCACCTTCCACCGCGTTATAGTGCCTCGCCTGCTTGCCTAGCCTTCTTCATCTCCTCTCTTCTCTGTATATTCCCGCAGAGCGCGTTTATACACACGAGTCGACACACGCGAGTGCATGCACGTAGACGGATCGTCACACTCACACACCGCATCTTCGCTATCCAGCGTCGTAGCCCATCACTTGGTCTCCTCGGTGCTCTAGCTTTCATCTCATCCGCACGGAACCAACGACCACCGCACATTTTCTCTCTCCCTCCTGTTTCCGCCTCTCTCGGTCCGTACACTATATCTTGGCTCTTCTATCCGCACCCCTCATTCGTCGTCACCCTCTGGGGGGTTGCAGAGCGATCTATATAGTTGAAAAGTTCGTTGACCAGATACGCGACGAGGCGAGCTTGCTTTTTTCATATTCTTTTTCGTCAAATCTCGATTTCGTCGGTACCCTTTTCGTGCGCTGGTGCGGCATGAGCTCCGGCTCCGTTCGCACAAGTCTTTCTACCAAAGACAACATTTCCCCGGGGGTCCGATGGACTATTAATGCAAGGATATCGCATTTGAAAGGAATAACGCGCGGCATACATAATTGGCAAGGTATTCCAGGTTAATGTACGTGCAATAAACAGGGATGACAAAAGGCCTCGGAAATCCGAACCTTCGATACCTGCTCGCATAATGACTCATCGGAGACAATGGGATAAATGACTGCGACCATAAAAGGCTTTGTGACTTGCTATTACCCAGAATTTCAGATCCATTTGGCTGCACAGAATTTTACGTACAGTATATACGCGCATGGACGTTCTGTACAGAAGAGAAAAACCTCGACGATCTATATAAGTATATCGTGGCTTGAGAATCGCGAGAGAGTGCCTTCCACGAAACTATTTTCTATCTTCCTCTGGGTCGTCGTCGTTCCTTTTACCTCCCTCGTTCCCGGCTCCCCTCGGAGCCTCCGATTCGTGCGTCCGTCCGTCGCGTATTTCCTCTTTCCCTTTAACCCTCGATTCTCGCACCCTCGTATTCCGCGCGTCCACCCGTTGCCTGCTGTTCGCGTTCGTCTGTGAGTTCGCGTCCATGTACATGCAAGCCTGGGTGTAGGCACACATAAAGCTTTGGTAGTTCCAATCCCCTCGTCAGCGTCGCGCACCCCGCGGGGTCGACCCTCCCACGGGCTAGCGACTCGAACCCTTGGCGCCCCTTTGCTCTTAGCCGACGCCGTTGTCGTCGTCGTCTCTTCGCGTTGCTGCTGCTGCTGCTGCTGCTGCTCCTACTAGCCGTGGATGGAAAGAGAGCGCAGCAGAGAGAGAGAGAGAGAGAGAGAGGGAGAGAGACAGAGACACAGGGAGAAAGAGAAGCCGCGTTATGCGAAGAGAAACCCGCGACGGGGGCGCGCGCGAACTCAACGAGCCACGAGCAACTTCCCCGTAACTCGCGCTCCGGTAAATTTCCACGGAGACCCTTACACCAATACCATGCTCCTCGGAGCCCTCCCGTATCGCTATATCTCCGCGGCGCACACACGCATGAGAGACTCGATCGTTGGGCTATTGCTATTTCTACCCTGGTGTGCGTTTCTATACGTAGTAGACTCACCGCCACTGATACCTCTCTCTATATATATCTATATATATACACATATCTCCATATACCCTCTTCTATATAGCTCACTCACGATATATACGTGTGGAAGGAATGCTTGGCAAACAAAAGGGCCGAAGCCCCACGCTCCAAGAAGCGCGATGCCACGTCGAAGGTGTCCTTCTTGAAAACAGCAATCGATGCTTTCATCTGCTCTGATATGTATGTATATATATCGTCGTATACTGGCCTCATCGTCTGTATACGTCAGAGCTGTAGCACCCAGAGAGCCATCTACTATATTCTATCTCCGTCCCTTTTCTTCCTCCCTGCGCGCTCGGCTCTCTATCTGCTTTAGCTCCTAACGCCACTGCTGCAGCTCTACCCAACGATCCTTTCCCTCCCAACTAACCGAAGTTGTGTACAACACACACTCCAGAAAACCATAACGCCCGATAGCCTCAACCTGTGTGCCATTTTGTTTATACCTAGGAGCGCGCCGGCATCTTTATCACGGGGATATCTTCTGATACGTTGATTACCACCAGTGGCGAATGGCTGCATGTTCGGATAGCATAAGCTTACTTTTCAGGGGTTAACAGAGGACTTGATGGAATTACTTCGATCGCCCTGACTGCAGGAGCTTTTATGAGATGCCAATCGACGGGGCAGTCGCCGGAGTCGACCTCGCGAAATCATTGAAATCTCACGTTGGCAGGGATAAGTTTGTAAATGGTTTAAATTTCGTGTTATTCGAGCCCTTAAGTTCAAAGTCGTTCAAGTTCATCCTTCGGTGGCTCCGAGTTAACAGTCGTTGAGGTTTAACGCGCTCGCGGTGACCGCTCGGAGTTCAGGAAAATATATGCACGCTGCTTCAACTTCGACGATGCTCAATTGCGAGTCCTGCTTAAAGCTGGATTCTTCGGAGCACAGTTCTCCAGGCTGTCACCAGCAGCTTCATTGGCGAGGGCAACGATGGAACAATAAACCGTAGCTCGGCTCAATAATAATCGATTGAAGGATTAACTCGAGGAGCGTTCGAGATCGTTTAATTTGATTGGACCAATTGGACGAGTGACAGAAAACGAGCGTTTCTTTTCACCTCGCAGACCATCGGTAACTCGTATTCCTGAAATTGATAACGCGAATTCATTGACGACATGAAAATCTACAAAGTTTGAATTTCGGACGATCCAAGATCTACCCAAATATATTTCGAACAAAATTACCCAAAATACAAACAACTTTTCCCATTCTTGATTGCTGATTATCTTATTGTCTCGCTACATGCCATTGTGACCAGGCCCTCGATCGCAGCATATAACCAGATCGCGTGTTCCACATTAAACATAGAAAAAATTTACTTCGCGTGTGCACTTCACCCTCCGTCTCTTACATGCTATGGGTGTTGAGATCGCAGTTTTGCCTCGTCTACTAAATTTTTCCTTTCTCTCTACCTTTCGTTTTTTTCCTCAACACCCTTTCATAACATCGGCTTTCCTAGCTTGTTCCACTCCCCCCCCCTGCCCACCCCTCGCTATTTTCGTCTCTTTCTCTTCCCCGTGGGCGGGGACCTCGCGACGAGGATGCTGAGGGGATTCCTGTTTCCGTATAGAGAACTTCGCAGGCTTTCTTTTTTGACCATCCCCCGGTCTCGGTCTCCCGTGCTCGCACATACACACATTCTCTTTCTCATTTTTTCTCGAAGCAGCCGTGGGCGAGAGACGAGGGTGGCTATCGATCTTCTTTCCTCCGCAAGTTGCTTTCGTTTTTTTCTCATTTGCCCCAGCCCCTCGTCAAGTGGGCAAGTGGCACGATGAGGGTTAACGTAATTCTTGTTTCGTCTCTCTCTCTCTCTCTCTCTCTCTCTCCTCCCTTCCCTTTTCTCTCTCATTTGCAGCTTTATCATTTGCTTTGAGGCGGCAAACTTTTAATTATTTCGACCGAGTGTGGGTTAGTTTTTGCTGACGCGTGATTATATTAGAGAGTGAGCGAGCTAATCACGTTGCAATGAATTTATCAGTTGCGTATTTATTTTCTTTCCAAAGGCAAATCAATGGTGAGGAGAGCTCAAAATTGGAAATGGGAGAGCTCGTGATTGCCGTCCCGTACTCGGAATTCCCCCAAATTGTGTTTCGATCTCCAAATAAATTTGGCACAAGGATTCACACTAGCGTATCAAAAGATGATGCTTTTTTAAAGAGCAATCTCGAGACCCGGTGCATTAAAAGCCAAAACATAACAGCTGCTAGGGAGGAGGGAAGAGATTTAAATTCATCATACACCGGCGATGCGCGCCCATTGTGCGAAACGTACACAAAGAAAAATCAAAGTCTGTGGGACACTTGTGGCGCAGGCATATGATGAAGTTAAATTTTTTTATTATTATGATGAATGAAATGCGAGCCGGAAAAGAGGGAGATTCAAAGTTTGGAGTGTTTAATCCAAGCTCGGCGGGATGAGAAATGCAATGGGCGGAGGATGTTGCGAGGGGGTGGACTAGGAGAGCGAGAGGGAGAAGGAGAGTTGGAGAAAAAAAAAACAGTAAACGCAGGGGTCGCTCTCTCAGCTTATCGTCGTGAATCTTCCACGGTTGTACGGCGAGCTTTTTTCTCCCTCGTTCTTCCATTTCCTCCCTTTATTCTCTTTCGCTCTTCGGCTATCGTCGGTTTTAATAGCCTGTTCGGAATCTCCCATCAAAAGATCATTCACTCGTGACACACACACACTATACGCTCGTTCAAGCTGTTTATTTACACTGTCGCAATTTCATAGAGCCCGAGACATTTAAAAGCTTCGTCATTCCCATTCGTACTGAATGATAATAGATAAGACGGTCTAAAATCGTTTTACACCCTTGTTAGGTGTAACGGGAATGAAATTATTCGAAATAAATAGATTCGAAGAGATCCGGCGTCGAGGGGGCCGTAAAACAGGCAGGAAACAACGATCCGATGCCGATCGATCAACTCACTTCGACAAAGTGTCGATACCGGTGCGCCCTCCAGTTGAACAGAATTCAATGAACTTTTCTGTCTTCGCTTAAATTTCGTTTTTACAGCTTTTCTCTTGAACCGCGAGTAGAAATTAATCGTTATGACTTTACGTGCTGTTTTTGTTTCTTTTCGACTTCGGAGACGGTTGAGATAAAAAGAGTTTCCGATTACGGAGCATTCGGAATACAACGAAAGACGTTTCGCATGTTCACGAAACGACGCGTGTATTACGCAACGGAAAGTTTTCTATAGCACGCTGACACGCGTACTCTCGCAACTATGCAGCGAGACAGACAGGTGCGAATTAATTGTACTAATTACTAACGGTCGGGTCGACCGGCAAAGAGCGCAAAGAGACGACGTGCACGGAAATGCATTTGCGCATATGCACGAATCTAACAAAGGCAGCAGTCGACGAATTTATTTGTTCAGCAAATAATATTCGGATGAACAATGGCACAGCGAACGAAAATTAGGTGGGGAATTTCAACTGAAAACATTCAATTAATAGAATGATGGTAAATGGGAGATAAAACCTGCGAATTGAGTAAGAAACCGATGCCCCGATGAGTGGGCTTGATTTTCGAAAGATTCGGATGAATAAATTGGAATATTCGGTGAATAAAAGACGAAGACCTTGATCTTGAGGCGAGGGTTTAACGCCGGCGCGGAGAAGGGAAAGGGAGTCGAATCGTTAAGAAATGCCGGGGGAGTTATAAAGAGCGAGGAGAAAAGTGAAAAGAAGCGAGATGAAAAAAGAGTGAAATAAAATAAACGGGATGAAGGATCGTCGGAGTAAATCTCGGACGAAAAAGGAGAGCCCGGACCTTGATCTTATAATGCGGAAGGGAGTGAGCGAGACGAAAGATCCGGAGAGGTGCAAAGAGAAAAAGTGCGAGGTGGAGAGTGATGGGAGGAGGATTGGAAAGGGGAAAAGAGCGAGGGAGACGCGGAGGGCGAGGTTGGAGAAAGACGAAGTGGAGTTCGGAAGTAACCCGTTCGCGTATAGAGTTACTCTCGCTCGTTCGTACCGTCTCCCTCTCGCCACCTCTTTCACCCTTCCTCCCTCTCTTTTGCACACGTTCGAAACTTCTCTCGCAGCCCGTATCGCCCATCCATTCGCCCGAGATATGAATGAGATAACAGAAACACTGAATGGATCATTGCGCCGCTCCGCTATGTGTACGTACACATTTGTCTCTATATATACGTGTATAAAACCACGTGGAATACGTTGAATTACCTCCGTTTCTCTCTGCTGTACCCATTCCTAACTTTCATTCATGAATTCACCACATTCGCAATATCCACCTACATAAATTTGTATCTCCACGTGTACATACATCCATCTCCGTAACGCGCTTCGCTATTTATCGACAAAACTTTTAGTTTTTACTCCAGCTGCTCCAATTCTCTATTTATAGAGGTTGCGAGGACCTCGCGGCCGGGAAAGCGCACATTTCTGTCGTTCCCTCGCGACTCTCCCGTCTCGTTCGTCGCCGCCTCGATGAATTTCGGGAGTCAAGATCACTCTCGTTTCTCTATTTCTCAGGCCAGCCGATCTTTCGATGTAAGGGGGTTGGATCGGAGCTTTTCTGCTCAGAATTTGCGATGGACGAAGGGAAGGACGGGAAGCTCGATTATCGTGGAGCAACTCGTAACTTCTTTGCGCGCTCCCTTGCTCCGAATCGCCATTTATTTATTTTCTTTCATAACGCTTTTTTCATAATGCTCGAAGGTATGGGTTTACGAGGCTAACGAAGGCGAACGAAATTTTGGTGCGGCTCGTGGAGCTTTGTTATTCGTCGATCACGGGCCCGAGCGCGCGCGCGGCATCCTCTCACAGCTCCAAATCCGCCCGCTCCCCGACGTACTCGCGGGCGGTGTACAGCCGTTTTTTTGCTTCTGCACGCGCGATCGTTGATTACGACTCGCTCGGGAATAGGAAGAGGGGAAAACGGAGGAGAAGCGAAAGGGAGCAACGCGAAGAGGGAATAGAGCGAGGGGCGGGGAGAGAAGCGCGAGGGGAAGAGGAGGAGAAAAAGAGCTCGTGCGCGAAGCCATGCACGAGCGTGCCGAGGCTTCGTGGTACTTGGACCTCGTTTGTGGTCCGATCTCCGAAAACTTTTTCACGGACAGCAGCACGGAATTGAGCGTAAGTAGGAAGAAGATAAGAGGAGAGGACAGCGAAGCAGTGTCCCTCATATTTTTCTTCTCCCTCGCTGCGCGCCTGCTCGATCTCTTTCCATCTCTCGTCCCGCGAGCAGCTCGCACGTGTAGGGCAGCAAAAATACGGGGTAATGAGAGCCAGATCTACGACATTAGGAATTGCTCGACACGAGTCGCCCTCCCAAGAGCTTCCGTTGGTGTTTCGTGCGCCAAACAAATTCGCTGCGAATCCACTGCTCTCAAAGTTCGTTAATCATTCAGCAGCGAATAGGTGGCCTCGATTAATCTGCGTTAGCAAATTCCGTACGAAAACGAAATTGTCGAGAGTTTTGTGAGGGCTCGAAATGTATTTGAGCAGATTTCACAAACAAATGAGCCGCTCGGGGCCCCAATCGCCGAAGGACTTTCGGCCGTGTTTATCGATTTTCCCCGATTACTTTCGTCCGACCGAGAAGCAGCTCCTCTGTCCGCGGAGGTCCAGAGTCCGCCGCGCTCGCTCTCTCGTCCCCGACGATTCAATATTTCAACGAAACTTGCCAGCAAGTATTGAGAAAACAATGACTCAGTGACGGAGTGAATCCCTAAAGGGACTCGCGGCTCAAGCGCGTCGTCGTTCGATGACTAACAGCCCAAAAACCACGCTCAATAATATTTATTCACTGGCCTCCGATAACGCGCAAGAAAACTCGGGTCGCCCGAGCCCAACAAGCTCCTCCGCGGACTTTCGAAATGGAAAATCGAATTCACCCTGCGGGATGAACCGCCCGAGATTCGTCGTCGTTCGCACACCCTCGAAGGTGTGCGTCATTAATACGAGAGCCCTGTATCAACCGAATTCTCCTCATTTTCATGAACTCTCCCGTTCTCCACAGACACTTTTTCCTTTATTTCCCTCTTTTTATATTTCCTCTCATCTCTCGTACATCGCGCGGCCGCGAAGGGTCGAGAGAGCGCGCTCGCCGCGAATAGAGGCCGCGGGGCAGGGCGAAACAACCGAGCAAAATAACCGAGAGAATCAAGAGCGAGGGAGAGAGAAAAAAGGGACGAAACTATCGAGGAGTCAAACTTATTTGGCGAGAGTGCGAGCGACGGAGCGCGATTGTCGATGGGGGGGAACTGCGCTGGTGCCGTGCTGTATATACATAAAATTAAATATGTGTGTGTGTGTGTGTGTGTGTGTGTGCGTACATGTGTACAGTAGGCTTGGACGGCGTGCGATGGCTGTAGATGGCGCGGGCGCGAGAGGACTCGGCGGCGCGAGGCGGGGAAGAGAGGGGAGGGGATAACCGCGCGGCGGCGGTGGCGGCGTTGGCGTCAGCAAGGGACGTCCGGGGGATCGGGGTAGCGCTAAAAACGGCAAGGTGGGGGGGAGGGAAGAGAGCGAGAGAAAGGGGGAGGAGGAGAGGCATCGCGAGTCGGCGGAAAACCGGCGTCCACCCGAGTCCACCGGCACAGTAGAGCGTCGAGGTTCGTCGCGAGAGCATCTCGTGCGGAGAAGAGAAGAAAAAAAGAAAGCGAAAACAAGATAATCTTTCGTCGTTATCGAGAAACACTGGGCGCTCTCGACTACGGGGCTGCTTCGGACGACATTCCTTCGAATCGTTGGCTTGTCAAATTTCAAAGAAAACAAAAGATTTTCGTGCATCGGGAAACAGCGAAGGAAGAAAGGTCGGTTTCGCATCGATACGGGGCAAAAGGAACTGTTAATTCTTTGTTTTTATCGGGAGTTTTGGAGTGCGCGAGTGTTGATCCGGCCGAACTGTATAAGTCACGTTTGGATTGTCAGTTTGACGAAAGTTCAGCGGCTCACACATTTCCCGGTAAATCATACGACTCGCGGTTGTGCTCGGGCTTGTGCGTGAACGTGGATTCGTCTCCGAGTGCTCCTTTCCGGAGGCAAACCTACCAAGTGCTTCCGCGGTTCCTTTACTTTCGCAGAAATCACGACACCGGTTCTACGCGCGTTGACGAGTTCGCGAATGTACGCTGATACACGGGGGGATACAAAACTGTTCGGTATCGGCGTGAATCCGTACGCGGACGATAGAGACTGATTCGAGGGAACTTCTTACCTCCCGTGTGACTCGGTTTTTTTGTCGGGATTTTGAAATATCATAGGAACTTGTCAAAATTAACGGGTGAGATACGGTGCCAAAGATTTTCTTCTAAGTCCAGAGAAAAGTGGAAAGTTTTAATATTTCCTTTTACGTGCCAATCGTTCGATAATAATCGGTCGTTGATGGTCGAACAAGTGCGTGGACGCGGAGATTCTTCAAGAATTCTTCAAAACAAATATTGACGGTGAGAAACGGTGGTGAAAAAGAAGCACCGAAAAGACGAGGAGATACGACGCGGGCTTTGGTAGAAGTGCGAGTTTGAAAAACGCGAAAAAAAAATCGATACTTCGGTCGTTGGGTGAGAATTGAAGTGAAGAAAAAAATATCGGGCAATCCTGTCTTTCCAAACACACTCGTATCCGCTCATACGTAAGTGAAGCATCTTCGTGTGCGTGTTCTTGGCATCTTTGTCCCGGCGAACATTTCGTGAGACTCGCGGTGGAATTCTTCGCGATAAAACGTCGAAGGCGGTAGAGAGAGAGAGAGAGGGAGAGAGAGGAATAAAAAAAGGAAGTAAAGAAAGGGAAGGAAAGCAAGAAAAATAAGGAGTGTAAACAGAGAGAAGATTCGGACGAGTGTATATCACGTTTTTAGCGTCCTCGTGGTTGGAGGCAATAATATTGTTTCCCGCGCGCACATCGGATTGGCTGTAGTGGTACGACTGAAGAATCGAACGAAACGAGTGTGCAAGAGAGAAAAAACGAGCACGAGCTACAGGAGATAGAAAAAGAGGGGGAAGAGTTAAAGCGAGACGCGGGGCTGTTAGCCGAGTGGTGGGAGTCGTTTCATTCATAAAAAAGTTCTCTTTATTACTTGGCCTGGCGCATGTGCTATTCCACCACGAACGTTCCATCTGTTACTCTCTCTTGCTCCCCCGAGCTCCTCCCCCCGCCCTTCGTCGCGAATTTACTCTCTCGTAACGTTAAAAGCACGAGGTATACTATTATTATTAGCCTTGGACATTGAAAAGCTTCGGGTTCGAGGATCGTGGAGAGTTGGCGAGGATTTGAAAGCTGCTACGTGTCTGGTAATGCACAGGTATCTTCTTCTCAGGGGAGTCTTCCTTCGAAGGAACATTATAAAGCACTTTTTCATGAAATTTTAAAGATCCGAGGATCATTCGAAAGAGGAGAAGAAGAAGAAGGGGCGGGCGAGGATTTTCAAATTTATCGTAAGAATTGATCCAATTGTGGAAGGACTTTGGGGATCAACGTCGGTGAGCCGAGCCACGCTGGACTACCTCGTCGCAAGGCTTGCCTACGAGGAGACGAGTCGTTGTTACAACACAACGGCGACTCTTAACGGCGATACGTTGAATCGTGACTCGTTTACGACGCAATACGTCGGTACGACGACGACGACGACGACGACGAAGCAGCGTCGTGAAAACGACGAAACGTCCGAGGACGGTTTGATAAGCGAAGACTCGCCACTGTTCCGTGGCAATTTGCGAGGAAGCATGAGGGGCGAATCAGCCAGACCGGGCAAACGTCCCCTGAGAGCGCTCTCGGCATCGGAGAAGATGGAAGCGATACAGAGAGTGCACGAGGGGGAGAGCAAAGCATCGGTCGCTCGTGACATCGGTGTGCCCGAGTCGACGCTGCGGGGATGGTGCAAGTCCGAGCACAAAATACGCGGCATGGCGAGAAACTCGTCGACTCCGGACAGCGAGGTGCACTCACCAGCCTCCTCCTCCGGTACGAATTTGGCAGCAACGGCGATGGCCGCGTCGACGACACACTCGAGCGAGGACGAGGCTGGTCCGGCTGCGAAAAGGGCCAAAATCGATCAGAGCATGGGAGCCAACATGCCCCCCTCGTCGTACGGGATCAACGAGAACTCGGAGAACGACTCGAGGCTCGACGCCTCGAGCAAGATCGATTACATGAGCCTGATGACGAGTATGGCCACCATGAGGCCCGAGAACAGCGCTTTGCTCCTCCAACAATTGGGACTCCTATCCGGCGCCGGTGGAGCCAGCAACATTGCCAAGAGCCTCTTGAGTCTCCAGACCGGATTGCCCCACAGCAGCACCGTTGGCCTCGTCGAAAATGGCCTCCAGTACACCAAAGCCAGTAACAAACTATCCAGACACAGTATATCCGCGATAGCCCCGACGCAAATCGATTCAGTTACGAAAACCGGGGCGAGGAAGAGTCTACCAGCTGCTGCCGAAGCACCGGCAACTCCGGTCCCGGCATCCCCGAGAAAAACCAACGAAAACATGGTCGGAGCTCCCAGAATCGACGCCAAAAATAATAAAAAGGATAACGGTAATCCCCACGGGATGAAAAAACCTGACGAATCTCTGTGGAACTGGCTCACCCAACAGCAACAACTCATGGGACAACAATCGGCCTCTTTCAATCCCAGCGTCGGCCCGCACGACGGATCCTGGTTCTGGCAGTACTACAAACAATGCGGCTTCTCGTTAACATCACCCACATCCATAGCAGCCACACCTGTCGCCAAAAAATCACCCAGCAAGACAAGAGCCCTCCTCGACAACGTACTTTGCAACAACAACAACAACGAGAACGTCAAGCGTAGCTTGAACATGGACGAGATCGAAGCTGACTCGCATCGCGACGACGAACAATCGTTAAGCACCGAAGAGGCCATCGAACATGGCGAAAAATTCTTCAAATGGCTCGACAGGTGCTCCGATCCTGCTGTCACGAGGCTCCAGATAATGCAGTTCAAGTATCTCCTTGATAATCTTAAATCTTGTCGGAAGAAGACTTCCTCGGCGCCTCTGAGCCACAAGCAGAGCAGGAAATAGGCTAATTCAAGGGGATACGCCACTTGTCTTTTTTCGTCTTAGAGCTCGATTCGACGACTTCGTGATTATTGTTGTTAATGGAGACCGAAATTTAGCCGATATTTTCACTTATTTTTCACCTTCGTTCTTACGACCACGAGGAATCCGGTTTTTGGCGAAATTTTCACTATTCTCGTTTTATTTTACTTTTTTTTTTTTTTCATAATCAAACCTCGCGTCGATTTCGATTGGAAGAGGTCACTTAAACTTTGCCAAAAAAGAAAAAAAAAAGCAAACCGGTTTGCTTGACACGTAACAACACTCGGTAGAAAAGAGAATCATTGGAAATCGATCTTCGGATTGTGAAAACGGAATATTCACGTTATTCATGGCGGTGGATCCTCGCGATTAGTGAATCTCATATAGTTCATAATTCAATGAATTTTTATACTCCGTTTCGAAATGCTCGTATCGATTGCATAATTCAACAGTCGATTGAACTCAAAGTTTTTTTTTCTTTTTCTCAACTTCATCAGTTTTGTGATCGATCTTCAAATATTTCAATTTTCTTACCGCTTTTCATCTTTTTATTAACGCATTCAATCTCGACGTTGGTGCAATTTCAGAGTCACGAAAACTCGTGGTAGACTTGATTCAAGATTATCTTGTTATTTTATTTCCTGCTTTCTTTTTTGTCGGCTATCGAACTACATTCCTTTTAATAAATCTCTCTTAAAACTTTGTATTATTCTCGTACTCGTTATGGGATCGCGGCGCAATGAGATTTAAGGGGATCGTTCGAAAATCCCGGTACTTTCAATACGTAAATTCGAGTCTACCAAAGAGTTTCACGTTCCAAAACCCAATGTATATAAAAACAATTCAAAGATATAAAAAATAATGGGAGAAGCGAGAGCGAGAAAGGATATACCAAATTTGTAATTGATGAAAAATTCGTACGGTTTAAGTTTACGAATGCTGATAGCAGCGAGATTTATCGTTATTCCATTGTAATATTTAAGTGTGCGAATGGCTTTAAATGAGAGAGAATGTACGTGCGAATGTCTGAGCGAGTGTCTCTTCGAAGCGCGAGTATCGACTCTGAAGTTTAATTTTCCAGAACAACAACAAAAAGCAGTATAAAAATAGTAATAATAAACCGGAGGACGAAAAACTTGTCGAATACTTATAAATTCTTAAAGTGTCATAACAAGCGTGAAATCGCATTAAAAATCATCTTCCGATGGCATTTGTTAATAATAAATAATGAAAAGTAAACAAACACGTTGGTGCAAAATTATCGTCCGATGTGAGGGTCGGTAGTCAAGGTCCAAACTTCATATCAGTAGCCCTTAATTCAAACAAACGATTCGTTCTCGAGTCGAGAGAAAATTTCGAGAGAGAGAGAGAGAGAGTCAAGAAATTATTGAAAAGACAATGGTCACTTGTATTCCTTCGTGAATCGAAGACTTTTTTAAATCCTACATTTAAATAAATAATTGGGAGACGATAAATGGCTCGAATTTTCTCTCGGTGTGAACGAGATTCTTCCGTGACATATATAGAGACACGAATAATAAACTAATTGAATCGGAGCATCGGAATATAGCCAAAAAAACGGTGATGAAAAATGGATTGAATCAACAGAAAATAACTCACCATGTTGAGTGGCCTTTCAGGTGGCTCGTACTCCAGGTGATCACTCACAAAGTTCGCACATCCCTGCCAAGTGTAAAGCTCGGGATAGAGCAGTGTACTCGGCCTTATGCTGGTAGAGACAAATTTCTGCAAAAACAAACGAGGAACAAGTAAGGCTTGCAATTTGATATTTTAATAATTTAAAGACATAAAAACAAAACGAACAGGAAGAAAAAGTGAAAAAAAAAACAATTCTCTCGTATCTCGTGATATTATTAAAGAATAAAAGAGAATAATAGAAAAAATGATCTTTTGTTTTTTCCTCTTCTTTTTATTATCGTGCCGTGCGCTTCGTGCATTTACGTCCAGTGTCGCTGAACTAAATACGCACGATATTTGAATAAATATCGCGTCACGCAGCCCTCTGAGGTGACATTGAAAAAAAAAATTATAATAATAATAATAATAATAAAATTAAGAAATTCAAATTAACTGAGTGGGCTCGTGACGCAATATATTATTATTATTATATATATACATATATATATATATATATGATAAAAACTGTACATTGTTATTGCGTCAAAACTTTATGTATATATGCGATATTATTGACGTTGTGTTAAGAAAGAAAAGAGTCGCGTGTTTTTACCTCGTCACTGTCGGCGTCGAAAATGTTTCTCAAAAAAGATATCCGATAATTCATTGAAATTCGTCAAGTCCCGAGCGAGAAAATTGTACAAGCATAATGATTGTTATATCCGAATTAATAGCGAGCTCGTTTATTCTCGATTAAGTAAGAAAAAATTAAAAAAATAATAATAAGAATAATAATAATAATTAAGGAAAACAAGTAACGAAGAAAAAGCATAAGATAAAAAAAAACTCATGGAGGATTCTTTAATCGACATCGATAAAAAGCCTCATCAATAGATTTCGATTCATGTTTTAATTTTTTGTTTCGTATTGTTTGTTTTTTTTTTTTTTTTTTTTTCGCGGCGCCGAGAGAACCTGGCCCATGGCAAAGTATATTTATAAGAAAAACCAAAGCGAAGATTAAACGTCGTCGTGGACGTGCGACGATTTTTTTATGTATATAAAAACACGATTTGTCCGTGCGATCCGCGCGCATTAAAAACACGTCTACTTTTAGCGCATGAAATACGAAGAAAAAAACGAAAAAGCAGGATCAACATCAACCGCAACGTATGAATAAATGTATAGCGAAGTTTATTTTTATTATTTAGAAACTAGAGAAAATGAGGGGAAAAAACGAGAGTCGAGTGTATTAGAAAAAATTCCTGGTATGCAGTTAATTATGTCGGTTAAATTAAACGATTGAATCCTAGAAAGAAAAAATTGAGTTTTATTACTTCTCTTTTACCTCCCATTTATTCCTTCCGTTTCGTCGTTTCCACAAAAATTAGCAAATTTGTATTTTCGAACGTTTCTTTTTACCAATTTTACGAAAAACAAAAAACAAAATTTATCTGATTTGAAGAAAACAATCAAGTGACAACAGCTTTTACGGATCATTATCTCATTACTGAAAATTAGAAGTTGTAAAATTTCGAAGGCTTTTGCCACCGAAACTTCCGGACCCGAAGTGTAATTTTTATGATTTTTTATCGTAGTTTCCAACACTCATGAAAAACCTCGTTATCAAGCATTTTTTCTCACCTGAACACCGCATTCGTTGTCAACCGCCAACAATAGCGGTTTTCTATCCGGGTAAATCGTGTGGTATTGTTTCCGGAAATTTTCGGCATGGTAAAGCAAGTTCTTCTCTTTGCCGCTGACAGTCCGATAACTCGGTGGTAATTGGGCGGCCCAAGTATCCCCGAGATCGATTTCTGGCCAGCTTAATCTGATCAAACAAAAATCACGTTCCATTTGCTTGAGAGTTTCCTCGTCAATATCAGCTGGAATAGAATCCGTCGGATCTTCTTGATGTTCGCCATAATCCTCTTCGTTTTCCTCATTCTCGTGATGAGTGACAGATTCTTTCGACTCGTTTTCCAGCCCCTCGTCATCGAAAATTTCTTCATCGAGTATGTCCATAATGTGATTGATTGTACTTATGACAAGTCAGGTTAATTTCCTTTCATCGTAGCCTTTCACGTTTCGTACTTTCCTCGATAAGACATCGCGTACCTGTTACTGTTAGGATCAAAATAAGAGATGAAAATAAATTTATAAACAGTCTTATCGTCATGGCAGCAGATTTATTTTCGCTCACTTCGGTTGTAGATGTCAGCACTTGGTTAGACCCGGAACCAGCGACGCCGATGGTCCCACCCTCTGACGGTAAGCTTCTCTGGTGATCATCAATTTTTACAGGAATCTGTCTGAATTACGGTCGATAATTTCTCCTCCGATACGCTCGATTTTTTACGACGTTGTTTCTTCGACAATCCGATAGGGCGAAATTCGTGCATTCCGAAATACGAGCGAGCTTCCATAAAATATTTGACATTTCGGAGTGCCTGTGAAAATTTATTGAAATGTACTGTCGCCGTCACAAGTTGGGATTTTGATAGCGCTGCATTATTCGAGGCGATCATCGCAAGAGCAACAAAAGAAGATGTGGAGAGAGCTACAATATGGGAATGAATTTGAAATTTCAATTTTAACATTAAACTGTCAAAGTAATTAATAAATATTTTTAAAAATCTCATCTGTCCAAATTTTTTTTCACATTATAATCGACGATCTATGGTAACACACACGAAGGTCATAATATTTTGTTTTTATTAATAAAAAAATTTGCGATACATGGATCTCTGGTAAAAAACATTCACATCGTTAGAACAAAAATACATACGAGCGATGAGTCTTACCTTGCATTTATGCGTACATATATATACGATGCACACGTATGTACATTTTTTCTTGTTAAAAAATCAAAATGGTACATACATACATGTACATACACATATAGCAAGATATATTTATAATATACATATATATATAGATTTTTTTTATTTTTTGTCAATTCAACTCTATAAATATAATAAATTGCAGTCAGATTTGGATACATCGTACAGAGGCTTTCGTTCAGGCTTTAAATCATAACGCATACGTAGTAATAATAATGGTAATAGTAATAACAACGCAAACCTTTTTAATCGTTCGCCGCTCGCACCACGAAAATTCTGCAAACGCAGTACTACGTTATTATTCAATAATTTTTTTTACTCATATTTCGTCTTTTTTTCCTTGACTGCTTCAAAGATATCACTCATGGATTCGAGGCCGAGAAATTTATTCAATCGGTCGTTCAGTGCAAATAGATACGTTAAAAATACGAAATATTGCGTGTTTTTTTTTATGTTAAAAAATACATGAAGAATCTTCAGTTCTAAAAATAATAATGTCGGAAAGTTGATAACGCAGTGTCCAAGTCAAAAGTTCGGCGAGATAATCAAGCTATTTTTTATCGTCATGCGAAATGAATTTGACAATTGTTTGGAAATATTCTTTTGAGAATTTTTAAAACTATATCTATTCCTTTTGGCTTTTGTTTGAGATTCAACAATGTGGAAATTTGCGGACAGATAAACGTTGGAGTATTTTATCTTGGAGAATATTTAGTTATTGTGAGAAAGAAACCGTACACTGAAATTCTGGTCGAATAAAATTTTTCGGTTGAATTGAAAGAGTTGCAATCTTTAAACGTTGTAAGACGAAAGATCGCGCACGATCAGCTCTCTACGGATATTAGAACAATAATATTCAGTCCTGAAAATTGACTCGAAATTATTCATTTTGCGCGACTTCTCATTGGCAGGAAGATTACTCATCGAATTTTCCTTTCATTTAAACTTTACTTTTTTTTCATCACTCGGTTTTTTCGACGCTTTTTCTCACCGTCACAAAACAACAGTTTCGAGTGACACTGTTTATAAATCATTGTAATTATTCAATTTTTAACTGGTTCAGTTTTTCTTACGTTTTTAATTCGCCTCGAGCGTATCGTGCCTCCATTTTTGGGCAGCTTCTCGCCTAGCATCCGGTACTAACTGAGATCTCATTCCGCCTAGCACATTACTCGTTGCTTCGGTCGCCAAAATAATCGGCTTAACGACCGTCGGCGGTATTTGTCGGAGGACTCCACCGACCGCTCCCGATACGCCTTTTTGCTCGTGCTCCTCGCTAGCAACCCGTACCAGCTGATTTGCCGTTTCTCCCAACCCCTGAAAATACAATTTTTAATTCGTCTTACGTCACATATTGAAATTACGGAAATTCTCTCTCTCTCCCTCTCTCTCGACGAAAGTTTGACGAAGTTTCTTCAATCTTTGTGTAAATGAATCATGAAATACACTCACCTCCTTGACTAGCATATAAGCATTTGCCATTCCTTCTCGGATATCTAATGGCTGACTATATCGCTTTCTACGGCCTTTTTGTCCCTTTGTTTTTCGTCTAACGCTGGGACCAGGACTGACCATGTCGTAGGCCGTTTCCGCTGTACTTTGTATTGCGTGAACGAGTCGCGATGTCAACTCGAGAGCTGCCATTGCAGTCGATGTTGTGAAACTATTTGCGCCGCGTTGGAGGCCTCGAACTATTCTACCGTCCTTTTGATATTGCTCGATTGGTAGCCAAAACAAATCACGGATTCCCTGAACTGCAAAATTTCAAGGTTTTCCATTGAAATCACGTTACTTAAAATATTGCAATGACGTTTTAAAAACGAAGCAAAAGTTGCTTACACAATTGTACCAACGAGTGCATAGGCCCAACACCTCCCAACAAACTCGGTAGCTGATTTTTTTTTATGTCCTGCAACCACTCGGCTAATAGATGCGCCATTAATTTGTCAAATCCAAGAAGACCGTGGCGATGCGCCAATCTCTTCAGTCTTAATTCGGAACAATTCAATTGAGCGAGACCCATCAGCAGTCCGGCTATCGGTCCGTGTGTCAAGTCAACGCGTTTCCCGTGATAATCCAATCTTACGAGAACTTCCGGTGCGAATATCACACTTCTAAAGAAATAAAATTGAAACCAAATTCGATTTTAGACAAGTTATTTAATTTTATAAATTTCTATGTTTTCTAAAATTCTCCGATTACGCAGGAAAAATGTGATCCATTTATCTTGTTCGATAAAGACAAAAATGAGAAAAATAAATTCTTTTTTCCATCGCATCAAAGACGGGTTACAAAGGTCTACGAACCGAAAATAAATCGGATGACTATCGTCCTGTTGTCCATTCGTAGTTTTGACCTTGGTTTTATTCTCTCTGATCATCAGTTCGTCCTCAAGGAGAATTAACAAATTTCTATCGACCACATCTTTGTCAGTAAGCTCATTATTCGTTTCACTGGGATGTGTAAATTCGTGATCGGGATCATTGACGCTCATAACCGGTGGGTGGTGAGTCGGAGTGCCTTGTTTCGAGCCCGGAGATGATTGAGTATTGCTGCCCGGTGCGTTCGTACCATCTTGATTAGATTTTGCGTTACCGGCAAGTTCCGTGAAGAAATCGATCAAAAATAGCAAACTATCTTGATCGATATTTAATCGAAGTGGCAAAACGCTCAATTTTAAGCAACATTCTTGAGCGCTCAATTTCGGATCAGGACGAATGTGTATAGCTTTCATAGCGAACATATTGGCATGTGTCTGTCTCGGCCTTGCTTCGCTACTGTATTGATATAAAAATTTGTTGATGTGCGAAGAAGCCAAACGATCGCGAATTTCTATCTCGCTGATCAACAAAACTTGTCGAGATGCCTCGGTCGTGGTCTCTGGATAAACCTCATGTTGAAATCGCACTTTGTTCAACTGTAGCTCCATCAGTACGTCTTGCTGACGTCCCGGCCCTCCCAATGTGTGCCAATCGACGATTGGTTCGCGAACTTTGGCACGGGGCGAGTTTGGTACACTTCCAAAACGCACTTCGTTCGGGCTCACCTTGCTGAAGCCAACACCCGGCACAGCAGATCTACTCCTAAATTAGAAATTTACGTTCTTACTTTGTTCAAAATAAATCATTCCTTAATTTCCCTTCGACGACAATCAGTATATTAGTAGAAATTGACATTCGAATGAAAACATTTCTCAATGAATGAATTAATAACGATCTTAATGAATTGTGAATAATTGATTCACGGGTACACAAATTGAATATGCTCAACCAAGTTGAAAAGAACAATGGGGATTGCTAGTCAGATGAAATAAATCAAATGAGAAAGATTATCACGTAACAATAGTATGAAGAAATGGCTAAAATGCATTTACACGTAATTGGTTAATCTCAGCGTACCTTCCCTGATGCAGAGCATCCAAACGATGTGAAGAATCTTCAATCGTAACATGCTTTTTGCTGCAAGTTTTAGACGAGCCAAAATCCTTACCACCGTACATGTGCCAGACGAGGGACATTTCACAGAGTGTGTATCGCAATATGGCGGGTGGAAAATGTCTGGGTGCTTTTAGTAAATCGGTTTTACCGAGTGGCACCGAGAAATGATTATCCACAACTCTCAGAGATTCCTGACAAAGCCAACGTACTTCGGGCACTCCGTGACGTGGCATTATTCCAGCTCCAGCTTCTTCACCGAGTATGCAAAAATCTTCGTCGGCATCGTCCGAATCGATGCGATTCGTTGCGTTACCTGCCGTTGAATTGGTGTTAGACAATTCCGGGGCTTCTTGTCCCACAGGATTCGACTCGTCCGGGAAGAAAAAAACTTCAACCTGGTTGTCGGATTCGGGCGACTTTCCTGCTGTACTAACGGTCGTACCTGCAGCAATATTGTTTTTATTTGTAGCCGCAGTATTAAAAAATGTTCACCGGTCAAAGTATCAAAAGAAACAAGCTTCAGTTGGTCTTTCTGTCGAAATATTTTCTCAAAAATCTGATAATCCACGTGGAATCGTATTTATTGTTCATGCTATCTCGAATTGTTTTACATTTGGACGATCGACTAATATTTTGTTATTTTTCATTTTTATCTTCATGTATATAAAAAATCTTTCGTTTCGATGAGTTTACCTTTGACAGTATCCGCCATAGCTTCTTCCATCAAGCTGTTAACCCTCTCAACTTGACTCTTGCTTAGGTTGTTGATACTCTCTTCACCAAGCAAGCTTTCTTGGTCACCGAAGCTCGGAACGGCGATGCTTTCGGTGCTTGCATGGTTCGTCGTAAGGTCACCGTCGCTTGCAAAATACGTCAACAATTGCATCAAGGCACGACCGGAATCAGCGCAAGTTCTAACGTGTAGAACGTTATTGCTAGCTCGAAGATCGACCCTCGGTGCTCCACCACACATTTTCTCATTCAACCGAAGTGACAACTCGAATAGACCAAGATCCATAACGCACACGTAATCGCGACGAAGATCGACGTGATTCCCCAATTTTTCAGATATGAAGAAGGCAACATCTTCGGCTATAAATCTAAGCGTTGAAGTGTTCGTACGTGCTGCGATATTACTCGAGACGCTAAAATTACTGAGAGTCACCATTGATCTAAGAGGAAGACACACGGGCCTGTGAAAAAACAACAAAAACATTGGCAACCGGTAACAACCTGAACTTCGGGTATGAATTCAAATTCACGATTATGTACGCATAAAAATCAACGGGAACAAGTTTGTTTTGATTTCTCTCGTAAACAGAAAGCTTACAAGCCTCAATATAATTTAAACTCTAGAATTTGATATTGATTAGGACGTTACAGTTCATTAGGAAATTATTTGAAACATATCATTAATTTAGTATTAATCCGAAACACGATTAAAAGACATCAACAGAAGCTCAAAAGTATGAGATTTACCGATAATCGACTGCGCAGTCCCAGAGATGAAGGTGCAGCTCCGTGAGAACGCCGGGAGGATTGTAACCCGCGACGGGGTGGTCAGCAACGTCCAGAGCATCCATGAGCTGGGTAAACCAAGAAGTTTGTGATTGGCACACCCGATGCCTGAGCGTTGAATCTCTGATACCGACAGCAACACGGATTGTCTGTGAATTTTGAACAAATTCAAAGGATTATAGTTAATAAAAATATATTTTGTGCGACGAATTCGTAGTTTCCTTGTCTGTGCTTTTAAAATATCAACAGTCATCGGTTGCATGAATTTCCTAGAATATATTTGAATCATTATATTCGTGAAATCTACAATTTTTAAATGAGAACGCATTCACTATTCATAATTCAAATTTAACGAATTATTCCGTGATAATGTTCATGGCGATTGAAATTCGATCGAATAAAAAATGAGACCTTGATACGATGTGTCTGATGAGCAGCTTGTATTCGAACAGCAACGACCAGCATATCCTTGTCCGCAGAATTGGGGAACACGTTGACGAGTTCACTGCGATAAATCGCGGGTTGACAATGTCTTGGAATAACGCTATTGATGGGTCTCAAAGGTGGAGTCTGGGAAGGTGTAGTTGTCAATCCACAATGGTTCAACGAGAGAGTTTTCACCATCGCGCAAACGTAACCCAAATTTGGATTACCCTTGTAAATATTGACCGAGAAAATCGTTGCATCTTCGAGTCGAACGATAAGTTCGCCATGCTGCCCTGGTATTACGTTTGCCGAAACATCACGTACCGGTGTGTACATACTCAAAAGACCTTGACCTATTGTCAAACTCAAAGCCAATCTGCTTTGTCCGCTTCGGGGCAATCGAATCACATTTTGCCTCGTACTGCGCTCGGTTGCCGATTGAAAAATACCATCGTCGTCCGAATCCGAGTCTGAGTCGTACTGGATTCCACTTTTGCACATACTAAATTTGCTGCAAATCAAAATTCAATTTTAAACATGGTATCGAAGAATATTTCGGAATTAGTGTCATGTAAAAAAGTTGACTGCTCATTCTTCTCTGACCGAAACCAGAGAAACATGGTAGAAGCTCAAGACCCAACATTTTACGGAGACAGATATTGGAAAAAAAATGTACCTTGGATAAATCGACTCTTGTAGGAGCGTCGATGCGAGGTCCAGACCGATATGACTGTCCGTATGAGACATATATTTCGGTCGCGGTGCCGACGGTTCCCAAAGTAGAAGATCCGTATTGATACGATTATAAAGTAACTCGTAAAGATGTTTCGATGGTATTTGTACAGATAAACACGGAAAGCCAATTTCAATCTGAATTCTAGCACCACTGGTTCCCTCCTCTATGAATTCCATCATTTCTTGTCTATTTCCGGGTATCACTAATTCTTCGCCTTCTCTGTTAAAAAAAAAAACGTAAACATTAAGATCAATGTAAATGTAGGATGGAAGAGGACATTTCATTCCTGATAGATTCGAAGATATCACTTTATCACAAAACTTGTAGTGACGACTTTGTTCGTGTTTTGAAAAAAAAATTCGCACCTGTGTTCTGGGTCATCCCTTTCGGTATAATCCTGAGGCTCGGAATGCGGAGTGTCGGATTCGTGGATAACGCGTTTAGAACTAAATGGCGAAGGCTGGTGTCTCGGTGGATGTTCCAAAGTGTCATCAAGGCTTGATTCCGCTTCGCCTTCCGAACTGTCCTCTAACGGATCACCGAGATCAGTAGGATAAATAGTTATTACCATACGCGGCAATCCAAAGCCACTTTCTTGTGGCAACGACGAGAAAGCCTTTTCATCCGCTTGTGCAAGCCCTATTTCAACGGGTACGTCAGAATCCGCCTCTGTATAAGTCATCAACAATCTTTGACATTGTATCTCGTGACGTGCCAAATGATGCGAACGACTCTCCGTGGAAGAATGTATTTGTACGTCGGTTAATGTGAGCGTTACAAAATCCGGTCTGACCGATCTCATCCACCATGGCGATCGACTCATATCGTGCAAAGGCCGCAAATCAGGCACTGGAAATCTGAAAAAGCAAAAAAATCATCTCTTGGGATAATCCACGACTGAAGAAAGAAACGATTTTTTTATTTCTCACACTTTCTCAATGTAAATTTATTTTTCAACCGTAAATTTTGCATTCATTCTGGTCTTCGATTGTACAGTTTATGATGACCATCGAAAAATCATCTTCCTTTGTTTCCTTACCTCACTTTTACAATGGCACGAGGAGAAGAGATTCTTGTGTCAACACGAGAATCGGACAATAAAGGGCTTTCAACGGCTTGATAAAACAGAGCCTGTTGATTCTGAAATAAGATAAAACGTTTCGTGAGAATAGAATGTAACGTAGAAAAACGGATTCTTCTCTAACTAAATAATCAGAAGAATAGAAAATTCATACCGTTGGGTCTCTCGAAATGGAGCTCGGATTGCACGTGCATATCGGCGGGGGATTAAGAACAGCAGATATTCTATCCACGATCGTAATATCAAATTCACTTCGGCATTGCTCCATTTGTATGCTAATTGTAGTTAGAAAAGACATTTGCATTAATAGATTTTCTTTCATCGCTTAATTCGTGAGATGAATCTCGAATGAGAAGAAATAAAAGTTTGCATCAACTGCAACAATTTTTGTGACTTATCCACATGTTTTGTCCGTTTTTCCGAGAAATTTGTCATGCATTGAAGAAAAATATTGATTTGAACACGTTATTTGCAGAAGATTAACAAATTCATTGCATAAGTTTAAAAAAAATTCAATTATTTTTCTTGTATGAGCAATTGTTTAGATAATTATTGAACAATTTTTTGAATAATTTGGGGTTTCGTTCATAGTAGATTTTGAATCATTTGGAATCATGAATTGGATCCAATTTATAATCATCACGAAAAACCAAATTAATAGCAAGATTTAAAGTGACTATTGACGATAGAAGAAAAAACGTGAGTCCGAGGGGGGCTCGAACTCGAAACCTTCGGAATCTGAGTCGGGAGCGCTAACCACTGCGCTGCTGCCACCAACGTTCTTCTTACTCCGAATTTTTTTCTTGGATGAAATACCCAACAGTCACAAAAAAAAACTCACTCGATCTCCGTACGTGGATGAGCAAACTTCGTAATTTGCCCGTGTCGAACTGCTTTTTCGGTGTACTTGAAGCGCATACGGAAATCCGTCGTGTTTGAAAAACCGTGAACGTCAGAGGAGTCTTTTGGAAAACTCAATAACTCTATGGACTCGGTAGTTGGAATTTCTTGCGTACCATTGCTCGAGTCTACGAGACATTCCACGATTTCTACACTCGCCAGATTCAAACTTGCCGTTATCGCCGATGCTTGAGAAGTTGTTTTTTCACTACCCTCGACTACTAAGGGTGCGGCCAAACACCTAAAAAACAAAATATTTATGACGATTTCGGAAAATCAGAATGATAACGGTGAGAATTGGTTTTTTTTCAAGGAACGAATTTAAGGAAAAGAATTCTCTCAGTCAAAAAAAATCGTAACTCATTCGACAATAGAACAAAATTATTCTACAGCCTCGATTTAAATTTAGAAATTACAAAATTTTCGTCCGCACGTGAGTTTCATTTCCCAGAACAAAATCAAGCCTCAAAAACTAAATATTTTGCCAAACTGGAAAAAGTTAAAAATACAAATACAATAGTAATAATGAAATTACCTAATATGGCTGAGACGACATGCGTCTAAAAACATTTTTGAGGCTTTGTCAAAATTTTTATTGCCGTAACCGTCGGCCCCAAATATACCGAGTTTCTGAAAAAAATCTTCGGCTGTATTTTTCATCTGTTCGGTACTGGCGTTCGTGAGGCTACGGTCTTCCAACGAAGTTGTCAAAATATCTTCGTGCAACAGCACAATTGCGATTGAGGACACTCTCACATGGAACTGCGAAGTTTCGGCGTTCGGATCATTGTCGGCACTTGTTCGATGTTTCGTTTGCTTTGGATAATTCGTCGATGAACTTTTTGAGCTCACACTGCTAGCCAATGTACTATCGTCCATGCTCATGTTATTCGTTGATGTTGAATCGCTCATTGAAGTTACTCCTGGCAATCGCATGGGCAAAAACTCTTCCTCGTTGTCGGACTCGTCCTGCGAGGCCGTTGACCATCCTTGAGTATTTCGCAAATCCTATCGTTGGGAAAAACGAACTGCCTTGAATACATCTTTGTATGAATGTACGTAAAAAGCTTTTTCTCGGTAGATTTATGACTCTCTTTCTGCATTTTTACACTGAAGAGGCATCCTGAATAATACAAATGATCTGGAGCTCACCGTAGATCTTAAACCTTGAATGGGGTGCAATTGATGCATTAATTCTCTTTCAACACGATTGAAATCACTACCGACCATTGGCTTTTCCGTATATGTTCTTGGCGCGACGTTGCTCATGTCTTCTAGATCAGGGGAAGCGAGGCCGTGACCAAGTTCAATGAGAACGTGAACTTGTCTGGGGCTTAGAAAGGAAATGAAAGAACCTAGCGTTATTTCCATTTCCACCTGAAATATGAAACGAACAAAGTTTTGTAAGAACAAAATTTCTATTTGGATATGACCAAAATCAACATTGCGAAGGCCCCAATCCATCTAATGTTATATATTAAAAATTGACAGGAGAAAGGCATCGTTAAAAAAATTTTACAAGACTTTTTGACTCGGAACTCGATACCAAACTTGAGATTTAATATTGAATCATTGGTCGTAGGATATTCTATAGATTATGAATGTTTCAAGAATGTTTAGAGACAGCAATGAATTTCTCATTTAGTACTCACTTTTGGCCCAGAGACACCCTCTCCTTGTTTAACTTTCAACCGAATCTCCTGACGTCCCGATAATTTGGCAAAAGTAATAGGATTCGATTCACTCATATTGTTTATTATATTTTTATCTGGCGGTGTTTGAGTATTTTGAGTTGGCGATAATTGTGCAGATGGAAAGGCTCCATCGGAATTCTGTAGGGAAGAAAGAAATGAGACGAAATCCTTTAAATTTCTAGTGTAACATTTGAATTGAAAACTGAAGGAAATTACTCTCGAATCAGGAGTCGAAGCTCCGCTCACTGTCATAACACTGCGTGAGAATGTTCTGGCTCGAGATGGAAATTCATCTGTGTGGAAAGTCACCCCCTCAAGGTAGAAGCGTTTTGTGGCAAAAGCAGAAACAACGTAACCTTTGTTTGCTTGATTTGCCTCGAGCGTAACATTGTTTGGGTCCGAGCCAGCTTCGTCTGAATATTCTAAATTTCTTATTGACACTTCCATCGCCACTCCAGTCATCGAATCCAGGGGAACGTGCTCCAGACGAATTATTGTATCCAGAAATCTTACTTTGACTCTGGACAAGACTTGAAACGGAGAAAAAGAGATATACCAGTCTCAAAAATTTCCATCATTCATCATTCCATATTATTGCTAACTGTTTCGAACGCCGTAATGTTATGAGGGAATAAACCAATATCTCAGGCTTATGAAAGACTCTCAATTTTTCATAAGAAACTTACTGGAATCTATGGCTTGAGCAAACAGTTCGACACCCTCAAGAGGCTGTGAATTTCCAGCATTATTGGCATCTTGCTGAAGACACTCTTGAGCCATTTGCATACTGGAAGTCATGGAACTCCACATCGATTCGAACATCGATGTGCCCGACTCTGTCCGTTGTCTTGGTTGTATGGTTAACCTGAGACCTTTGACCTCGACGTAACTTGCCTCGCTGAGCAGAGCTGACCATGGAATGCTGACGGACATTTCTGATATAAAGCCGTCCACGAATTCCAGCGGCAGGTGTTGCTGTTCGCCCATCTCGTTGAGAGCCTGTCACAAATATACATAAAAATGAGGAGCACTGAGGAACCCAACAATTCATAAGCACAAAACATTCATGAGTTTTCTGAGAAAAAGAAAGTGTTTCAAATTTATTTCTCCCAAAATTTCAGGTGTGTAATCATTTTGTCTACAGAGCGTTAACTTAGGTATCTCAATTTCAAGTTGACAAGAAAAAATCTGTGTAGACACAGTTTTTTGGAAAACATGACACTTCTAATTTATCCAAGTCTCGCAGACCCAATAGGAATGGAGAAAATTTGAAGGACCAAACCACTAAACTTACTAATTCTTCTTATTAGCAATCACCCACATTGTACATACCAAATTGGAATGTAAGTTCGGTACAATTATAATCCATAAAAAAAAATTCAAAACCAAACACAATGATTATACAAATATTATAAAAACATAAATGCACAATGTCAAAAGAAAAAAAAAAACAGGAGAAATTGTTCATTTTTTTTCAATAAAAAACGCAACTATTTCGAAATGTTTGATTCGTCATTTCTCAGAAATCCACAAACGTCAAAGGAAATAAATTTTCTGAAAAGAATTTTCGTAAAAAAACACTAGGAACCTGTTTTTTTTAATTCGTATCAAAATGATACTATAATGGAGAACGGTAGAAGCATGTTTCATTTTTTCTCAGGCTAAGATTTCATTGAGGCTGGTGTAAAGTTGGGAAACCATTTATTTGCCGCGCATAAAATTTATATCGGTAGATCGTAGAAGACAATATGACGAAGGAAATCTGAATAAATTGTGGTCGACAGTACAATAGGGGTTAATGTATGTGCATATAGGAGAAATTCGTAACGTAGTCCGTAGAAAAAAACGAAAAATCTTCGACGTCACAGATCAACACGATGCGAGAGACAAAGAGAACAGGCGAAGACTTTATGATTATTTTCCATAGTTACTGATCGTACCTGTACGTCGAGGCTGACATCGGTAACACGTCCTGTTCCATTGTAAAGATCTACCGTCAGTTGATCGAGGGTGAGTTTTTCCTCGAGAAATTGTCCTAAATAACGTTGCAATAGGTATCTGCATGCTCTCTTCTTTATACCTTCCGACCATGGAAAACAAACAAGCCAAGACATTTCACTACTCGCACCACTCCTCGTGTAAGAGGAGGATAATAGAAACTGTTAACCCTTCAATAATCACATCGATTGAACTTTCACTCGTCATTCGTTTTGAAGATTTGGAAAAAGATAAATCGAGAAAAACTAAAAAAAGATTCGCGTGATTAATTTCTTCCCGTTACACAGGATTGTAAGGCGAAGGTTGATTTATTATTATTATTCGTACGAATCCCATATCCCGAGCACGTGCCTCGTGCGGGACAATGATACTCGACATAGTACGAAACACGCACTACACTCTGACGACGTTCACCAACTTTTTCGTCCTCGTCAAACACTGAGAATAATTTTTTCTTCTTCCTCACGCATATGTTGTTTGCAAAGAATAAACACGGTGCTCCAGATATTTTACGATTTATCACTCGCTATATGCACGTCAATTGGAAAAAAATACCCGCGATTTCATACACATTCACGACTAAACGCAGAACAATAATGATGCGAACAAGGAACGCGAAGAATTTTATCGTTGATTGAAAACAGCTGATTTCGAAGCATCGTAATTTCCTCCTAACACCAGCCAGAGGCCAGGCTACGGACAGGCCAGAAACTGAATGACAATGTACAGTTCGACAGACGCGTGAGACTATATACACGTGAAATACGACTGATCTCACGGAACAGAACTACCAGCCTTACAACTATGACTCACGCAGTAAGCCTGAATATTTTTACAAAGGTGTTTCGAACGACGGACAGAGTTTCGAAACTTCTCTTTTCAAGGCTCTTCTCGAGGCCCTCCCATGTAATCTTAGAATTAACCGGACATGTAAAACTTTTCTGATTTTCATTAATGCATGGTTCGTCGTTCGTTCAGTGGTTATCGGTATCGCAGTTGATTGACATTTTATAGTAGTGACATACCGTAATAAATAAATAATTGGGTACAAAAGTTCACCGAAAGTATTTCATCGTTCATCAAATGCTTGATTCAATCGATTGCGTGGGCAATAGAAAAAGTCTGGTCAGCTTGCACCCAAATTTTAATAATCCAATGACAAAATGTCTAGTGATCACTGAACATTTTAATTGGGGTACTGTCGCCACGACTTTTTTCAATAAAAAAATTGTGATTGCTTGAAATGAGCTTTCTCTTACCAACAGTCGACATTTTTTGGACCAGCCTCGACGTGATCATCAGTAGCTAGTCGATGAAGTAACGCCCTCGGACGTCGAGCGTCTAAACGAATAGAGAATAATACAAGATGGTACACAGCCTCGAAAAAAATCACAGCACAATCAACGATTAAAGTCTTATTACTCTTCAAATAAAAAAGCAGTGAATAGAAGACCCATAATTAGATCCAACGGAAACGGAATGTATCACCACCAACGAAGACTTCGTGAGTATATCATAAAGTAAAAAATCTTAAAGAATCGTATTACATTTTCATCGAGATGTAAAAATTGCATGGACTCGATTCAATTTCGCTGCATCTTGAATTCCAATCCCCCTGTTCTTTCAATTCCCCAAACGATTTTTGCTATCCTCGAATAAGTTCGAGCTTTTCATTTTTGACAAAAGTTGAACGCTCCAAGAAGAAAACGAGCGTACGAGCTCCTTTGCAAACGTTCGTACGAGCTCTTCAATCGTCGACAGGCGCATCGACACGCTTATTCTAGTATTTAAGCTTCGTTTAGCTGGGCTAATTGGATTTACGTAAGCGCGATCGCGTCTTCGCGCCAAGAGCGTATGCCTCGTGCGGATGTCGATACTCTACGTGCACGATGATCGGGATCAGCGTCTTGTGTTTCACATACGTCTCACTCAAGCGGTCGCACACCGGTATACGCGGTTATTCAGAAACCAAGAAGGCCTCTCTTCCCTTTTCTTTCTCCGTTCCCGCTCGCCGGCGGAGCTCCCCTCGCGCGAGCGCAGCTCGCGCTGTCCGCCGCTTTCTCCTTCCGTCGGGCGTAGCGTTGCCGGCGCGTGGTCTCGGCAGTGGGGGAAACGGTGGAGAGGCCACGCCCCTTCGGCGCGAAGACTCGCGTGGTGGGAGAAAGCGGAGAGCTAGTCGCCGAGCGGAGCCGCCCGGAAGAGGGGACACAGGTCCAGCGATGCGCGCGGACGAGAGGAAAGCTGACCGTGAAATTAAAACATGATGAGGGCTCGAGATTGAGACGCGAGGGGAACGCCGAGTGAGAAAGCGACGAAGCGAGGGGGCTCCGCAAAACTCACTGCTTAAGCGCGCGCGCGCGCGCGCGCGGCCTAAAAAGAGGCAGAAACAACGACGACAGCGCTCCTACCAGGGACGCACTTGTTGCGTGCCCGTGCCCCTGATTTTTCCGTTTAATAGACGCTAAGGGCACCAAATTTTATGTGCTATGACAGTCACCATTAGTCACACTTGGCAGTGCCAGGTCCCTCGGTAAAACTAACGCTTTTTCCTTCGCCTCGAGCGAGCCTGCTCCGAGGTTACTTTTCTCTGTCCAAATACCGCAATCCAGAAAACTGGGAAATGCCAATGTCGAGTACATACTTCGGCCGTTCGATAGGGGACGGTGAAGGTCCACTCTTTTTGGGGCAAATCATTGTTCAAGGTCCCCTGATAACGATGAGCACAGTTGCGGGGCCTCGGGGCAAAATTTGGAATTATTTCTTCTGCAATTTTGAGCCTGAGACGGCACCTTATGGGAGAACGCACAATAATATTAATTGGAAGTTGCACGGTGTTCGAGCTTCGGAAAAGTTTGTATCGTCAAGAAAATTATCACAGATTCCGTTTCTTAAAACAAACGTTACCTTGCGGGGCTTCGAAGAAAGAAAATATGAAAGAACTTCTACAATTTTTTCTCAAGAATGACTCACGTGCTCTCATTCGTCGATTAGCTTCGCTTTTTCCAACGCGAATTGACCATTATTTTCTTCTCGCTGGCATTAAACCGATATAAACTTTCATTCGCAGGATAAAAATGTTCCTTAAGTTATGTGTATTCAAAGTGTCGGACTCGATCATTAACTAGTCAAGTTGCAGTATAAATTTTATCTTTTATGACATTTTTATAGCATTTTAATACATTCTTGTGATAAAAACATTCTCAATGTAAGGGTTTATTAATTTTATCGATAATTTAGACTCGAATAATCGACGTAAAGCAGTTGCTAAATTTACTGGTCATAGAACGGGCGAACTAAATATTTTTAGACTCTTCCGATTTTATTCATTTTTATGTTTCCCACGAGGAACTGCGATTCCAGTGATTGGAAATATTCAAACTCCCCATTTTCATTGGTAAAAGCAAAGCTCAGTGTTTTCATTCGGAGATAGTACAAAAAGGATTCCTCGACACTTGGTCAAATACTCGAGTCGAAAAGTGGCACTCGGCAGCCCCATGATCGGACTCTGCAACGCAGAGTGTTTGCCGCAAACCGATGGGAGGAGCGTCGTCGATAATTTTTCATACAGATTTTTATAAAACGCAAATATTTTCAGGATGTTCGCGAGCGAGAGTAAATTTGTTGGACTGTAGCAACTCGCGTTCACAAGTTTGCTTCGACGAATCTTTCAGCACACTTTCGATCCACGAAACGGTAAAGTTCAGTGAAAAATGAATTGTTCCGAGATATTCGATTTCCTGGCAACGAGGACGAGCTCGATGAGCGTTCATCGATTTGGAGTCCAGCAGGGAAACCTTCTTTTGTGTGAAAACGAGGATCGATGGATCGTGAGGAAAACAGAAAATATGTCTGAGACCCAGCAGGTCGAAAGAGTCGAGGGCGCAAGGGTCTGCTAATCCCAGAAAAGCTTGTGGCGCGTTGACGCAAGAGCTTTGCACAAATATCACGTAAACAGTATACCTCGCTCGACTTTCGCAATTTAACAGTCTCGTCTATTATTCGATCGATTCCTAGCGATATTTCTGATCTGAGAAAAGTAGTTCGAGTCGCGTACGAAATAATCCCTCGTCTCCGAGGTCCTTTTATTGAGGCAAGTTGCTCGTAGAGCGAACGGAAAATGGTCCTGAATTTCCGAACAATGCAAACGGTAGTCCGAGCGTTTTATTAACGAAACAGATTAGGAATGCGATATTTGGTGACCGAAGCGTGAAACGAACTTGAGCGAAGCTCCAATATTTCGTATTCCAGATATTTATGGTCCGGCAGAATGAACGAAAACATCGTTCGAACAGCGTGAAAGCTACAAAACCAAAATTACATTGAATCTCCAGTGGGTCAACATCTTCCACTTTTTTTCATAGCTTTACGATGATTTTTTCACGTTGAAATCCGGGCTGCTCGTATTCTCGTAAAAATGTGGCTTTATAGGCGTTTTTTCGCTCGTTCACGCGCAGCTCGATCGAGCCACAAAAGACCAGAGAGAGTGAGAGAGAGAGATAGCTGGTCGAAAAACGTTTCTCGTACCATCTCACTCGCTCTCTTTCTCGCCGTTCTGAGTTCTCGTAACGCAGACCCTTGTCTATGACGAGACAAGAATCTAGCTTTTGGTCTAAACGCTAAGCCAAAGTACAGGTATACACTCATAAATATACGGCGTGAATATGCAGAGGGATGAATATAGAGGCCGCGGCGGTGTAGGTATGATGGGCTCGGACGAGCGTGAGTAAAACGTTTCTTTCATGTATCGCATGCCACGGGATAAATTGTCCAGAAGTTTTCCGAGATCGCCTCGGCGGTGCCGCTTTGTAGGATTAGCCTGTGGAATAAACCGAGGATTGTGCGATGGCTAGCTCCGGTTGACTCGGCTATGGGGAGCTCGAGTTGCCACCAGTTACAAATCACCGGGTACCAGTTACCAGTCGACGGTTGCCACCTCTCGTGTGATCGCCCTACTACCATCCTTCGCCCTCTTCTCGTCCTCGCCTCCGCATGCACCGCTCTTTTATCGCCCAGGCTTATATTGCCCACTATAAATGTTACGGGAGCTTTTCTACTGTGCCATGAGGAGCGTAACCACGTATATACAGTGTCCTAAAACTTGGCCGAAGCTTTGCAGGATTCTTAGATCGCGACGAGGTCCTCGACTCTTCCTCCCCGCGGGCTTTTCGACTCACCGCTTTTACACGGAGACACTTTTATACGAATGTTTCGGATGAATAGATAGAAAAATTTGCTGTTTTGTAGCAGCGCTGTTGTGTATCATCGGTTCTATTACATTTCACCAAAGTGCATAGTAATTTTGATGCCGAAAGCAGTTATATCTCAAATTTAACTATGTACGACAGGCAAAATGTAGGTCTGTGACATTCTTACATCGAACGATGTATCGACATCCGAATGTCACTCGTGTCTTTGGTGAAATGTTAAAAACTGGACAATTGGACTGGACGAATTGGTGAAATGTCGATAACGTTTGTATCGTTGAGTCGCGCCGTCCGAAAAGAAATAAACTTTCTTTTCGACGAAGTTTTACTTGACAAAGTCCGCTTATGAACGCAGCGATTGCTTGAAATTTTATTATGTGCCACTCCTTAATTTTCATGAAACAATTGCTATGTTATCCCCTTAAATTTTCATCGAATCATTTCATTATTTACTATGTTTTTAATAAAAATTCGCTCGGTGCGTTCATTTTTGATACAGTACAGCGCGTTATTTATTACTATGGACTGTGGTAATGGTTCCCCAAACTTTTGCACTATTTGACACACTCTGTAGCGACTATTATTATAATATCGAAATGGTCCGACGTTATTATAAAAACATAGTAATTTTCGCCATAAATGTCTCTCCGTGTACAGCGTGCTTCGCTGCTTGATTCTGTTCGCCCAATTCGATGAATTGGGAGCCCGGAGTGGGGGGATGAAAATTGATGAAAAATGTTGTTTTCTGCAATAGTAATTCTTTGCGTTTGTCGGACAGTTGTTTAGGAATTTGCATGAAAAGTGATAACGAGTTTGAAGATTTATTTCTACCCCGCTGTACGTATTTCATGCTCGGATTCGCGCATTATTGTTAAATCGAAAGTCTCAGGTTCATTTATACTTCGAACCTCCGTAGCTCGTCGATCGAGGATATGATTTGACAGTTGCTGTCGTATAGATAAAGCGTGTAATTACTGGAAAATTATGACAGCGGTGTCGTTGCGGTTTGCGAGTGGCCGAGAAAATCGCTCGATTTTCAGCGTGTAAAACAGCGTTTTCTTCAACCGCACTCGACAAACTACATGCGTTTGAAACGGCGGTTGAAAGCGAAATGTTAGTGAACGCATGTGGAGCTTCGGCTGTAGAGAGTTTGGAAATTCAGGCGCGACTGAACAGCGGAACGAGACGCGCTCATCATTTTCTCTCCGTCTCTCTCTCTCTCTCTCGAGATTTTCTGCAAGCATTACGTTCTATAGATCCCTACAGAGCGCTCATGAGGCTCGCATAGACGAAGCGAGGATTTTTTCTCTCTCGGATCTTTTCGAAAAACCATAAATGCCAGCAGTATCCTTCTGGCCGTTCGGTATATATTCCCTGTTAAAATCCTTTTCACGCGTTTAGTTCCGGCTTCTCACATGGATTCCCGCAGAGTTGTACCTTTATTATGGGTATTAATGGTACTGTGAATTCACGCTTTGCTTTATTCTGCCATGCGATGAAAGCTGGTGGGGAGTTGAGGATTTTTAGTGCTACGAGATTGCCGAGCCTCCGGATCTCCCGTTTTTCGAGGGCGTTGTATACAAGACGAAGAGGAGAAACGTATGAAGACGGAGGTGCGGTTGGGGTGCGAGGGAAGTGCTGAAGAAAATGGCACAAATAATTTTGAACTTTTGTACATTCATCGATATCTGCGGGACCGTGTGTACGTTCATCCGCGAACAAGTTTGGAGTTCCAGGTCGCAAGGTCTGGCCCGGACGATTAAACACGTCAAACAACGTCGGTTATTTCATTTTGTGTGCGGCGCGCACGGGAGTGTAAAACGGGAAAAGTAAAACGTTTCCCGGCCAGTGGAGATCGTCTTCGCGCTCCAATAGATCACCCAAAGACATCCCTTTGCCTCTTTTCAGGAAAAACGGACAAAGCTCGGTCTGCTTCCCGCATTATTCGAGGAGCCTGCTGCCTCGCTTCGGTTCTCTCTCCACTTACAGTTTTGCCTCGCCCCGGCCCCGAGATCGCGAGCGCTCCCTGCGTCTTCCCGCACAATGGCCGACCTGGCCGGATTCATCGCGGGGATGTGTGCCTGCGTGTGCGATCGCCTGCTTTTTCCATGTGCGTTTGTTCGCGTGTGTGCGTACATGCTCGACGAGGACTGATCTTGGAAGGACCCGGAGACCTTTACCTCCTTCTTCGTTCCTTTTCGTCGCTCCGCGTTCCTCATTCTCTTGCTCTATCGCGCACACCGCGCCAAAACGCTTCCCCGCCTCCATATATCCCGTGGCAAATGTATAGCAAGAGGAGAATCCTCTTTCTCTCTCGGCTCCTCTTTCGGGCCTCCTCTCGCGTCTTCCTCCACTTCGTTTCACCGCCATCGGCGTTTCAGCGTGTGGACTGCGGGCGGCTGATGTGATGTCTTCATTAGAATTCGCCTTCCCCAGAAGCCAAACTCTCTCCCTCTCGCACTCGCTTTTTTCTCTGGCTCTGTCTCACTCCACCTGGCATTCGACACGCAGGGCGATCGTTCTTCTGTGTTAGTCGCTATATACGACATATTTATGCGGCTGTATTCATCGGCATATTTGCTGTTATTTCCCATTTCGATGTCTTCTTTTTATCCTATTTTTGTGCTTTTAAGACTCTCCGCCATTCTCGTCTCCGGTTCATTCTTCTTTTCACTAATTTTCAACGAAACACATAATATGCACAGATTATTTCTGAAAAAAAAAAAAACGAATTCCAGCGCGATACGCCGAGTCGAGTTTTTCAACTCCTGTCTTGGCCAATCGAAATGTATGTCGACGTTATCAGTCGTATGAATATTCAACGATATTTAAAAAGAACTTGGATTATCTCTCGGGCAGCCAAACGCTAAGTGACGATCCAACGTGGTTTTTGACGGTAGTGCAATCATTTCTTTGGCGAGTATCGTATAATAAAATCGAAATTCCCGTATCGTCGCGCTTCTGTTTGTTTGGACGCGATGAGGAAACTGACGACGAACAGGTATGAATAAGCGGCAGGCTATATTTATCCTAATTGTAGCTGCATCCTTGCATCTTTTGATGGGATCACAATGGGAGCATGACTGTATAATAGTCGCGCGCGGCGGTGATGCTAGAGGATGTCAAGAGATCCTAGACGATCCCGGGCTCGATCCCGGGCGTTTATGCGCGCGTCAAGCTCCGAACAAATGAGAGGAGAGAGACCCGGAGGAACGGAGAGACTCGAGGGTCGGTGAACGGGCTTCGCAGGTTGACAAGCATGACTCGGCACTTGAGGAGAGTGTGGAAAGCGAAGATTCAGAAGAGAAGAGAGACCGAGATATGCGAAGAATATAAAAAAAAGCGGTGAAATAACAAGAAAAAATAACAGCCAGGCTCTGCGTAGGGGACGGGCGGGGGGAGAGAAATGCGTCCGAGTCGGTACGGAGGGACATTAAGGGTGTCCAGTATGCAGCGCTCGAGGGATTCACCTGCTCATGGCCAATGTCCTCGTCGTTATTCCTTTTAGCGTCCGCGGGCCATCAGCGTCGCTTAGTCAAAGCTTGCTCCTCATCCTCGGACTCTCCATTTTCTACCCGCGGGTGCGAAATCACCAGGCTCCGAGAGAAAGAGAACGAAAAAAGAAGAAAACGAGAAGGGGACGGGAACAGTGAGAAGATCTCACTGCTATCGACTTCCTTTTTTCCGAGGCTGCTGCTTCTGGTGCTCTCGAAGCATCGTGCGAACCACGCGATCTGTCACTTTCGTGCTGGCAAACCCATTATTATGCGAATTTTGTAAACCTTATTCCCATGGCACATACTTTTAGGTGCGTACCCCTTCAGTATTTATACCCTTTTTGCAAAGATTCTTGAATAGACGTTTCCAACTGAAAATTTCAAATAATCCCTTTCAACGCACTCATCCCTCCGAAGACGTCCGGGGAAAGGGATCACGACAGAAGGATCGAGGGCTCCACTTGTGGGACCGAAACTGATCGATCATTTTCTATTCTTCTTTACACATACATGCGTCCACGCGACAATAAAAGTCATGGAAAACCACAACTGTGTCTATATATAAGCAGTTCCGCGTGTCGATTATGACGCTCGCATTCGTCGAAGCTGGTTCACAACTGCGTGCACGTGCTGCTGCTGGACATTTACAAGCTATTCGGAAACGGCTACTGAACACCGCAAAATCCCAAAGACAAGAGCGTAACGAGAGCGATCAGCAAATAGAAGCGAAACAACGAAATACGATTTTTTTCAGTTCGACGTGAAAGATAAAAATAATGAGCCGCAACAAACACGTTCGTATATTAGCCGCACGACGGGAAGGTACATTACGTCAAGTTGTACCTCCGTGAGAGGTGCAAATTGCGCCCTGCCATCCAACCGGCTGCGGGGATCAACAGACGAGAGGAGAAAAGGAGAAAAGCCGGAGTTTACACGACGAAGGCGATTCGGTGTGCGCTCGCGTATACGTGTGTCGTTCACGGTGCACGTATAATTTGATCGAGCAAGTACCTAGCGTCAGCTTCCCCAAGTCTCGGGAATAAGCCTCAGAAAAAAAGCTCGTTAAGGAGCGACGCCTGCAGCAAAAGACTCGCGTGAACGAGTCAAAATGTGGGCTGGTGACATCGGAGTACAGAAAATGAGGCTTTGCATTCGTGCTACAGAAAATCAACGTCTCACATTTTTTTCTATTCCCTCAGCCTTTTTCAGGAGGACGATAAATGTGAGATAAAAGTTCCTCGATCGTCTTGTTTTCATTAAGTTTTTTCGCGAGGCCGAGTCGCGATCGTAAGGAGACAGAAACGAGAGGTTTCAGTGTCCCCATTTCGGTACTGTGCCACAGCATCCCGCAGATACAAATGGCGAAATTTTCAGATAAATTATGGCATCGAAACAATTCGTTTAAAATGCGGCGCGACGATCATAGAAATTGCCAAGAAAGCAGGAAATCTTTACGTTTTACGGAAATAAAATTATCAAAATCTTTCGCTACTTTTGAGGTCATTACTTCGACGTAAAAAATGTTTTATATGGACCACATAACGCGACGAAAAAAACCTCCTCTGTTGCCTTTCAATTCGTGTGACCACCAAGGACACGACATAATTATCGGGCTCGGACGAGGGCCAACGCGTTCGCTCATTTGTTCGCGCGTAGTAATGAAATCGATCTCAGTCTGAGCGAAAGGTCGTTGGCACATGAATTTTCTAACGACGCGAAGGGATCCTGTTTGGAAAGATCCAAAGTGGTCTCGGGTGCTTAATCATTTGGACAGAGACGCAGATTCGGGGGTAGCGCAATAATAATTCTGTCTGACAATGTCGAACTCACGCGTCCGGGCGCTTGTGCATATGTTAAGTCGAAATTTCGAGAGTTTTAAAAAAGGCCCTCAGCCCGGAGCTTATTAGCACGCGAATTCGAGTATCAAAGAATCTAACGATTGCTCAGTGCCTTGCGATTGGTTGCGCGGTCATTAAGGACCCGATCGGGAGGGGGGCGAGGCCCCGAACAAAATAAAAAGCCGACATGGGTGATCGGGCGTTTCAGAACTTCCCGCTTTTTCATTATCAAATGTTCGTATGTGTAACTGATTCCTGGAAACTCGAGCTAATCCCTTAACCTTCTACCTGCCGCGCGCGATCGGCTCGTTCTTTTATACACCCGCGCGATCAAAACAGGAAACTTTCAGGTATAATATAGCCACTCGCGTACACGGTTATCCACTAAAACACATCCGCGCGATAGAATATTTATCTCGAAAGATACTCGCACGAGGTCCCCAGCGTTCGAGGCTTCGGGAGGAAGAGAGTCACGAGAGAGAGAGAGAGAGAGCGAGGAAAGCGATAGAAGGTGGAATAAAAAGGTCCGATAGCGAGATGAGAATCCTCCCGATCTAACACGCGGTGTAACACACACACGACAAAAGATCTGAGAGAGCACGAGTTTCCACGAAACTATCGCCAGGAGGTAAGCCGCGCTGTCGCGATTCTAAAAGAGACATTCTCATTATAGAAAGAGGGAAGCGAGTGGCTGAGAACCAGAAAGAAGAAGAAGAAAAAAAGATACGGCGTAAAGAATAAAATTATGAGAAAGATTTCGGAATGGGCATGCGGTCTCGCTGACCGTGACAAAAAAAACATGTTTCTTCCTTCGCTCTCTCCCTCTACTTTTCTTCTTCCCTTTTTCTCACTCTACCACTCACTCCTTAATTACCATCAATAAAGTAACACTTATAATTGGCGTGTCTCTATGCGTGTATTATATTTTTCGTCTGGCCAATGCGGAATTTCTCTTCTAGCCAACTCTCCGCTACATTCAGGATTTCTCAACTAAAGGAGAGAAAGAATTTTCGTTCAGGGAGTCTTCAATGAAGATTTAGGCTCGTGGATTTTCGTCGGGGTATATAAGTTACAAGGAGATTAAACTGTTTAAGTAGGAGGATAACGAATGGAGGATACAATTTTTGCTTCCTTTCCACTCTTGCTTCTTGTGCCAGCAGCGATTGTAAATACTTGGAGCTGCTGTCACTTTTTGTAATCCTAGATCCCTTGGAATGTTGCGGCATTAATTTTCTGGCGCTATCGGACCTTAGGTTTTCGCTAATTGCCTTAATTCGGGGCTAAATTAGCGGCTGTAGGATGAGGCCACCTATTGCGACGAAAAGTCCATAAACGTTGGATCGATTCTCATTTGTAGCTTTGGCCAATTCACTCGTGAGGTAATCGAGTTACTCTCTCCTCTCGAGATTCAATCTCGAAATGAGAGTTTAAACTTCCTGTTCGAAAGCGAAGTCCCAGTATTTTTATTCCAAACGTGCTAAAGTACTTTCCGAGCTTTGTAATCTGATAGCCGAAATGCGGTAAAGTTTATATACGAAGAATTGATTTTCCACGGTGCTTGAATACACGCGGACCGACGACAATAAAAGCCCGAGAAAATGCCGCTGCCGGAAACGGCAGCGTGAAGTCAACAACGCCGTATCGATTTCCACGGCCGCGTGTGGATCGTCCCAGCAAAAAAGCATGAAGAGCCGTCATGTTTTCTTCATTTAGTGAGAAAATTCCGTCGCGGCGCTTCCATCGGTTCCGCATGGTGCGCGAACGGGTCAGGGAAATCCGTTGACTCGCTTCGAGTTTGCGTCTGCTCGTACTATGTTTATAGCGATATTACTGGGCTTGAGAAAGAGCCTGGAAAAGCTACGTCGAAGTCGACCATAGTCCGGCATTCTTACGGTTCATTCGTTACAGTGGGGTGGCGTCCCTTGGCGACGTAATTAGCGCCAGTTCGTTCTTTTGTTGTATCTTGTCGGCGTTGGGAACAAGATGATTACCGGTGAGCAGAGGTTGAGGAAGGAAAGAGAGAGAGAGAGGGACGAGAAGGGGGAAGAAGACGAAATTGGAAAAGGGGGAGAAAAAACGGCAGGAATGGAGAGATAGAGGAAGAGAAAGAGCGAGGATGCGGAGCAATACTATAGAGCGAAGAAAAAAGGTGGCGTTGGTGTGTTGTTCAAGAAGATTGCATCGGTCACGTTCCCAGATGAAAAATCGATGAATTCTCTCTTTTGTAGTTAACAGGGATGCTGGGCGGGGCACCTCCGAGATTTCCATTCGTGAAATATAACGCTCTCTTTTGAGCGTTCGAATTCGAATTTCTACGGACCTCGTTATGCTACTTTAGCCGCGTACATGCTCGTTTTCCCTGGCGCGAAACTGGTCAAGAATTCACGTTAAACCTGCGACTTTGTGCCACTAGAATACAACGACAATGCAATCCTCTCGTTGAATTCTAAATAATGGTTTCTCGCTAGATTCGTTACGCTCTGCTGCGAGAGATTTTCTGTTGTGAATAAAGACCTCAAAGTTTTTTCATGTCTTACCTTGCAATCACGGACTTCTGAATAGTCGTCAAGTTCGTGAAGAGCTTTTGGCCACTTTCGCAATGAAACCGAAAGTCGAGTAACTTCAAAGGATTTCGAACCCTTTCGCTCCAGGCGCGCATTGATTTTTTCAAGGAGAGAGTCGCAGAAGTCCGTTGTGGCTCGACCATAAAGTGAACTACCTCGCGGAGCAGGCTTGACGATTCTCTGAAAACTCGAGCCAAGGTGCGAAGATTGCCTCATTGAAATTAAGGGCATATTTTCCCACCGGAAACAAGCACCTTTTTTTACAAAATACTTCATCTCCGAGAGGGAAAAAAATGTTCGGAAACATCTCAGCTCTTTTTCCGTTTGTAAAAAGAAAAGAGGCAGAAGGAGAGAAAATTGGCGAATAGAAAAGGTGAGAGTGCAAAAGTGATCTCTTATTTGTGCCGACGACGTTATTCTCGATGATTAGGTCGTCGAGGAGGCCGAGGCAAGTTGCTCGAGGGGTAAGCGTCGCGGTATTCGATGTGCTGGGAACGTTGGAAGGAGAGAAAGAAAGAAATGCGTTCGGGACGTCTTTCTTCGAGCAGGATCATCAGGGATGAATCAATTTTGGTTTTTCTTGTAGCGTAACCCTCCGAGGAGAGGTACGAGGCGGGGTGGGGGTTAGAGCAAACACGAAACAAAGGCTGCTCGAATGACTTGCAAGGAGAGTTCTCCGCCCTTTTTATACTGCGCAGAGCTCGCTGTATCCATGTACATCTCCATAAACGTTCGTGTTCCCCGTTGGCCGAACTTGAGTCTCTCTTTTCTCGCGTTCTCTAGCAAAGCTCCGATCATCGATAGCAGAGGCCCGAGAACGCACCCATACTAAGAGCACCCTCGCGCAGCATATATCGAGACGCGCGGACGACTCCGAAGAAAAACAATGAGGCTGGTGCTCTCGGTTGCCACCAACCAGGGGCCTCGATTCCGATCCGCCATGCCGGCGGCAACGGTTAAACGAGCGCCCGTGCGCGCGCGGCCAAGCTCCCGCGGGCAAACCTTACCGATCTCTCGCGCTTTTGTTCATTAAACCCTGTTTCTCTCGCCCTGCCGCGGTAAATAATCATTCGAGAGGGGGATACAAAAAAATTGCAGTTGCGACGAATCCTGGGATCTTGCCTTTCGCCGAAGGTTGCTCCCACAACGAGAGGCTCGGAAATAAAAACCAAATTCCATCAATTATTTTATTTTCTCCCTTACAATAACCCACGTCCAAAGTCACTCAGTTTCGATTATTTCCAACAAAAATAAACTGACGAGACTTTAATATCGTTCCATGAGATCCAAGACCTCCGAATCGGTCATCCCGATTTTCGCGTTTCATCTTCGCAGGGATGCTGCGCGACGAAAAATCATCGATCCGACAAAGCCAAGTGTTTAATCACGTTTTGAGAATAATTTCGCTCCAATACCCTGCGGCTTGTCGATACACGAAGAGATTAAAATATATCGGTATATTCACGTACACAATAGTATACGTATCGAACCTCTCGAAGGTTTCGCGCGCTCGCGCTCGCTCACGTCGTTCTACTATAAGTCTCGACACCTCGCGGAGTCACGGGTCCGCGGTGTAGCTCGAAGAAACCAGCTCGCAGTTGTTTCTCTCGCACATAGCTATACAAACTCCGTATACAACAATCTATACACACGAGCAACAAATACAGAGAATCGAAAGAGCGAACTCGGTAGAATGTGTGGCCAGCCTCTGCAGCTCCGGCTGCTGCTCCTGCTGTTGCGAAGAGTCAGAGCCGACGGAGAGCGCTGCCGTTGAGAGAAAAAAAGCTTTGGTTACATGGTATATACGAGCGAGAGGAGAGCTCTGGCCCCGGAGCACACACAGGATCGGATCGCCTTTGCCGATCGGTCTCAGAGATAACGCGCACACACGCGCGCACACGAGAGAGAAAGAAAGAAACTCGAAGAGACAACCGCGAGGCTCGCGCGTTGCAGACTCCGTACGAGGAGTTGAGCCGCAACGTCCTCTCAACGTCTATATAAATATATCTATACAAATATATATATATTTATGTGTATGCTCGTGTTAAGGCGATATACAGTGTGTCCTAGAACTGGGACGGGCATTTGTAATTGCGCTTTTCGTCTTTATTTAATCTCTGTACGCGAGAGGCTCGCTGCGAGGTGTCGAATCTTCGAGGAATTTATTCGCGATCCGATTGCTGGATCAACGACAAGTAGCGAGTGCTCATGATTTCGTGACGAAAAAACGATGTTTCTGGTGTTGAGGTCGGCGAGACACGGGGGGCTCGGACGATCGGAATCGGGGATCAAAATTTTGCTGATGATTCTCATAGGTGCGACGATGCGGGAGAACCGTTATCGTCGATAGCGAAGGGGCCGAAGATTTTCTCGGTGTCTCTGGCTCTCGGTGGACGGAATTCAAGAGAATTTGTAACGTGGCACACGGAGCTTGTGTTGTTGCGGAAGGATCGCGTAACGTGTGCAAACGAATTAGATAGGAAAGGCGAGCATGATTTCGTCGAATCGGAAGAGGCGAAAGTGTACTCAACCTTCGTCTTTTTTCTCAGGTAGCCTTGTAAATTCAGGGACTCTCGCGCGGTTCAGGGAAGCTACGAGGAAAGTCGGGGAGGGAGATGGAGAGAGAAAGGTCAAGAAAAAAGTAAAAAAATAAAAATCGTGGAGCAGGCAACGGGTATGGGATTCGGTCTCTGGCACCCCCGCGGCTTTTGACAGCAGCTCTTTCGCGCGCTCTCTTACTTTGAGGAGTAGTTCTCTTCGCCTCAAAACTCTCCGTGCTTCGTACACTTCGAGACACACTCGATTCGGCAATTTAAACTCACCGGCGATGAGAAAACGGACATTCTTCAAATAAATCGTCTGTCTAAAAGTCGATGAAGAAGATCTCGAAAATTTACATCGGTTTCCAGTAAATTCTCGTGGAGCTGCAAGCCAAGCTTTTTCAAATGCGGTCGCCTTCAGTTTTTTGCCCGTTTCTTTCGGCGCTGTATCGCTTCGTCGATCTTTTTTCGTCCCCGTCGAAATTAGAGTTGGGCGGAATTTTTTCGTTGAAAGAAAGACCGAGTGCGGGCAGCGGGCGACGAGAGAGCTTTTTCGAGTTTCGGCGACCGCCCGGACTCAACGTCGTGCTGATTCGAAGGTCGAACACCCCCCGCGGAGATTCGCCATCCGCGGTGTTCTGCTCACTGCCCTTTCGCAGGAAACAAGCCGAGGAATAAGAGAATACGAGGATCGAGAGGAGAGCGAGGTATAAAAAAAAGGAGTGAAGAAACTCGAAGGATTCTGGGAGCGTCCAGGAGAGGCGCGACGAATTGGACTGTAAATCCGGCGGCCAGTCCCATTACAAGTTTATTACCTGTAAGGTGCCGGAGGACGCACGCGACACTTGCTGATGCCCGGAGACGACGATACAAATATATATATACAGATTGGAAACGACTATGACTAATATACTCGGCCAAAGGAATAATAACGTCAGCTCGGATGACTTTTCCCACATCGTGTGAAATCCTCCCATTTTCTTGCTCTTCCATATACTGATTCCTGCTCGGTCACGAGACTATTCAGTCCTTTTCTTTTCTCCTCTTAATGATGAAGTGCCACGAGCGATTTTCACGGTATTCATCATTTTCATTGTGCAAAATCGAAAGTTTCTTCTCGCAACCTTCCGAGGTCTGTACTTATTGGGAAACGAGTGAAGGCCCATTTTTTTTTCTCTCCCCGCGTGAACGAGTACACACCGAAGCACATTCCTCCGACCTCGACGTCCGGAACGTTGGCTCAAGTATATCGGGAAAAATGGGCCTCGGAGACAAAAGATCTATCGCTGCATAAATTTCCTCCGCGCTCAATTAGTTGCATGCCTATCCAACTGTATTGTCGTACAAAGAAGTTTCCCCAAACTCCTATACCATTGAATATATACTTTGAACTCTTAAATCATCGTGAGCTCCATCGAAGTAAAAGCCTCGCGGGTGAGACGTCCCATTGGCACATTAATTCCGCTTCGAAATAAAACTTCTAGCGCACGCGCAGTCGTTGAAAGATCTTGTCGTTGATCGCGCGGATCATTCCGCTCGTCATCGACTCGAGAAAAAGGAGAAAAGAGGCAAAGGTGATGAAGAAAGATGGAAGAAGCAGCGAGCACGAAAGAGCCAGATGGAAAAGGATTGACGGGGCGGTAAATGCTGGCAAAGCAGCTTCGATTGTTTTGCTGTTTTCTCTTTCTCCCTCTTTCTCTCCCACTCTTGTGTACCTCATCGAGGTATGTATATGGCAGCGCGTGTGCAGCTAGATTGGTGGCGGACACGCACTACCTCATAAACGAATTTGTTCCGTCGTTGACCGCTTTACATCGACGCATACACAGATGGACGTAGCAGTATAAAATAGCAAGAGGCGACGAGACTCTCGGTTCTCTAGGCCACGAAGGAGCAGCGAGGAAGAAAGAGAGAGAGAAAGGTACGAATAACACTGATTCCCAAGATCTCGTGGCCGGTGAGAGAGAGAGAGAGAGAGCAAGTGAGAGTTTTGCTTTTCGGCGGTGTGTCGATTTTTGCAAAGTAGGTCCGTGGCCGTTCGGTCTAAAGCGGAGAAAACGTTGGCGAGTGCCCGCAAATTCGGACGTGAACCCACTCCCCCGTTCTTCTCATACCTTCCCCCAATTTTCAAGGAGCGAACGTGAAACCGTTTGTCGCACATTCCCCATCAATCTTCCGTCATTGGCCTCAAGAATTCGGCGCATTTCGAGAAAGCAAGAAATCCGTATCCACAACAAAACGATCGTGTAGATTTTCGAATATCGTAAAGCAAAACGTCAAGAGCTTCTAATCTCCACCAATTTAATACCCGCATGTGGGGAAAAAAAACGATTCATATAATATAGAAACGAAGCGGCGGTCGGTCCCTCCACCTCGTCGAGGTCTCTTCGCGTTATATCCAATTACGGCGCGTGGAGTTTTCGCCCATCCTCGGCCGCCTATCTCTATATTCATGTGCTCGTCTATACATTCGTTTCGAAAGAGCCCGCGCGGCGTTTCCGTCCGGCTTTTATAATAACACGATATAGAATCTACATGAGTGAGGCTGCCGGGGCGGCGGTACGGCGGCACGGAGCTGTTTCGTCGGTCCAAACGCACGCTCTCACTCTTATCGTATGTTATTATTTAATCTCTATATATATTCCTAGTCCCAAAGCCATAACTTTCAAAAGCTATACGTATATACATAGACACGTCGTAAAGAGGAAGCTTTCGGGAACACGGACACTCGCAATGAGAACGAAAAACGTCTCTATCCTCTCGCTCGTTCGCTCGTTGGTCGCGCCGCACGTTCGGCGCAAGGGGGCGGGGGCGGGGTGAAACTCATCGTCGGTACTTTCGGCCATGATTAGAGGACTCTTGGGGTAGACGCGGCCAGCATCAGCTGGTGGAGAGGACGCGAAAGCGACGGGCGGGGGTGAGGAATGAAATAAGTGGGAGCGGCAATCGCAGGGGAAAAGTAGTGCGATGAAAATGAGGGAAGAGGCTAATTGGAAATTGGATGGGGATTATCGAATAATCACAATAATATCACGAGTCGTATAGGAATCGTTCAGGATTCGTGTAATTGAGTGTCTACCGTTTTTTTTTTTTTTTTTTGAATTTTCCGGAAAAACATTGTAATTTGAACGTCAGTTTGAAGGATGCTGGTTAAATTCTTCGGCTCTAGATCGAGAGTAGTGGATGAAGAAAATGGTAAGGATCGAGGGAGTGTTTTGTGGGCTGCCGCGTGATTAATTACGAAGTACGCTGGCCGTTTGAAGATAATTTAGTCGAAAATAGTAGATGGAATGAGATAGGATGAGATTCGGTGGCATTAAGAAGAAGGGTTTTCCGTCCGGTGCTTAAACGCGGGCGTGTACGCGCACGCGATGTTTTCAAGAACGAGTGAGATTGACGCTGAATCAACACGCGTAATGGGCAAAGTAAAACAACATGTTTGGCAAGTATTCACCGCGTATTGGCCAAAGTGACAAACGAACGGTACTCGAGAACGGCGGGAGAGCGGGATGTAAAACGAGGCTATATACGCATATGGACGATTAATACAGGATCGGAGGAGACCGAGACAGAGGCGGAGGGAGGGAGAGGGACGCTGAGAGTGAGCCAAGTCCGTTGTACGGGGTGAACCGAGCGAAAAGGAGGATTAATTGAGTCATTAGTTACGAGTGCGCGTGAGGCGTACGGGACCGAACGTCCTGGTCCGAGCGGAGCCGAAATGAGCCGAACTCGAGCGCGAGACGAGAGTTTGGTCCATGAGCGAGAAGTTCGGACCCGGCCGAGTTCGGATGTCGTTTTGGCGGCGTGAGACCGCTCAAGCAAGAGAAAGAGGCGGGAGAGAGGGAGGGAGAAAGAGAGAGGACTCGTTTCGTGGCGAGCTCGGAGTTTCGCGTCTCCATCGTCGGAGGTCTTCGCGTGGGGGCGAGGCCACCATGTTCCTTCGGTCCAGTCGCGCGCTCTCTCTCTCTCTCCATTTCTCTCGTCTTCATATCCTGTCTTCCTTGCATACATTGCCGGCTCCGCACTCGCGCCATCTTCGTCTTGTTCAAGCTGGACCAGAACAGCAGGATCGAGACGCGCGAGCAAACGGCCACCTTGGGGCGCCTCCGGGTGGCGAGCCAACCAACCTGTCTGCCCTGCACTCACGCGCCCTCATTCTTTTCCCATCATCATGTCCTGCTAAATTTTTAACTAACTTGACTCAATTTGCAATATTCAAATTGCCGGTCGTTGAGAAAGTGCATTTTTTAACGTAGTCACGAAAAATTCTACACAATTTAGGGTTCTTTCGAAAAGCCTCGTTTCGGGATTCTCACTTTGAATACTTTTGGAACAGGAACTGAGTCGTTGGGTTTCTTATTTTTGCGTTTCCGTTCGAACCTCGTTTGGCACCAATTATTACAGCTATTGTGGGCCTCATTAAATACCTGCAAGTCATTGCATAAATTGTTCGGGCTACTAACGCGGCTGGTAGCCTAGCAATTTCGTTCCTAGTCCTCAGGAGCCACGAAGGTCTGGTCCAAAAGTCAATCTCGCAACTTTCTGATATCTCCGAAATGATAAAAAATTGGGGATTCGAACGAAGTTCCATCGACTTTTGCCACTGGAAGTTCCTCCCAACGAACTGGCTGAGGAATAATCGTGATTAATTCGACTCTCTGCTTTTCCAATACTCGCACCGTTCCCATCAATTACCACCACCACCACAATTATTTCCAGTGAATCGTCAAAAAGCTAAATCCAAGTCTTGGACTATGCAGTCTGTTTCAGCAATTTACTAAGAGCCTCCAAAGTATAACGAAACGAATGAAGGAGAAAAAAATCAAATCATGTAAATAAACAATTCGGAGATCACCGCCCGCAGGGTGGCTGACCTGAATTACTAAATAATTCGAGCTCGTGCGATTTCAATTGAACAAGTACTCATTAAAATTGAATACTCATTAAAATTGAATGCGCCTTCAAAAGCATGCGGAGGCACGAGTCTGATTTTCAGCAATAAACCGGAGTTGCAACAGATTTCTCGTGATTTTCCCACGCCCGCAAGTGTCTACGAGAATGCTTGATAACAAGGAGGCGAAAAGCCGACTGGCCCACGACGAAGAGAATCTCGTTATCGTTAAATCGTCATTTGTCTTCCCTTTTCTGACACATTTTATCTCCGTTTCGTTATAGAGCTGGCAGATTTAAATGACACGAATATATTTGTTCATAGCGGAGAGGAGCTCACGCTGCGAAATAGTTGTATCGATGTTGGAAACGTTGAAACGCCTCAACTGGCCCATATACTCGTATCTCTTTTCCTCTTTCGCGAGCAGCGCATATCCATATAGAGACGCGAATGCGAACACAGAGAAACGCAAGCAATCTGACGCGTTTTCTTTGGGTATAAAATCCCGAGAAACGAGGAACAAATTATCTCGTCAGGTCGAATAATGGTCCAGGTCGAGAATCCACGGGCGGCAGCGAGGGCGTTGATGCGGGGGAGAAGTTCTCAGCTCGAACGAATAACCTAGGACACGAGAGCACACTGCGCGCATGTATTTCTGCCTCGAAGTTTTGCTCGAGCCGTAAAGCTTATACACATCTCTTTCACTAAAAATCTTTCTCTCTCTCTTATTCTCGTTGCCTGGAGCAACATAAGCGGCAGCTCGACGAGACGACTAACCCGATGGCTAGCGCCCTGCGTGTCGGCTCAGGCGGCTCCTTTCCTGCCTGATGAGTCCGAGGATCGAGAAAAGAGAAACCGGAGGGCGCGTTGCGTTTCGAACGCGCACCCATACATCGATGGGCTTACAGGCAGGCGTGTGTATGTTAACTTCTTAAGGTATGGGCGTCCCCAGCATAAGTGTACGAGTACGAGAGTAGAGCCGGTCAACACATCTTCGGGCTTGCGGACCTGTGAAGGTTTCTCTCCCTCTCGCTCCCTCGTTTCTCGTTCGAGAAGGAGGCGGTTAATGAGCCCGAACTGCGGGGGTCCTCTCGAAAGAGCCGGGGACGAGCTCGTGAACCAGGTCTCCAGTCGTTCTCGCCGCACCAGAATCACCGCATCATCAAAAGCGACCCCTCGCTCGTTGCTGCTGCCGGACCCACCCTAATCTTCTTGGAAGTCACGAATAGCGAAGAAGAGGCCTCGTATTACGAATTTTCGTAGTTCGGCATTTCGGCATTTTTCGTTAACGATGATTTTCCTCGTCCCGGGTCTTCCTAGGGGCTTTGAAGAAGTGAGCGGATTCGGCATAGCGAGAGGGTGAAAAATTTTTATTGCAGCCTCTAGAAGAAACGACGGCAGGGATTTCGAATCCTTCATTTCGAACCTATCAAAAGCAGAGCTATACGCGAGTACAAGCGATGATTACAGCAGTCCTGTTAAATGATACCTCGACCGGTCTGTCAACACGTACAGAGGGTACACGCATCGTGTACTGTGTCATCATTATGCTCGCCACTGATAACGGAGACAGCTTCGAAGCTGCAAACGGGTAAGGAGAGGGTGAGAAGTACCGAGAGAAGAGATGAAAGCGTGCCGTGCGTGATACGTGACTGCTCATCGCGAGGCCGCAGGCCGGAGCTCGCCACATCGAGCAGAGGGGGATGGAAGTGGCCAGGAAGGCGAGAGTCTGAGAAGAGAGAAGCTGGAAGATGAAGCTTGAGAAGATGACGAAGAGAAAGAAGCGGCGAGAAATTCGAAGGGAAGGACGGAGAAGGGAGAGCCGTAAATCTCGTGTGCACGGCAAGCTGGTCAGTTGGAAAGAGAGTGGGGTCTTCCACCTGACCAACAGGTACCTCGTGGTAGGCCCCCTGTAACCTATTCCATCCTTGGCACTGCCCATTCTCCCCTCTCTCCTTCATACATATTTTCTCGCTTCTATAGCTTACTCCCTTCCGAAGGGACTCTGGCGAGAAAGAAACGCCGGGACGAACGCGAGAAAGAAGGGGAGGCTGTGCCCCAGCAGCAGCACGATCTTCGCGAGAGAAAAAGCACTATACATACGTATACGGGTGCGAAGGGTTCCTTCCATTCGTTCCCTCTGGTCCCTGCTCTCCGATCGGATAGGAGCTCCAGTGCATATATATCGGCGGAACACGACGATTTTATTTACCGCAGCGTGTACAACGATGAAAACTTCTTGAGGATATTCGCGGGAGGCATTGTTGACTCGCGTCTTTATCGATTTCTTGGAACAATACACACGAGCCCTTTTTCTTCTAGGCCATATCTCACGCGAAGCGTGACCGAGAGGTTTATTATTACGATTACCGTGCACTTTGAGCGATAAACCCCGGAGACGGAGCTTAATAAATAGAATCATTAGCGCTTCGTCATTCGACGGCGCTACCATTCGTAAGCGTAAGTTTTCATCCCCGGTGAAAACTCAGACTTCGGATGGCGTTTGAGCAAATGTTCCCCCTTGCTTAGTGGAAGCAGTCCTAAAAGTTGCGTCGACGAGGACCGCTCGTCGAGGCATCCGGACGCATGTGTACGCGGCGCGGTGAGCCATGTGTGGTCACGTTGTTTTCGACTGCGCTCCCACAATAAGTGGAGCAACGATCCACTAGCTCGTGGCGATCGGAGCGACGTGTTCGAGCACGAGGGACAGGTATTTGCCGTGTTTGAGGGCTCTGCTTAAGCGTCTTATTCGCGAGGTCGTAAGGAACGAGAAAGAGAGGAAGAGCGACGTAGAACTTGGACAAGAAACGCGAGAGGATTGAGCAAAGAAAAAGCCGAGATACTTAACGAGAGAGAAAGATGGAGAAGGCGGTTGGCGATGTTGCCATAGCAGCAGCAGATTCTCGCGCTCACCGCCGCCGCGGCGGCTCGGAGGCTATCCGCTACCCTCGATGTGCTTATGCCACGGTGGGATGCCGCGATACGTGCCTCGTTTTTTCGTTAACACACCGGATTACACGGGGCTACCATGAAGCCGAAGGTAACCGCTTTTTGCTAAGAGCGCGCACGCTGGATCATCGATTGGTCAGCTCGGTTGTTGCGAGTTGGTTTTGATGCACGGGGTCTCTTGACCGCGCCCGCGGCCACCCGTGTCTCTCGTCCAGAAGCTCTTTTACCCCCTTCGCCCTCCCGCCGCCTATTCCTCCTCACTTTGCCCCGTGTCCTGCTCCAGTCATTCCACTTCGAGAGAACTCTCTTTTCTCCTTCTTCTGCACTTGACTTGCACCTCGCTCACGTCAACCATCAAAGCCTTTCGCATGTTCCTCGATCGCCGCCGCCAGCGCGCGCACCGCTCCTGATGAAAGTCAAGTGCGTTCGCCACTCTGCACAACCCCCTCTTCCACTTTCCCATTTCCACCTTCCGAACACCTCGCTCGCACATCCACCGAACTCGTGTTTACCGTCGACCACCTTCGGGTGAGACTTTCGACCACGTGCATCAACTACCGGAAGAATCTCCTCGCCCTCTGCTGCCGGCTATCTACCGACTGTACACATAGCGATGTTTTTCAGTGTTTGTGCAAACAGCACACTCGCCGAACCGGGTGAGAGAGTTGGGAAGACAAACTCTCATCGTACCCTCTTGGGTGTGTGTTCTCCAGGTGTTCGAGACGCTGCTTCAATATATGCGTGGCTCCTAGCCGAGGCGGTGTTGATTACTCGTTTGTTATACTTTGGGATTTCGCTGCTCAAAAGCCTCCGCATTTTCCTAGATCATCACCTACGATTATTCAGTTAATCTCGGTTTTTTCAGCGCGTCGGACCGCTTTTTCTCCTGCTTAACTCAATCCGCGTCGAAATATGACTTGGTTAATTGTCATTGCTGCTGCGGACAAGTTATTCCCACTCCATCGATGAGTTTGCAGAGACGCCATGTGACTGTAACGATGTAATATAAATTATACTTTGTAGCTGGAAGCCACACGTTGATGAGCTATTCATAAGTCATAAACCCCTACCCTGCTGCTCCTACTAAGAAGACGCAATGAATCAAGATTAAGAAAGGATCCTTCGCTGCGGCGATTCTTCACGGGATAATTGTTATCGGGAATTCAATCGCGCGATGAGATAATTGAGGCGCTATTGATGCAGCGTAGCGAAGAGGTCAAAGAAAACTAGGACTTTGGAAGTTGACAATTGTCTCAGCAGGGCACAATAAGTTCGTGCGTCGAGAAAACCCGAACAAAGGCCAGGGAGACGAGAATGAGTGGTGAGAAAAGGCGGGAGGAAGATAGAAAAGTGCGTGTAGCTGAAGAGACTTGCTCGACTCTCTCCGTCGCTCTCGAACTCGATGCAATCCAATTAGGCCACGGTCCATTTAGGAGAAACATCCGGTGTGCTAAATGGAGGCCGCGCGCGGAGGATTGCGAGAAACATTGGTGCTCGGGCGCCCTCTGTGGCGGCTCGCCAAGGGACAGAGTATAATCGGAAGGTTGGCTGTACGTATATATATTGATGTATGAGCTGAAAGTGAGCACAAGATGAGAAGAGGAACGTTGGGACCCACTGCGGGCTTCGGAACGACGAAATCATCGGTCGCACTGCGGCGCTGTGTCGTATATATAATACGCCGTGGACGCGATTGGTCCCGGGACGAGGAGTAGAATATCCTGATTTCGTCTCGCAGGGCCCTCCGCGCGATCGTTCGACGGTAATTAGGTAGCGGCGAACGGCACACAGCAAGAGAGTCTCGCGAGGAGTAGCGCGGAGGAGAGTGTGCGTCAGGGAGGGAGACGGAGGGACGGAGAAGGAAATAAAAAGGAGCGTACGCGAGTACGAGCGAGAAGGGAAGACGGCGAAGGTTGGATTGACGGCTGTGGCGGGAGGAACGCGTCCAGGCCCAAAATCAACAAAATAATGAGCTGGTCCGGGTGTTTGGCGACGAAGTGAGAAGACCCGAGCACGAAAGACGCGCCTGCGGAGCACTCTCGAGAAGCGGTAAAGAAGGGCGAGAGGGAGCCTAAGATTCGAGACTGAACGAAAGATCCTCGGGAACATGGGTGGAAAGGGTGCTAGAGAAAGAGAGGAAGAGGGAGGGAAAAATTGTCGGATGCGCGTGTGTCTGTTGGTCTGCCCCCACCCCAAGATCTCTTGGCGGACGACCGCAACGAGCCGACGGGCTAGTTAATGACTCTATGCACCTCGTTCCTCTTATACCAGTGATTATCGAAGATCCGTAGGACCGTAGAACCTTCTTGTTTCACATCTTAGTCCTTTTCGTCTCCCTCCTCTCTCGCTCTCCCTTCCAATCCCTCGAGCCTCACTTTCTCTCCAGACAAAAGACAATTTTTTTCGGGCTTTCCGCTCCGCCAAAGATACACCGCTCCTATTATTATCGAAGCGTCTTATTGACACGCTTTTTCTACGCTCTATGTAATTCGACCTTCGAAAATCGTCGGCATAATTGATTGTTTACTGGAACGCTCCCCGCTCCAATTAACCATCGGCCATATTATTTTCCTACGTAATAGAAATACTTGGCAGAAATGTTCATTTGTTGAGCTGTAAACGGTCGAGGCACAGCGCGGTCGATCCGTGGTTGTGCTAACGTAACTGAAATTTTGTACAACCCGTAAATAATGCGGAAACTTCGTCAGGCAAGTCGAGCCTCGTATTGCGTTAATTTGATGGAAAAGATATCAGTGACGTTCGAGACCTCGAAGCTTCCATTATCCGATTACCGTCGAAATGCCTGGAACGAGGGAACCTTCTCACACTGCACTAATAAGGGCAACGCGGTGGAGATTCTCAAGTTCCATATGGAAATGAGGGAAAATTTGCGACGTCTTTTCCATGTGTGATACTTCCGGTGCGGTGCGAAGGGTCGAAAAAAATGATTGTCTCAAGGACTGAAATAACTTCGAGGCAAGAGTCTGCTGGGGTCCTTCTCAAATTCCTCTCGATTGCGGTCCCACAATTCTCGGGAGTCGTCTTTTGTAACATGTGCTCCTTTGGGAAGAAAAAGTCGAAAAGCCGTTGAGAAAGTTGCCGAACGATCGGGGGAGGAGTTTGAAGAAGAAAAAAACGGGAAGAAAAAGGAAGGGGAAACGTTGACAGAGAGGATAACACAAAAACGGAACAGGGATTGACCTGCTGCGAACAGAATCCGGTAAAAAGGACGCTTTTTCAGTGGGCCGCGCGTGATCGCAGTTCCCTTGTCCGCACCACCCGCAGTGGGACATTTGAGAATCTTAAACGATGAAAGGAAAATGTGTCGCTCTCGAGCCATGTCCTTCTGGAATAGCAGCCTCGCCGAGATCTTCGGCTAGAACGAAATTTTTCTGTCGCGCACGGGCCCAAGTGCACGACCACCGGAAGTCGAGGCTCTTCGATGGGACGAGAAATCTATTGCCGGATAACTCCAATGGTTTGCGTCGCAGTTGACCCTTCCTCGGGGCACACGAAGTTCCCTTGCTCTCTAAAACAGATCGAGGCCCCGAAGTTTTTAATTGAAGAAGCAAATGGAAAAAATATTTTTCAAAAACACATCGTCATGGAACCTCTAGAAAAATGATCAACCGAAATAAAGAACCGGGCATCAACCGCGATCGTTTCACTCGAATAAATCGAACGAAGATATCGGTCCTGAGTTTTAGAGGTTTTACAAGAAACGGCAACTCAATTATCATAGCCGGCAAAGCGATAGGAGAGAATTTGCCATTACTGGAAAAAGAAGAAAAAAAAATGTAGAAATTAGAATATCCGTTATACTCTGATACATTCATACGAAAAAATGTGTGTACCACGTCGTCTGTCGCGACAATCCCATATAATTCCCATTCCGAGAAATTTGTATCTTCGTTTTTTTTTTTTGTTTTTTTTTTTTGTTTTTTTCACCGTAATAAATATCCGATAAAACTGTCGAATAAAGTTTCCTTCGTCACGAATAATTTCATATTATAAAATCCTGGGGATCCGACAAACATTCAAATTACGAAAGATCAACGACGCCCGCTGTACGAGAAAGAATGAGTTAATAAGGGTCTAACATACACGTTATAAAGGAGGAGGAACGAGCGGAGAGGCTAGGAATTCGGAGAGATGCGTCTCTCTCTCTATTCCGCTCTGTGCGCGTTCATCTCCGCAGAGAAAGAGGGAGAAAGATCGGGGCGTTAGAGACCTGTGGGTGCTCCGCACGGTGCTAGTTGAGTTGTCGAGCTGACACGCGTTCTCTCTCGCCTCACTCGCTCTCTCTTTCTCTCCCGGCTTCCCCTCCAGTGCTGAATCATTGGGCCTTTCTTTCTTGCATCCTTTTCTCTCGTCTTACTTTCTCTTACTCACAATGGAACTCGCAGCTACGAAAGCTTCTCTTCCTCTCTTAGCTTCGTGTCTCTCTCTTCCACCAATTTCGCTAGGCGTTATTTCCATCTTGCTCACTCCCCCTCGGGATTTACACGCACACAACGGTACGCATAACCCACACACGGTCAAACTTTTCTCCCCACCATCCCTCAGCATCATCGTCGATTCTGTACAACGCTCTTGTTCTCTCTCTCTCTCTCTTTCTCCTTCCCCGCGGTTCTTTCTCCCTCCGTTGCGCACGTATTGTGAGCCAAAGATGCCACGAGACTCGGTCCAAGGCTCGCTCACTCGCACTCGTTTATTTTTGAATTTTGTACTCACTCGCGCGGCGGGCTCTTCGTCGCACGCCCACCGATGGGCGAATGCACGCCTCGGTGGTGCTTCAACTCGCCACAACCCGCCGCGCCACCGTACCCCTCGTCGTCACTCGTCACTTGGTGAACACACTCCAGTACCGCCATACCCGTCAGAGGATAAACACCGTGACAGTAACGCCGCTTTTCTAGACTCCCTCAAACAATCTCGTTATCGACGAGACGAGGCTCGCGAACTCGTTTGATCTACAATTTATTCGACGGATCGGGACGCTCTTGCGGGTCATTCGGGAATTTTACATTTTGAACATCAACCGAACCACGGACGTATACCAACGATTGTCCGACGGGCGGGTATTGCGCGGGAATAGTTGAATTTTCGTCAATAATATCGGAGTAAGATCGAGCGTGTGCGACAAGCCTCTGATCGGATTGCTTCTCCGCGGATAAGCGCGTCCCACCGTTTTGCCAAGTGTCACCATTAAGCGGGCACAAACAAACTGAGTCTAAGCGAGGATTTAAAGGATTAAGTATACCTTGCGAGCTCAATATTTTGCTCAATAATTCGGAGGATCCAGTGGATAGTGAGCGGATTCGTCGTGACGGATATTCACGTTTGTTGTTGTTGTTTTATTGGTCTGCCACGTGCATGTAATCGTGTGAAACGAAGTGAGTGAGGTGCGAGTGTTTAGTAGAGAAAAAAGATAATAATCGCGATCGTCGGAGGAGATAATCGAGTGCGGAAGTGTGATCTTACGATTTTTGGAGTAAGAGAGCAATTTGTAAAATCGGAGCGAAGACAGAGCGGGCCTGAGGGGTTTTTTGCATCGGGTCGCATCCGATCGCTGGTCGAAGCTTCAGGAAGCAGGAGACACCTGTCAGAATTAGTTCTTCGCGGCGTCGCGACAGCGACGGGCACGGTGATGCGGGATGTTCACGTTGGCGTTTGACGAGAGACGAGATCGTCGTTTCAGCGGGGGGTTTGGTGGGCGACGAGAATGAGCATGTAGACGTCGAGAGTATCGATTGCATTGATTCGACGGACTCTCGTACGATTGAGCAGAGACAGCACTTGTTACACCACCAGCCGATTATTCCGGTCTCGTATATTTCACCGTACGATCATTCGAATTTATCGTATTATCGGCGCGTCGAAGAAACCGTAAGAAACCAAAGAATCAAGAGTTCAATCGACAGTGAAATCAGCGAGGATCCGCGGAAAGAGCAACTGCTCGATTCGATTGGCAGCTGCTACGGAGGTGCGGATTTCCCTGGGCTTCGATTCAACCCAAGATCGATTTACAGTCTAGATTATGCAGATAATAATCGGCATCAACGAGACTGGGATTTTGCTAACAATGCCGGAAAGTCCGATTACCTTTCAAACGTCGCCGTGACGTTGAACCAACGATTCTATACTAAAGGACGCGACAGAAATTGGCGTCTACGTAATTTGCGGCATTTCGACTGTGATGATCGTCCTCGAGCCTCTTCTCGTAACGTCGATTCAACATTGTTAGATAAAGCAACGTGCTTCACCATGCCGGAGAAGGAGGTGGCCTATCATCAAGAGGCATTCTCGCTCTTACCACCGCCGCCGCCACCTCATCATCCCCACTCAGCTTTTCACGCTGCCTTTCACCCTCATCCGCACCACGGGCCGCCTCCGCCGTCGCCCTTTCATACGCATCACGGACCGCCCCCGCCGCCGCATCCAGCCGCGGCCGCGGCCGCTGCGGCAGCCGCGTGGGAACATCACGCTGCCGCCGCTGCAGCGGCCGCTGCAGCTTTTCACGCACCACCGCCTCATCCGTAAGTTTTCATTCGCCGCAGGCTTTCTTACAATATCCCTCATTTTTCGAGCATCTTTACGAATCCGTCAGCTCCGTGAACTCCGCTGATGGGTTCGCTAACGAAGATGCTGAATCTGCTGAAGCAAGGCACTAGCAATTTGACATTGCAGTTAACAGCGTCGTCACAGCGATGCGATTTAATTCGCTGCTCATATTATCGAAACACCACACGAAATTATGACACTGCTTTAGACAGTGGGGAGGAACACCTTATGAATTTTTTCGGAGTTTCCGATCAAACGAATTCCAGAATGAAACCGATTCCTGCACCCCAGCAGAAAACCAGCAAATTCATGAAAAATCTTGAGTAATTCGTGTTGATCCTGATTCCCCCTGCAGCCCTCGAACGTCGCCACCGTAAAAGTGAAAATTCGCAGATGAAATATTTCAAATTATTAACGGATCGATCAAGTACCAATAAAACGAGGTGACGACGAGATCCAACAATATATTTGTCAACATCCAACTTGCAAGACAAGTCCGTGGAATGTTGCAAAATGATTTCTTGCTGCAGCATTATCAATTAGCCAATCGATCATTGGTGCGAACGATTCGATGATTTGCGCGATGTTAAATCGCTAAAAAAACGGTCTTAGCCTGTAAAACTGGTTGTCGCGGCATAGCATTAATGTGGTTTCATATTTTCACACCACGAATAACGCGCCGCGTTCCGCGTCCCATAAAACCATTTTCCACGCTGTTCGAGTCACAAGACTTTTCTTGCTGTTCGCAGCTGATTTCACGAAATCGACAGCCACCGCGAACGTTATCGCACTTTCGCACGATTTTCATCGTGACAAATCGTCCCTCTGCGCATAAAATCACTCACGGCTAGCCCAACCCAAGACGACATTTCCCCAGGAATTTTTGTCTCGCTCTCAGACAGCTTTTCAATAGCCTGCCTCATCGAGTGTAACTTTGTTATCGTACCTGCGTCGTTCACCTTCCGCATCGAATGAGGCGACTTTAACATGTGAAGATGCTGATTCTGTGATCGAGGGAGCCGTCGAGAATTCACGAGTCGATGAATTTCTCATTCTCAATACGCACACGCATCAGGTCTGTGTGACGTGTTGATACATATAAAGAAGCGGCTATAACTACAGCGAGTGTACTGAGCGCATGACATTATTAGTGGTTCGCTGGGATGTGAACACGTTATAAAGTGTTCGAGGAGCTAGATGAGTTTCGCTTTGACACGCTTCCGACCATTAAACGTATTTTTTATAGCCCTCGAAGTGTTTTTTCATTTTTGTTTTTCAATCTCGTCAATCAAACACTCGTATTTTAATTTCTCGTGTCATCATCCTCTTTGATAATAAAAATGGATTCTTGGTAGTTTCGTATAGCGAGAAGAAGTTTTACGATCAGAGAATGTAAAATATTTTGATTTTGAGTTCACGCGGGAGTAACGAAAGTTCGTTCAAAATGTACAAACGTCGATTATTTTACTGCCACGTCTAGTGACTGTGACAAAAATTCCCTCTTGAATTATAACACTTTTTACACATTCAAGAGAGCTCCGAGATCATTGATGACGAAAAAGCCTACTCGGATGACAAGTCCCTGCTTTTTGTGCTCGTTTAAATGCATTATTTTCTTGCGGTTTTTTGGAGAAGAACAAAAGGCGGAGCAGAGAGCTTCAAAGGATGATATCGAGCGAGCTCATTCTCGTTATTGCAATCGTTAATTTCGTCAAAGGAGAGCGATAAAATTGGTGAATTCATAACATACAGCGTTTCCACACGAGCCACTGAATCCGGGGGATAAAAAGACGGGAGAAGGAGCGCACGGCCCCCGCGTTATACGTAAATAATTGGGACATAATTCTTCGCAGGCTCGTTCTCTTCTTTTCTTGTTGCGCGAGCTTTCGTGATCTCTCGCGTCGTCTCAATCACAGCAGCGCGTAACTTCTCTTCTTCACCCTCTTCGTTTGGTCGTTGCAAGAAAATTTCAACAGCGATATATACACGTGTATGTATGCATATTTACACACGAGTATAAAGGCTTGACGTTGCGGAAATCCTCCGAATGCATAAATATACTCCAGGGAACGTGCTCCCTCTTTTTCAGTTCTCTCTCATTCTCGTTCTCCAACATTCGACTCTCACAATTTAGATTCAACTCGAGTCTTTCTGTATGAGTCGGAAGCTCGTCGCGAGAAGCTGCGCGAAGGAACGAAAATATTTCGCGTGGATGTAAACGTGTCCACGAATCGGTAAATCCCGAGAGTTTACAGCTTTACGGTGAACGAGAAACCGCGGAAAGAGAGACGCCGGATGAGGAGTGAGTCAAATAGAATGCAAAAAAGCGGATCAGAATGAGAGGGAGCGAGAGGAAAGCCACGAGAGACGGAAAGAGAGACGAACGACAAGAGGGGGAGGAAGGCCCTCCGATTTAATTCGCAGGGACAAGCGACAAAGTCTCACGGATGCTCTAGTTTTTTTCCTCTCTTCCATTTTCTCTCTGATTCTCTGTTTTTTTTTCTCTCTCGGTGACTCTTCATTTCCTCCCTGATTCCCTCTTGATTTTCCCCTCCCTGCCTCTCCTTCCGTTTCCAACGATTTTTCCCTTTTCTCTCTTTCTCGCTGTAGCATCAACTGACAGTTTGGGCTGCTGCGGGCGTCGTAAAGCTCGGGAAACCAGCGCGAAGCGAAGTTATGGGAGAACGCGAGCTCTCTGAGTCTGGCAAGCGAGCAGGGAGCATGGGACCAGTTTAAGATTTATTCCCGCGTTGCGAACGAGAAATTCGCCGTGGAAAGAGAATTTTACTTGGACGGTAAACGAGCGAGCTGCGACCGAGAGCCTCCTGCATGTACTCCAAGAAAAAACAAAGTTTCTGCTGTGCAGCGAGAGAGACAGAGTGACAAAGATGCCGGGAGAATATTATATATATAAACGTACATTAGGGCCGCGGCGTGTGGAGGAAAATCACGAAAGTAAGAGATACGCGCAAGAGCATTGAGGAGACACGCGGCGCCAGGGCGTTGTAAAACTACAATACCGACGACGCGTGCAGCATCCCACACGAGCAACTGACGGGAGACTTTAAATTCGTTTCCCTGTTACATTGCCAATTCACAGTTTCAATCTCCCCCAAATACTTCTTTCTTCTTTCTTGCATCTTTCGCTCGTGAATATCGCCAATTAGTTACAAGCTTTTTCCGACCGCTTCATCTGCTCTGACAGTATAATTATATGCAGATCGTGGAGAAAAATTCATCGCAATTGCCAGGGTATGAGCGATTACAAAAATACTGTTTTCCACATTTTCTCTATATATCGTAGATTTCACGGGAGGCGAATTGAGTGAAAATTTTTAAGAAACTCGAGTTCTTCGTTTCCTCCATCCGCAGTCGCAAGATCGTAAAAAAACGTTCATTTCCGAAACCGATTTTTATTCCAGACGTAAAATGTTGGAGGGCATAAAGATCGAAGAATGATTGCCATTCGAGGATCTGTCTCGGTGTAAAAAATAAAATTCGTTAAACGTTGAACCACAGTGGCATTGAATTCGCGCCGCACACAAAAGGTAACCGAGAAAAAACGTTGATCGGAGAACAACGCCACGCGGATCGGTATAATATACAAGAGAAAAATATGCAGCAGATATACTTTGCAGAAAGCGAATGCACGCACTCGGCCCTGAATTTTTGTCCACTTACTTGGCAAAACGTACACGTACGAACAATATTATTTACACGTATTTACACGGGTGCGAAAAATCCCCGGTCGTGGGAGGATCGCTCGTAAAACTTCAGATACGCTTCGCTCTTAAGGCCTGCATACTAAATAAAATTAATAAAAATAAATGAGCAAAAATGATGAAGAAACAAAAACGACGGAAAAATATGTTCTCGATTTTATTGAATCGTTACACCAAGTCCATTCAAATTCGCACGCGTCTAAATAACTTTTCCCCAATTCATGCTTTCTCGACTTTCAATCGTACACGGAGAGAATTAAATTTGAAAAATCACCGTCCAGTAACGATAATGCGCCGACGAGCTGTAATTCGTGATATTATTGAGGGAAAGTAATTGAATTTTCCTATAAAAAAAATAATATTCATTGTTCACAGTAGGAACTTATTTTACCGAAGTTTTTAGTAAATTTTGACGTCACGATGAATTTTACCGAGTTACATTCTAAAAAGTGTTTTATGCTGGGGTGTCTCGTCGCTATATCGGCCTATTTCCCCATTATTTTTATGTGCCCAGTCCTTTGTTCAAGTGCAGCGTTATTTCAGTGTGCTACGAAATTCGGAAACGAGTGATCGATACCTGCGTTAGGTCAAAGACCTTTTACCATGATGCAAATTTCACTACTGCAATATTGTCTATCACAAAACTGAAAATTCCGTAAAATATTAAAAATTTTACAGTGCGTTACTGGAATAAATATTTTTCGTTAACTCGTCCCCTAATTTTGCAGTGAATTTGACGTTAAATATATTACCGTTTAGCTCTCTCCGTGTACGAGATAACAAAATCTCCGAGGACTCTCAGAGTTGTAAGCTCAAACGAAAATCTCGTAAATATACTGCCAACAAGAACGTGAGTAAGGAGCCATTAAAATTCTAGCGCCATGAAGAATAAAAATGAGAGGATTGAAAATAATTGAAAAAATGTGAAGGATGCGGGCCTCCGGTACTCGTGGCAATTCGATCTGCAGCATCCACGCACAGCCCGTTCATTGTTTGGGAAACAACAGACACACAGGAGATCCTTCGAGGCGCGTATGTGCGTGTACAGATCACAGAATATATGACAGAGCTTCCCTCTTCTCGGTACGAAGAGGCATCGCATGTGCCACAGAAGTTTGGTACACGTGTTCGCGTACACGCACTAGAATAATTTTTTTAAAACCCACTAGAGATCCGAGCTCGAGTTTCCTCCGCTCGGACCCTTTTTTTACGAACAACACATACGCTGTGCTGCTTTCATTTTATAGGCATATCATGCACGCGGAATAGAAAGATCACTGAAACGAATCCTCGACTAATTCGTTTGCCCGAGAGCCCAGGGATTTTGAGTGCACGAGTTTCTCTGCTTTTACCGAACATTCACACTCTGATTGGCGCGATAAATAAACGGGAGCTCGGAAGACATTAAATTTCGTGATGGTTTGAGCCTGATTACGAAGATTTTCATTATGTTCGAGGTTAAAAATCCCTTTGCAAATTGATATTGCAGCAGTTTATCGTGGCCATTGTAGCGATCGTGTACTTAATCATCGCACGAATAGATTCATAAATAAAGTGTGTGTGTGTATAGGAGGAGAGAAGAGAGTTTGAGAAAGCAGGCGGGGGAGGTATGAAAAAACGGTTAAAATCGGGGGAAAAATGAGGAACGATTTGTAGACGTCAAGATCATTGGATACAACTGAGTCGGATAGTATACATTCTGATACACACATATTACCTTCTTTCTTTCTCACGTTGGATATGGACCACTGAAGAAGCTCCGATCTTTCTCGCTGCCACACACCTTGGGCCCTGCTATGTACATAATGGAAATGAGAATGGAAGAAAAGATAATATCCAAGTCCGCACACCTTTGCACATCTATCTCCGTACACACGAGCGTATTCGAGCATAAGAGAAATCCAGAAGGCGTGTGCACACTGTCCTCGTATGAGAGAACGTTGCAAAATCCGTTTCGCGATCGCGCGCCCGCGGAACACCTTTTGCCTCGCTCATCCCCTGCTCGATGGGTCCCGAGTGATAGAATCGCTCCCCCACTTTCCTCCAGCACCGATGAAGAAGCCCTTGGCGCTTGCATTCGTAGGAAAATACGCAAATTATTCTTCTCTACAAACGCTGAACTTAATCGCCGTTCCCCCGCCCCCCTGAAAATGTTGAGAAAATCACGTTTTGCTAATCCCCACGAAATTAATTCGATACTATTTTCCCTGTGCGTACCCGAGCAACGTAAAACTAAAGCTTGGCTCGTATCCACTCGCACAATACCTGGAGCAGTTCGCATGCGCACGCGCGCGTGTGTGCATTACTGGAGTTTGTTGGACTCGAAGCTCTCGCGATTTCGATACGATAGGTATACACGCGGGCGAATTTATCATCGGCTCTCGGGCATCCATTGATAAATTCCACGCATTCATAACGTACCGTGCTCTCGAGGAAGAGGGGAGCCCTCCTGGTGCGTGAGGCTCGTGTCATACGTCTCTCTTATTCTTATTCCCTCTCCCTCACTCTTTCGCAATCTCCATTTTTTCTCTTCCTTTTGCTCATCTTGGCAGACTGGACCGCGAGAAAGGACACGCGATACGCTCTCTTTACACGCCGCCCCGCACACCACGCAATTTACGTGTGTGCACGTGCTGCATTAATATCAAGATAAAACACACACGGATTAACGCGATATATTATAATATTTACAGAAACAATTAATAGCTACGCTGCTTATAAATAAGTCGCGGAGCTTAGATATCGCGTGTCCGCGTGTATACTCAGATTCTCGTATATGTAGGGCAACATTGAATTTGGGGTTTGTATATATAAGAGCGCGCGGAGATGAAGATGAGATACTCGATTCTCGCAGTCATAATTTTTCCCTCCGTCGGAGAGCGGCACAGCTCCGTTTTGTTTTTTTTTTTTTTTTTTTTTTTTCGTGATGCGTTCAACGTTTCGATTCCATCTCGGTTGCTCCTATTTGTTTATTCGTATGCTCGGGGTTCGTCTCGGTTGACGCATTCGTGGATCGATTTCCAACGAGCGCGGCGATTGAAAAGAGATTTATGGTACTACGAAACTCCTGTTTATGAGAGCGGACTTGACTCGGGGAGCGAAAAGTTCGTTTCTCACTTTCCCGCGCATGCCCGCGTACGCGGCATGCCAAAATGAACGCGGCGGGCTACGGAGCTTCATTGGCTCGATTTAAAATTGGCGCATGCGAAAAATCTCGCGGCGGGGATCATAGCAACTCGAGAACGGAATGACGCGGCGATGAGGCTTGAAGCGAAACTCGGGCTGTGAAAAATTCAGAGAAATCTCAATGAGATTTCACAGTCGCGTAAATTCGATTGTCAACGAGAATGAAGCTGGGTCAGCAGCAGACTCTCAGTCTGGAATTTCGCGCTATGCTCGAGGCGAGCTGCTAACAGAGATGCAGCCCGCGTCGCGCGAAATATCATCGCATAAACGACATATACGTGCGTTTATGTATGAGAGGATATGCGTGACTCAAGTGCGCGCGATCTAATCGCCTTAATGAGACAATTTGGCGATCGTTCGCGACGATAAAACGGTTTGTTTTGTCTGTGACTCGCTCGATTCTGGCTACACTCTCGTTCTCTTCGTTCGCAATGATCTTGCGTCTCGTTATGTGCATATATCTCACTTTCAAGTGACGTTCCAGACCTCTGCAACGGAGAAGCACCGCTTTCCGAGAGCTCGTGATGTATATTTCGCTTGTTATAGTCATTGAAATTATTATCGAGTTGAGAATAAGATTTCGCGTGATTATTCCCGAGACGGCGAGTCTTCTTCGTCGTTCTCGCGTCGTTACGAAAAGCCAATGTTTCTATTTCAACTGCTCTGCTCCGGCGCAAAGATTTGACACTTTGGGACACTGCGTCGCGAGATTTTCTCAGTTTAGTTTTGCCGAGTCGCTCCCCATTCCTTCTTTTCTAACGTTTGAACGTGTATAAACGATTATTTATCAATCGCGTACGAGTTGAATTTTAATGAACGAATCTTGGAGTCGCATTCATAATCAAAAAACGTTGTTCAAATTTTTCGACTACACGATAATTTGCTCAATGCGAATAACCCGATGGATCATCGTTACGAATCGTAATGGAAAATAAACACTGAGAATATCCGATTGAAATTGGCAAAGTCACTGAACTACCGATGACTCACGTTCGGCTCTCTATAAACGTATGTGTAATATATAGCTCTGAGAAAACGGGATCAGGAGCCTCGAGATGAGAATGCTTTCCTCGAAAAATCTCGGAGAGGCGAGAGCATGTGACCCGAAACGTGTCAGCCATGTGCTTTGCCCCTTACCACCTCCTCCGATCTTTTCTCTTTCGGTTACTCTTGGAAACATACTTTATTTAGTTTTCCGACTTCCATGCCACAAGAATAGAAAGTTCACCGGTACTTTTTTCCCTCTGCAGTCGAGACAATGCGGCCACTGAGTCTGTGGATCGAGACGATTTTACATTTTTGTATTCGAATTCTAGCACCGATTCAATTACGAAGATCAGTCTTTTAAAATTCGTGACGCTGTCGAAATCTCGAACTCGAACAAATCCGCCACAGCTGCAGATACTTTCGATAAAAAAGGCCGAAAACGTGCTCAATTTCGGGAAACTCTTTTATCACTTTCGCATCTTTTTCTCCTATCCCACCTCACCGATCTCGACTTTTGTGGGCTTTCCCCGATCGCGATATCTTTGCTGGCCGAATCACCGGAAAACCTTTCCCCGAATTCGGAAATTTTTCAGCCCCACTGACAAAACATGCTCGAGTTTTTCACTCGAAAAAATGTTTATTTTTTTCTTTCCATCTAGAAGTATTGATCCCGCGTGTACTTTTACGTGGGTTAGTTATATCGATCAGAAATCCTCTGCTTCGTGTATTATCGTATATGAACCACTGTTATTTGCTTCTTTGGCTCGCGCTCGTTCCTCGCATAAAATCTCATAACGCTGGCTTGTCCAAACAAACGAAAGATTCACGGCTCCGTCTTGTTGGGAACTGTCGGACATTTTAACGCTCACCAAATTACGGCTGCAGTTCACGCCGAAGAAGCGGAATATATGAGCAAAAACAAAGAGAAGTGAAACTGGGAGAAAAACAGTTTACGATCGTTTGTGTCACTCCTGTATTTTCGTGTTTATCAGCATGATGTACACGACGAAAAAGTGGGAAAACTGCTAAACTGCAGTCTTTTATGAACTCAATAAATGGGGGAGCGCTTTGAAAATGATTGACGAAACGAAAAGTTTTTAAATGTGCGACTTTTTATTATAAAATTTATGAAAACTCATGAACCTTCCTCAGAATGAAACTTTCCCACGCGGAAGTGATTTATGATTAAGGAAGTAAGCGAGATTGAATGAATTGAAAGATCGAGGAGCGAAGCCGACTGTCCTCCACCGAAAACCAGGCTTGACCACTCTCATAATTTCACGGTGAGTCGTAACTCATGCGGGTGTTTACAGGGTGGATGGAAGCGAGCTTGGAGCAAACCTGACGATCAACAAACACACAAATGACACCCCCACCTTCCAACGATCGCGTCTCGCGTCTATAAACTCCAATAAATATCAATGAGTAGGGACACGACCCCGCAATGGTGCTCGCGTACGCACGAACTCGAGTCGTATCAATTGCACGACGTCCGGGATCTTAGCCCGTCGCATCCGTTCGTCGGGGAAGATAAAAGTCGCGTGACGAATATCAGCCGTATATCTCTACATAATAATAAATTAGCACGATCATCGTTTGTGAACAATGACGAGAGACTTGACCATCTTGGTTTCCGGGTTCCCCGCTTGACCTCGGATATTGCTCGTCTGTTTTCAAAGCTCGCTAATCGGTTCATCGTTTCTCGATTCGCGCGCAGTTTATTTTGGCAGAATTATACAAGCCAACTCGCTATTGAAAATGGTCCAACTGGATCTGCTCGTTTCCGGTCATTGAAGTTTCAAGGGAAACGATGACTTCGTTGGCTGTCAATGAATCTCTCGGTAAATAAGATCGTGTATGGGCCTTGTGTGTGTGTGCATTAGAATCTGAAAGCTGCCGGTGAATATATCGATGCTCGTGTACGAAGCTTCGTCATCCGTATCGCGAGCATGGCTTCTCCATCCGTTTTACATCCGTTCGTTCGTCGGTACGAGGCAAGATGAAAGGGTAAATCGCGTAAGACTAAAGTGAATATAAGTCGAAATAACTGAGCGGCAGCTCCTTTCTTCCTCTTCTTCATTCTCACTTGTACGTACCGATAAATGTATATATATACAGAGGCATATAGATTCGAAAAGTTTTTTCTTCTTTGAGGCGCTTTCTGCGAAATCGTAAAGATATAACCACTCTATTCGTGAAGGAACTGGGAAAAAATGAAGGAGTAAATGGCTCTGTGCAAGATGACGTTCTTGTGTTGCAGCAGCAGCAGCAGCAGCAGCATCCGTAAAAGCTCAACTCATTTTCTCTTCCCTCTTCCTCTCTTTCTATCGCAGTCTCTTCCTTTTTTGCTCTCGTTCTGTCTTCTCATTTTAATAGCCCAATGAGGTTGATTCTCAGTCTTCTTTCTCTCTCGTCCTCTCTCTCTTGCTCTCTGTCCACTGTCGTGTTAATGACGCGAGTAATGACAGTCCCCTCGAAGTGCCACAGAGAGCCAAGGGGACGAGGGAGAAACGAGTTCAAGACTCCCCCGAGCCGTGTAATCGAGACTCTTCAATTTGGTTTCCCCTGCTCACCTGAATTTAGGGATACGCGGGAGCGTGAAACTTGATAGCACAAAAAATGCGATTTCTTTCGATACGATTTACCGGCAAAAAGTGCTTCCATTTGGATTTTAACGAGTCAGCTACTTTCGGGATAATCGAAATTTATCACGAGTTCTCGGATCTTCTTCGTTTTATTTTCGACCCGGGTTCGAAGCGAAATTGAGCCGTTGCGCGACCCGTCCAACCGAATCAACCGTATCTCGATGGAATTGACGTGAGCAGAGGTACACAAATTTATACTCGAAAGGAACGAAAAATACATTTTAATTACAAAGTCTCAACATACGATGTCTGCACAAATTTCAATTAAATCTTCTCAATAAAGATAATGTGACGAAAAAAAAAACCAAAAAACACGGGTTGATGCTTGGAATGGAATGCCGCGAAATCTCGGGGGTGGAACGCGCTCCATCTCTGAGAACAGTACGAGCCTTTATCCGAGCACATCGCTCTTGAATCCCATGCACCCGCACATCAATAAAATCTCCTCGCATCAACTTTTACAGAAATCATTTTGAAATGCGTGTCTAAAAAAAGCAAGCAAACTGGTGAGGAATCGAGGACGAGATAGAAGAACGAGTTTCTCCCGCGACTATGAATCGCACGAGGAGATAAAACCTAAACCGAAATCTCACTGCTGAAAAGCACCACTATATTTTGTTGAACGTTTTTTCTGCTCCCATCGAGTAGACGCTCTTGATTCTTCGTCGAAAACGACCTTCAGTCGATACTTGACTGAGACACGTCTGTGCACAGTCAATTTGACAGGAAAATCCTGCTTAAATCGCCTCTTTTTGACGTCCACAAAATTGAGAGATCAAGATCCAAGCGCTCGGCTTGATCCTCGCCTTATTTTGAATGGTCCTGGCTCGAAATCGGTTTAAGGTTTGAGAGCAAGGGTGCTGCTGCACGACCGTATTGCTCGACCGTCGAAAAAAACGGAGTCAAAGTTATAGCGGAGAAGAGTTCCGCCATGTCCGATCGTATTATAAATTCTTTATGTATATATATGTGTATATTCATGTTCATAAAATATGCTCAGTATACGTAAGGTCTGCGGGATGGTGGGATACGCGTGGTACCGGGACGGCTGGGCGTGCATGCGATTATCTCTTGGTAACTCAATCTCTTTTGCTCTCGAAACGTGCGCCTACCAGGCTCTTTTCTGCATTGACGGTCCAATTTTTTTCCCGCATACGTATATAAACGATGTTTCGTTCTGCATACGCTTAATCATTTCTCAAGATAATTTTAATTTTGTTTATTCATTTCTTGACATCTTGTAGGGGGATGGAATGAAATTTTACGATTCGTTAGCGGATCATTTGGAAGTGGTTGCATGATCGTTCCGATGGAAATTGAAATTTCGCGAATGATTTTTTCGGATTTTTCGAATTATCGAGTTTCTGAAATGTTTGTTGATTTTTTAACGAAACCTGTAAAATTAAATTATTTTTATAAGGATGCGAAAAAAATGAGCAATTTCTCGTTCACAATTTTATGCCCGTTCACTCATCAGCAGCTCAAGGCCTTCTTTGCTTTTGCGTTACGAAAAAACGGGCGCGGGTTCATGTTTGACGGTTCACGTGCTTCATTTGCGGCTTGTTTTTCTCTCGGGACGCGTTAAGTACAAAGTACGTGCAAGATTAATGTACAATGAAAAATAATTAATGATATTTTCGTCGGCAAAAGGTCCGATTGAATGGTACGTGTTTGGAGGGACTGCCGGGGGAGGACATTAGCAACGGATTATCGCGGTTAATAGAATCGCATCGGGATATAATACACACGGAATACTTTGCGCACTCGCACGTTGTCAATTACAACGAGCTCGTCACGCCGCTCTACGGCTCGAGGGGCAGGAGGGAGAAGGATCGAGAGAACGCTCTTACTCCGTGCCTCTGCGTCCCTCCTTCTCGGTCTCTTTGTAAGCAATATCGAAGAATAAAAGGAAAGCCGAAAAGAAGAATCATTCATTTGTGTTACGGATCTTCACCTTCCTCCGCTTCCTCTCTCGCCATGCACATCTCGCTACGGGGTACCGTAGCGAAAGATCGAAACGTCTTCATACTCGGTGTGATCTCTTTTGCAAGAGAGCGAGAGAGCCCAAAAACAGACACACCGCGGACGCGTACAGGAGGGAGGAAAAAACCGTGGAAAAAGAGGCCGAAAAACCTGACACGAGGAGCCACGGTGAAGCGTGCATCAGCACTATTCCACGAGCAATTTTTTTTCTGGTTCCCGTTCGTTATATGCGATCTAAGAAAAATCCAATTTTCTTCCTTCAACAATACTCTCGACCTCCTCACTTTGCAAAACCACCACAATTACATTGGCCATTTTTCTGCATAAAAACCTCCCTAAAATTTCATCATAGAAATATCACGAAATTGAGTCCTTTTGGAACAGAATCTCAAGTTGAGTCTTCCTTTCCATACGATTACGAACGCCACGTTTGAAATAATAGTGAAAAGTTTTATTGTTCGAATCGTTTCTGCGAGAGTTTAACGCAAGGACAAGCTTTGCAAAAATGGTTTATGGTGAATCGAGTAGCACGAAAAAGCATGGGTATGCAAGGGAGAGAGAGAGAGAGAGAGAGCAGAAAGTCCTGGGGACTATGCATCATCGACTTGGACATGGGGCAACAGCAGAAGCAGCGAAATCTCCGCCTCGCATCCTCTCTCACATCCTCGAGTTCCATCCGCAACTTATCTCTTCTCATAGCCTTTTCGAATTTCATCATGTGTGTGTACGTACGTATATGTGTATAGTTACATGAGAATATCCACAGGTATACACAAGAATATGGCAGCCCCCACTCCGTCGTATCGTGTTCTTCTTTGCATGCAGTCTATCGGCGTCCTTCACGCTCGATCTTTCCCCCCCTCCCATCTGTATGGGTGCACGAATATGTATTTTTTAAATATAAAAAATAAAAAAATACGTGAATGTGTATATCGTTCTTGACTTCGTGGTTGAGCTCGCACGTTCCACAGAGTAAAAAAGAATGATCCAGCAGGAGGAATACCTGTCCCAGCCCTCTTCTTTGCGCAGCGCAGGTCCTGGGGAAGAAAAAATGAAGGCAAAAAATACGAAAAAATCTTGGATATAGAGTTCTCTGAGGGAATTTCAGTACGAATAAAGATCCCTTCGTAGTAACGGTTTGGGTCATGGAGAATTTCACCTCGTGCTCGCTTCTCGATATTTTTATTTCCATAATGTATATGAACGAAGTAGAATCTTTCATTGCGATTGAACGATTCCTCCAAAAATAAGTGAAGAATGTAAAGAAGAATGAAAGAACATGAATTGAGACACTAGTCGGTCTCGGTTCGACGAAGCGATGCTGCAAGCCCGTCGTCTCCGGATCCGAGCCTCGCATTTCGGGGGACACATTCACGTCCGCCTGGGCGTATATAATCTTTAATTCCCGCGCATCAATTATTCGGCGATTTAAACTCGATAAATAAGCAATTGAATTATCGACGGAAGACTCGCCTGGATTTAATTCTCGCACTCGGAATATCCCCGTAACAACGCGCGCGCTCGCATCCGCGCGTGTATATTCGAACATACAAAAGATACTTTTCTAGGTGTTTAATCGGACCAAGATTTAGAATCGTCCGCGAGGAGATGCGTTGCGCTGAAAGTCCGCGAAGAAATAATCGTCCCAATAAAATTTATATACGCACACAGCTGCGTACACAGACACATACGCAGAGGCTCTTGCTCCTGTGGACTCGTCCGAGTCCAGGCATCCAGGCGTGGTTGGTATTAGCATTAGCGGGAGAGCATCCGAGGGCATTAATCAGGATTAAACGGTCCACATGCCGCCAGTATCCTCCCGTCTCTTTCTTTCCATTTTTTCTACTTTTTTTTTCTTCTTCTTCTTCTTCTTCTTCTTACAGAGAAAGACGAAACGTGAAGATTTTCACTTTAGCCTTTCGTTTTGTTTTGTTGCTGTTGTTGTTGTTTTTTTTTCGGTTATTCTTTTTCACTCGCCGTATGAAATACTCACTGAATCAACCGGATATATAGATATTCGTGTATCACACACGTAAAAAGCTGTGTGTACGCGGCGCGTCTCGTTCTCTGTGCGTAGCTCTCTGCTCTCGACCAATAATTCACGACTCGCGCTTTCCGAAAGTTCTCCTTTTATTAGACGCGCGTACCGTGACGTTCATTTGTCAAAAACGAACAACCGCGTTCTTGTCTCGAACGACACTAACAACGACGAGGCTAACTCACTGGCCTTTTCAACGTTCCTTCATCTCCTCTTTCGACAGTCCGTTCTGCGTCTTCTTCTTTCTCGTGCTCCTCGCTTCGCTCATTTGGTTTATTGTTTTATGTTTATTTCGTCCCATTTCCGATGAATTTTCAGATTTTTCTTGAGATTCCACAGTAATCAATAAATTAATTGTCGAGTTTTTTGCGCCATTTTCGTCTGACCATTTGGACAGAGTTTGCACATTGACGACTCCGATATTTCGAGTGCTCGAGCCAGTTGAATCTAGCCTCTGTGCTTTTGTACCTCGGACTTCTTATTTGCACCGCAACTCCGTAAATCCGATCGCGCGGAGACACGAGCAGTATCGCGAGACCCGACGAGGTTATCGGAATCGCTTTATTCTCCCTTCTCGTTGTGATTATATACAACGAAGCCACGAAGAGAGACTCGCTGGGGGAACGACAAGCGATCTTGCGGGAGTAAATACAGACTCGAGAAAATTGCGTAAACGATCCAATGCAAATAATGTCCATTTATTAATCGATAACTCGAGGCTGAAAGGGCTTATCGAGGGCGAGTTGGAGCCTGGACATCGTGCCCTTTTGTTCGATGCACACGTCTAATGCTGCGTGTGTATGGCGATTGAGTGCAGCAGATCGAATTCAATGAGAGCACTGTTGGTCCACGAGTTCATTGATATCGCTCAATTAATGGATTAAAATAACTCTCGAGGCAATTCTTCGGAGTCGAGGTTCGGAGACTCTCCTTTCTCCTCATCATTTGAATCTGTCACTTTTTTTTGTTTTTTCTTATTACGAGGATCGATTTTTCACTCTCGATCTTTTCGACGAATACTCCCATTTTATCGACCACTTTTTCTCGCCTTTTTCTCGAGAGCTTCTCACTAAAAAAATGATGAATGATGATCATTTCTCCTTTTGGTCTACTCGCCAAAATGATCCGATGATTGAGGAACGTTATGCCGAAGCTAACGGATCTATAAACTCGAATATATTTTGTCGTTACACTTTTATGTCATCATTTGTTTTATTTACACCTCAGAATCCCTCGCTCTGTTGATATAATCTGCAAATGTTAATTAGTTCGTAAAGACCTGTACGGAGAATTTCGTTGAGTGGTGTGAGATAAGCGCGAGCAAGGCAGGGAAGCGAGACATCCGACACTATCGCGTACACTTATGAATATTACGATAATTATTATTATTATCATTTTTATTATTACTGTTACCACAAGCCCTCTTGGCTCCCATACGTGCTTCGATTTGTTTCTAGTTGTAGAATTTATCGGACAAGATAGGACTCGGGAACCTGCGAACTGGATTCGGCCGTTTTCAATGGAATTATCACTGTGCAACACTTTGCCTGTGAGGTTGGAATCGTTGGGAGCGAAGATTTTTCTTCGCGCATTAATTTCACGCTAATCTCTAAGAGCGCAGTCAATTTTATGACGAGCTACGTTTTCAATGAAACCTTCGACTTAAATCATGTTTCCTAATTTCGTTGTTTTTATGAAACTTTTAGCTCCCGTCGTTCGCGTGAATGTTGAAGCAAAATGTCGGCACGTTAATTAAACAAGAGATTCGCGAAAGTCAGTAGAGAATTATTCGTGAATGGACTCGGAGGGTTGGCATTCTCGACTTGTAAATTTGCGAAGTGAAGGCGGGGGGTGAGCGGGAACTACAGAAAGAGAGAGACTGAGAAAAAGAAGATAAAGTGTGAGGTCGAGAAAATGTGGGACCGAGAGAAAGAGCAGATAAAGACAAGACTCGTTCACGAGGCTTTCTCAGCCGGAGAAGCAAATAATTATGATCACGCGTTGACAGCTCATGCTCGTCTATATGGTCCTATATCCACTTTGCAGCACAGCAGCCAGCCTCTTTTCTCATATAAAGCAATATGGCGATCATCAATCGAGAAGCGCCCCGACGCCGATGAAATCCGCGCCTCGGCGGGGTGTCCATTAAACTCTTTCTCTCCCCCCCTCTCTCTCTCTCTCTCTCTCTCACTCGTCTCATCTAACTTTCTCAGTCAAGATTCTCAGCAGGCAGTTTCCAACACACACACACACACACACACACATGCACCGTTTTTTCCGTACGATATTGTACTCCATAAGTTATATTTCTCAGCAGCTCATCTACCCTCGTGACGAAGTACCATTCTTCTTCATGAGCTCACGCATCCTGCTGACACAAGCTCGCGCCCAAATAATCTCATTAGCTACCTTAATGCATAATTCCCTTAATACGTGTTTTTCGTCTTTATGATGAAATAAAAATACGTTTCAAAAAAATCTTCCCTGTGAAACGTTTTAATTCCGTGGGGTCCATCATCGAGGACACCCAAAAAGTTGAGCTTTTTTTCTTTTTTTACCATAACGTAATTGTCATAGAATTTTCAAATCATCGGTATCATACGAGTGGGGTCACCGTCGCTCGCCACTTACAAATATCTTTCGCTGAATCTTTACGAAAAATTTCTTTCACGACTTTTTAGTGCAAAAAAGACCGAATTCCCAGTTGAAAATATAAAAATTTGATCCCGCATCATTTGTTCCACGTGCTTTCGCAGATTGAATTTTTTTGGCAATGCAGACGCTGCTGCATATCGTAGCGAGAAAAAGCTTCGGCTACTGCACCAAAATAATCTCTTCTTCCAAGACTCTTTCGCTCGTTTTCTATCAAGTTTTTTTTTTTTCTTTCTTTCAACTATTTTTTGTGTGTCGATGTTTTTTTCATTCACCGCGGCGAAAAGAGGAAGAAAGAGAGATATGAATTTCTCTTCGCGAGCTGCTCTTCTCGCTGTGCATTTATCTCGTTGAATGAATCGTCGGTGATATTTTACCGTCGAAAGTCGACGCCCGGCGAGCACGGGGGCTCCGGTTACCCTCCCTCGTACGATATTTCATTTACTATATCGGCTCCCGCGCGCCCGTTGTAAACGCGCGCACCAATATTTCCACACACAAACGCAGACTCACACTTGTGCATATAAACAAAACGTCGTCGTCAATGGCGTGCCATGGGCATCGGCAACACTCGCATTAACCTTTTCCCTTTGCTGTCTTTGCTCTTCTCTGATCTTACGCGCGAGAGAACGAAGCGACGTGAAATGGTTCGGCTACTGAGGCTTTTATTTCCCGTATCAAATATTGAAATTTCTTCGTCCTCCGACTCGATAGTAATTGGAAACGATACTGCATAAAATGATCAATGAAAAGGATGAATGAAGAAGCGTAAGAGAAAATGGATTACACCGAGACGATGTTGAATGGAAAAAAGGCCTGCTGACTTCCTGTTTTATGCAGCATTCATCCAAAATCATTGATCGATTTCGGTGCTAAACGTAACGACCCGGGAGCTTTAAACAAACGTTGAAAATTCGTGGGTTCAGTTTTTTGAGTTTTTATTTTTCGTGAGTTTCGATTTCGTGAGTTTTATTTTTATTTTTATTTTTTTTTTTAATTGTTTCAATAAATGAGAGGAACGGGGATTCCGAGTTTCTCGAAACGTTCCAATTATACCGAAGAAACTGAGAAAAACAGGTTGCCGTTGGAATGTACACATAATTTCCCGTCCTACCGGCCAATGAAGAAGCGAGTACGATTTTACAAGCGCCGCGCCTTTTTAGCGCCTCGCCAACAACTTCTCTTCGTCCCCGTTCACTTAACGTATTTATTTATTTATTTTTATTTTTTCTACTCTCGAGTCTTCTCTCTTTTGAAAGCTCCCTCGGTCTCCTTCCAAGATCTCGGCTATCGATGCTTTTCATCTCTTTATATCTTGAGCATTCTCACCATAAAACGAAGTAATTGATTTGATAAAGCAGCTGGATGAAAAACGTAAAAGGAGAAATATTTTTCAAGGGAAAAGTCGTAAAACGAATGCAATGGAAGAATTCACCTCTCCGCGCATTTTAACTTCATCTCGAGCGGCGAAGCAATTATTAAAAAATCATGGTACAAACGCGCTTCGCGACTAGAATCTTTACCCGAAAAATGATAAATAATGAAACACTAAAACGACCGAATCCGCAATTCCATAAAGCCGCATCAACGCCGCATTGAATTTCAAAATGACGTTCATTATACACATAACACGAATTAAGAATTATATAAAATTATAACTAAACGGATAACTCTCGGGAATCGCATACTCGAATGAATTTACGCTTAGAGCGAAAAAAGGAATCTGATCGAGAGGAAAGTCTCCCCCCATTTTATTATTTGAACTGCAGCACAAAATATTTGGAAGATCGCCGAAAGGATTAAACGCGGTCCAATTTATATCAGAGAGAACGAAAATAATAATGACACGCGTGATCGAGGATAAAGACAAGGCGAAGTGAAATAAATAGAAATTCAAATAAATGCGTGTGAGATCGGTGGTGAGATCTATAAAGAGAGTTACTGGACAGTTTGAAAGTTGGGATTCCTACCCGATGGTATAAAGCAGGGATAGTCCCGGCGGGTTTAAATACAGACACGAAATACGGGCATATATACACGTAACACAAAAATAACGAGAATCCTCACGATTTTACGGTGGTCTCAGGACCTTTTATTGGACACGATCGCGGATCTAATGGCGCATGCATACGTATCAAACGTATTACTTTTTTTCTTCTATCGTCTCCGGTGGATCCTTTATAAAGAGAGATCCCGATTAGGACGTCCTCCCTCTGGAGATTCTCTTCTGAGCCTCGATATTCCGCGGTGAAAAAAGCGCGCGCGGCTTACCGACGTACAACCGGAGTTGCGCCCTTTCTCACAGGATCTATCGATACGTACAGGACTTTAGATCTTGTGCGCAAATCTCTCGGTTTTATTCCTTTCTCGATGGTGTTTATGTCCGAACTGCACCACATATACAGCTCTTACCAATGCTTTACACAAACTCATCCAAGAGAGAGAAAGACAAAAAACGAAAGACAGAGAGCGGAGGACACGAGAGAATGAAAAAGAGAGAAATCAATGCAGAGCTGGATCGCGCGCGGGGAGAAGAAATTTTCTCGCCGCAAGCGACGTACTTCGCGCTGGTTCAGGGATATCGTTGTCACGTTGTAAATTGTCCTACATATACATACATTTTTATGTACGAATATATACATGTACGTGCAGACTCGGAAAGTACATGCGGACCAACTAACCGAGGCGGCGATTTAATCAGAATGCTCGTCGTGTGTACACGTATGTATACATATATAGACATACGTGCATTAAATACTTATACATATAGCCTGTATTCATGCATTATAAACTCTCGGAAGAGGTTTAATATACTTATCGTTAGCACCCAGCACCACCTACCAATCTCATGATCGAACGCGTATTCTTCGAATCGTTCGTCTTATTCTCGTTCTCTATTATCTGCGTAGAACGTACATATAATATTGTGATTAATAAGATAATGAACAAAAATAAGTGAATAAATAAATTAATAATGAATAAGTGCGCATGTGAAGAGCGTTATGGGAGAATTTTCTCTTCTCGTCGAAGCGCTCGTTTCCAGAATATATTTGTTCAAGTTTTCATTCGCGCGCGCCGCATTAGTAAAGCCCCGCGCGGCGAGGAGTCGAGCTCTAAATCTCGGTGAATATATATGCGTAAACGCGCATTAACGGCAAATGAAACGCTTAAAATAGCGAGAGTAAGTCTCTCAATCATGGAAAGAAGCAATTCCAGCAGCGAAAATGATTTAAACGCGAATTTACAGACTCGCGCAGTGGAGAAGAGAAAGAGGCATGAGTAACGAGATATAACCTAACCTGCTGCGTGATTAGACTCACATTAGCTTCGAGTGTGGACTGCTTTAATGGATAGTAACACATGTTCCTACATTTCTTGTACTCGGGCGTTGGCGTCTTTTGTTATGAAATAAATGAGATTATAAAGATTGTGCTGGTTTTTTCATCATGTTTTGTTCGAGTCAAAAATTTTTCATTATATTTACATTTTTCTTGTAATTTTGTAGTTTTTTGCTTCTCGTTTTCTTCTCGGAAAACGCGAATGCTCTCGTCGCACTCCGTCTTTTCCCGTCTCTCGCTCTCATCTCTGTTCAACTTTTCTTTTGTGTCCTTCTTTTTCTTTTATTTTCTCTCTCCTCCCCCACGTCCCTTCTTTCTTCTCTCCTCTCGACTCTCCGCTTCCCTCTCTCTTAATCGCTTCTTTCTTCTTCTATTTCAACATGGACCCGTATGCCCTTGTCCGGTGGCGAGTGGGCATCCGAGGTATTTTTGAACCGGTCCATGTTGGAAAGCTCCGAAACGAGACCGTACGCACACACGCACGCTGGCTTGTACGCGTTACAATGTAGAACCGAAGACCGAAAATTTGTCCCGGTGAACAGAGAAAATATTTTTAATGCTCGCATCCCGTTCAAGCTGCGAGGGCACTTTGGTCCGAGCAATTAATACAATTGCGTGTAATTACACTTTTGAAATACATTTCATGAAGTTTCTAGAACGATAATAACACAAATGATACGTGTTTTTGGAGCCGGAATTATGTCATTCGAGCTCCGAACGGTTGCGTGACGCGCACTTGCAATAAAACGTGGCAAAAATTCGATGAAATTATTACAAGTCGTTTTGCGAACGCACGGAAAGCTCATAATTACGGCTCGATAGCGCATATACGCGAACAACTTTCACGAATAATATTTGAAAAAAGCCTTCCCAACTCAAACGACATTTTCAGCCACAAGCCAACTGATTTTTTCCTCCTTTTCCGCGTCGCCTCACCGGCCCGAAAGTCGGACATCTTCGCTCCAAAATTTTCGACATTTGAGAAGCCGAATCGTGCGAATCACTTCTGAAAAAAGTGAGCATATATGCTGTGTCGCGTGTGTACGCGAGAGCTCAACAAAACGCTCAAACTGGCACGCATGAAGGAGAGCGCCAGTGTAACGACGCGCGCGATCAAGTTGCAGATGAATTATTGAGCGCCTGGCTTGATCAAAAGACGCCGCTCAGCGAACGACAGCTCCTCTCTCCAAACGTACACATTCACGTACACGGTTTAACCTTTGTAATGTTCCTTCGATAACGTACTCACACTGAATATACAAACGGATGGCTTCGTAATGCGACTAATTTATTCATTCAATTAATTCTCGGCGATTGATACATTCGCGCATATGAATTCATAGTAAGAAAAAGCAGAATAACTTCCATTTGTTTTTTCAAGAGGGACTTTTTGTCGAAAATAGTCGAGAGTCGAGACACGCGGTCTCTCGAGCAACAGGTGTTTTGCTCAACAAGTGTGTGTATGCTTGTGCGCATTACGTCGGGAGGACTCAGGGCTCACCCCTCAGGGCATTGCGTCATTAACGCTCGTGCTCGCTACCACACTCTGATACGGAGAAGCAGCCAAGCGAGGAAATCATCTGTGTACGTGTGCATACACACACGCTTGGTATCGTACGATCGAGAGAAACTATAGGGCCGAGCAGGGCACGAGCCTAATTCGCACCCTATTCATGCAAGTATTTATGAGAGAAATAAGATTTTTGTGCTGTTTGTTCTTTCCAGGGGAATAAAGAGCTCGTGTCCCTGCCCGTCTGCTGCATGGATACTTGGGTACGGGTTATTCGAAAAGTGGTTAATTAATATTGAAGGCGAACTAGAAGAGCGTGAGCTCAACTTCCGATCGAGAAAGCGAGCTTTTGGGCTCTGAGATTCACAAAGTAAATGAACTTTCATTCGAGTTTGCTTGTGGACGATTTTTCAAAAGTTTTCTTTCCAAGCAAGTGCGGAAAAGACGAGTTCAATGGAACGGGGTACGATCGCTGGCAAACAGACTTTCAAAGGGCTTCGTAGACGTGTGGGGCTTTAACGCACAAATTCAATAGAAACTTGAGACTTTACTAATTTTGTTTAAACGTTTAAAATGATTGTAATAAAATGCATAAATAGAGGATATAAAATATGCGTGAATGACGAAGGAACCTGTTTTAATTTGAAGGGAATTCGTTGCATCGAAAAGAAATAAATAACGCTGTCACTGTCGAACAATCGTGATTCGTAAACGAGAGATAGAGGATCGACGAGGCGACACACGGAGCAGGTAGATTTTTTTTCTATCGCTCCGGGGGCGCCTATTTATAAATTCCAGCAATAAGCCCCACGGGTGAACTAGGAAGGGAGAATAGGTATTTCGTAGTGAGATACCCACTGCGTTATTTTTTCCCAGAGTCACTGAACGATTATTAATCACAAGTTTCTCTCGCTCCCTCGCTCGCTCCCCGCTTTCACGTATTTTTACATTTGTGTATTTCGATTTGCTCGCACGTATACTCTCGTATACATACAGATGTAAATTACATGCTCACCGAAGTCTTCGTGGGCACGAGATAATATCGATCACGTGCGGCATGTAATTAATTATAAACGAGTGCCGACCTTGAAATTGCTTATCCGAAGTTCGATCGCTAATCTCGTTTGAAATGTTCTCTTTTCGCGTCCCCAAGATAAAGTTGTATTCGAGCAACGAATAAAAAAAGTTTTTTGTGCTTGTGCGTATGCGAGGCCGATGGTTTTGTTCGCTTTTGCGCTCGGGTTGGCCACCACTGGCTGTAATTATGACATCTAATTAGCTTTTTTCAGCTATCATGGCGCGCGGTCTGCATGCAGGTCCAGCTTGGAATGGCAGCCATGCATTTTGCCTCCCTCCGTTATTCTCTCTCGCGCACTCATTCTGCTTCCTTCGATCTTTCCCTTTCAGCTGCTCCAAAGCCAGCAAGAAAGTCAACGTCTTTTTTATCCTCACCGCGCCAATCATACAGCTCGGAAACATCTTTCGCTATTATCTTCCTTGCACAGTTTTTTCTCCTCATTCCTCCCTTTTTATTTACCTCCTCTTATACCTTCGCTTCCTCTCCATTTTCTTCTTCTTCTTCTTTTCCTCTTTGTCTCTCAGCTTCCTCCAATTTGCTGTCCCAAAAGAAGGGAAGAAATGTTCACTCTTGTTGCCCACGTCCGCGTGGTCTATTAGACCGAACGACTCGAACGATTCAATCAGTTTCATCGAAACGCCTAATTTCCTTTCATTCCTCGATGAATATTCTGCCTCGAAGAAAACTCTGTGGACGCCCAGGCCTGATCGGGAACCGAAATTTTTTTATACAGATCTGCATAAAAAACATCGAATGTCATGGTTAATCGGACGATTCTGGAGTAAGAAGTTCTCGTTCAACCGGTCGCTCGTATACAGTTATTCATTGCCATGCTAATTATGCCAGAATTCCCATTCACATGTCGATTTTCGTCCCGTTAATTTATCGAACTGGATTCACGAAAAAAAGAGCCACGAAAAGCTCGTGATTGCTTCGTTAGTTGTCACTCAACGACTCGTCGTGACTGCTCTGATATCCCTCGAGACGAGAAACGCACAGCAGCGAAAGACTGTTCCTAAGCACGTACATTGTAACAGGGAAATGAGTGCGCAACGTTCAACCGATTCTCCGAGCATACTAAAGATATGCTTCCGTTAGATTCGTGCTCTTCAAAATTGTATGGCTCGTACTATCAGGCCATCTGTTTGTTCGGGCACTTGTCAAATGACTCCTGCGAGTATCGAATCGATTGATGGATTTTGGTCGATGTGACTACCATTAGATGTACGAAGAGACGAAAGTTGAGTCGAAGGAGAGAATTTCTCCGACAATTGACACGAGCGAGGCTCGATATTAGGTGAGCCTGGAAAGAAAATCTTTAGGAAAACAGGAAGCGAAAACGTGAGAGGATGAAAGTAAAATAAAAATGTAGAGACGAACACGCTCGTTGGCTCTACATTTCCTTTATAGTTAGATAAATATAAAAATATATTTATATCCGCGATACAGTCCGAGCTCGAGGATTGCGGAGCTCTTTCCTGCGAGTATATCAGCTGTGATAGAAAAAAAGACGCGTTTGTCTCTCTGGTTCATGTAAGGAGCAAGGATTAGCATTGGAACGTAAAACAGAGTCTCTCTCTCTGGTTCCCCCTCGCAAAACGTGACTGTACAGTGCTTATATATAGAGAGGTAAGTCCGGTGCGAGGCTCCCGGGACGTTCTCCACTTCGAGAGACGTCATTAGGGCACGCCATGTGAAGCTACTTCGCGAAGAGGCCGCTTGTGACGCCGCCACCGTCGTGGCAGCATCCGGACCATCGCAATCCTGTTCTCTCTTCCTCCTCCTTTTCTCTCTCACTCTTTCTCACTCTCTCCGGCTATCGTTGCGTTCGAGATCTTGCGATAGAAGGGCTGCGAAGGGTGCAGGGATTTCCTACCAAACGAGATACCCGATTGCTACGTAACGACGCTAAAACACACTCCCAAGCGCACACACGCGCAGCATACGGAGACACTATACGCACAAAAAGTATAGAGAAAAATAAAAAAAAGGAGCTGACGAAAGGGAAAAATTCACGGACAGATCGCGCGCTCCAGTCCCGGGGGATGAACGAGGACAAACTCCAAAGTAGAAACCGAGTGCGCGCCAAACGGTGTGGGAAAGAGAGAAGAAAGAGAAAAGGATTGAATAGCCGAAGACAAGAGGCTGCGCGACGTCAGACGACGGAAAGAAGAACACGAGTAGAAAGAACGTGTGTATAGAGAGAATGAAGAGATGGATCCTTAAAATGCACGTGTGTACTTATGTTTGCGTGTGTTTTCTTCCAAGCGTATTCATATAGCTGTACATGGGGATGTCTGTGTATCAGCGGAGAGGACCCCGACGAGACGAAGACCGATTGAGCTGTAGTCGATCTTGCTTGCCCTGTCCGAAGGAGTCTCGAATGTCTTGATGCGTGCCAGCAGCGCCCCCTCGCGCGGACTTCCCGTCTTTTTCTTCCTTCCACTTCTCCCCGTACCGTTCTCCGCTCGCGCACGGTATAGTCTTTGAGATGAAGTTTTCTTGGATCTCCATACACGTGCGTGTGACGAGCGCGCGCGTCTCTGATTTTCCGAGTTCCCGTTTTATGCGGCTTAACGAAGCGCGCGGTGCCGCGCAGCGAGCCACTTCGAGAGCGAGCTTCGCAGTTCGGAAATCCGTTCAAATATTGATTAACAAACTGAAGATGCGAATCGAAAATGATTCACGATTTCCGTTACTCTTGAAGTCCCATTTTTCAGTTGGAACATTTTACTCCGAAAAACATTCATGAACCAATTTTATAATATTTTCGTCTTTTTCTCTGTTTCACGTAAGTCTCCGCACAATAAATTATCTTCGATCGTCCTTCATTACCGCTAAGTACCCGAGCGAATACGTGAGTTTTATTCATAAGGAATGCGAATAAAGTTTAGTGCACGGAGGAAACGCAGTCTCGTCGGAATCAATGAAGTTTACGATGATTCGAAATAGCTTACGTAAAATCGACGCAAATTTATGTCACAAAAAGAAATCGTCGCGTGTTTATTGATCCCCCGAGACCGACCTTAATTAGCTCAACGTGACGAAAGCCGAGGAGCTTTGGAGTTAAACTGATCGTGGGAATCGCGGACCGATAATTAAGCCGAAAATTATTCGAAGCAATAGAAAATAAACGTTTGAGCATCCCAGGCTCATTGATAAATATGTATATAGCAAGCTGTATAGTAAAAAAAATCAACGTTATTTGGAGTATCGTAATAAGTCGATAAAAGCAAAGGCAAGAGAAAAAATGGCGAATTGAGGATCGCAGATGAATGATCAGTGCAAACGCATTAAAAGCAGAGGCAATAAAAATAATGAAAAGAGAAGAAGAAGAAGAAAAACACACGAGTATGAGCGTTTTATGTAGTGCTACGTGCGCATAAAGTGGTAGGTAGGCAGAGAGTGGGGGGGTACGAGGAACGCCCATACTATCGAATGTAATTACAGGGTATACCAACATCCAAATTTATAATGTCCCTGCTAACTACCGGCCACTCCTTCGATATTTTCCAAACCGAAAAATGAACCGTTTCACATACGCTTGTGTGAATACGATTTTGAGCAATGTAGAAAAAATCGAGTTCGTTAAAAATTGCAAATGAACATTTTTCTCTACGGTGTGCCTAATTAATCTGTAATTTGATTTTCAATACGAATCCACGTAACATGCGGACGTGTATTCTCGCCCGATTTTTTTCTCACGCACTCAATAAACTCGTGCATAAAGATCGAGCACTGATTCACACAACGTCGATTGCGCAGCTTCAACATGAACAAGTTGACAGAGTAAAATACCGGAAAAAAAATCGAAGCCCGGTACGAGTCACGCAGTTGACGAAACATTCGTCATGTAACTGCGTACATTCGTTATTAAATTTTACCTTATATGATGGGCTTAAGGTCCAAGCACCTGCGTCGAAAGGAAGAGAGGAAATAAACACGTATTAAGGAGGGGTGGAAACGAGAACGAATATGTGGGAGGGAGAGAAGAGGAGAGGGAAAGAGAGAGCATGAACACAATGAGGTAGTAAGGATGGAGGTGATCGGAGAGAAGCTGGACGCGATAGAGCCATAGATCATCTCGCATGTGGTCCGAAGAACCCGAGAGCCCCCTTTGGCCTCTTCTCTCTCTCTCTCTCTCTCTCTCTCTCTCCTCTTCCTCCCCCTTTTTCTTCATCTGCTCCTCGCTCTCTTCCATTGCCTCTCTTCCTCTCTCTCTCTCTCTCTCGCTCTCTATCGCCTTGCTCGCAAATCTCGCGCGCATCCCTGCGCCTCCGGGGACTCGTCGAGGAACACACAACACACCCGCCGTTTCGATCGCTCGCGATCGTCCCAGGCTCGCCTCTCTATATCGATCGTCCTCATCTTTCCTGACGATTTTTCTTTTTCTTCGAGCTCCCCGTTACACGCTCTCGTAACTTGATTGATTATTCTCTTGTACGAGAGAAACGGAGATAGTCTAAACGTGATATAACTTTTGAGAAATTAAAGTTTCTCGTAACTATGCCACTTCGGTTGTTCGGAACTTACGGATTTTTTGCAGATTATCGTTATAAAAATGGAGTCATTGATCCGTGGGGAAAATTCTATAAAACTCTTTTCGCATCTGCGGTTTCACCAATTCTGGCCAACATCCGAACAATCTATTTTGCACTCGCACATTTTCAATAGTTTTTCTCCAATATCCTTTTCTTGTCGCTCACCGCGTAAATTTATTCAAGCATTTACCGGAGTCTTTTAAATGTGTAAGTGTTGGGCCTGTGCGCACTGTGCAGAGGAACCCTCGATCGTGCATGCTTCTCGCCTCGTACGAACAGTTAGTACTCGATCCTCCCGAGATATCGAGGAGAGAACATGCAGAACGAGGAGCAACGAATCCTCACCCTCTTCGACACTCTTCCCCTCACTTCGTCTCTTGTATTTCTCTTTTTTCCTTCTCACACGTCCGGGTGGTCGCGAAACTTTGATAGCGAGTCGAGAATTAAGAGATCCCTTAACATTCAAATCAAAATAATGTGGGTAAACTTGCTTTGAGAACCACTGAAAAAGATTATGACATCATTCACCGAACGATGTTTCTCTCTCTTCCTCGCTCTTTCTCTCCTTCCCTCGAACTTCGTCGGGGTCGATATTAGATCGTCCGAGTGGACGCGGTACTCAAAGGAGTCATGGATAGGCGTCAGGCATCACTCACCACAATGATTTAGTTCTGGTTTGTTGAACTCCGTGCTTGTTCCAATGTATAGAAACGTGCAACACTTTTCGCTTGGGTTACAAATTTGTTGAGCGATTGATCATCGTAACGCTTTTTTTCTCCAGGACTCCCATGGTGTCACTTCGCAGTGAGTAATGTTATTCCAGATCTTTTGAATTTTAGAGACACAAAAGTGGTAGTAAAATAATCAATTTTTAGATTCGTTCCCTCCCGAGTCAAATGTCGAATGATTTGAGAGTGAATTCAACGAATCAAATGAATGAATAGTAAAGAACCATTTTCCGTGCTGCTCTGTTATAATTTGATTTTTTCTGTAAAATAGTCAGTGGACTTTGATTAGTTTTCGTTCACTCGGCTGTAGTTTTGTTTTCGATCATTTTTTTTTCCTTATCTGGTCCAACGTTCACGCGTGCTCGTTTCTTCTCGCTCGCGTGAGGTTGTGCATCTTTTTTGTGTTTTGTTGCACCACTCTACTCTGGCGTATGCACACGCGATGCAATCGGTGTTGCCAAGTCTCTGGGCGAAGAGTCAGAGAAAGAGGGAGAGAGAGAGAGAGGAGTGAGACGAAAAGATTGAAAATGCAGGAGATCAGGAAGGAGATGGAAAGCAAAAGAGAGAGGAAGACCAGCGCAGGGGGGAGAAGAGAGAGTTTAAAAACGAGCGAAATTAAGAGAGGAAGAGTTCGACGAGGAAAAAAAAGAATGAGAAAGAGATTGCCGTCGAGCCAGTAGCATCCGGGACAATTGGCGCCCGATTGGTCGGTGCTCTGTTCGCCGTCAGCGCCCTCGTGAGCACAAGTGGTGCGAGCTACCAATTCCAGAAGCGTTGTTAACCGCTTTTCTCCCTCAAGCTCCGAATCCCTATTCCATTTATCGATACTCGACTGAGCTCGTGTCTTCAGAAATGAAGAATCATGGGAGAAGAAATTCCAACGTATGCAAAAAAAAAGAGAATCGTCGAGTGTCTTAACGCTGGTTCCGTATCTATACCGCGAGGAAAAATGATGAATCGCAAGATCGCGATTGAAGGGGGTGAAATTACCATCGAAAAATGAAAAACCGAATCGGAGTGAAAATAATTCCCCATTGCTTTAGACGTTCTGCTGGCCTTTCTCACAGAAAATTCATTCCGAACGAAACAACCAGCGGAACATTGCGTTTCCAAGTGTTTTAGTCGGCGCACAAGCAAAAGTGGTTGTTTCGATCGGAAGTAAATAAGTTTGCAATTTCACAAGAAGCTGAGAACGCAGGAGATCGTGATACAGAGCGGGTGGTAGGTGAATACACATTCGAACGCGTCCGCATGCTTATATACACAAGAGTGTATGGCAAGACTCGCGCGACGACTGCAGGAGCAAACGAACGAGCAAACTCTGGTCACGCGCGCCAGCTGTAATCACGTCAGCGCTGTACCAAACCCTCTTGATTGGACCGTCCATCGGTCCTCCGTCTTCCACCCTCTTTCTCTCATTCAATCTCTCGCTTTCTCCTTCTCATTCGAGTCTGCATGTATGTACTGTGAGACTTGACTCGTTTCCGTCGCTCTTTCGTGCTTCCTCACTTTCTGTCCTTCGTGGCACGACTCCCTGTCGCGCTTCGTTCGTATATACTAGTTACGTTCTTTCCTCTTCCACTCGTCTTCTCACTCCCTTAGAGTCCTCTTTTCTCTTTCGCTATCTTTCTTTTCACTTTTATTCCTTTTTATTCTCTTCCTCCCCTCTATTCTCTCCTGAGTTCCACTTTTTCTCTTTATTTTCTACTCTCTCTCTCTCTTTATCTTCCATTTTCTGCTCGTTTCATCTGCCTCGGCGCATCCTTCTCTTTCTGCATCTTTCAGCATGCCTCCAGACCAATGGAATTCCTCTCGGTCTCATTCTTCTCTTTCTTTGTCCTTTCTTGCGCTCGTCCTCTTCGTCTCCCAATCTCCAGTTCTTTTCCCTCCGTAGGAAACGTCGAGCCACAAATGAGGTTGTCGCGTCAGCGCGTGCGTTCAGGTCCCACCGGACTTCGCGGGAGGACCGAACGAGTTTCTTTCTGTTATTCGCCTCTTCTCATTCTTCCGTTTGATATACGCACGAATAATGTATACATCCGAGGGCCGCGAGGCCACACTTGCAGCGCATTCGCAGCTCGCCGCAACCGTGCAGCAGTTGTTAATTTCTCTTCTGCTTTCCCGAACCCCCTCGCGCCCTTCTCCCGACACGATTGATCGCTCTTCATCGTAATACCTTCATTTCCCAAACGCCGCGAAACGGAACGACCGATATTTCAGAAGTTTCGACCCAGCCAAGAACATTAATCAATCGAAAGCAACCTTATGACGAAATCATGAATTAATTAGGAGATCGGAGCAACGATAAAACGGAACGCGAGATCGAGGAATCACCGTGTCCGTCGTTGTACACATGTAAGACAGCAAGAAAGCGACCTCCTCCTTCCTCCTGCGGAGCCGATCCTCGTCTCCCCGTCCCGTAACATCCCGAGTGCACGAAAAACATTCCGCAACAAAAATGGCCGCTATAACATGTACGAAAGTGACGCATCCATATTTCCTCCGAGTGTATCCGCGGTGCGAAGGATGGAAATGTTGAAGGGCGAGATGCACAAGAAAATATATGTAGAGGCATGTTCAGGAATGAACGGAGAGCGAGCGATAGAGCGAGAAAGAGAGAAAAGTTGGATTATGGTCCGTTGTCTCTCGCGCTGCTTCTCCAACCGGTGCTCCACCGTACAGGCGCGAGATATTCACGCATACCGAGGATGCCGAGCACACGCTGGTGTGCTACGACTTTATGAGGGGTCTCGCCATAAAAAGCCAATGTAATACAACTTGCCAGAGTATACAACTCCATATACATATATATATATATAAATGCGTATAAGTTGAGAGATACAGATATAAGCACATGAGCACGCACTCACACAAAACACACCAAAAGGTTGATATGTCGGACCTTGATACAACCGCGAAAAACACGAGTTGTTGCGCGCATGCGTCGACGATCTTGCCAAACTCTCTGCCGCTTCGCCCCTCCCGTCCTATCTCCTCGAACAACTTAATAATTTTCGGCTGTATATGCTTCGGGTATCACTGGCCGATGAGGGCTTTTAGAATCCATAAAAGTCGAAACTCCAGCTCGCAAGAAATCTCGTCAAATTCGCATTCTTCTGCTCTAGCCAGGGCCTCGCATTTTTTTTCTCACGAAAAAAGTGTTTTGTTGAAATTCGTCGAGCTCCCCGTCGATGGGCTCGTCGACGACGCCTAAGCAGCGCGATAATCGCTCTATACGTTCCTCGGAATGATATCGGTAGGTCAGTCATTAACTTGCCAACGCGAAGGAAGCATATAACTAAACGCACTGTCACGTCAAGACGTTTTCAAGTTATTAATTACACTCAATCCTAGCGGCTCTCTCATGAAGCATCGCGCACGCAAAGTACATCGGGAGTAATCCAGTGAGCAGTGCGACGTTAATGATGCCTCGGTAGAGGCGTAATACATTGTCCTCCGTACGCAAATACAAATTTCCAATTACAGATAAACGCTCGACGAGTCGTGTATATACACACACGAGCGAGGAAAGTGTGCATCGCTATAAGCGCGTGCATCAAACCGGACCGGCGTATATATGTGGACGTGTATAAGTACGCATTTAAATATGTATATGGGCACCGTAGCTCAAAAGTGCCGAGGTTAAAGAGGATGAAGCAGTTATGTTTGCGTGTCTGGTGGTGCTGCGAAGGTACGGCAGCGCGCGGCGGCGTGTGTGGGACGAGAGAGATACGGGGGAAGGGGAGGAAGCAAGGGTGCAAAAGGGAAAACGCTCAGGGGCGTTCGTCCTCGCGGAGTCGATGCATGAATACGCGGGGGGATACGTGGATGCGCGCAGGTACGAGCGTTTCGAGGTGAAGCGTACGACGGCTATCGGTAATAGACTCGGGGCGTCTGTTTTGGCGGCAGCGGAGTCGAGTATAAAAGCACAGAATACGGGAGAAAGAAGGGAGGCTGTTTGAGGAAGGAGGATTAAAAAGAGCGTAGAAAAAGGTGAAAAAGAGGGGAAAAACATTCCTACGGATGCCGTTGGTTTGCTCGAAACCCGGAGTATTATGCATAAACCGAAGATTGGGCCTCATTACCGGCACGCAGCTGCTCGCCTGTGCGCTGCTCCTCTCTTCGCGAGCACAGGGCTAATAAGCCGTCACAGCTTCTGTGTAAACGCGAGCCGATGCAAATCCCGCGCCACCGCCGCCGCCGCCCCGATTGACCCGCCCGCCTATGAGAGCGCCGAGATTGCGCGCACCCGAAAGAGCACCACGGAGAACCACGTCGCCGTACCGAGGTGTATGCGTTAACACACGCACACACACACACACACACACACACAAATTTATACGGTATTTCATCCGGCGGATCCCGTTTTTCTTCTCCTCGACTCTATATTTATTATATACCCCGGCTTTGTGTAGGAGTGAAAAAGGGAAGGAGCGAACCATCAACGCGCCAACAGGCAGAGGGCGCTGACGCTAAACGCCGCGAGCGATCCAAGCGGGACGCTTTGGTACTAACCTTCTTCTTCTTCTTCTTCTTCTTCTTCTTCTTTATTTTCTCTCCTCCTCGCACTTTTCGCCGCAACCATATTTCTTCTCGGTCTCTTTATTCTTTCTCCCCCCTCCCCTGCTCCCAAGCTGCTTTTTCTCTTCTCGTTTCTCGTATCCTGGCGTGATGAAATTCACGATTTTGCATTTTAACGGTGCACCCCTCCAACACACATGTCTACAACGAAATACGAAACGAGCCACTCGTCGAGAGGAGTTAGAGCGCTCCTCTTTCCCTCGCTCTCGCTTCATGCATGCGCCCCGGGACAGCGACGAGATCCGAAAAAATTGGCTGCTTCCTTTGTAATGCACGAAAGCATACCCAACATTATTTTTTTGAAAACAATCATCAAGAATATCCATAAATAGAAGCCTCGGTTACTCTCCACAAACGAATTCGTGCGATACAAATTAAATGACTGTTGGACAATCATTTTTCACGGAATGCCGAAGGCAAAAGTGCAACGACTCCGCAACAAACGGATAAATGAACGAGTAAATAAAATATATAACGCACGCTTATTCACGATAATGTACGCTCACTCGGAACTCGTGAATATCGGACTTTCTCGTTTTTGGATATATACGTATCCTCGGAATACACGTATGCTTGCGGGCCGAAGAAACTTTATTGGCACAGTGTTTATCCGGGAGGAACGACGAAGTTAACCGAATTCGTTTAGCTCTCGAGGTCCGGATCGCGCTCGTCGCACGGGTTTTATACACGATCGCTCCCACCAACACACAAACGCACTTGTGTAAAATATATTTATATGCTCCGAAGGAGCTACAGAAGCGATAGAGAGGGGCAGAAGAGCAGGGAAGCAGGAGAAAGCCAGGGGGAGGAGGAGGAGAGGATTTTGTAAGGGGTTACAGGGGGCGTGGGAGGCGGTGTTGTGCGTTATCCGAAAGTTTAGTGGCTGCGGAACGCGCGCGCGCGCGCGCGCGAGCCAAGAAAACCGGTAGTAAAGTTATGCGGGATCAAGAGCGGGAGAAACGTGAAGACGTAGATCTGCCGCGCGGCGAGGCTATTCGGGGGAAAAGGGGTCTTCTTCTGTATAGGAGGGTCGTCCCCGCTATCCTCCTCGAACCCGAGTATCCGAACGATCTTCACAGATAAGGGCAGAAAGGTGTAACTTACTAGGGCCTTTATACCTCGATACACGAGCGATTCCCAAATGTTCGCGATATACGCGCGCTTGGGTGGCACTCTTTTTGCCGACCTTACCTATTTTTCCCATTCTTTCATTCCATCTTTTCGGATTTTTTTTTCGAGAGCATACGTTTGTCTATTTTTAAGCCGCGATTCGCGTATTATTCTGTTTCCCGGGTTCTACTCGCAGGCTTTGACAATTTTCTCGCCTCTTTTACCCAAATTCCTGCTCCATCATTTTTCAGGCTCTCACTTTTTTCTGGCCTTCGGGTCTTTTTGTAAACTCGAGTGAGTCGTCCTGGCTCGCGGTCGCGACTTTGTCTCTATCAAATTTCGTCACTCGTTACAGTCCCACGAATTTGGCAATTTTTTGGTTAGCACCGTTCCATTCTGGCTTCCGGAGTGTATCGAGTTCGATACGAAGCTAGATATTGACTTATTGAGGCGATGGAAAATAGACCTGCCGATACTGCGTTTCGTCGGTTTTTCATTTGAATTTATTGCTCGATTGTCAAAATGGAGATTGCGAAACTTTCTTCGAACTCGCTTTCACAGGCGTGCCTGTGTTTTCCAAATTTTTATACGTCGATGGAAAATAATTCGTCCAAGCCGTCAGCCGGGAGATTACGATCTCGAGGCCGGCGAGCTCACTCTCTCTCTCTCTCTCTCACCCTGCAATTTGCATCGCTCGTAGGTTTTCGCGGATTAGAAGACAAGAAGAGGCTCGCGATCCGAGGCGAAGGTGGTGGCGTTTCAGGACACGGAGGGTTATAACAGGAAATTCCCTGCAATGTCCGCAGCTTTACGAGATCTCTCGCGCCCGTGCATGTGCACGCGCGTCTGCGTGTGTGTCCGAAGCAAGCTCTGAGCCGGGAGGGAAAAAAGGGACGCGGGTGTCCCGCGGTGCGTTCGCGAAACTTGGAAGGCTGCTGCGCGCGCACGATAAAAGATCCCAGCCGATCTTATTATCCCCCTGCGTTAAGCGCTTTAACGAAAAATTCCCTCCTGTCATTCTTTACCCAGCACATATATGTGCACGCCTGTGCATACATATAAACTAGAGTTGGTATTTATATGTACGAGCTTCGAGAAATATTATCCGTCGCATATCCGATAGAAATGTATGAAGCGAGAGAGATAATTAACAAACTAAAAAGACTTTGGTGCGCCTCGAAAATTCAAATTTTTCGGATAATTAAGCCGATTTAATGCTCCTAATAAAATAACGGATGCCCGATGCGACTAAGGATTACGTGGAATCTGTTAATATAAAAAGTTTCGCAGTTAAATAATCGGTGCACTTTACTGAATTAGTTTGAGCGAAAATATGTTGAAAAATAAACATTTTGAGCTGCTCGTCCGGCAGTTTGGATGTTCGGAATGATTCTGAAGCGCGTGTAAATCCCCTAACGCGATCACTGCATTTTGCGAGGAATTGCAATAAATATTTTTAGCGAAGTTCAGGGTCACGGGGTGGGAAAAAAACCGGAGGGTTCACCGCGTGAGCGTGACGGCCAGGCGTGAAGTGAGACATGGGATGAAGGCGTGAAATTTCATTCCTGGAAGACTGCGTTACAGGTTTATTCTTTTATATTTAAAACGGTGAAATGCAGAATTAAAAACGGAGAGAAGGAGCAAAGGGCAAGGGCCGGGGGGGAGGGGGCGTTTTAAATGATCAAAATTCAAACGACTGTATAAGTTTTGTCCACAGACTCGAAACAACTTTACCGCGATGGAACGAACGAAGGGATCGCTCAGAGCGAATTCACCCTAAAATCACAACCAATCAATGAATAAAACTTCAAATCATTCTGACTGAGCTCAAACGAATGGGACGAGAGAATTTCCATTTTTTGACGAGAAATCCAAGGATTTTTTTAATCGAAAAAGGGTAATGAAGTATTCGACACGTTTAATGGAAGACTCGCGAGTGACTTGAGGAGCGAAAAAACTGACGATTGGTTCGTGTGGCCGGAACGTGGGAATCGCTACTCGCAAATATCTTCGGACAAAGGGAGGAAGGGCCCTGGATATACGCATGTATATACACAAACGAATCGGCAATTTAGCGTCTGCGTGTATATTCACATGGATAGCCGAATTTAACGGCGCTGATCGGGTTCGTGGTGGCATTACGTTACGGTAACCAGTTTAGAGTGGGTGTAGGAGCCTTTCGAAACGAGCAGGAGAGAGCAAGAGAGTGAGGGACAAAAGGCGCGTATCGGCTGTTGCGATTCTCCTCGGCCGAGTCGGAGAGGCTCTTTGGTCGATTTTGTTTTATCCCTTTATTTGGATCTTGGCACACAGGGAAAAAGCACAAACGTTCGTGTGATGCACCGAGGCGAAGATGAGCGAAAAATTTGGCAAGAGGGAAAGTGAGACGCGCGGCGATGTTGCTGGACAGCCCGACCGCTCTTTCTTCCATTCCTCTGCTCCTCGTTCTTTTTTTCGGCGCTTCCTTTTTCTCTGCCAGGTTTATTAGTTTTCGCTGGTTGTCGGTGGCGAAAGACGAGGCTTTTGCCGAATACGTGTATACGATAAATTCCTAAAGTCAAAACGCTCGCCCGCCCGGCCAGTTCCGCACCTAAAGTCACGTCGAATCCGCCCTTCTTGACCTCGCTCATATAGCTTTATGGATATATGTGGGTGCGCGGATCGGATTCTCTACTCGAGGACGGAGACAATGAGATCGGGAGACAGGTGGTCTTCGCACAAGAGTGAATTCCCCGAGATTGAGTCGTCGGTGGGGCGCTGCTATTTTATGCATCCCAAAAGATTCAACAATACGACGTGCGTCTCAGATCGCTTCTCGAGGCCCCCGAACTCGCTAAAGACTCTCCGTTTTCTCGTCTCCCAGCAGCGCTTCAACGCCGAAGGATTATCCACTCGTTTCCGCGACCGTTGACTTTTATCGACGAAAATAAATCTCGTCGCGACCGATCGCCACGAGAGATTTCTCTTTACGACAGAAACGCTAAATCCTCGAGTATAATTAATAACTGTGAAAAACAATATAATCGTTCCCCATTACCAGGGGAAATTCAATTTCGAATTGAAAATCCACGAGACACAAAGCTCTTCACAAAACAACCTGAAAATAAGGTTTGAAAACGAATTATGATTTTCGTCATCGATCGACAAATTCGGCTCACGCAGTGAGACTGCCCGCGAGGCCAACGAACTCGTGTCCGTCTTCACCGAAAGAGGCCTTGCAACGATTTTTAATTGGCCAGTTTCCCAATCTCGAGGATGATTCGTCAATTTACAAGCGCATTAATAAACGCACACGTTAAAAAATATAAAAATTTAAATATCTGTTGCGCATCGTCGTTTGTCGGGCTGCGAGGAGGTAAGTTGAATATAGCAACCGCTCGCGAGCACATCGAGAGAATCTGTACAGTAATCTCCAGATTGAGATATCGCTGCTCACACAGAGATCCAGGGGATCCTTTATCGCTAAGGAGCAAAGCGGAATCTTAGTCAGATGTACGTGATGCAAGAAGGATACTTCTGCCGTATACTCACTCAAACATGTGCGCAAACTAATGTATATAGTGTATAAACATACACGCGCGTCTATATATATTTCGTAGTACGTATATATACACGAAAGATTTTCAGAACCTGTTATGGTCGTTCCGGAGCCACCAAGGTGGTCTACAATTGAAGTAATAACTCAATTATCCTCTCTGGGGCTACGTACCCGCCTATCTCCTTCTTTTACTCTCAAATCTCTCACTCGACCACGGTTCTCGCTCCTTCCATCCATATACCCTTTTTTTTTAATTCCCTTACGTGGTGCACCCTCCCTTTCTCCCTCTCTCTCTCTCTCTCTCTTTCTCGTTCTCTCTTGCTCTTCCTCTTGTTTTCCTTCGTCCCACTCGTGCCCCAGCATGGCATAATAATCCCTTCGATCCCATCACGATCTTTCCATCCACATATTATTAGGGACCCAGCCTCGCGTTACGTATATACATTCACGTGTGTATGCACAATCTCCAGCCTTGGAGGATACACGTGTACATGCGCACTCGTCATCCTGGCTGCTCGCATCCTCCTCCTCTTTCCTCATACATGCCCCATATCCAGTCGACAGCCCTCGTGACGACGCGAGCCGTCCTGCGTCGTCCAACGACTCTCGCAATGAAAATCGTTCTATTTTTCATCGGAAGGTTTTTCTTTTGCCAACTTCCTGGCTATCCGTGATTATCGGTTCTCCTTTCGATGGTGCATCAGCTTTTCAATTATCCAAGTTTTCGTGGGAATAATGAGACGAGAATCGACGTGACTTTTAGCTTGCGATTTAGACAGGACGTCGTGGGGGACAAATATCGAAAACCGTTTCGTGGTTGTTTCATCAATTTTCAAGCATTTTTAAAATTTATGCCGCGATCCCATCGTCGTTATTATCCGACAACGCGCATCTATAAATCTTTGGTTCCGGACCTCCGATTTCGAATACATAAATAACCGTTCCGCTATTTTTCGTTAATTTATGCATTTATGTATATTTATATTTCTAGATTATTGCTGTATATTCGATTCTTAAACCCGCTTAAATTAAGCCTCCGCGATGAGATGAAAGTTAAATTCGTATAGTGTGTTTATTTTTTCACTTCTTTGTACTTTATTTCGGGCTCGAAAATCGCGAATGCGTTAAGTTCTCTCGAAGGACGCAAGATTCGAGATATTGTGGAGGACGAATCCAGCGAAGAGCAGAGTATCAACGGAGAATGTATGGGAGTAAGATAGGAAGCTATATACGAGTGAGAATGCATGGCCAAAGCTTACATATATTTATATATCGGCTTCATACATTTTACCAACTTTTACTTCCATTTGTGCAAAAAAAGGTTGCTCCAGGGTTTCTGGAACGGAGGCAGCCTTGGGGGCTCAAACGTAGAAAAAACTTGGGCCTCCGCGAGTTCATAATTCCCAATCGAAGCTTGTTTCGTTCCCCCATCAACGGTTCGATCCTCGCATTATCGCAAATTAGATTTTCCATGTCACAAATATATTGAACGTGGTACTACGATACGTGCGACTCCCCGGCTTTTCCGTTTCTCAAAATTCTCATGAATTTTTCTTGAAAGACGCGTGCGCGTCATCAACGAGGGGCGAATTATCCTGTCGAGCGCGGACGAAAGTGTTTCGTGCTACACGTACGCGCGCACTTGTATCCGCAGTGCGTATATAGTCAACAAGAGTCTGGATGTTGGTGTAGGTACTCGCGACAGATTTTGGCCGGACCTTAGCTCCGGAGTGCAGACTCGCGTGGAGCGATAGTTTTTCAATATATTTTAAGAAGCTTTGAGGAGCAAAGATTCTGGAAAAATTCCAACGTTCGAAGGTACACACTCCGATGAATTTATTTGCAGTATAATTATGTGGAATTTGACACAATTTACTGGTGCCATATGAACTTAAAAAATGAACTTGGCTCTACCATTAGATATACATTCGATCAACGAATGATGAGAATCGCGATGATTATACCGAGGATCAATTAATATTATGATTTCGTCACGGATCTATCAGCGGAATTTTTTTTCACATGCGTGTGTGCGCGAGCGAGCACGATATAGACTCACGCTTTTCTTTTTTCTCCGCATATCTTTCTTTCTTCTCCCTATGCCTCGAGTCCGCGGGGTTAACGTGGTTGTTTTTCATCAGCTCGTTCCACCATTCGTCCAATCCTCCTCGCTTCCTTCTCTTCCTTCCTTCCTTCGTAGTGATCACTGTATATATGTTCATACGAGAGCATATGTATAGATATATATGAACGAGACATCTATATCTGTATGTGTGTATAAGCAAGCATGCAGCCAACATCAGCAGCATCACGAAAGCAATCTTCCATCCCCGGAGTAAGACATTGAGGCAGCATTGAGCAGGAGCGGTTGGGTGAGTCTGGTGGTGGTAGACTCTCTCCTCCTCCTCTCACTCTAGCTCTCTTTCTCTTTCGTTCTTTCTATGTTTCTTCTCTCAATCTTCTCTTCTCGCTCTTCTTCTCTTCTCTTCGTTCTCTATTAATCTTTCTCTCTCTCTCTCTCTCGTTCTGCTGCTCCTTCCTTCCACCGTTCTCTTTCTTCTCGCGTCTTTCTTACTCCCGTTCCGCGTTGCTCTGCCTCTTTCCTTCTCGCTCTCCTTCTCTCTCTCTCTCTCTCTCTCTCGGTCTCTCTTCCTCTGAGTGCGCGCTCGGATTCTGGTATAAGACTTGGCTGAATCGCGGTGTGGCAGCAACAGCGGCGACGGCGGCAAGAGAGCAGTCGAGGGATTCGAGCCCGGCGCGCGCAACCTAAAGTCTACCTCAATCAGGGCTATGATGTCTCGGAGCCGATGTTCGCCAAGGTAGTGGGAGTACCTGAACGTTATAAAGACGAAAGTGTAGAGAGAAACGGGGCAGAGGGGCCCATCGTCTGACCGACTGGGTGGTCCTACAGCTTCAGTTGTGTTCCGACGCGCTTCAAGCCAACACTATAAGAAACACTGATAGTTTACCCGATCTTTTGCAACGTTTCTCTTCTCTTTCTTCCAACGTTTCGCTTTTCGCCGTATCTTCTTCCGTCGGATTTACAGAATCGCCACTAGGAGGCGCTCCTATCGAAGCTTAATTGTTTCAAGACATTGTTCACACGAAGGGCCGCGCGCGCGCGCGCGCGATGAGTTACGATCCCGCGAGGGGTTGTTCCTCGAAACAAGTGTGCCTTTGCCAAGATGCCCGAGTGATGCGAGTGCCGAAATAGTTCATAATTGTGTTGACATCACTTTGAATATGAAATACTTTAAAAGAGAATCGTGAATGAGCCGCTCCTAACGAAAGTCGCGACAGCTGTCAAAATCTCGCGAACAGTGCTCGAGTTTTAATATGTGGAGTATTCGACATTCGAATAGAGACAAATTACGAGGAAAATCGTTCAGCATAAAACCATCGATCCGTGGAGGGTTGTGATATTGTTATGATCGCGAAGCCCCGCAGAAGCGCGTCGATTTCAAATAAATAATATTAATCCTACTTTACGGATCTGTAACTACGTGTTTTGCAGACCATAAATTAGAGTATTACCGGCGGGGGGATAAAGGTCGACAAAGAAGGTGGATGATATAAGGGAGGATAACTACGCGCAGTTGCGGGTTAAAAGTGCAAAAAAGGAAGATGCAACTTCTCGCGCGTGCACAATACTTTCTTATACATAAACGTATGCATGTGTGTGTACAAAAACGAGTGGCAAAAACATGGAAAAAAATGTTTATGCCCTCACCGCTGTAATCAAATGCGGCTTTATTTAGAATTTATCGTCCCGATAAAGTGGTTATAGTTGCGGAGAAAATATATACATGTAAGAGCGCGAATCGAGGCTCAATCATACGAGCGCAGCTCGAGCATGATTGCTCGTACGTGAGCTCTTTTCACTCGGCTGAGTGATCGCTCAAACGAATAGAGGGAGTGTAGCAATACAAAGCTGCGCCGCGCGGCTTCTTATTTTCTCCGGTACCCTTTTATTTTTGCACCACGCGCAAGTATTACAATAATTTCTTCATAATTTATATCGGGGCTGCAAGAACGATTGTCGAGGTGATCCAACAAAATGGTGTTCTCCAATGTCGCGTGATCGAGCATGGGAACGAGGAGGTGTTTTTAACCCCGCGCGGAGTCGGCATTTTTTTAACGCCGGAAACAACATGGCGTCCCCGGGCGTCATTTGAAGGTGGTTTAGGAGTACGAAAAATAAGAAAATTTTCACGTGTCGGTGCTTTGTGGAATCGTGAGATTTGCTTTTAAATTCATTGCCAGCATATTGACGTGCCGCGGGGGAAACATTGACGAAGTGAGTGACGCTCGCGCGGAATCCTGTGACCTCCCCCGTGACCCGTGTCACATCATTAAAATCGAGTGTTTGATTCTTCGAAAAGGAGAACGGTGGAGTGGAGAACTCGGAATGAAAGATAACCCGCCGCTTCTCTCTTGACGATAGTGCTTTACTCGTGCTCGGAAATGTCGCGAGTGACTTGTTAAAGCGTCCTCGAAAAGGTCCGCAGGACAAAACGGTGAGTCGACGAAAAATTAAAACAGAAACTCTGCTTTTTACTCTTCCCTGTTCTCTCTCACACTGGCCAACAAAATGGCCATGCGGACAAGGAATTTTTTGTCTCTACGGTCGTTCTCGACTCTGCACCTCCGCGCTCATTCCGAACTGCTCGAACTCATCGATTTTCCTCTGGCTCCCCGTACCCGAACAACGAAGAAACGATTTTCTTTAGAAACCAACACATTTTTTGTGCACGGCATCGAGTCTTGTAAAAGAGACGGAGCAAAAGGGAGAAAGAGAGAAACCGAGGCGAGGAGCACGTGGTAGAGGGTCGCACAGTTTTTGGGGCCCCCTGCGCTTCCTGCATGCATCAGGTAAAACCTGAGAATCTCTTTGAGACAAGTCTTTCGCCTTGTAAGAGTCCCTCCGCCTTGCCCTTGCTGTATTATATACCGTCCTTTTCTCAGCGTCCAGCAACACTGTGTAGAAAGAGCGGGGGCATTATTATGTGTGCCCTTTGAAACCTAAAATTCTTCGTATATCTCTTTTCTCGCTGACTTCTAGCGGAGGTCGATCGCCCCTTTCTCTCTTTTCTCTTCTCCGTCCCATCGAACTTTTCCATCTCGCCTTCCCTCTGTGACGTAGCAGCACTTTCCTTCTCTGCCCACTTGGACAATTATCGAATTTCCACGACAAACGAAAACTTTGCTCAAAGCAATGGATCGTCACTTCAACTTCATTCGATTCAAACTGATCGGCTCAGAATCGAGTCCGATTCGAGCGTCCGATTAACAAAATTATGAAAAAAATAAAAATAACGCTGCCCATGAAATTAGTGGAAGATGATCGATGGGCTACTGTGCGTGAAACCCAGGAAGCTGCGATGGGGTTTAAGGGTGAGAAATACCAAGGGGACCCCGAGGTGAGCACACGAAATTATTATTAAGAGGGCCCCGGCGCGAGAGGACCCGAACTTATATTTTGTTTTATTCTGCGTTCCATTCTACCGCGCGTTATTGCAGCGGCCCGGCGAAGGCATCGGTGAGGGCTAAATCCTCCACCCAGCATCATTTCACAACGCTGTAATCATGTATACATATTCATATATATCTATACACAAAGGTACACTCGTGCATATATTCATATAAATATACATACACACACGAAACGTATATACACGTTTATATGGGATGGACGGACATAACGCGAAGAACCAGTTCTCTCATTTCATTGCGTTCGTTGTCCGATAATGACGCATAGCGTGCCTTGTGCCGCTCTCAAGTTCGTCCAGCAGACTCTCCGGAGTTGGTCAGTTTGCGCAAATTTTTCGTTCTGTGCGTATATTCTTTGGAAGAATTTTAACGAGCCTTCTTCGCTGCTGGCTCAACGATTTCGTATACCCCTACGAATTAATCTTCATTATCGAATCATTTCACAGTTAATATTGATGGTTATGGGAGAAAAAAAAATAATGGCTGTTCGAGCGACTCTCATTGCGCGATCGGTTTATCGTGCTGGACAGACGCTAAAAATTGTTTCTCTTTTCGTACGGGTCCGTACTGCGCTGATCGAGCGAAATGAACTTCAATAACTGACGAATAATTTTTCAACACTTCGAGTCTCGATTTTACTTTGTTTTTACTTTCATACGGTCCTCCATCGTCCGCGTACGCCTCCGCGAGCTCAACGCTCGGCGGGACTCTCTTGCTTTTTTGCTTCGTCGTATGCAACATATCCAACGAACGGGGTAATAATGTAACGAGGAGGGAAATCCACGCGGGAATACTTGTTGTCCGGAGCCCTCCGGGCCCCGAGGCCGGATTACATGAGCTCTTTGTCGTCTTATATACACGTACGTACGCTCGTTCATACGTGTTCGCGTACGTGGATAGTCTTCGTCGTCTCGATTACCCGCGAAAGCGCGAGCAATTAGCAAACCACCGAGGCGCCTCGGTGGTTTGTAAGTTAGTGATAAACGTGTGTGTACTTCGCCCTCGCGCGCTCTCTCTGCTTTCCCTCGCTCTCCGTCGCTCCGGTACTCACGCGGATATTAAATTGCTGAGATTCTGACGGTAGATTACGCTCTATGATCGCTGAATTCCCGCATTCTTGATTGAGCCATAAATTGTTAGAAGTGCGTACTCGAGAAACTACAGGGCCGAGATTTTTTCTCCGCGCTTCACTTGCACTTCGACTGCGGAGCGCGGGCGCGAACAACATTTTTATTCGTACAATTACTCGTTATTCACAAAGACCGGGGCACATTTTTGAGCTCGCGCAAAAGGGCGCAAGAAACTCGGCTTGGACGCGTGTAATTACAGACGGCGATCGAGCCTTCGGGCTTCTTCGCCGTTCTCGCAACATCGACGCAAAAGCTCTCCCACGCCTTCGGCGACAACTTTCTTGCACACTCATTAATTCATATCATATTCATTTATGTACTAGATTCTTCGGGTGCGTGTACATCCATACATCGGTTTACGCGTATGAAGACATCGAAAGAGCCACCGTCTTCGCGATTTATTAATTGCTCTCGTCTCAATCCTCTCTCGTTCGTCGATCAAACGCTCCAAAGCAAAAGAGAGGGCGAGAGAGAGAGAGAGAGAGAGAAAAAGGAGAAAGAGAATTTAAGACTATGCGTTCTCGCGTGCGGGACTCCGGAACGTATAGCTTGCATCGCCTCGGGGCTTCTACCTATTTACGAGTACTCACGTCTTCATTAATAATGAAAATAGCCATTCTCGACGACCCATCAACCGATCCATAGCAGACTTCCTTTTTATTCATATTAAAAATTCAATGGTTCTTATGTTTGCCAAAAATTTGGAAGTGCAAAAGTTACAAATTATACGAAAACGAGAATCGGAATGGGGAACCTTTTTCCGCTACATTTAACATTCAAATAATTTCATGAGGTCGAAACAATCGAAAGTTGCACTCGGAACTTGCTTCGACAGTCAATCTTTATGCCAAACGAATGAGTTTTTGTAACAATTGTGAAATTCTATTTGTTTTTTTGTTTTTTTTTTTCAACGTAAGAATAATTGTTTCTTCGTGAGTGAGAGATTCGGAAACGATAACGAATGAATGCGTATCGAATTATTGGAAACACGTATATCTGCTCGTGCTCGCAGCAGGACGACTGGAAAGTCGTAACAGCGACTGCGCTCGCAAGAGCACGGAGCTCTCTCGACGATTCTCGAGGAGAAAAGATCTCCAACCGGGTTGTTTGCTCTCGCTCGGATTTTACGGCCCGGACGGCCTGGACCGGACAATTACCGGTTGTTAAACTCTCCCCGTCTCGCTCACACCCTCGTGCAGTATCCGCCCGCGTATGTGCTTCAAGAGATGCGCCCGAGTTTCGCAAAGTCCATAGAGATCTTCGTTGTGTGTTCTCATCCCCGCGGTCTCAGCCGAAGCCGCCGAGAGCAGGAGCGAGAGAGAGAGAGGGAGAGCAAAAAAATTACGAGTTCCTCGAGGCTATGCATCCCTGTCTCTTTCTCTCACTCTCTCGATCCATCTCTCGAAGATCACTCAAACATTCATTTTCATTTTCCATCACATTGCTCATTCGCTCAAGGCATCATCCGAGAGGGAATAAATAATAAAATTAAAAGCAGAAGAAAGCCCTAAAAATTGATAGCGCTTCGTGGTGCCTTGATGAACTTTTGATTACTCGAATGAAATTGAAATCTGAAAGAAATTCCCATCAGTCAATGCGGAGTGAATGAATTTTGCTTAAACGTGTATTTCGTCGCGGTTCAACGGGTCGTTAAAATTTTGAGGAACTATAATATTACACGCAATTCTTGCTCGATCTCAGTTTATTCTTTTCGTTTCTTTTTTCTCGTCTATTCGACCGACGGACCTGACTAAAGATTATTCCGGTTCTTCGTGAAGCTCGATGGGAAATACGCGATGAAGAAATTACCCAGTCGGATCTCTTAATTTTGAGAAGAGATAGAGAGGGGGGAAACGAGGAGAGAGTGAATGGCTTCGATCTCTCGGGATGCGAAATAGGTAGAAGAACTACACCGATGGCCCGGGAATATATTCGCAAAGGAGAGAACTCGTGTATTAGCCGGAGTTTCGTTGTTCGATGAGGAAAAGGAAATGGGAGCGAGAGAGAGAGAGGGGGGGGAGCTCCGATGAGTATACGGGGCCTGTTAGAAGTCGAGTCGACTGCAACTCCGACAACCCCCAATTATCTTCACCAAACTAGAATCTTCGTGATTACACGCTTATACTCCTTTTTTATTTATGCTCCTCTTCTCCCTTTTTTCTCTTTCTTCTGTGTGACCCTCGGAGAATCCTCCGATAGCGAAGCCCTCCACTAAATCGACCTCCAGGTGCATGATCTTTTACTCCCTCGCGTTTCATAATACCGGGGGCTATTAAAATTATTGAAACTTTCGTTTTCTCTGGAGTGCTCTCCTTTAAATACCGGTGGAATTACATTCGTCCGTGGACCGAAGTTCAATACCGTTTTTCCGGGGTAGTTGAGCCTGACTAATGTTGAGTCGATTAAACGTTTTTGACTCCCAAATAAAAATTTACGTGACCCCGACGACGTTTGGCTCGGAAATGAAGAAGCCTGATTCCAGTAAAAAATTACTCTGCACAATAAAAATCGTGGCTCACACGAATGCGAACACTGATTTCCCATATAATAGACCCGATAAAATTCATAAATCTATAAGTTTAATGGTGTCCGAATGTTACGCGGAGGCTGCGCACAGTGAGCGCCAAGTTTTAAGAATGCTGCACCAGCTACAGGGCACTTTTCCGTAGTGAGAGAACGCGACGGAGAATCGAAAATATTCGTCGCCCTCCGGGAGATGTGGATTGTATGCTAATGTATGAGGGAACCTCCTGGTGCGCTAAAGTTACTTGGGTTATTTATACGTATCACACTATCCGAGCTTGCGATATATTACGCATATATAAATGTTTTTATATCTATATATAAGTGTCCGTTGAGAAAAGGCCGATGAAAAGTTTGATTTGTGTACTGCGCACGAAATTCTCTCCTTCGTAAATTCGAGCTCGTTTTGTCACGAGGAACAGCCATTGGCCCTTCACACGAAATAATCTCGATCAATTAACGAATGACGCGCGAACGTTCGATAAAAAGATTTTGCGAAAGGAGTTTAAAAGAATTTAGGTTGAAAAAAACGTCCTTTTGTGGCAGATCAAAGATTTTTCCTCGCCACAGGAATTGAGCCAATTAATGAAAGAAGCTCATTGTTGTTTGGTCTTTCTTTTTCGGTGTATGTGATCGACATATGTGCGGACGCCATGATTTCCAGCGATCAAAGCCCTCCAAGTTTGTTGGCCGACAGTTGAAAAAAATTAACTGCTCTATTTATCCTGCGTCGGTCATTCGATCGAAAACAAAGTGAAGTTCACCCCATCATTTGCAATTTACATATCGGCCGTTATTTCACGCATGATCTAACCTCAAAAGACTCATCGAAGCGGCATCGAATCGGTGCGACAAGTATTAGCAAAATATCCGTGGAGGCTTTTCTCTCTTTCACCTTTCGGGGCACAAAAGTACTCCGGAGGGGCACAAGTGGCGTGTTTAACTTCCAATCCTTCTCCTTTGTTTTTTCAATGCGCCTTCTCTCGCCGTTTCAACCCGTACAAAATTGTTTCCATTGTTCCAGTGGTCTCGATTGAACAATAGAGAGAATCGCGAGCACGCGAGTAAGAACTCCGCAAAACTTGGCTCCCCTCTGTACACGCGCGAACCCTTTCCGATGAATGCACTCGCGTTCGAAAACTTGACGATTGTTTTTAAGCCGAGAGAACGATTATTTTGATTCGCCCTCAGAGATCGCAGCACATCCCAATAATTGGCCGATTGATCGGACGAAAATTTGCATCTCATCATTTATCGACGAATCTGTCAAGGAACTCGCTCTCTCTTTTCCATCCAAACTGATAAACATTTCATAAACTCCAGATTACTTTTGCCAGGGAACATTTTTTGCCAGGCTCATTACAAGATGAAGTTTCGAAACAAGAATCGTTGACTGTGGAGTTTGGAGATTTCACAACCAAAAATCGAGGAATTGAGTGTCGAACGTCTGCGCGTGCATCGAAACCTCACGATTTCCAAGCCGTTTGAGTATCAGTAGACCATCGCAGTAATACTTCCCTACGGAAGAATTGTAATCGAGAATGAAAGAATTAAGAAAAAAGGGTTCAACGATGCTTGAATTAATTGTTACGATGCCAGAGATGAACGTTTGACGCGAAGCCTGAAGGGGTCCTCGACGCTTGACTTTATTCGTCCCCGCCCACCTCTCGAGTCTCCAACCGTTACACACCTTTAGATTTACCCGTTGTGTGTTTGAACTTCGGCATTTAGTGCGAGCAAAAAGGTTCACTCGGCCGTACGCTAATTTTCGTTCGCGAGAATACGAAGCCATGGCGCGGAGTGACAATATAATTATATTCGTTGTTTGACGATATACGACGTTAAAATCGAGGAGAATAATGGACGAAGAAAAAGGATTAAAAGCGTTGTGGCCCGCGTTCAGAATCGAAGAGTCAGCCCCTTGAGCCTCGACAATCTGGCTCGCGAGGTTCTATTATCGTATTACGTGTATATATAGGCAGTTCTGCTGTAAGGAGAGTCAAGAGGAGGCGTGTGCCACTGCGAGTGTACGACCGCCCGACGAGAAAACATTTCTTTTTAGCCTCTCGAATTTTATTACTTTGTTTGGCAAACAATCGCGCTCGCACCACAGCATTGTTGTTAGTGATAAACAAATCAACCTTCTAACCGATATTTTCGTAAATATATCAAACCAACAACACGGATATTCAGACACGGATATTTAGTTGAATAAAAAACATGTACGATTATCATTTTTTCAAAATTTTCATCATCGATTATGGCTTGTATTTTTGTACTGTATTCACCGTGGCTTAATGTAATTTCATTCGCACAAAAGATAAGTTGAAAAAATTTATTTACAATTTCGAATTAATAACTCTGATTGAGATATAAAGTAATTATATCTTTAATTGGGAAGTAAAAATCGGTCCAATTTAGACCACCGTGCAATACGATCCTTCGGGCATGATCTACCTTGATCGAATCTTTATTTTTTTATATGACAAGTCGCGACGACATTGAAGAGCCGGAAATTTCATTGATTTTCTTGCCAGTATTGGAAAAATCTCTGGAAAAAATGTTCGATTTTACATCGAATTTAGTCGATCGTCGCTGTTTTATTAATCGACGTACCTGGAGAATAAAATATGCTCGGAAGTTACGAGTACTATAACTGAGATGTTTATGCGTGAGTCTTCAAATTTCTCGTCCTCGATTGGTCGTAAGTACATTCGAAATTTGAGGCACGGAACGGAAATGAATTCTAATTAAAGGCGGGTATTTTCTCTTAAGCTGAGTGATCTCCATGATTCCATTGCACTTGCACGTACAAGACACAGGCGTTACGCGACGTCGCATGTTGCACACAAATGTCCTTCACGGACTTTCGAATTTCTACATAGAAAAAAAGCACATACACGCGCATACACGCGTATACATAAATACGTGCTAGACAAGCTATAAATACACTTACGCACGCGACGGTCGATTCGTCGACCCACGTGTCTAGCAGCTTGAGAACGCCCGGCTGTTTCGCTCTCTCTCCCTCTGGCTTCCTCTCGAACGCCCGCTCAAGAAATATTCCAAGTCGAGGGGAAAAGATTCTCCTGCTCGTTTTTTCTATTTTTTTATCTCGTGTAAAAGCACTTTGCATTTCTCTCAATTCGTTCGTCCTTCATCGTCAAATGAGTAGCTCAGTAACGAAAAAAAAGAGCGCGTTGAAAAAAATTTTATAACGAAATTCGATCGTCGGGAGCTCCTCAACTATAGTTCAACGAGCAAAGTCATTAATGCAGGAAGAAATTGGGAAAATTATTACTGCGAAAAAATAACCAAAAATGTCACTTCAGCAAATCAGTTAAAATTGAAACCCCAGAGAACTCTATTCGCAAAAAAAACTCGAGAAAACAAAACGATACAATTTGAAGATGCTTATCGAAGCGGAGGATCTTTGGAAATAAAGAGAACGAGGCGTTGTTGGTTTTTTGCTGATGTCGGTGGGCCAGCTAGAGCGATCAGGCCCCACAAGCCGCGCGGTTATAGAGCACACACATAATATAGAGATCGCTCAGGTGGCTTGGCCTCCGCGCAAGGCCCACGAAAGGTCCGCCGAAGATTCTTCCGTTGTTCCACCTCGCCCATAACTGTATTCGAGACGAGGCTGGGGATGGAGTGCGAGATTTCTTCTTTTCTAACGGCAAGAATCTTCCACGAAGATCCGAACGACAGAGAAAGCGAGAGAGAGCGAGAGAGAGAGAGAGGAGGGTTTTGATGAATAAAAAGAGGGCACTCGCCCTCTTTTATTCATGAATTAAGGAGGATTTCCGAGTAAGTTCTCTTCTTCTTTCATCCCTTTGAAGATGAGGCAGAAATCGCTTTCTAACGTTTCTATTTTATACATTTTGGTATCACTAAATACATAATGTATTTGGAGCTTAGAAAATATAATTATTAAACACCTGGGAGGGATTGAAATAATTGAAAAAATTGAGGTAACCAAGGTCTCGTTATTTTCTCCAAAATTTCTTTCCATCGATACTAACTAAGAAAATTCAACAAAAATGCACGCTACTCTTGAGCTTTTCGATTCGACGATCTCCAGTCATGTCCATTTTCGATCTCACTTTTTCGCGAATCTTTCGTCCCCTTTGCTCTATTCTCCTCTTTTTATCGGATACTTGGTCCCGAGCGGTGGCTGCACTCGCCATTTTTGGTGCTGAATCTTTATCGCGTCGCCACAACGAGCATATTTGATTTCGGAGCGTTTCACCAGGACCCGAAGTCCCCTTTAGTGCACGTTCGTTTACAATTTTTTTATCGTAAGAATTCGGCAATTAAAAAAGCTTCTTAGCAGAGTCGAATCAAAATGTGAAGCGTATGAATTAAAACGAGGATCATCAGAACAACCGAAATGAATTATCAGGCGCACGATCGCATTTATCACTCTACTTTCGAACGCCATAAATCAAGGAACGAAAACTGTCAAGGTGCGGAGGATAAAAGAACGGGAGAGTGAGAAGGAAATAAGTCAACTCTCAAACGTCTCAATCCATCTCGAGTCTCCGTGCAACACCGAATGCACGAGCGTGTGGGCGCGACTTCAGACGTCTCCGAGTTTGTACCATCCTCTTGTATCCTCGGAACTATGAAATATTGTACTCTTAATGTTTCTGCGTTCTTGTCAACAATTGCTTTTTGAGAAATTGGCAAAGAAACGGGAAAAATTGTCTCGTTTTTCTGGTTGTTTTCAAGGGAAAATATTTTCCAAGCGATTAACACAAACATTTGTAAAGGCAAGTTGAAGGAAAACAAATGTGCAAATCCGTAAATCAATATTGGAAGTAAAAAAAGCAAAATCCAGTTTCCATTCGATATTTTAAGTATTTCGCGATGGTCTAAGTGAACATTAGCCATGAAGAAATTGCGCGTATTGCGTGTTGTAAACTTATGTATATCGTTGAACCCGAGCCCTTGGACCAATGAGGATTTCTTCGATGATTCTCAGTGGACTTGACGCCCAGGAGATTCTCTTACACAAACACACACCCTCGTGCGGTACGGGGCCCGGGTAGACATCTCTTTGTTAGCGCGGGGCCAGTTCTCTCCTCCTTTCAGTTCTCCCTTCTTCCTTCCTTTTCTTCGTTGTCGTCACAGTCTCTTCTTCTCGGCTACACTCTTTCTTTCATTTCTTTCCCTTGCTCTCGCCCTCTCTCGACCCTCTTTTCGTCTCGTGTCTTCAGCAAGAGCTGCGAATTGCTCGCAAACACAAACAAATGCTATGATGAAATCAGTAACTTTTGAAAAATATAACCAAAAAAATCCAGAAAATCTGTTTCAGCTCTCGTTGTCATTGTTTCTTAATTCGATAAATAAAATAAAACAATTGTCTCGAATTTTTTTCCCAAACCTTTATTATATACTTCATCGTCACTGTCTACGTTTTTCATAACGTTCGCAAGAAGCGTTTACTCCTTAAATGGAAAGATGAACGATTTTTTGCCCACGGTCCCTATAACCCTGTGCATTTTTCTTGGCACTTAAACACGTTCATCTCAATAACCAATAAGTCGAACCCTTCAAAATTTGACATGCGTGTCAGTCGGCTACCCATTTTAAACTCTGTCTAAATTTCAAGACATTCTTAAGAAAATCGTTTCGTGCACTACCTTAATATGAATGAGTATTCACAAAATAAGTCAAGAGTCAAATATTTTATTCGTTCGTATCCCATACTATACAGCATCCGTAGTATACATCGAAGAAAAGAAGATCACGACGTGTGGGCTGGAATATATAGGCCGGGGGGGGGGGGACGTGTACGCTAGTTAGTTAGACCCGAGTCGGCCACGCCAAGAGATTCGAACCAAGGAAGAAAAGGAAGAGCGGGCGAGAGAGAGAGAGAGAGAGAGAGAGAGAGAGAGAGAGGAAAGTCTTTCAATAGCACAATACGAGTGCACACGCACGTGGTAATTCCCATACAACAATATACGCGGCGTGTGTGTATTGGTCGAGAAATCTCAGGTAGTCACGCACACGCGTAAAAAAGAGTGGTTCTTCGTCGCTCTCCTCTTCTCGTCCCTTGCTCATCTTTCTTCCTCTCGGTCTTTGGAGCGACGCGATCCTCTTCGCTCCGATTATCTTCGCGTGATTTTCTCTCTTTCTGCGAGTCGCGGGTGCGCTCGCCGGGGTACGCGAAAAGCGTGTGTTGTCCGACGACGACTGCGTGCGGAGTGTGGGGAGCGCAGTCCTCTTCTCTCGTACCCTTCATTCGCCACGAATGAGAGATCGGCAAGCGAAGACGACCGAGAGAAAGAACAAATACAGAGACTAACCTATACACAGGTATGTCAATGTATTTACGTTATTTGTGTCACTCTCATTCTTCCCTATGTAGATGCGTGCGTGTTCACTCGTATAGGTGAATACGTACACATACATATTTGTTGCGAGACGATGTCTATCCCTGTCGCGAACGTGATTCGCCTCCGCGACCGAATAAAGACCTCCGGCATGTTGACTTTGTTTCCACGGAGAAGTGCATCTCCCCCAGCCCCGATCTCTCTTCACTTTACATCGCATCCCCCGCGACTCGCGTCTTTCACTAGCGATACGTACGTATATATATATACATATGAGAATCGTGTGGATCGAACAAGATCAGGAGCAACAGCATCTTCGATATTTCCGCTCTGCCCGTGCCCCCTTAATCCTTGCCACACCGCCGATTGCGCAGCCTCGCGAATCCCCTGTGGGTCCTCGCAATATGGAGGAAAAAAAGGATGGACGGGGATCAATCTTGCGATAAAAATCTCTTTATTGTCGGCTCTTCTTCTTTTCATTTACCAAACTCGCGCGCATATCTTCCGGCTTCCCGGCATTCTAGCTACCTTTTCATTCTCTCTCGCCCAATTTACGGTGGCCTCTTTCGTACTTTCATTTTATGTATTCAATTTATTACAAATAGCGTCGTTATTTGTAATAAAGTTATAGCTTCGACGCTGAGGATCAAGCTGCTGTGATGCTGACGAGGGAGAGAGAGAGAGAGAGAGAGAGAGACCGGCGCAGGGTTAATCGAGATTACGATCGAACCACGTGCGGTAATTCGACCTTGCTTAATCGTTTCCGCATTTACTGCTGGAATTCTCGACCGCCCCTGCTTCGTTCCATCACCGAAAGCATAGCGATACCTTCTATTATCGTGCTCGTCAAAAATCGATTCGGTTTAACCATCTTGGCCTTTTTCTGTTATTCTCGCAGATTAAAACTTTCGTTACAACTTGAATCTCGGATATTCGGATCCACAAAGCAGTGTTCAACGACTTCAAATTGATTTGTTATAGTTTGACAATATTTTTCGTTGGAATTTCATCGTCCATTTCTAAATCTCGTCCGTGACGTTTTCGTTCATAAATAACGTTTCGTTCGAATTCTCCGCAGGTTTTCTCATTAGGCAAAAAATTGGTGGTTGTTCGGTCGAAGTTAAGTTGAAAAAAGATGAAAAAAAAAAAAAAACGAAAACGAAAAGAAGAGAAAAAAGAGGAAGAGGAGGATGAGGAGAGCGTGAGATTACGGAATGAAGTGGGGAAAAAAGACAGAGGAAAGAGTCCACGAGCCGCCTGGGGCGGCTATAGCTCGTAATTAGTGGCAACTAACGAGCGACGCACTTCTTGCGCGCTTACCTGCCTCTGGTACCTTTATTCGTACTTGCGTATCGTCACCGCGACACTCGAGCGACGTTTTGTACTCGCGATGGCTCGCCTCTGTTCAGTGCGAAATTACCAGGTATACTGTAACAAGTAAATGATAAAACCATAAAGGACGTGTGTACCGCTTCTCGGAGAAACTCATTCTGACGAAAATAAGAAGAGAAGCGATAGGAATCCGAGGAAAAAATCAGCTCGAATTTTTCTTCCTCCAAAAATCGATTGGAGAACACGAACTGCAATTCGCAGACTGTAAAATCGCATTAATTTTCACGGATAAACAGGAAACGAGGGACCAACAATTATTACACGGGATGAAAAATAGTTTTTTCAGATTTGAAGAAAATTTTCTTCTCTTTCCTAGCGGATCTAGGGGGGACCGTGACAATTGAGAAATCTCCAAATTTACGATAACTCTTGAAATTATTAAAGTACGCTGTATAATAAGATAAAGAATACACGAGCGGAATACGTTCTCACGAATTCCAAATCCGTTGAATATTTCGGTCGATAAGGTATTGACTTAATCCCATCATGGGATGCACAAAGACACAGAGAATGAGAGAAAGGGAGAAAGAGAGAAGGAATAAAAAAATACGTGTATATACTCTCGGTCCACTCTAGGGACTCGGAATTTATTTTTCTTATTTATTTTTATTTCTTTTCTGTTGAATCCCAATTCGATATCTCCGAGGCGAGTCCCAGCGATCTCGTGGATCCCTCTAGGTGTGCATGGTACAAGGGTCTCGCATGCGTCGCTCGAGCAGCAGAAAAGACTTGGTGAGTGTGATGCGTCAGACGTCGTGCGAGTGTATCTGTGCGCTACAAGCTCACTCGATTCGACGTTACATATATTTATCATAAAAGGCATTCCAACTCCAAATTTTCATGCAAATCGACATACTTTTTATTCACAATATTTCCCGGCGTCATTCAACGTCTCAATTTTTCACTCTATATTTCAAAATCTCAACAGTCGCAAAGAGTATTCTCGAAATAATGTCGTTTAACAGTAAATTCGAGTTTCGACAATTTCCCACACGATAATCTCAACTGAAAAACAAATTTATCGGAATCCTCCAAATTCGAGATCTCGTCGTCCTAATTTCTTCGTCTAGAACGACTAAAAATCGTTGAGAATAAACAAAAAAAAGTTCAAACAGTCACTGAACGAATATTCTCGGATCGGAATTGTGTGAAAAAACGATTGCGATTTGAATCGCAACGTGAGCGGAAGTCTTGAGGAAAGGGGGGCCGAGATCCGTAGCAGAAGCAGTGCGCGTCGTATTTCTTTGTCATAAAAAAATCGTCGCAGTGTCGATAACGTGTGGAATGTCCCGTATGCACACACGTAATATATGTGTCCACACGTTGAGCACTAAAAGGCAGAAGGCCACAAGCCAAAACGTTTTACATGTTAAATTAGGTGGGATACGCTCTTTTGACTTTTACCATTCAATATGCACACGTATGAAGGGAGCGAGAGGCATGCATAAACGTGGACGTGTATTTGTAATGTAGTATGTGGAGGAAAGAGGTAGAGAAGTCTACTCCGACCGGTCCTGGGCCTCAGAGAGACCGATGCAGCTCTCTTATAATGCTCCTTGGCTCTTTTCTGTGTTACACGCTTGGATGGACCTGTGCGCTGTGTGTTTCATTGTCGTCGTCCTCGTCGCGGTAAAGTTTCGAGGCACACGTTGGTGTTCGGCCTGTGTTCACGAGGGCTCAACGCTATGTAGCCGAAAAACACTGCTGTATGGAAGCTCATTCTCGAGTGAGAAGGAGCAAGAGAGAGAGAGAGAGAGAGAGAGTGGAAAGGGAGGGAGAGAAGAGAGAAAGAAAAAAGAGCCGACGAGAGCGGTCCAAGCACAAGGAATTATTTATGGTGGCTGATAGAGACGCGGTCCTCCTGACCACGTTGTCTAAGAGCCCGAGAGATATACCCACGCATGGAATTCCTCGTGCCTCATCCTTTCCTTTCCATTCCATTTGGTTCCGTTTCTCTTTTTCTCTCGCTCTTTTTATCCCTACGTTTCTCCATTCTCTCTCTCTCTCTCTCTCTCTTCTTGCTTTTCTCTCTTTCCTACTCATTCCTGGTCCAATGTTATTATCCCAGCATCCTAGAAGCTTTCTGTCTTGTTATACTCTTCTCCGCTGCGCGTTCCTCTCGTTCATACGTTTTTCTCGGTCCTCCTCTCTATCATCTGCACTTTCTCCAGCGATATTTATCTTTTCACAGCTTCACGAAACCCGATTAGGTCATCCGCACTCAACTATTTGACGTTTTATGGAACAGGCTTCATTAGCGGACTAACGTTAATGAGTAAATCAAGCATCTTCCCTTCGTGCTCATCCTCAATCCCATTCTTTTAGTCACACTTATTGTTTTGTATATTCTTCGACAAATTTTCCACGACACATTTCCTCGGTGTGATGAATCCCGCAATCGAAGATTTTCAAGACCATTATTAAAGAAAATTATTTATTCTTTCTTCACTAGAAGAACAAATCATATTTTTCATCCTCATTTTTTTAGGATCCTGTCAAAAAATAATGATCCTACGAGGAAATCCTTCGATCCTTGGCCCTTGGCCACGTCGAGATTTTATTCTGCTCATCCAATTCAAAAGCTTCGGTTAACGATCCGAAAATTGGGAGATTTTTTTGCCCCATTTTGTTCATTATCTCCAACAGTGATTTCCATCGCACCCACGCTCACGAGCACAACTCCCGCCGAGCTCGCGTTTCATAATCAATAATGATGTTCGAGTATGCAAGACGCAACTGCGCATGTAGATAGCAGCGGTAATAACTTAATTACGTTCGATCTCGGCTCGTGAATATACATACGCGAAGGAAAAAAAGGAGAGAAAGAGAAAGAAAGGGAGGTTGAGGCTTTTCGAGTGTTGAACGGATCGCCATATAGCATAATATATATGCGGGAGGTTAAAGTTGGTCGTGGAACAGAGCCCGAGGGTCGCGGGTGCATCTTCGAGGTCGGGGGATGCACCGTGCGTGGGCGTCTCTCATGCTCCGCTCCTTCCCTCCCCCCGATCTCTCGCGCTCTCGCTCTCTCGTTTCTGCACTCTATGGATATACAATCCCCTCAGGGTGCTGGTATTACCTTATTTTTTCTCCTTTTATTCGACTTTTTTCCTCAAGGGCGGACCTCGCGAGCGAGAACCGTGCTTCACTTATTTATTGCCCGGAATATTAAGTTACTCGCGTTCACCACCGTGCACCGATACACTCGTGTTGGTGGCCCGTACACCTTTGTGCTTCGGCGTGTGTACACGCGAGATCGTCTCATTCTTTGTACGGACAGTGTCGTTTCGCGTTCGTACCGAGCGTCACACATATGTGCACACGCAAACGTGCATGCTCCACTCTCGGACTCCCGGCCCCCTCCCCTGCGCCTTTCATTGCTCCGACGAATTTGGACTCCCCATAATTCGGAGTAATAATAAATAAAGTCGAATAACACCGCCCCAATCGAAATGACTTTCGGCAATGTTTCCGGGAAGCCTGTAATAATTGCAACAATGCGATACTCCGATCTTTTGCCCCTTAATACCGAATGGATTTTCAACGTTATTTTGTAAGAATTCTCACAGCGGGATGAAGCAAATTCGAGATCGTACGTGTATGCGCAAAAATTTTGTTTTTACGCGTTGCTCGTCCTCTTATCTTATTTGCAGTAGTTTTGCGTGTATGCAGTCGTCAAGTATGATTGTTGTTGAAGAAAGTGTAGGGATATGAGAACGGGGTGGCCGAGCGGGCGTTATCGGGATTCGACGATCTAAATTGATTTTAGATCTCGAAACTCGATTAAGCGATGGAGTAGCGCCGCATTAATTAAGAAATACGCGCTCGCGGTCTCAATAATAAGAAGCGCATCTTCGATTTATGAAACGGTTATTATGCGTTCCCTTTTACAAACTTATCTCCGAGGTTCTTTCTCAATCTCTTGATCCTCTCGCTCCCACTCGTTCACTCGGTTCTCGTGCGATTGTTTCGTGCATCATCCTTTCTCTGCGCGGACTCTCCCAACGACTCAATTTCTGCGCGCTTCGCCCTCACGATTTTCCATCGTTGTTGGTGATCCGGAAAAATGATTAGCCAAGCTTCGAATGAGTCAATTAAAACGAACTTACGGAGTGGTCTCATCAATATTCATTAACTTCGAGTTCCAGTTTGATCGCCAATTCGCCAAGGGAATACAAACATTTAGTTACCAATTGATTTTGTTGCTTTTTTCTTCTCTCGCAAGCAAAACGGACGCGAGCACATATCCGAGCTTGTAATTGACTCTTTAATGAGATATCCCCCTTTTATGGGCTCGAAAAACCTATAAATTTTCCAAAACCCTCGTATAAATAGCCTCGCAATTACTTTTTTATGCTCCGCGTGAAAAACGACTTTTCCCCACACGTAAACGTTTCAGCAAGCACCGTTTTTTTCTTATTCAATTAACGTTACGATTGATCGTTCAACTTCTTACCAGCAGCCCAACGCTGTAAAATCATACTCATAAACTTTTTTGCCCTCGAATATGTCATCGAAATATTCCAATGAAAAAAACGAGCAAAGCCTCACCGCTCGCGAAAGATAAATAACCATAGCGCGTACTCTTGTTTATTCGCTCGCTTTTCTCGACGATCTCTCTAGCTCGGACGGGATGACAAAATGCGGGTGCGGCGGAAACGGCGCATAATAATATAATAATCCAGGGAGAACATACACTCTTGTAAATATACGCGGTCGCGACACGATCCTGTGCGGATGCAGACATGAGCACCGGTGACAAAGTCGGCGCGACAGGCATCGACGTATATAGGAAAAACAACGCCTTCGAACATACAAACGAATAACTTTATATTCGAATGAATTTTCAGAGGGCCGCGTCAATTCAAAGTGACAGCAGCGTCGAGCTCCAGATTTTTCGAATTCCAAATCCCCCAAAAAATCCGAAAGAATCCCCTCCGAAAAATAAGCCTTTTCGTAGAAACAATCAAATTCGAAATGCCACGAAAATCGACAAAAAGTTTTTCATCCACTCGCGTTATCTTGGAACAACAATTAGTGCAATTTCCAGTGGAAAAAGTCGTGTGGAATGAGCTGCACAAACACATATACAATAATTCATACAATCCCGATATAGAAACTCGCAATATTTTCAATGCACACGGAGACATATATATAAATATTGTGTAAAGTTGGCGAGTCGATGGATCCGCGTGCGGTCGTTTCAAGACTGCATTATGTGGTAGTATGGAGGTGTGTCGACAATCAAGATTACGTGGGCGTATACACGGGCAGCCCAGCGCCAGCGGGTCCCCTGCGTGGTAAACTCCCGCGCGCGCGCGCGCGCCCGCGCCTCGCGATCTCACCCCGCGTGTGTAAGCGAGCTCCGCGTATACCTTTTCTCTGCCTTTTCTCCGGAGTATTTTCCTCACGAGGATACTTCGCGTCTCCTTCTCGATCTCGCGTGAGCTCGAGTACATTTGGAGCTTTTTCTTCTCCTTCTACGGGGGCGCGCGAACACACGTTAGATGTTCGTGCATGTGCGGTTGATCGCGCATCGGTACATATAAGAAAGCCCCGCAGGCTGCCCTTCGTACGTTGTTCTTCTTGCATATTCGCTATCCCGGTCTCTCTCGAGCTCGCTCTCGACACGAGACTCTCGCGCATTATTTTTTATTTTCTTTATCTTTTTAGCCATATTCGAATTCCCACAGGGAATCGTAACGCCAGCTCGACGAGTTGTTTGGCCATTTGATTACTGTATTAACATCGAGGGAATTATAACGATAGGGCCGTTCTGATAAGCCGTCGGGCGTATCCTATTTCAACGTATTTATAACGCCCAGCGATACTGCATTTTTTCATAAATTATATTCTTCCTTCCTCGCTTCGTTGTTTCTAAATGTCCTGAGTACCGATACGTCGGAGTATCGAGTCTCCTGTTTACGGGGTCTATTATAATTGGAATTTTCAAAAAATCCATTTCTTTTATTCCATTTTTCGAAAGTGTATACATATTTCAAAGTATCATGCTAAAATTTTATAAAAATCTGAGCACTCGAAGCGTACTTTTGAGCGACGTTTATACGCGGCTGTCTGAGCGCGCTGATACGCGCGCCGCCCAGCAGTGCGCCACCCGCGTTGCGTCTCAAAATTACGTACGTTTTTCGACGGCTCCTTGGTCAAATCTCCGAAACTATTCAACCGATTCTTTATGACTATAGCTATAGCGCATTTCATACGAATTTTGAAATTTTCAGCAGCGAAACTATTTTTTTTTGCAAAAAACGATGAAAAAAAACGTGCTTTTCCGTAATTTTTGGAAAGGTGGCCGCCATTTTGTCATTTTTGAAAAAATCAAAAATCGTATGATGTACGCAATAGCCTTGTAAAACCTATCGAATCTAAAACCATTTTTTTCACCGATCATCCGTTCCGGAGATTTTATCAACAGCGCACACCCATCTTTTTTTTATATATTTTAAGAGTGTATTTTTCAGGCCTAACACTTTTTATATCCATATATTTATAATTTATACAGCGGTCAAAAAAAATTCGTGAAAATAGTCTTTTTTTGGGCCGTCTAATTAGGGTAGACCCCTTAATGATCACTGCATGGATAATAAAACTTTTTAATCATCGATCTCAAAATTGGTGTCATTGATTATTTCATGCTTCATTAAAACCCCGCCGATACACCGCGAATATGCTTTTCGCGTGTATCTTCCGCAGTCGCGCGCCCCTCAACTCTTTCGTGGACCACCGAGAGCTTCCTTGGCTCGGTCGTTAATGAATTTATTAACTACGATATACGTTCCTTGAAACTTTTCACTTCTCGCCAGTAATGATTCCCTGGCGACGTCGTCGTGCTCGCCGACTCGTGGACGGCTGTGCAAACTGGTCCGACTCGACATTATATGCATAAGTGTGTGCACACACTTGCACGACGTCGCAGCAAACGAAAAGGCGTTATTGACGTGATTCAACACATAAAATCGCGGGAGTTCCAACATCGAGTTTCCCAGCGGTTATTCCGGATTCACGTATGGGCTTCCCCGTGGCCGATGTACGTAAAAATCGCGCCCGTTATCCTGCGTTAATATACTGCAAAACGATGGTGACGATACCCCTTTTGCGAAATTCTTCTAAATGCATAAAAATGGAGTGTGCAAGATCGTCATTCGGAGTTCAACGATTCAGCTCGTTGAAGCTCTCGCTCAAGTATGTAGAATTTTTCTACATATTTTGATACACCGGCCAAGTTAAACTTCCCTTTCGATGGATCTCGACCTTTCTGCATATTTTGTGAAGAGAAAGAGGCAAAAAGCGAGAGGAGAAAATGAGAAGAAGGTGAGCTGCGCGGATGCCCGGTGTGCGGTGCAGGATTCTTGTCGCTCTCCATCTCTCCATGGTTTCTTCTCTTTCTGCCTCTGTCGAGATAAATTCATGAGTACACACAATGTCGACGAGAACACACACGGACGCACGGCACAGGTATATAAACATACGAGGGAATGGCTCGTGTCAAAGACTTTCGCGTTCGACACGTTTCGCGCGCTCACGCGTTCTCCGTAGCACAGCGTACAATTTTTTTATTTCCCTTTTCTCGAGTGTGTGCACCGATCCATGGGATTCGTGTAATGTCACGTAATTCCATATAATTGGCTAATTCGACCAAAAAATGCGACGTTTCATTCCGCTACTCGCATATAATTGGTGCGATTATTCCACTGAGATTTGAAAGGTATTTATCTCCGCGTGTATAATGAGAAGGAGCCACTCGTCATAATGATCCTCCGTTTTGTGACGCTAGTACTCGAACAAATGAATTTTTGCTTCCGGTTGAATAACACCGACGAAAAGAAACAAAAGAGGGATTCGAAAGATAATGGCTCTCCAGGCGCCCTCCATTTTGTTCAATATTCAGGAGGCGAGAAGACTGCTGGACAAAAAAATGAAAAGGTCTAAATAAAATAGTGATTCCTTCGACGAACTTTTTCCTTCTTCGTCTTGCTCCATTTTGTTTCGTTCGAAATCCTCTTGTATACGTTGTCATTTTCCTCTTGCCCATTTTCTCTCGATGTAATCTCAACAACTTTTGCGCGTTATCGCACATTCGTGCCTCCTTCCGAGCTTTTAATACTATTCATGGGGCTCGTCGTTTTTCCCTGCTCGTCCACGTATTACGTACAACGCAGTGCGGGAACGAGCATGCTTCAGGTCTGCATAATACGCGAGGGGCATTAAGTAATGACCGCTTATAATTGCTAATTGCTTAAACTAACAAGCTACCAGTGGACCGGTAGCCGTATCCACTCTCGACTCCCCCCTGCTCCAGCCTCGTTCTCTCTCGCCCTCGTTCCTTCATTTTTTCACCATCCAACGAGTTGACTATCCCGTCTCTCGTTACTGCATATCTGTACGGGGATGCACGAGGAGCATCACCATTATATATCGGGCATTTATATAGCGTATTTAAATGCGCCTGTATTATTTATGGATGAGAACTCTTATCGACAAACCGATACTACAGGAGATCAACACTTTAATCGATCGAGTTTGTGTCCTCTTGAGGCATAAATACGTACACGACGATAATTATAAGCCGAGAAAAGAGGAAGCGTTATTAAATGCGAATAAATTTGAGTTTTTGTTCGACAATGAAAGTCGTGCGGCGAGCGTTACTTTCTGTTTCGTAAGCTTATTCAGGTATAATCCCTCCGACCTTCCGAGACGGTAGCGAATTGTTGGAGGGCCTATGAACTAGGCATTTGCTTCGAAAAATTTGAGGCTTCGAATTCGTACTCGATTCATCAGCGTAAAATCCTGGTTCTGGAGTTTCTTCAACTAATTAACTCAATTTAGTGCAACTAGAATGATTTTCCCTCAAAGATTTTCCTCCTGGACGCGCAGTTTCTTGCTCCGGATTCCTCGAGCGGAGAAAATGCCCGGAAGAAAAAAGGAATTTGTTCGTATTTTTCTGCGGCCTCGGCGCATGAATTTCTGCATTCTTCGAATCTGCGATGCGGAAGGATTGAGATGCGGGAAGGAAGAGAGAGCTTTTCTACGCTTGCAGGAGAGAGTCGTAGAGTTACGGAACAATGCCAAGAGCTCGTACACAGCTCAGGGAATGATGCACCAGGGGGTTGTATAATAACGGGGATAGCTTGATGGAGAAAAGTGGGGGCCAAAGACGAGGGAACGCGGGTAATTGTACGAGGCAATCAGGCGCGCGTTAAAGCGCTCATTCTAAAAAGCGTGGCAAAACGCAGGCTCCGCAACGCGAGAGCTCATATATTTGTGTATAGGCGTGCGCTGCACAAAGGTAAAATATAGTACCAGAGGGCTTTAGAACTCGGAGCAAAAGAGCCGGGAATTACTAAAACCTTCATCGTTCCAGTACGCTGCACCTTACAAAACAGCATAATATGCGCGCACACACGCTCCCCCCTTTCTATATATACGTATACAGTGGAATCGAGAATTTGTTGCGAATGAAGAGATGAGGAGAAGGAGTATTGCCGGTATTATATGCTGGAGTTTATACGGGATGAATTACGAGAAAGCCGAACAAGAAAGCGGAGACGAAGGAGACGAAGGAGACGAAGAAGAAGCAATAACTGCTAGGATGATAGAGAAAGATGGCTCGAAATATCGCAGCTGGAGCGAGAATAAGCGAGGATATAAGCGAGAGAGAATACGGGAGGGCTTTAAACATTTGAAGGCCTTGGAATTCCGCGCGCCGCTTTGCGAAGCCGCGCGTTTAAAAAAATACCTCTTTTCTTACATTTTTTAAAAAATGTTGTTTGCTCAATTATCATTCAGGAGCAAAGAAATCTTGCGCGTGTAATTGGTTTTTATTAGAATTTCGACGAAATAGAGAGAATGACTATGGAAAATTAGTCGAAATAAGAAAATCCAGGGAACCGGCGACGTCGAGCGTCATCGTGCTCGACTCTTCGACTCGAGCTATTCTTTATCTTCTCCATGCTCGTCGCACCGTCTCCTCGGCGCGCGATGGCACCTTTTCGTTCTAAAGATCCGATCGGTTCGCGCTTTATTCGAGTATTCGCGCAACGATCCCGGGGTGTCTCGTCTCCGGCGGAGATTCTACTCGGAAGAGATTCCGATACTTGGAATAATCACGCGAATATAGTGAAAATCCGATTTTTACAGTAGAACATTACCCCCGAAAATTCCGGAGGCTCCAAAAATAGCGGTACACTTTTTGAAATTACTCAGAAAATCAGGCCGACGAAACGTCCTCGTCTGTTTTCACTAATGCGTTAATGTACACATACGTTCGCTTGGGTATTTCTTCAGCGACTCTCTGAGACAGGTGAATAAAGCTTTGCCAATGCAAGCGCGTCGATAGAGTCATTAGTCACGGTCCCCCCTCGCGTTATACGTACGATATTCGCTCCTCGCTACCTCCGCCTCTTCTTCTTCTGCTTCTCGTTCTTGTTTCCTCCTCGCTACCTGCGAGACTTTCCTCCTCTACATATACGTGGTTACCTGCGTGCTACGAGGGTGTTGCTCGGCTAGTCCTCGCCCCGCATTTCCTTTTTCCTTTCTACTTCCCCCGAATCTTTCTCCTTCTCATTTAACTATTCTCCCGCGCGTTTTCGTTCCTCTTTGTCGTCCTCCTCGGCCGAGCTTTCCTTCCGGGCACAGATTGACGCTGCGGAATCTCGTTTTTTCATCCGCGGCACAGACGCGCATGCGGGCCTGTATCGTCGATTCTTTTCACGCGGAGTCGTTTATCGCACCTTTCCTCACGATCGAACGACGTCGAACGTCCACATCCGCCGCGTGACCAACGGAGACCCGACGCTCCTTTCCCAAATCATGAAAATCTATCACGGACACTTTTTTTCACGGTTTCGATGCAGGAACAACGGATTTCATCAAGTTTCCTGGCCATAACTTTACTTCTAATGGGAAAAACGTGCATCGTCCCTGACCATTGTCCCCAATACCAAATGCCTCTTGATCCACCAAAATACAAGTGGAATCGATTATGCACACTTACGAAAGGCCTTTCGACGACGCTTCGAATCACTGTGACTGGATACTGTAAAATCGTTAGGGAAACGGCAATTTCTCTCGTTGAATTTTTACTCTCTTGTACGGACGTTTTTATGGAGCGGATTAAAACACGTGCATGTTTTTCAGTGCGACATCTCATTACGATAACCACTCCTTCCCTCTGGTGCGCTCCAACACCGGTGGGAAAAATATTTTCTAAAGTTCTGACGTGGACCTAAAAAAACACGCCGAAGTCTCTTCGTGTCGTTGCTCAGCGACCTTCGAGTGTTTTCTTCCTGCTGGTGAGAGGAACGTTCAGCGAAAATAAACCTTTTCGAAGGTTTCATTCTTGCAACGCTACTGTTGTAAAGAATGTTCCAATGACGCTTACTGCTCTTTTAAGATGATGCAGTGTGGCACAGAAATCTCTGCTTCATCATCGCGATTCAGACTGCCGACAATATTTATGTTGATTTTACCAAATTTTTCGGTGGATTTCATTAATTTAATGCCACGTGAACTCCGCGCAGTGATATTCACAAAAGCGAGAGCCCGACCGCCGTCACCTGGAAGCTCTTCGTCAACATTATTCCCGCAATGAAAACAATCAGCGAAGAATTTCAACAAAAAATACTCATCGTGTGCCACTAAACGATTATTCAACCAAAAACAAACACATCATCGAATGTACTCGTCGAGTTGCAGTTGACCCGTGAGCTCCGAAGAATTCAAGCATCGTTCCCAGTGAAGAGAATCCTCCAGAAGAGAGGAGACAATCGTTGATGAGCTTTTAGAAATTCAAAGATCGTTCCACTTCCAGTCGCGAGTGAAAAACAAGCCGGTTCATATTACGTATGTAGCGAGAGAAGAGCGAGCGGCTACCGCGGAGAGCTCGACGAAGGGGAAGGGCCGACGAAGGGCAGCGGGAGGGTTCGAAAGAGGGAACTCGATGGGCGAGGTGAGCGCGGCGTGTTTCTCAATTGAGCTCGCTCACACGCTCGCCACGATGAGGCTGCTCGGAGAGTTGCGGCCATCGCACAGCAGTCCAAATGAATAATTCACCCGGTACAAGCGCGAGTACATATTTGCGCACGAATTACTTCATTAACGGGAGAAGCCTGTCGGGCAAGGCAACACATCCTGCCGCGTGGCGAGGGAAGGAGCGAGAGAGAGAGTCATCCTCGAGGACTGGCCCCTTCCCGGGCTCCAGGCCATGCACACATCGCCACGCATATCGATCTACTCGAAATCGTTTTACGCCAGTAGCACTCCATCGATGGATCGCTCACTCGAATATCCTGTTCACGAACTTACGCGCTCGCGCTCGGAACACACTTCGTAGCCTGCGCTTCCACTCCGAATTTTCAATGACGCTTTTCTTTCTACAAAGGCTCCAAGGAATTCGACGAGATTTTCGCGATTGCTAAATCGTGGCGGGAATAAAATCCAACGAATGTGCCTCCGCGCGTCGCGGAGCTCGGGGATTCTCAATTTTTTCTATTCCCCGCGCTGCGCTTCGTTCTCCTTTCGATGAATCTAAAGAAGCATATTCGCTCCGCATTCGTTCTCAAGATTCCTGATGCTCTTGCGACGCGTTCGAGTTTCGAATTCGACGATAGTCGACCGGCGTGTTCGGCACAGGCATTGCACAATCTTTTGCCGTGTGTCGCGTATCCCATCGGCTCAGTCTGCGGGAGACGATGCATTCGACACTTCCGGCGATTAGAGAAAGTTATTTAAGACGCTTCAATGAACGCGCGCGGCTCTCCTTCCACTCGCCAGACGTTCTACTATCTCGGTGTTCGTCGACGCTCCGTTGTACTGATAAATAAAAACATGTGCACTGCGATAAGGGACGGTAGCCCGGAGTCGCGCTCGGGCTCGTTACCCCGAGAGCTGACCCGCCGGGCAAAGAGTTTTTAAACCTTCTCGGCGCATTCACGTCCTGCCGGCAAGTTGAAACTTTTTTATGAACGAATCGGGAAAATTTATCTCCGCACACGATATATAAAACATAACTGCTCCGCCTCGCCCCAAGTAGCGACTACTTATACTATTTCTCTCGTATTCGCGAATACCGCGGGACCGCGCGCGACGCCCACCATGAAAGAAACCGCAGACGTGATGAAGACATTAAAATGGTGGAAGACGAACGGAAGATTGCCCGTGAGATTGTGCCGCGAGAAGACTCGCCACCACTCCCGGCGCGGGAGCGAGGGAGATGGACGCGTAGAAGAGAAAGAAGCTTCTCATCTGGTGCTCTTTCGCGAGCCCCTGCTCCGTGATCCTTCCAGCACACTTTTACTCACCGAATTTGGCAGCGGCTCGCTGCTCTCTCGGTGTGCGATGGTGGTCCACCGCGGCGGAGCGAGCCCCTGCAAAATGCCGAGGCAATTCGGCAGCTCGATTCAATTTCGCTTCGCTCTCGGAGATTTCTCTTCCTTCCCCTTCCGCCGCATATTCATTTGTTTTGTTATTATTCTTCTCATTATACCTTTCATTATTTATTCATCGCGAATGAGTATTTTCGCTTCCCGCTTCATTAATCGTTGTTTACCTCTGCTGATTAGGGCGGCGCAGATTAATTTTCGGGATTATTGATTATTTGAATTATTTAGCCTAGAGAACAGAGAAACTGCTTCGAATGATTTTAGAAGCAGCTTGATCATTAAATTTTGACACGTTTATCAGCTCCGCGCGGAGATTACGTGCATGAAAAACAATGCGCGAGCCTTTCGGATGCCACGTTCGTATTGCACCGCGCACTCATGTACACGCGGAGGTAAAAAGTAACAAAAGAAGAATCAGTGACGAGCAGGCTCGTTAAAGCTCGCTCGAATAGCTTGCGCTCCGTGGCTCGAGGAGAGCTCGAGCCTAATTGTCCGCCGTATGAATGCGCGCTCGGAGCTCTTTTCCGGAGGATTGCAAACAAGCGAACGGAGCGCACTGGCGTGCGAATCGCCTATAAATAAAAGCGCGAGCCAGCACGCCCGCGCACGCCGCGGCTCAGCTTGATCGTGTCCCTCGCGGACTCGAGGCTCACTTGAGTCGCATACCCCCTCTCATCTGCAACTCCGAATTCAATGATGCGAGGAAAACGTGAAATTGCCTGTGGGGAACGCGCGTGGAAAGTGTCACGCTTGCGCGATCCTTCGCTTGGAAAACGCGACGCGATGCGCGCGGAGACGCGTGCACGATTGGCATACGACTGAGCTACTTCGCAATTCGATTTGATCGACGATTCAACGCTTTTCGCCTCTAAATTGCCCTCATTCGGGCCCCGCGTGCGGAATCGTTGGCTCGGATTCCTTCGCGTTCTGATTCTGGTATTCGCGGGCGCTTGGAAAATCGCAGCGAGTCGACGTTTTCGAAGGAAAATTTGTTGGAAATTTATCGATTTTTCCTCTCCTCGATTGCCAAATCTCCAGGCAAAGATTCAATCGCATATTATTCGCAAGTCCCTCGTGAGCAGAGTTTTACCGCTCGTTTGCCTTATCGGGAGTTCTATTGTGCTTGATCCAATGACAGATCCACATCTCCCGGATGCAAACAGTCAGCGTAGCTGACATTTTTTTACAATTTGATTGCGTGACACCAGGCCGGATATGTCAGCCGATTTTGAATGACGTAAGTGAGGAGCACGCGTCCCCGACGTCCCTCTCGAAGTGTCTCAACTCCTTCCGGAAATCCTTTGACTATGATTCGTGTGACACGTCTTTCTCGGCTTTTGCTACCGGCAGACGATGACTGGAGGCAAAGCGTGATTGAACTGCACTCGTTCGTCAAACCGTTAGAAATATTAGAAAAATATTATTAACGGATATCCGGAAAAGTGAGCGGTTACCGGTTGAGCGACTCCGCCTTAATAATTCGGAAAGCCATCAAATAAAAAACAAAACGAGAAAAAACTTTATTGAGAAACCAAAGTATCGCGCGTTTGAAGGATTCTCGAAGCAGTTTGGATAACGAAGGGCGTCGAGAAACCGCACGAAAGCGGCGTGTGAAAAAACCGTTTTTACTTTTGTAGCCTACAGTTGGGCCCTTTTATGGATGAGGGAGAATTCGGTAGCAGAATAATATGAAGTGTCCCTCTGTTACTTCGCCTGGCAACTCTCGTGCCTTCGTCCCACTCCGTCTCGCTCCCTCGTCATCTCCGCGTATTCTCTTCTCCTCCACATACTTGTTATTCATTTGGCGCGCGTTGTCTGGAAAGAAGTCTGGACTCATCGTAAGACCTTTCCACACACAGGCCGGCACGCACGCACAGATATACGTATAAATCTTAGCGAGAATAATGTTTCTCTCTGCGGCTGTATGCTATCCAGACGCATAGACGTCCGACAGATGTTCAAGAGGCGGGACTGCCCTGTGCCCGTCGTCTAATTATCACGGTCGCCACGTTGACGCGAGCTTCACCCCAGCGCCGTCTATCTCCGAGCGATATCGCTTGCCAAAAAAGAATCGCAAAAAAAGGAGCTTCCACGAGCGAATTATTAAGTTTGATTAATCGACGATTCTCCAAATTGGTGGCACTTGTTCCTCGCGTTCTGTGCGTCCCGTGCGAATTTTTTGAGGCCCTTTTTTATGCTTTATACATATTCACTTTCGTTTGAATATTCAAAGGCTGTTTGATATTTTTTTATTTGCCATCGTGAATATATACCGTTGATTATAATGAAATTATTTGGAAACATTTACGAAGCCGATTTATTCGGTCGCGAGGCAAAAGACGCGAGAATAAGAAGAGGGAACACGCAGGCAACTGTACAAAGATAGAGCTACAATTTCCGGCGTGTGCGGAGTTAACGACTCTCGAGTTTTATCTGTCGGCGCGGAGGCCTGCAGCGAAATCCAGTAATTCTCACCACCCTTTTTCATTCAGCTTTTCGACTAAAATATATGTTGAAGGAATCGGAGAAAATGAACGGGAAAACGCGATCGAAAAATACTCTTCGCCGGACGCAGCGAGAGGAGCGTGAAGCGCAAACAAAATGCACCAACACAATTTATTCGCGTGACAATCGCTGAAGCGCAGAGGGCTCTCAACGAGATGCGATTCCCACCGTCGAGTCAATAGACTTACGCCCTTCGAATTATATTTGGCAAATATATAAATTTTCATGTGCCTTGCTCCCATACATGCGCGCGGGTATCGAGTCATCTGGCACTCAGCAGGATTCGAAATAGAATCGGCGTGGTCTCTCCTCCGCTGCGAAAAGACGAGGAAAAAAACGAAGCGGCGAAGTAAAACAAACATCGAGTCCGGAGCGAGTTATATAGACCGAGGAAAAAAGGAGCGAGAAAGCGCGGTGACGGGTGCGCCCTATAGAGACCCGCTCGATTCTTCCACGTAGTATAATAACGAGCGAGCCGTTAGATCGCCGAATATCGTCGCGCATTGCTCGCAGTGTACGCCGAAAGAGCTCTCGTTTTCCACGTCAAAATTTCTGTTTACGAGTCGAACTTGAACTCCGTGGGAAATGGGCGCGAACCGCGGCAGCTTCTCGGGTCGATTAATCTCATCGAACCTCCGAGTCATCCGCTTGCTCAATTAACCCGACAGAACAGAAACGGCGCTGTGAAAGTGACTCTACAAACGTTTATTATTGCTGGGCTTTGACGCAACTACTCCGGAGCTTCCCTGCGGTGGCAAAGTGGCTAATCGAGATTTGTGGACTCTGAGTAAAGTCAAACATATCCTCACTCGTGTGAATAACTGAGAAAAAACCAACGGCATAAGCAGTCGCGAGCCGCGTTGTCTTTGCTCAGCAAACTTCTGGCCAAAGTAAGACGCCCAATATTTATTCAGAGTGGCAATATATTTTACCTCTCGCTCTGTCTCCGTCTCTCACTCCTCCGGGCTGACGGCACGCCGGCACACTGCTCTCGCAGGGTATTAGATGTTTGCGCCCAAACACCGTTAATCCGCCCTTCCGGACTTTTGGACTTGTTCTCTGCGTACACACGACAATAAATGTCTCACGAGAGACATTTAGTAATGAAAGGAAATTCGGTGCGAAATCGAACAACTTTTTAACTGACGAAGATAAGAATATCGATGAGTTAAAAAACGAGAAAAAAGTTACAAATTCGAAGGTTTCGCGTAAGTTTTTTAACGATTTATAAAATGATAATAAAATCCGAAAGATTTTAATTCGCCGGGAAAAACGAAACGCTTTATTCCCTCGGTGAATAAGTGAGACGCTCATTTTTGCACGTGACTGAAATAAAAATGTAGCCGGAAAGTCTTAAGCGCCAGCGTGACTCTCGAAACACGGAAGCATTTTTTGGGATTTAATTTTTTTCGTTTTTTGCTGCCGCGAATGGGGCTTCTCGTGGGCGACCCTCATGGACGTATGCAAATACACGTGCGTGTGAATGCTCGGCCTGAAATTTGGAGTCAACGATGGCAAAACACGGCTCTCGGTGTGTTCTCCTCCTTATTATCTTTGAAGATTCGGTCTTTCGCTCGACACGCGCTATTTGCGAGTGTTTCGCGCGTAACGAATCGCCATCCCTCAAACGACTTCTCCACTTTGCGGCCCTTTGGTCTTCCACGCTGATCCTTCCTCTCCTTCTGGCCGCCATTTTGTGACCGCTGCTCCGGAAACTTTTTGCTCCATCCCCGTGCGCTTTTCGACGAGGAAAAACATTTGACGTTTTTTTCCGGCGCTTACGATCACCGCATCGTTACGAGGAACGGCGGCGTTTTTAAAACTGCCAAAGACTTGTTTTCTTTTCCTCACTAAAAATCTATTTTCGACGTCGCGAGACGATTTCTTTCTTGGTAAAACTCAAACACAATTTACTCCTCCATATTTTATTCTTTTCGCTCAAATCCTCCTAAAATGGAACTTGCATTTTTCTCAGCCCAACAATTTTACTTCATTTTTCAAAAGCCTCCGTTTTAACGCGTATAGAAACCTCAACGCGGAAATCAGAATCCTCACGTTTCTTGTCGTCACTTTAGAAGAGTTCAAACGCAGCATGAATTTCCGGCCCTTAAACACCCAAATTCACGCCGACTCACGATTTTCACATAACCGTTGGAAAACGGTTATTCGCGTACACATTCGAGCACGTTCCACCGACCGAAATTAATGAAAATTCGAAAGCAGCAAACGTCTTCCCGTTAAAACTTGCAGCTCAATTCGTAGCCCAACTTTCCACAAAATAATCAATTTACTGAGAATCCAATTTGTATATCGTGTTAATAATAAAAATTGAACATTTTATAAACAAAAACAAAAATCCCATCGAAACAATTGGTATTTTCGATCGATTATAAAGTTTTGCCCAATAAAATATCCAACAACGAAGATGAATTGAAAGTGATGGCTTGTCGTTTGATTGATTACAGATTGTCAGGCGGTTCAACGGCGATCGGGAGCACCGCCGGTACAAATCCGGTCGGTTGTGGGGCCGGAAGTGGCAGCGGAGGAGGAGAACCAGGGCCCGGTGCACCCGGCAGCGGTGGCAACGGAACTTCCGGAAGTGATTTCTTCCGAAGAAGCCATCCCCTGTCGGAGCATACGCCGCTTCATCCAGCTTATCGCATCAACTACATGGACCACCTTTATCACCAGCTCCAGGCCTCTACGCACAGTCCCAACGCTTCATTACACGGTAGGCCAATTGAATATTTTCAGTGATTTAATCGCTTCGATTATTTCTAACTGGATCGACCCCAGATCCTCGCGAAGACGATCCGAAATCAAACGCACTCCCAATTCTTCCATCAAAACCGACGAATTCTTTAATCGAAGACGAAATGTTGAAACTTTTGCTAATGTACGAGCATAAATCTCGATTTCCTGATCGTCACTTCCGGAGTACTCGCGAGAATATGGGCGGGGAGCTCTGGCTGGAAATTCAATATCGCAAAAGCGCTTGAAAAGCACCGTTCTCTCATCGCTAACGATTTTTGTATGAGGACACGTGGATGTTCTTGGTAATTAAATCTCCAGCCATATTGTAAAGATCGATCGGGCGTACTTTGGCTATTGTTTTGTTCCTGGAGCCATGGCACTTTATTAGTTCCGCCTTTTTGCCTGCTTCCGGTTCTCAAAAAATATCGAAAAGATTTGAAATTTCAGTATTTCCCGATGCGCGTTACTGAAAAATCGTTCATTTGAATTTTTGACTTCAGGACTGGGTGGCCTGGGGCCGGAGTACCTCCTGCACGCGGCTGGTCCAGCGAGTACACTCGCCTCCTCGGAGTTCCCCTTCTCGATCGATGGTAAGTGAAGACGAAGGTTGCCCGGTCCAGCGAAGGGTCGCTTCCATTCGTCATACAATAAATTAGAACGTATCGCTATAATCACGTCGTTGGTATTCGAGTAATTTTAAATTCCCTCGTTGTCTTGGAGCACATTCGTGTCATCTCGATCGTTCGGAGAAACGGTCCGGTGGACCAGAAAAATTCCCAGACGCTTCCGTAACCGGAGACTCTTCGAAAGGAGGCTCGATCGCAGCCTCCTTTAAGCCTGGTTCCCCGGTTCCATTTATTATCTAAGATGGAGCGAACCTCGTGAAATCTTATTCGTATAGGAGAGGAACTCTTCTTCTGGCAAATTGGTGCTGGATATTTTGCGCTTATTTTTAGTCGAGGCTGTGACAAAATGATGTTCAGTCATATTCTTCGCAGCGCGCAGGGAGCTCGATTCGAAACTCATCTGGAGCTTGGTGGACGTCCAGAGAGGCAAGGTTTTCAGGACTTTCTACGATACCGTAACCGGAGCGAAGGTTGCGCTCGAGAGTCGAGGAAAATAAAAACTCGCGTTGTTTGACGTCAAATTTCACGTGTGTACGTTCCCATGTATTGGTCCCGCGGTCGCGAAATCCGTTTTGGTCTCGTCGCGGTAGTCGATATCTCTGGATCTAGATAGGCTAATGTGGTACCCGCCGACTGTGGGTGCAGCAACAGTCACCGGTCTTTTGCTGCGAGAACAACAACATCGACGACAACGACGAGGAGGAGGACGACGACGACGAGAAATCGTGGGACGCGATCGTATTAGAGGGAGGTAACAAACACCATAGCAGAAAATTCTCGCGGCAGGTAGAAGAGTTTCTCTCTTCCTTTATGTGTCTCCCCGTTTCTTTTTCTCTCTCTCTCTCTCTCTCTCGGTCCCTCAATCCGGGCTTCTCCGTCTCGTGAAGCCGGTTAAAGGGATCCGTGAGAGGCTAAAAGACGACCGAAAGGGTAAACCCGGAGGCCCTCGTTAGCCCAGCACCGTGCGCGCATAATTGAATCGACTCCGAGCGACACGACCTCATTAACACCTCCAACCCGCGTTCCTCCTACAGGCTCTCTCACGTTTTATCCTATATATTCTCGTTCCAGCTACACTTTGCATCTTCACACTTATCTGATCGCGCTTACAACACTTGACCGCGCCATTTTCGCCCGAAATACCCTTTCAGCCTCGTCCCCGATGAATCTTCCCCATTTTTGTGCAACACAAGTGTCTCTCCTGATTGCTTTATGCTTTCATACGACGCGCAGAAGCAGAGCTACTCAACGTGGCACTTTCGAGCGAGTCTTCGTTCGCAGACTCGAGTTTCGTCGTCCCCTCATCTCTCCGCTTGGAGTAAGATTTTCAGGAAATCCAATTGTCCGACGAAGGGGTCGCGTTGACTCGCACCACCTTTCGATTTTGAGGCAACCGGTAGTTCGGTGTGGTCATGAGTTCGAGGTATCAACGAGGTGCACACCGCGCCGATCGTCGTCCGTAGATTGCACCAATTTACATGTCTCAATCCCATGTTAGTCTCGGGCGCGAGGTATCGAGGTTGTTCGCAAGGAGCGTGCGTTTCGATATATAAGTATATGCAAAGGTAGCCAGGGCATTAGCAAGACATATTTCGTCTCTGGCTCGTCTCGGAGCGTTCAACAGGATCGCACCGTGCTGCATATATATTTATCATCACCAAAACGTCGTAGGAGGGAGTCATATTTTTTGTCTCTTTTAAAAACATTGGACGATCATCGAAACGCCGCCATCTTTGGAGTATATGTAAAGGAAGGCGATGCGGGGGTTAACGCAGGAGCCTCGTAAAAGTTATTGAAAGCAGGAATGGTGTCCGCGCAGTTGGCTTCAAGACGCGACGTGAACTTTCTTCTATATATGGGGAAAGAAATGGGGCGAGGGCGAGAGCCAGCACGAGGGGGGTTTTACCGACGTTGAAAATCGGCTGCTCGTAACACAATACACCTGCGGATTGTGCACAAGCGCCGCGAGGCCACGTGGTAAACCGAGTGGAAACCGAAGGGGAAGCACTCTCGTCTCACTCGTTCGCTATCTTGCTCTCGTCGATCTTTCTTCCCTGCGTGCGGAGGTTTAATTCTGCGCGTTCCTCTTCCTAACTTATTTATCCTCGGAGTCTCGTCTCTATATCGAGTTGCGTTCTTCGCCTCCGATCGTGGTCAAGCTGGTAATTCGAAAACGCGATCGCGCATCACCAATACAATGTTAGCCTACGGGGGAGAGCCTCTTCGTCGTCGTCGTCCGCTCCTCGGCCGCAAGCAGAGCAATGGTGGTTGAAGATGCCTCTTTATTCTCTTGCTGCATACACAGATATAGAGGGGCACGAGTATATAACCGCCTTCTTAACCTGCTTTCCAGCGCTGTGTATACTTGCTTTCTTCATTCTCCTTCTCTCCTCCCTCATTGGCTTAAGAAAGTGGCTGGTGGTATTGCGCACTTTGCCTGCGGTCGAAGGCAAATCGCTGCTAAAATGCCCACGCCACAAGTGGAGTTATCTTACCCTGCTCTTCTTATATTTCCTCCCCTTCTACCTGCTCTCACGTCACTTATTCATCCTTCATCCATCTCGTTCTCCACGTATATTCATATAACGCGAAGCTCTCGCTTCCGCGATCCTGGCGGTCTCGGGCTCTCGTCGGATAATAACTAATTTTAATGTGCGCTATTTAGAGACGTACGCGATAATAAAATACGGCGATGTTCGTGCACCGACGTCCCATCGCGGAAGATCGCGCAGCGACTGCAACAAAATTACAAACACCTACAACAGCCTAGTTACGCTGCTTCGAAAAAGCCCTCGAAACTCGTTAAGGTCGTTAAGATTATTGCTAAAGAAGATTCTCAAGCGAAAATCAATGTTTATGAGCAGGCATTTACGACGTGAAATACTTAACGGAGACACAAGTCCAGGTTTTGTTATCCTTTCGAGGGCTATTCATGTTTATTTTGTGTTGCAGCTTCTTCGAGGCTCGGCAGTCCAAGAGCATCGGCCATAAGAGCCAGCAGAAAAAGAGCACTTAGCAGTTCACCGTACTCCGATCGTTTCGACATCGACAGCATGATACGTTTCAGCCCCAATAGCCTTGCCATTGGATCACGTAGCAGCAGCGCCAGCGGAAGTTACGGCCACCTTTCAGCAGGTATTTCAACTATTTCTTATTAGCTTTCATCGTCCCTCGATTCAACTTAACTATAACCGCGCGCGGACCCCTTAACGAGACTCGATGAAATTCTTCGATCCTCGAAAGGTCAATGGAGGACCTTTTCAAACCTCATTTTCTTCGTCGAAGCAACTTCTTCATACGACGGTGGACGCTTATCGGAAGTTCATTTTCTACCAACTTTTGTTGCAGCACGTGCAACGTTGTTCCTTGGTTTCTTCGCTCGAGCGAGTCTGTACTCGGGGGATAGAAAGTAATGCACTCGGCGATTGGTAAATTCGTAGCAACCCCTCGCAAGACAAACTTTCAATTATTTCTACCATACGCGATCGGTAATGACGCTCAAGAGAATTGGGAATTTCTGATCCGTGTTTGGTCACGAAAATTCTACGATCAAATTTATGGAGCAGAATATTCTTCGGCAAAGACAAACGAAGCGAAAGTATCGACGCAAATTAGTGAAAAATGAAACAAGAACGCTCATCGATCGCTAATGTTGACACGAAAAAGAGCGAAAACGTAATTAACAACAATTCGACTCGAAGTGGAAACATTCATTTGATTAAGAGGCCTGAATATAAATTGGAAGGAAAGAGTCTTTGTATCGTACACCGAAATTCAGCTGATGTTATATTATGGCACACGAATAAGTTATTGGGCGAGAAAGAAATCACGAATGTGAAGGCCATGCACGCGGCGGACATGTTGGATATCGAATGATACGTGATCGAGAGGTTGAGGAGCAGTTCGCGATGATCGTGATGAACGCGATTCGATGTGTTTCTCTCGAGTGCGGATGAGGCAAATAAAATGGATTATTAATCGCCGAAACCGGGAGAACGAGACCGGCTGATGGTGCGGCTTGAGGGAGCAAGAAAAAAGGCGAGCCCCTTGGCCTCCCCGCACGCTTCCAATGTTTCTTATTAAATGAAGCAATCAAGTGATTAAAATTCAAGGGACGTACGACCGCGATCGTTTGTCGGCCAACTTCTCGATGCTTCGAGCGCCGCAGGATGTTGTCCGCTCGTTAAAATTTCCTTCTCCTCTCACGCGGATGGGGTTGATAGCTGCTCCGTCCCATTGCAATGAATTCGTCTCTTCTCCTTCGTCCATATTTCTGTCCCCCTCTTTCTCCTCGTTGCTCCCGCTCTCTGTGATTCGCTTGTAAATTGTGCGAGCGGGCTTGGCAGCTTTCTCAAAATCACGTCTTCGAGCACGTAACAAATGCGAACCGGAAGCGTGGCGCTTTTCCCTTTGCTCGATTCCGCGCCCGAGCGTGCGATAGGCCGGAGCGCGGTCTTTGGTTCCTCTTTTTTTCTCAATGCTACGACATCTTCTTTCATTGAAATTTGAATGAAGAAGCTCTTTGATCTACTCGCTCCGTTTCTTGCTCCTTTTTCGAGGCTTCAACTTGAGATTCGTCTCCTGTATACAAAGCTTCTTCAGCGGAGCCAAACGGCGAGTAATAAACTACAATTTCACCGCGACATCGCGTCATCCCTATGCGCTTTCTTCCTGTCTGCTATTTTTCAAAAATCATCCACAATTAGTTCACGCGAGTCGCCGCAGTTGTTTCTTCGCTCCCCGCCTTCCCTTTCGGGAGGGCGCCGCCGCGCTGCGCGGCAATTCAAATAATGAAATTATCATGACGTGACTGCTTAGCTCGATGAATCGGCTTCGCACAATGTCAAAGTGCCTCGCGCTCGCTCTTCAAGGTGCAAAAATATCTCTATACTGCCCCGAGTAAAGCCTCCGATGAAAATGGTTCGCGTGACTCGGTCTTTCGCCTCCGTCACCGCTTTCCGTCATGCTCGCGACTCTGCAGCGCTGCTCGGCCGAGTATATATTAAGCCTTGGATGAGACGTCACCGGAGAGCTGTGCTAATGTACTAGTCGCGCGAGAAGAAAGAGAGGCTGAAAAGAGAAAAGAAGATGAAGGGCCACGGCGAGACACCGGGCCCGGGCTGGCCGCGGCACCGCAATCGCTAAACGTTCAGCGGCACGCGATCTTTCTCTGCTATCTATCTCTGTATCAGCATTCAGCCTTGCTTGCAGGATATATATCACGGGCACTTTCTGTATGTGACAATTTCAGGGAGTCTCCGACTAAAATCAGGGAGAGCCTGATGCTGCGGATTAAATTGCATTTATTGGGAGCGTGCGCGCCGCGTTTACCGCTTTTGACAGGACAAAGAAGCACAATTTCACTCTCGTTTTCTCTTCCGTACGCAGCGCGGAGAGCTCTAGTCGAAAGGGCAGAAGTTGTGTTTCTCCGAGGAGCATATTTTCGCATCGTAGTTACTTTGTATTTATCGCGTTCGATGTCGATGACACAACGAGGCGAAATCGCAGGGGCACTGGCAAAGAGCGTAGAGCCATCGAACTCGCCTGCTGGCCAGAGAGTGTAGACACAGAGTAAACGGCGCGCACGTACGTGCACAAGCGGCGCGCAAGATCGACGACGAAGGTTGTAAAATTCGCGGGAGACGTGAACGACACAAAGTTCATATTCTCCGTATATATTGCTAACGAGGATTTTGCACTGCTACCGCGCGAGCGTTTGTCGCCGCTCGCCGAGAGACGTTGGACGTTCTCTGTGTGTTTGTTGTGTTACTGTAGAACACACACACACACACACAAAGCGTGTAGGTCGTAAAAACGAAGCGGCCCTCGACACGCGGAGCATCGGGAGGAAGAAATATTGGAAGAAAGAGCGAGAGAGAGGAAGCGAATAAACTCTTTCGGTTTATATCTCTTTTCTCTCATTTCCTGAGAACCCTTCATTGAAGTTTCAGGCTTTTAACGTCTCATCGCTAATAATAATTAAGTTGGGAACGTTGCGACGTCCTTATGAATTCTTTACGAGCGTTATCTCCGGTGCGTGTCTGCTTCGCGTAGCAAAGATCGAAATAACAATTACGAGCGGCCCTGCACGAGGGTTACGCTCGTTCTGATCCATCCGCGTGTGCAGCGAACTGGGCCGGCGCGCGCCCTCTGACGGAAGCGTCGTTGAAGCTGCGAGCGAGTATTTCCCCACGAAATTCATGCCTGTATCGTTAAAAAATCTTTCAAAGCTCGAATCAGTCGAAACACGTTTATCGCGTCAAGTTCCGTAAACTATGCGACGACTCTTGGCGAAGACCCGTCGCCAAAGCAAGATCGTTTAAACGGCCCGGAGTACCGGATAAATATCAAGATGAAAAAAGGAAAAAATGAGAAAAAAACAGCGAGTACAATGGAGAGCAATGGAATGATGAAAGTGAGACAGCAGTCGTGGTTTTATGGAAGAATAATAGTGATGAAAGCATAATGATAATAATAATAATAATAATAATGGTTCCAACGATCGTTAAAGAGCCTCGGCACGTAAGCTTACGCACAAGATAACCATATTAGCAGCAGTTAATCTAGTCATAACAATTAGAGACACGACTCGGTGAGCTTCAAATGAGCACAGAATAGTTGTTGGTCAACGATCGTTATTCCGCGTGTATTTAATACGCCATATATATAAATGAGCGAGAGGAGAAAGAAAAAAATTGCTAAATCGCCTGACCTCACGCATTGCTGCGCAAATTCTCGGAGGTTAACATTGACGCGGGGAGGGTAAAATAAAAAGGATGGAAGACTCGGCGCGGATGATTGGAACACGCGCGCAATTATTCTCGCTCAAGATCATTGACGAATGTCATTACTTTGTAGGTTAGACCATCTAAAAACGTGAATATGGATGTGCGCAGGTATGCTTGTGAGCTTCGTTAAAGGCCTTCGTGTGAAAGACTGAGCGCTCGTGTGATTAGAATGCAAGCGCGAACGATCAGCCGGAAATGCGTCGCCTCCCTCGCTGCGCGTTGTCGCGCCTCCGAGAAGTTTATCGAGCGTCTCCGTCGCTCACGCTAAATCCTCCCCAGACGTATATGATTTAATCTCGATAAAGTCCCGACTTGTTTACTCGTCGGAGGCATCGACGCGCTGGCAATGCCTCTTTATTTTATGCAGACGCGGACGCATCGACACGCGGACGCGGATGAACAAATGTTTTTGAACTGCTTCATCGAAGCAACACTTCGCTTCAACAGTTGTTTTTCATCACGGGCTCGATATTCTTCCGGTCTTTTCTCATCGATTTTTACCTCATCGAATTTTTATCTCAAATTAATAAGCGAACGCGAAATCGAATCGTTCTATCCTTCCTACCGATCATTTATTTCGTGTTTTTGTTTTTGCTGTCGCAGCCATGAGTCCAGCACTAGGAATGCATCCAGGGATGGCCCCGCACTTGCAACAACTCCAAGCTCATCTTCTGAGGAGCGCAGCTGCCGCTGCGTTACTGCCGCACGCTCATCCTCTCCAACCACCGCCACCGCCGCATCCACACAGCCATCCGCATTCTCACGGTCTGGCGCCTCACACGCAATTGTTCTCCGTGCCGCCGCACTCGGCCGCCTCCGTAACCCTCGGACCTCACGGGGGTGGTTTACCTCCCAAGACCGAGGTAATTATCATTTTCGTCATGCCTCGTTTATTTGTTCATCGGCTCGTTAGACTCCCATTTATCTTCGACAAATCCGCGTGGAATTCCGCCGTAAGGAAATCCAAGAAAAGCTCTTTGACGACCGAGGAAAGCGGGAGTGCGCACGTTTATTTACGCGAAATTTGACTAAATTCACGCGATTTACTGGGCAAACATTGTTGGAAAACTTGAAAATATTTTCTTCCGGTTGAACATGACTTTGTTTATACGTTCTCTACAGAAAGCTCAATTAATCAAACGCTGGGTGTTCGATTTCAAGTACAATTGTAATGAAAGTACGAGCGCGATGGACACGAGAATTAACGAGAGTCGAACGATACGCCGCAAAGTTTCTTCGAGCGATATATATCGCTGTAACGTTTAAATGAAATTGCTACTCGATACGAAACCCGACAGTTTTTGCAGCAGATCAGCGTGTCGTTGAGCGTACGTGTATACGTCGAGGTGTTGTTTGATTATTATTGCCATTCGCGAAACGATATATCCCGGTGGGCCGTCATCGATTCGTTGCAAATAAATAAACGGGCTAACCCACCTTGCCACCTTAGCGCTCGTTCTTTACACTTTCTTCCCCGTCGCTCCTTCTTTTTCTTCGTTTCTTCTTGTCTCCTTATGCTTCTTCGCACTTTTTTCATGCTTTTTTCCCTCGCGTTCGAAATACCCCACGCCTCAACCTTTCGTTCCCTCCTTCTCTCTTCCTCCCTCTCGATCTCTCGCTCCGTTTTTTTTTGTTTTTTTGTTTTTTTTTTTTTTCATCCTCGTCGAAAGCTCGCGAGCTCAAAGAAGATTGGGTTACCTCGCAGGTCCTCGGGTTACAACCAATCTCGCGCACATTTTTTCGCCCTCGCCCTTATACCGCTCGCTTATAATGTTTTTTTTCCCTCTTTTTTTCATTCTTCCTCTTCCTCCTCGTCGCTTCCTCCTCCATCCTCAATTTTTTATCCCCCCCGCTGTAACCAGCCGCAACGTATAGTGTTTCTTCGTTGATTTCGAACCGCGAAACTCCCCCGCACTAACCAACCCCCCCATACTTCGTCACTGTACTCGCACGACAAACCGTTCTGATTTATATTTAACGTACACGTTTTGTCGTACACTTTTTCATCTTAACCGGCGATTACTTCTCGTAACACAACACGATTCCTGTTTGTATATCCACTCCCCACCTCCTTCCTCTTTTCCCATTGCTTTTACTCCTTTTCTCCCTTCCCCCTCTCTTAATCCCGAAGCTTCTTCACGCACGTTTTAATATTCGTATACCTGCCACTCGGCTCAATTCAATCGAAAAACCCTATAAACGCAGACACGTTTTGACATTTGGATTTGATCATTCATTTTTTTCGTTTATTGCTTAATTGCGTTTATTCGGAATGTTATTGCGCTTGTGGCCGAAGCACTGAAATGCACTTCGTCTTGAGGCGAACGCCACGAAAAATGTCTAACGAAGCGCACTTATCGTCGGAGTGACGCTGAAGTTTGCAACGCCGGAGTCCAATGAAATGATAGAAAAAAAACTCGGATCTCGAGCAAATCTCCAATTTTGTTTGTGAAATAAAAAACTGGTCGATTGTTAATCGTTCTCGTTTTTTTCGCTGCCAACTCCGACGCTGCTGTAACTTCGGCCTCGTTTCATCGGGAAATTTAATGCTGCAGTGCTATTATCGACAGATGATCGACAAGAAAAAAGTTAGTTGGGAAGATATTTTTTTAGATAGAAAATATGTGTAGGCCAATAGCTATTAGACAAAGGCGTTGAAAGCTTTATAGAGAGTCTCGGGAAAAGGGGTAATTGAATCGTTTCTCGTTTACTGCGCCCATGGTACGTCCGAGGTACGTGATAATTACAGAATCGCGTGTACAGGGCACCGAGCATTGAGGCTTTTATACCGAGTCGTTGCCTCCCGAGACGATTAAGCGGCAACTCGCCGACATTCGCGTGTTCGAGGACTCCGGATGTTTTCTGGAACGGTCTCGCGCGGAGCTTCGGCTCATCTCTTGGGAGCGAGATTGCTAGGATTTATTGATTTCCGTCCCGACGATTCCCCTCGATAGCAACGATCCGTGCGAAATCTTACCCAATAACGAATCGGATTTCTCGTTGAAGGGCACCGAGTCGTGTCGGAAAGCATCCGAAGCGTCGAACCGGTCGATCGCAGCGGAAGCTGACACATCTTCGAGGAGACACTCGACAAAGGTCAAGAGAGAGCCGGCCACGACTACGACTGTCACGCCAACGAGCGTACCCCTGACGCATCCGCAAGGGTTGAGTCCCAGTGAGGATCTGCGCGATGAACCTGGCGATTTCATCGAGACGAATTGCCACTGGAGAGACTGTGGCCTTGAATTCCCCACGCAGGTAAGAAAACTCGAAAATTTCAATTGGTTATTCTGGCTCCAGTGCGACGACGAGCCCAATGTTTACGATTTTTTTCACCCTTTAATTTAACCCTTCGTCCGAAAAATTGTGTGTTTTATTTTTCAGGACGATCTCGTCAAACACATCAACAACGAGCACATTCACGCGAACAAAAAGAGTTTCGTTTGTGGCTGGGAGGAATGTTCGAGGGAGGAAAAACCGTTCAAAGCTCAGTACATGCTCGTGGTTCACATGAGGCGGCACACTGGCGAAAAACCTCACAAGTGCACGGTAAGTTCGACGATAATGTTGTCCTCGTCGCTCTCAATCAACGAAGCAAAAGTCCTCGTTATTAAAACGTTTTTTCCTGCTTTCAGTTCGAGGGTTGTTTCAAGGCGTATTCTAGACTGGAAAATCTGAAAACTCATCTAAGATCTCACACTGGGGAGAAACCTTACACCTGCGAATACCCAGGCTGCAGCAAGGCTTTCAGCAACGCGAGTGACAGAGCGAAACATCAGAACAGGACTCACTCGAACGAGGTAGACTTTTTAGTGATAATTTCTTTAAAATTTGTCAAATCAGATGCGAATATTGAACTGACCAATGACGAGTTAAAAGCAACAATGAGAATGCATGCGGCGAACATTCGGACTCGCTTCAAACGAACGTTTTAATAATCGAACTCGCGAAAACCGTGCCCCCTTAATCGCGAAAAAACGGTTTCCAATGATTCGTTTATCTAAAATTCTCTCACCTCCTTTGCCTTGGACGAATCGATGCAGAAACCATACGTGTGCAAAGCTCCTGGTTGCACGAAAAGGTACACGGATCCATCGTCGTTGAGAAAGCACGTGAAGACGGTGCACGGTGCAGAATTTTATGCAAATAAGAAGCACAAGGGGGGCGGCGACGGAGGCGGAAGCGACGAGGCCGGTGCCGGTGGTCACAGTCCCAGCAGAAGCGAAGATCTTCATCCCAAGACCCCGAGCTTGTCGAGCCCGAGCGTTAAATCCGAGAGCGAAGCAAACAGTCCTCCAGGCATGATGCAGCAACAGGGAAGTCCTCTCGTCGGTGGATGCAACGACGACGTTACTGGAGTCGGGGGTGTGGCCGGTGACGCGGTTGTACTTGCCGAAGAACAGTGGAACGAGGAAGCTGACAATCTCTACATCGCGGATCTCCCAGTCGCTCTACGTGCCATGGTAATTGAACTTGAAAAAAACACAAAAAGTCGTTAAAAACTAGGGAAAGACTAGAATAGAAAGATTTTTTAAGAATTTGACTTGCATTGGTCTTAAAATTTTCACAATTAATGATGATTCTCAGGTCGTTTTATCATTATTCCAAATGGTTATAAGGTGCTCGTTAAAATGAGAATAATTCTTGCAGGTTGGTGGCATGGAGACCCAGCAGGCTCCGCCTCCTTCGAGAAATCGTCTAAAGGGAAGATTGAACGTGAAAGCGATGCCACCGCTCCCAACGGGCATGGTCGGTCTTCGTGGCACTCGAATAACCGGGCCCCAGGGTAACATCGGAGATCTGAATCGGCGCATAACCGATTTGAAAATGGAGGGTGGTACGACGAGACAAACGAGTCTGTCGGACCTCCAATTGAGGCTGCAGCCGCTGAGCGAGCCAAGGCGAGACAGCAACAGCACAGTCAGCACGTATTACGGTAGCATGAGATCGACGGACTTTGGTAGCCGAAGAAGCAGTCAAGCGAGCGGCGTCAGTGCTGTCAGGATGGGCCCGGCGGGACCTGGAAGCTTCTACGATCCGATAAGCCCGGGGACCTCGAGACGAAGTAGCCAAATGAGCAATACTTCCAGTCGCGTCAACCCGCCTGGGCATCTCCAGGCTCCGTATTCAACCAGCAATTTGGTCGTGCAAACTCAAAACATGTCGCTACAGGTAACTTCCCGAAATTCCATTAATTCTGACGATCCGTTAATTTAAACTGCCCACTCTATAACGGAGGCTCTTGCTACCTTGATTCGCCAGGGGGTGCAAGCCGTGCCCAGTGACTGGACACCCAGCGGCCATTGTCTGGGACAAGCCTCCAGTGACAGAAGAATGTCAGAACCAGCCAGGGGGCATCAGAGCCAACGAACGTCCCCGCCCGTACCACCGAGACCGAGGTCTGCGCAACTCCCGGAACTCCATCCCAATCAGGAAGTCCTGTTGGACGATATGGGCGAGGGTGAAATGGTGGAAAACAAGCTCGTTATTCCCGATGAAATGTTGCAGTACCTTAAAAACCAGGTACGCTCATTCGGTTATTTCGTTGTTTCGATTTTGCGTTGTGGACCATCTCGGCGAGCTTTTGTTTTTTGTGATTTTGTTTTTTAATAATTTTGTTCGTCAACAGGTACAAACTGGGGGAAATCATCAAGTTAGTTATCGAGGGAGCCCCTTGCCGACGTGCCAGTCGCCAATTTGTACGAATCCTCTCCATTACCAGCGTCAACAGCCACCCCAGTGCAGTTACAATAACCAGCAGCAAGGGAACCAACTCACGTGTTATCCCCAAGGAGCGCAACACCTGCAGCAACAGCAGCATCAACAAACGAATCAACAGAACACGCAGCAAACTTGTCCGAACTATCAAAGTCCTTCTCCAGCTTATTCGCAATGTCCGAGTTCCCGTATGAGCCAGGCTTCCGGTTACTGTCCGCCGCAGAATTATTCGCAGTCGCCGAGTTGTCTTCTGCAGACGCAACCGAGTCCGATGAGCCAAGTAATGTCACCGGGCTCGCATTACGCTCCGAGCCACGCGAGCGATCAGCCAATGACGTCACCAGCGGCTGGTGCACTTCCGCCGCAGCACGGATCCCCCCAAAATATACAGCAAAACACGGCCCAAATGAGCCGCAACTGCCTCCCAACTAATCATCATCAGAACGTGCCTTATTATCCGGTGTACGGTTGTCAGGCTCAGGTCAATTCAAACTGTGGACAAATGCACGGAAACCCAGCAAACTGCGGACCGGCTGCTCACCCAGCAACGTTGCCCTGTGGCCAAATGAGAAATTGCCAACAAATCGGCTCGCACTGTGGCCAACCGGTTGGCAATCATTCCTCCAGTCGAATACACGGGCAACATCCGGTCTCGCAGTGCGCCCAGGGAAATCCTTGCTCCCAAAACGTCATTAGGAGCCCCACTGTCAATGACGGTCCTCAGGATATGGACGTTGCGAATAGAATGGCGATCGGTACTTGTCCAGCGATGGGTTCGCACTGCCCTCAAACGTCAATTGGAAAATTGCCTGTTGCCGGGAACCAAGTTAGCCAACAAGTCTCCCTCCAATCCCCGGTTGGGCCGTGTTCCCAAAATCCTTTAAATTGCGTCCATCCTGGCATGACGTCCCCCAGACATCCCCACGGAACTACCAACAATACGACCAAAGCGACAACCAATTTGTGCAACGTACAAAACAACTGTAGAATCCAGAGCTGCGCTCATACCGGCTGTCAAATATCGGCCAATCACATCAACCAATATGGATGCAATTGCCAATGGAATTACAACAACGAGCAGTGCTACAATGGCCACTCGACCGGTGAAATACAGTGCCGTGACATCAGCCAATCCCAACAAGGCTCACCTGTCAAACCCCCACAGGGCATGAGACAAGATTCCTACAGACGTACGCTCGAGTACGTTCAACAATGTAGGAATTGGTCGGGCAACAATGCTCCGACCCATGAGACCAACGTATCGAGCTCTACTCATCCGCTGTCCTTGCCTCAACCACTTCCGGCAAGCAGCAATATGGTCGTCAACGACATGACATCCTCGCTCAGTAGTTTACTCGAAGAGAACAGATATCTTCAAATGATCCAGTGATCCAGAGTGTATTTTTAAATATACGCGTTGCAAAGTGCCTTGGCAAACCTGTGAAAATTTACGTAATTAATTAACATTTAGAATAAATTAAAGGTCAACAGAGGGAGCGTGTAACACACACTCGAAAACGAGCAAGTGCCTAAGACCACAAATTCAGTGCCTTCGTTATTTTATTTATTTCAATATTTCGGCTCCGAGTCCAGCCACGTATACACTGTTTTATACGCATCGATTGAGTGAACGCATGATTTCTAAAGTTCCCGATCCGAGATCGCCCCTGACCAAATTATTCTACGCGACAAACGTGTTTTTACTTGGAACTGTATCTTTTTATTTTTTACATTTGAAAAAAGATGATTTTTTCGAGCTCAGTGAAGAGTGTACGACGTACGCTGTGATACGCAACAAGAGAAACAAATTATTGTTAATAATAACAAATAACTTTTTTAGACTCTAATTATGTAAGGAAAAATTTTAAGTATATGGAAAATGATTTTAGATCGAAGTTAATAAACTGTAGAATTATCTTTTATATGATATTATTAGATACTGAAACTGCTGAGAAATGGTGGCCAATACTAAAGTTTTAAGGTATGTAGATAGGAACGAGTGAATCAACGTATGCATGTGTCAAATCCTCGGGAGTGTCACAAATTTCACATCTCCCGGCTTTTAAATACAATATCGTAGGGAAAAAAATAAAAATAAAAAGGGCGTGCCAAGCGATCGCAGCCTGATAAATCATTTCCGGTCTGACCGTTCAAGTCGAACTTTTTCTGATGCGGGTCCAAAATTTATTCTCCGGATACATATCGAGTGTCACGAGAGAAAATTTATTCTCGGAGAGTTAGAGACTTAGTATCTAGTTATTATTATTCTTTTTTTTCTTGTTATACAAATACATTTTTGTACGAATATTATTGATATTGTAGGAAGATTAAAATTCGGAGCGAACTTTTGTGAATATTATACATATCTATTCTATATCATTTATGTGTGATGGCGGATGACGGGGCAATGAAAAGCTCTTGAGTGAAATTGTACTGCCTGAAAATTGTTAATTATTTGAATAATAAATAATGTCGATTGAACCACGATTCCTCGGTTTATTCATTTTTTTGTTTGACATTCATTTTTTCAATCATATTTGTTGAT